>NC_140996.1:85663143-86263143 GCF_052327205.1 Somniosus microcephalus | reverse complement strand
ACTTTTGAAATTGAACTAAAGTGTCAAGCTAGCTTTAATGTTGCACTTGCAGCTGTGAACTATTCAGCTTGTTGGCTCACCCGACACAATCAGTTGTCGTGTTTCTGGAACGCCGTGGAATACGCTGAAAATGTTGCAAAATTGAAAACCTTTCTCAAAATAGCATTAAACAAGCTGTTAACTACCTTTACTTTCTCTCCCACTGCTTGGTGTCGCATCTGATCAGGAATCGCAGATCCGACACTTTGGAAAGTCACGTGGAGACGGGTTTGCAGCGGGTTAATAATCAATCATCTTGGATTTAACTCCTGACCCGCCTCTAAACACGCCCTCTGTGCACCGGCAAAATCGCAGCCTTAGACTGCATCTGGCACAGTACTGCTTCAGACATCAAGTCACCTACCTGGTGAGTCTCGATGGAAGTGAGCAATCAAGCTTGACTGCAGTTTGGCTGCCCCATATTTTTGTGCTGCATTAGCACCCAGCGATAAATAGGAAGGAGCAGTAACAAGTAATTTATTTGGTTGCAACATAATGAAGGCATTTCTTAGAAACACTGCGGATACCTCAAGCACAATTGGATGACTTGATGGGAGAACTAATCAGCTGTGGGGATGAAGTTTGATGGGTGAAATGGGATTTTCTCAATCTTGGTTTTTCTTGTATTCCAGTTAAGATTTTCAGTGCAACAAGCAGCCATTAAGGAAGAAGCCTCACTAAAGAATATTACAAAAAAGAAGCACTTCCTGGTGTACATCTGTCCAGTTCCTTTATCATTGCTGGATTATTATCCTGCAATTCCCTACCTAACATTAGTGTGGGAGCACCAACTCCACAAGAAATACAGCAGTATTAAGAGAAGGCCCACCACTATCTTCTCAGTGCAACTAACAATGGGCAATTAATTCAGCTTTGGCAGTATCATCTGCATCCCTAGAACAAATAAAAAAACAATATACAAGCAGTTTGTTGGTGGAATGAGGATTGATCATTTGCACTTCGCTGTTATTAAGGGGATTGGGTCCTTTCTTGGTCAATCAGTCCCCGGGTCTTCCTGAGCTACCATTCCATTCAGATTTACTGTTACTAATACAGAGTCACAAGAGAAGAATTTTGAGTCCGAAAGTCATTTAAATTACTGCTATCTCTTTTTTTGTCAGAAGTGAAGCACGTTGTCCAACACTACAGCTGAGAACGGAAACAGAAATGCCAAATAAGTAGATCATGCTGACCTGAGAACAACCATCGTTTCAGCTCAATGCTGTCTTCTTGAAAAAAATGCAGATCCTTATAGTGATACGCTATTTTGTTTTAAACTAGCTTCTTTCTTAAAAATGTCTTGCATTTACATATAGAGCATTTTCCACATCTGTCCCAATATACTTCACAACCATTGAAGTACTTTTGAAGGTAGTGGGGGCGATTTTCGGCAGCGCAATCAAGCACTAAAGATCCTCCGAGGTGACCAAAATGGGGTCTTGAGCTGAAACGTCATTTTAGCCCATGTTTAGCGCAAGACACTGTTAGATCCGTGATTCTGAGAGTATGATGTTTTTCAATAACTACACGGATGCTGTAACTTAACAATCAACAGGTGTTTACTGGAGTAGGGTACTCTCAAGACTGGGGTAGAGAGGCATGCTCAAGGCTTATATACAGGTGTGGTCACTGCCGGTACTACAGTATACAGGAGCTGTAAAAGTAGTTCTCTCTTAAAGGTACATAAACTACAATTCCTCCCCTTTTAGATTAGCAGTACCCATAATATTCAAATAACAATTAACACTTTAACATGTACATTAAACAACAATAGTCCATTTAGAGATTCAGTCTTTGGGGCGGCTTCCTGATCCTTTCGGGATAGCGCCTTTCCTGAGGTTCCTGTTCTTGGTGCGGAGGCGATTCTGGCCCCTTTTCGTCGGTTAGTTCATCGGTTTCCACTGCTACTGGTTCTGAGGTAGAGGCTACCGGTATGTCGGGTTCATCCCCAGGTACACGAGACATGGGGCTGACTCGTTCCTGTGACGCTAAGATCTGATCGACGTGGCATCTCACAATGTTCTCCCCGACATCCACTGTGTACATTAATGGCCCCTGCCTTGTGCATATCGTATCGTGTTGCCATTTCTCTATTCGGTAGTCACGGGCCAAGACTGGTTGTCCTACGTTGAAGCTACTTGTCGGCTTCTCATTGATGTGCTGGAATTGTTTATCCTCAACATTTCTTCGCACATTTGGTCTGAGCAAATCCAGACGAGATCTCAACCTTCGGTTAAAGAACATCATGGCCGGGGTCTGGTTGGTAACTGCATGTGTCGCATTTCTGTAGGCTAATAAGAAACTGTCCACCTTATGCTGCAGTGGAATGACATCATCGCACATGGCCTTTATCGCCTTTTTAAAGGTTTGTACGAACCGTTCAGCCAATCCATTTGTGGCTGGATGATACGGGGCAGATGTGTAATGCATTACCCCATTCCTTCTCATAAATTTCCAAAACTCTTCGGACACAAACTGTGGTCCATTATCAGAGCAAATCTGCTCTGGCAAGCCGTTCCTGGCAAATATGGTCCGTAGTACTGCAATCATTTTCTCTGTAGTGGTTGAGGACATTTTTATCACCTCAGGCCATTTCGAATGAGCATCCACTGCTATTAAGAACATTGAGTCCATGAATGGACCAGCAAAATCAATGGCCCAGAACTTGGTGTCGGGGGCTTGCCGCGCGTGCAAGCCCCCGATGTGCACTTACCCGGCGCGCCGACATCTGAAACCTGGCCTGCAGTGGATTTCCTGTCAGTGGCCCGGTTCTGATGTCAGCGCGCTGTGCTAACCTGACCCAGCGGCATAGTTAGTGCGATGTGCTGGCTGGGATCAGGTGAGCACTGTTCAGCCAATCAGGGGAGGGGAAACTTCATTCATAAGTTTGAGAGTAAGAACTGTCAAACTCATGAAAAGTACTGCACCCCAAAACACTACTTAAACTTTAAATAAAATTTTAAAAAACATCCCAATCATTAAATTAAGTAAAAATAAGTTAAAAAAAATAATTTAAACAATAATTTTTTTTTTTTGAAAAAAATTAATCTATATATATATATATATGCGCTGTGCATGCTGAAAACCGGCATTTCCTCCAGCCAGACGCATGAGTACCCCTTCCGTATTCACGCATTTGGGGAGGAATTACTGCCCCATTATGCAGCCGTTGCCATGGAGAGGAGGGCCACTCCCATGGGTGTAGAGGGGCATGTGGTGGTGCATTTTGGACCTTCTGGCATCCTGATTAGCTCTTGTTTAGGTCCTCGATTTGTTGATCGATTCCCGGCCACCACACATAAGCCCTAGCAAGGCTTTTCATTTTCACTCCTCCCAGATGACCTTCATGAAACTCATTTAGCACTCTCTCCCTTAACTTGGGTGGAATCACCACTCTGGATCCACACATCACTGTCCCCTGGCATATTGACAGCTGTTCTCTTCTGGATGAGAATGCTGGCAACAATGAGTCACCATGTGTTGGCCATCCCCTCACCGTCAAATCATATACCCAAGACAGCGTCGGATCATTGCGGGTCTCCTTCTCTATATCCGCATTCGTTACTGGCAAGCGTTCAATTATTGACGAATAAAATATCTCGATAGGGTCCACTGCTGGTGCTTCCTCCACAGTAGGCAGTGGCAGGCGTGATAGCCCATCAGCGTTTCCATACTGTTTCGTGCCTTTATATTCTATTTCATATTGATTCGCCCCTAGAAACAGGGACCATCTTTGTAACCGTTGTGCAGTCATCACTGGAACGCCCTTCTTAGGATTAAAGATGGAGACAAGTGGTTGGTGGTCAGTCAGCAAGGTGAACTTCTGCCCATGCAGATAGTGGTTGAATTTGTTTACTCCCCATACTAGGCTGAGGGCCTCCCTGTCAATCTGGGCGTAGTTGCGCTCGGCTGAGGTTAGTGACCGAGACGCAAAGGCTACTGGCCTCTCCAACCCGTCTGGGAATTTGTGCGACAGCACCGCTCCAATACCATAGGGTGATGCATCACATGCCAAACGAATTGGTAGTGCTGGGTTGAAATGGGCCAACAACACTTTTGATGTGATCAATTCTTTGCACTTCTGGAAAGCTTGTTTACGTTCGTCATTCCACTTCCATGGTACCCCTGTTTGTAGTAGGGTGCTCAGTGGGTGTAATACCGTAGACAAATTTGGTAAGAACTTATGGTAGTAGTTTACCAGCCCGAGGAACGACTTCAGTTGTGACACATTTTCCGGTGCTGGAGCCTTGACTACTGACTCAATCTTTTCAGGGGACTTATGTAACACCTCTTCATCGATAACGTGGCCACAATACGAGATCTGCTTCTGGAAAAACTCGCACTTGTGGCAATTAGCTCGTAGCCCATATTCCTTTAATCTGGTGAGCACCTTCTCCAAGTTGGCGAGGTGATCACTGTCATTTTCGCCCGTGAACAGGATGTCATCCAAATAACACTGCATCCCTGGAATCCCTTGCAGGACTTGATCCATCACCCTTTGCCAAATAGCCGGAGCCAATGCTACCCCGAACACCAGCCGGTTGTATTCACAGAATCACAGAATCACAGAAACCCCACAGTGCAGATAGAGGCCATTTCGGCCCATCGAGCCTGCACCAACACATATCGCACCTGATCCCCGTAACCCCTACATCAACACATATCCCACCCTATCCCTGTAACCCCACGTATTTAATCCCCCTAACACTAAGGGTCAATTTATCATAGCCAATCAACCTAACCCGCACATCTTTGGACTGTGGGAGGAAACCGGAGCACCCGGAGGAAACCCACGCAAACACGGGGAGAATGTGCAAACTCCACACAGACAGTCACCCGAGGCCGGATTTGAACCCGGGTCCCTGGCGCTGTGAGGCAACAGTGCTAACCACTATGCCACCATATTGGTAGAGACCTTTATGAGTGTTGATCGTGAGGTATTGTTTCGAGGCTTCTTCTACCTCCATTTGCAAGTACGCCTGGGCTAGATCAATTTTGGTGAAGCGTTTACCTCCAGATAGCGAGGATAAATATCCTCAATTCATGGAAGCGGATATTGTACCGTGTGAAGGACTGGGTTCACTGTCACCTTAAAATCCCCACAGATGCGGACCATCTTTGGATCCCCAGGCGTATTACTCAATGACCTCTTCATTACAGGAATGATGGGTGTAGCCCACTCGCTCCAGTCTACTTTCGGCAGTACTCCTGAACGTTCCAACCCTTCCAGCTCTGCTTCGACGGCTGGTCTGATCGCATAAGGCACTGGCCTGGCCTTAAGAAACGTTGGCCTTGCATTTTCCTCATTTTAATCGTTGCTGTTATGCCTTTTAGTGTTCCAAGTCCCTCCTGGAACACTTCTTTTGTGTCAGTTAGCATTTTTGACAGTCGTCCAGGTGTGACGTCGTCATCCTTTTTGGCCTCAACCTTCAGTGCCTGTATGGAATGTCAATCTAATTGTATCTTCCGGATCCATTCACGTCCTCGCAGTGGTGGTCCTCCATCTGGCAATACATATAAGTCCATTTTAGGTATTTCCTGGCCTTTGTATATCACTTTCACCCTTATTTTTCCTTTGGGGTAGACTTTTTGCCCCGTGTACGTCTTCAAGACAATCTCTGTAGCTTTCAAGGGTATAGGTGAAAACAGCCGCTTGTAGTCCCTTTGGTTTATGACTGTTAGGGCTGATCCTGTGTCCAATTCCATTTTCACTTGGACTCCGTCTATCTTGAGTGTAACCCAGATAGTCTGGTGATCCTCCATTTCTGTTACCTTATGTAGTTTCAGACAACCCAGCTCCTACCTTCCGGAGTCTGTATCACTTTTCTGTTCCTCTGAACTACTGTCCATCACCTTATGTACCTTTTTGTACTGCTCCTGTGGAGATTTCTTGCTGTTGGTTTTCTTCCCAGACCTGCAGACTCTTGCTATGTGTCCTGCTTTTCCGCACTGTCTGCACACTTGGTCCTTGAACCAACAATCCTTCTGGTCATGTGTTGTTCTGCCGCAGCGATAACACTTCCCTGTTCCATAGGACATTTCATTGGTGCCATATTCTTGCGGTCTCCGTTGTATCTCTGCAGCGCCCCTTGCTGCTGCTTCATGTGATACTGCCATACTGAAAGCCTTGTCCAGCGTCAGATCCTTTTCTGATAGAAGCCATTTCTGGGTTCCTTCACTTTGAATCCCACACACAAACTTGTCCCTTAACGTATCTGCTAGACCCACTCCAAATTGGCAGTGTTTTGATAGCTTGCGCAGTTCCGTTACGTACTCAGCATTGCTTTCGTCTTTGTGTTGGTTCCTTTTATGGAACTTAAATCATTCTGCTATCAGCAGTGGTGTGGGATTTAACTGGTCCTGTAGGATTTCTACTATGCTTTCGAAATTCTTATTCACGGGCTTCTCTGGGATTATTAGGTTTCGCAGTAACCCATAAGTTTTTGCACCCATGGAATTTAACAAAGCCAGTGCTTTCCTATCATCTGGCACTTCATTCGCCCTGCAGTACACCTCAATACGTTCCACATATGTTGCCCAATCTTCGACTTCATTGTCGAACGTAGAGATACTGCCAATCTTAGGCATCCCTGGGTGTGATTTAACTGTCAAAAATGGCATCTCCTGTGCTCTCCCTTCTTCTCCGCTGGCACAAAATGGCATCTCCCGTGCTTTCCTTTCTTCCTGTGCTCGCCCATCTTCTCCGCTGCGGCTTCTAAAAATGGCGTCTCCCGCACTCTTCCTTCTCCTTCCCGCGGACACTGATCAGCCCTTGAGCTCTGGCTGTGCTCTGCGCATTTTTTTTTTTTTTCTGTGCGCCTTTCCCGTTTCCGCCGCTCAGTCCTGAACCCGGCTGCTGCTTTACCCTCTCTCTCTCTGTTTTGTTTTTCCTCGACGCCGCTCAGTTTTCAACCCCTGGCTGCACCCTGTGCACTTCACCCTGTATCTTACCCCGTCGACGCTGCTCGGCTTTTTCTCTGCCGTCGGTCGGCTCCAGCCGCCGCTGTCCGGGAAGGATCTGCGCTGTACCTGTCGTCAGTCTGTTGCTGATCGTCGTGGCTGGGGAACAAAGCCCGGCTCTCCACAGACTCCCCTGCGATGTTCACTCTCTGCCGGACGACTGGGCGGTTGCTCGTGGTCGACGCCCATGCTTCTGGGCTTGACTTTCTTCCACCGCCCTCCCGGAGCGAATCCTCGAAGGGAAATGCAGAGTTGCAGGTAGATTCGAATCGACACTCGTCGCCACTGTTAGATCCGTGATTCTGAGAGTATGATGTTTTTCAATAACTACACGGATGCTGTAACTTAACAATCAACAGGTGTTTACTGGAGTAGGGTAGTCTCAAGACTGGGGTACAGAGGCATGCTCAAGGCTTATATAAAGGTGTGGTCACTGCCGGTACTACAGTATACAGGAGCTGTAAAAGTAGTTCTCTCTTAAAAGTGCATGCACTACAGACACCATCTTGGTAAAGGTGTTGAAGTGCTTGCTAGGAATGACTGCTCCGGAGGTAGATTATGGGGCTGATTGTTACTTAAAATGCTTGCTAGTGCTCATTAAGGAAGCTGCACAGAATTTTGGTGGCTAGTGCTTGTCCTAACAGCCCTGTCCAAACAGCGACAAGCTGTTTGAGAGTAAACTAAGTGTTGAGTAAAATGTTAAGTAATAAAAAGGGCAAAAGCAGGAACTAAGTGTCACAAAACATATTTGAAAGTTCTCTATCTGAATGCACGTAGCATTCGTAACAAAATAGATGAGTTAATGGCACAAATAACTACATATGGGTATGATCTTGTGGCCATTACAGAAACATGGCTGCAGGGTGACAATGCCTGGGAATTAAACATACCAGGTTATTTAACGATCAGGAAGGACAGGCAGGAAGGAAGGGAAGGTGGGGTGGCTATGTTAATAAAGGAAGGAATCACTGTAATACAGAGAAATGATATTGGGTCAAAAGATCAGGATAATGAAACAGTTTGGGTGGAGGTAAGGAATAATAAGGGGAAAAAACACTAGTGGGCGTAGTCTATAGGCCTCTGAACTGTTCCAACTATGTTGGACGGAGTATCAATCAGGAAATAGTTGAGGCTTGTAATAAGGGAACATCTATAATTATGGGGGATTTTAACGATCATATTAATTGGACAAATCAAATTGGGCAGGGTTGCCTTGAGGATGAGTTCATTGAGTGTATTCGGGATGGGTTTCTTGAGCAGTATGTAACTGAACCGACCAGGGGGCAAGTAACCTTAGATCTGGTCCTGTGTAACGAGACAGGATTAATTAAAAATGTCCTAGTAAAGGATCCCCTTGGAATGAGTGACCATAACATGGTTGAATTCCATATTCAATTAGAGGGTGAGAAGGTTGGATCTCAAACAAGCGTGCTAAGCTTGAATAAAGGAAACTATGAAGGTATGAGAGCGGAATTGAGTAGAGTGGATTGGGAAAATAGATTAAAGGGTAAGACGATATATGATCAGTGGTGTACATTTAAGGAGTTATTTTACAACTTCCAGAAAAAATATATTCCACTGAGAAGAAAAGGGTGTAAAAGAAAAGACAGCCATCCGTGGCTAAGTAAAGAAATTAAGGATAGTACTCGACTAAAAACAAGGGCATATAAGGTAGCCAAATCTTGTGGGAGGATAGAGGATTGGGAAAACTTTACAAGACCGCAGAAAATAACAAAAAGATTGATTAAGAAAGGGAAGATAGATTATGAAAGTAAATTAGCAAAAAATATAAAAACAGATAGTAAGAGTTTTTATAGTTATATAAAAAGAAAAAGGGTGGCTAAAGTAAATGTTGGTCCCTTAGAGGATGAGACCGGGAAATTAATGGTGGGAAATATGGAGATGGCAAAAACACTGAATGAATATTTTGTATCAGTCTTTACAGTAGAAGACACTGAGAATATCCCAACACTGGACAAACAGGGGGCTATAGGGGGGGAGGAGCTAAACATGATCAAAATCACTAAGGAAGTGGTACTCGGTAAAATAATGGGACTCAAGGCGGACAAATCACCTGGACCTGATGGCTTACATCCTAGGGTCTTGAGGGAAGTGGCGGTAGGGATTGTGGATGCATTGGTAATAATTTTCCAAAACTCCCGGGACTCAGCAAAGGTCCCGGCAGACTGGAAAACTGCTAATGTAACACACTTATTTATAAAGGGCAGTAGACAGAAGGCTGGAAACTATAGACCGGTTAGCCTAACATCTGTGGTAGGTAAAATTTTGGAGTCCATTATTAAGGAGACAGTAACAGGACATTTGGATAATCATCATTTAATAGGACAAAGTCAGCATGGTTTTATGAAGGGGAAGTCATGTTTGACAAATTTGCTGGAGTTCTTTGAGGAAGTAACATATAGGCTGGATAAAGGAGAACCAGTGGACATCGTGTATTTAGACTTCCAAAAGGCATTTGACAAGGTGCCGCTCAAAAGATTATTGCTTAAGATAAAAAATCACGGGATTGGGGGTAATGTTCTGGCATGGATAGAGGATTGGCTATCTAACAGAAGGCAGAGAGTTGGGATAAATGGTTCATTCTGAGAATGGCAATCAGTAACTAGTGGTGTTCCGCAGGGGTCGGTGCTGGGTCCCCAACTCTTTACAATCTATATTAACGATTTGGAGGAGGGGACCAAGTGTAACATATCAAAGTTTGCAGATGATAGTAAGATGGGAGGGAAAGTAGTGAGTGAGCAGCGCATAAAAAACCTGCAAGGGGACATAGACAGGCTAAGTAAGTGGGCAGAGATTTGGCAGATGGAATACAATACTGGAAAGTGTGAGGTTATGCACTTTGGCAGGAAAAATCGTAGAGCAAGCTATTATCTTAATGGCAAGAACTGGAAAGTACTGAAGTACAAAGGGATCTGGGGGTCCTGGTGCACGAAACTCAAAAGGTTAGTATGCAGGTGCAGCAAGTGATTAAGAAGGCCAATGGAATGTTGGCTTTCATAGCTAGGGGGATAGAATATAAAAATATGGATGTATTGCTTCAGTTGTACAAGGTATTGGTGAGACCGCACCTGGAATACTGCATACAGTTTTGGTGTCCATACTTAAGAAAAGACATACTTGCTCTCGAGTCAGTACAAAGAAGGTTCACTCGGTAAATCCCAGGGATGAAGGGATGGACATATGAGGAGAGGTTGAGTAGATTGGGACTCTACTCATTGGAGTTCAGAAGAATGAGAGGCGATCTTATTGAAACATATAAGATTGTGAAGGGGTTGGATCGGGTGGATGCGGGGAGGATGTTCCCGATGATGGGTGAAACTAGAACTAGGGGGCATAGTCTTAGAATAAGGGGCTGCTCTTTCAAAACTGAGATGAGGAGGAACTACTTCACTCAGAGGGTGGTAGGTCCATGGAATATGCTGCCCCAAAAAGCTGTGGAAGCTACATCATTACATAAATTTAAAACAGAAATAGACAGTTTCCTAGAAGTAAAGGGAATTAAGGGTTACGGGGAGTGGGCAGGAATTTGGACATGAGTTAGGTTCGGATCGGACATGGCCCTGTGGGTAGCGGAGCGGGCCCAGGGGCCGTGTAGCCTGATCCTGCTCCTATTTTGTGTGTCTAATTCTGTTAGATTCAGGAGATGGTTCTGTGATAGTAGATTGGCGGTTACGATCAGATCAGCCATGATCTTATTAAATGGCGGAGCAGGCTCGAGGGGCCGATTGGCCTACTCCTGCTCCTATTTCTTATGTTCTTATGTTCTTATGATGTGGATTTCAAGCACTACTTAAAAGGATACTCGCCATTTAATGTTCACATGCTGCTGGCGTTGTGAAGATGACCTCTGAAACACATCGGTAGAATTTCTGCGACACTTTGTTAAGACTTCACCAACACTCAAGCAACATTTATTCTGCAAATTCTCTGAGGACTTCACCTAAAAAGAGTAAGTGCTGTCCTATTCCACCTTATTGGACACCTTATAGTGGTCACCAGGTGAAAGGGAGTGCTTGGTCATGGGCATCCTGCTAGGGGTCGCCGCCTCCACATGACTTTCCAAATTGTCGGACCTGCGACTCCTGATCAGACGCGACACCAAGTGGCGGGAGAGGCAGTTAAGGTAGTTAAAAGCTTGTTTAATGCTATTTTAAGAGGGCTTTTCAATTTTGCAACATTTTCAGCGTGTTCCACGGCATTCCAGAAACACGCCAGCTGATTGTGTCGGGTGATCCAACAAGCTGAATAGTTTACAGCTGCAAGTGCAGTAGTACCAGCTGCTGCAGGACATCCCTCCACTTCTGGACCTCCTCCAGTGCCGCGTCCGAGATCCTGTGCGCCCTCTCCCTCGGTCCCTGCGCCATCCTCCAACGTGCTGCTGTGTGCCAGCCAGAGCACTCCACATCTTCAATGGAAGTGGGTGCAAGGAGCCCACATGTACTGCTCCACAAAAATTGTGTCTAATCAGCACTTGAGTGCTAAACCTGCAGGTTTCTGGTTTAGCATCTCCAAATAAGTTCAAATTATGGTAATCAGCAATTAGGATCAAAATTGTGTGCTAAATCCAGACTTTCAAACATTCGAGTGTTATTAGCACAGCACCCATTTAGCGCCTGTTTTGAAACTTTGGCCAAAATAACCCCCATTAACGTTTTACTTAGGCAAATATGACAACTGATTTACACACACCAAATTCTCACAAACAGTAGTGAGATAATTGACCAGATAATCTGCTTTATTGATTTTGGTTGGGGGATAAATGTTGGCCAAGGCAGCAGAAGAGCTCCTCTGCTCTTCTTCAAAATATGCTATGGGATCTTTTAAATCTATTTCAATAGCAGATGGGTCTTGGTTTATGTCTCATCCAAAAGACATCACTTCCAACAATGTAGCACTTCCTTAGTACTGTGCCAAAATCTCAGCCTAGATTATTCACTCAAGTCGGACTTGCACCCACAACCTTCTAAGTCAGAGACAAGAGACACTGAGCCAAGCTGACACTATTTCATCAATATATGGTTCAAAAGGCAAATGTTTTGCTGAACTCAGTTATACTTGCAGAAGCCCTTAGTTACTTGCCGCCTCTGCATTATGTCAGCCTGTCACTTTTGAATGCATACTTATGTCAAAATAGAATGAGTTTATATACACTCAGCAGGTCACGCAGCATCTGTTGAGAGAGAAACAGAGTTAACGTTTCAGGTCGATGACCTTTCGTCAGAACTCCACAGATGCTGCCTGACCTGCTGAGTATTTCCAGCATTTTCTGTTTTGATTTCAGATTTCCGGCATTTATAGTATTTTGCTTTGTATTAGAGTTTAACTATACCATGTATTACAGCCTTATGGTCGTGCTTACAAAGGCAGCTCACTACCATTGTCTTCACCACAGCTTGCAGCTGAAAGAAATAAAACCATTAATTGGCTCCTCAGCCAAAATGACTGTGCAAATTTTCAAAGGACTTAAAAGCTGAGTCCGAAAATAGTTCCCTGATCTCCCTAATTCCCACAGCTGCACATCTTGCCAATATATTTACTCTCATCTGATTAATATCACTAATTATGCTTTGCTTGAGGGGATGTGGACAATGTACCAGGGTTTTACACACTGCACTTCTGTATAGTATTAACAGCGCTAGAAAACTGAATTGCCCTTCAAATCAATTAACGCTTATATATGAAATAAAAAAACAGGGGTAAAACAGCAACTGGTTTGCTTGCATCCAGCTGGGTTCAATTCAGAACCTGGAAGAATATGTCAGTAAATAAGGCACTATTTAGAAGGCCAGATGGTACAGATATTGCTCTGGCAGGTATATAGCTCCATACCTCTATGGTATTTTTGTTGGTGCTTCAGACTCCGCTAGAATGAACTCCACTCTCCTTAGAAAAGAGTGAAACTGCTACCAAACCCTAGAAAAATATTGTTCTGGACTTGTTAGATGTAGGTAGCGCCCCTAGTGGTAGTTATTGTATAGCAGCGTGTTATTTGACCTTCATCCTGTCTGCCCGGAAGTAGTATTCCAGGGAGTGTTTTCTGAGTTGTGAACAAGTCCACGTGTGGCAGCTTGTTTCTATCCTCCTCCATCCTTCCTTATACGCTAGGCACGACACAATGTCTGTGAGTATCTTTGTTTGGTAACATGATAACAACCTTGTCAGTATAGTATTTTGACAACACCTCGTAAATAAGAAGTTTATTAGCTGCTAGCTACTAAGGGTTAGCTTCAATATTGTTTATTTATACAGTTACCTACTTATCTGTATTAAGCAGTCTATTCTGTTTTCATAAACATGTTTTTGCATCTTATGTAACACCTAATGTACAGTACTTACCTCTGTGTACAAAACCTACTCTGTCTTTGTTTACAGTTTCACAATTTTCTTCAATAAAGCTTCAAAACAGCACCCTGCTTCTCAAGGAGTTATTTGAATGAGTGTTTAGCTGACTGGATAACTGGATAGGAGTTACATCTAGCGAGACCAGTACAGTGAAAAGACAGCAATACGGCTAGCTGTGAAGAGAGGAGACCCTTCACGTGGAGCAGCAAGGACTCAAGAGTTGAGTGGCTGTCATCTAGGTGCAGAGTAAGCCATCATGACACAGCCAGCTTAAGTCTTCACCTTGTACACCACACTTACCTCACATCATCATGGCAGAAGGTAATACCGAAACCGCTACTCAGCAAGTAGAAGACCTTAATCAGTTAGATGAAACTGAAGAATGTGACAATCTGTCTATAAGCTCTCGTTACTACAGATCATCAGCTGGTTCACGGCCATCAGCCGGTTCTACGGCTAGTATGGCCATCGCCAGAGCACGGGCCAAGGCAGAAGCAGCCCAAGCCAGAGCAGCTTATGCCAAGAAAGAAATAGAAATAAAAGTTGAACAGGCCTGTCTCCAAGCCACATTAGACGCCCTGCAGGAAGAAAAAGAGAAAGATGCTGCATTAGCTGAGGCACGAATATTGGAGGCAGTTTTAATGGAAGCTGATCCTGAGTCAGCTAACAAAGTTCCAATTCCCGTTCCACGTCAGAGTCGACTACAGCGCACCACAGACTATCTGAGCAACCAAGCTGACACACAGTTTACGAGAGAGAGAGATGAAGACCCGCACATCTCTATAGACTCAAGCACACTATATAACATGCCCCATGTCGCCAATCAAGTTCAAAATGGACTGCGTGCCCCAAGTCACAGGATCCTCCCCCATGAAACAGAGGACGCCGAGCAGAGGAATGGAACGCTGAAGAGAGAAAGTCAGCAGCAAACCCCCTCTCGTTTCCTTGAGACCCCCAGCAGAGCCCCTACTCAAGGCAACCATGGCATAGGCCCCACCACCTACGACCTTGTCAAATACCTTGCACGCAGCCAGCTGGTGACTACAGGGTTAACCACGTTTGATGATAAACCAGAGAATTATTGGGCCTGGAAGTCCCCCTTCCACGGCACCATATCATGCCTAGACCTGTCGGCAGGAGAAGAGCTCGTCCTCCTTATCAAATGGCTCGGCCCAGAGTCCACCGAACAGGCGCGCAGGATAAAAGCAGTCAATGTGAGACATCCGCCAGCTGGGTTGATGATGGCTTGGGCGAGGCTGGAAGAAAGCTACGGCTCGCCTGAAGCCAATGACAGGGCTCTCTTTGCCAGGTTGAAGAACTTTCTGAAGTTGACAAATAAGGAACCCCAGAAGCTCCGCGACCTTGGAGATCTGTTGTTGGAACTCGAAGCTGCAAAGCAGGATGGCTACCTACCTGGCCTATCGTACTTAGACACTTCCAGAGGGGTAAGTCCCATCGTTGAGAAGCTTCCATTCAATCTGCAGGAGAAGTGCACATCATTCGGGTCAAGGTTCAAGCTAGTGCACAACGTTACCTTCCCTCCATTCTCTGTGTTTGCCAACTTCATCCGTAGAGATGCCAGAGCCAGGACAGGCCCCAGCTTCAACTTCTTCTCCTCCCACACAGCACTTGCCAGAAGAGAAAAGTTTGACAGACATGGAAAGACACCAATATCTGTCCACAAAACGCAAGTGTCTTCAACCAAGATCACAAGGGATCAGAAGAAATCCGAGGATATGAGCAAACAATGCCCCATCCACAACAAACCCCATCCATTAAAGAAGTGCAGGGGCTTCAGAGAGAAGTCCCTCGAAGACCGCAAACAGTACCTCAAAGAGAACTCCATATGTTTCAAGTGCTGCTCCTCCACGAACCATCTCGCTAAAAACTGCAAGGTGGATGCAAAATGCACAGAATGTGAAAGTGATCGGCACATTTCAGCACTCCACCCAGGCCCAGCTCCTTGGAAGTCAGAGTCGTCTCCTCCCGCCTGAGAGCACGGCGGGGAGAGAGAGGGAGCCGCCTATCTGGAGATTACATCCAAGTACACCGAGGTGTGTGGAGAAAGAGTGAGCACAAGAGCATGCTCCAAGATATGCCTCATTAATGTGTACCCTGTAGGATGTCACCAGGAATCTGAAAAGATGTATGCCATACTAGACGAACAAAGTAACCGTTCTCTAGCAAGATCCGAGTTCTTCGACGTCTTCAAGGTCAAAGGAAGTCCGTCGCCTTACACGCTGAAGACGTGTGCTGGACTTTCAGAGACAGCCGGCAGGAGGGCCTGTGGTTATGTTGTTGAGTCAGCCGACGGGAAGATTAGTCTCCCCCTTCCTACACTCATCGAATATAATCAAGTCCCCGACAACCGTTCTGAGATTCCCACTCCGAATGCAGCTCATCACCACAGTCATCTGAGACGCATTGCAGACGAGATCCCACCTCTTGATCCAGACGCAGACATACTCCTGTTGTTGGGCAGGGACATCCTGAGGGTACATAAAGTAAGGAAATAGATCAACAGTCCACACGACGCCCCTTTCGCCCAAAGGCTAGACCTCGGCTGGGTTGTTGTTGGAGATGTGTGCCTCAGGGGTGCTCACAAGCCATCTCAGGTGAACACACTCAAGACTTCCATCTTGGAGAATGGTCGTCCAAGCTACCTTACCGCATGCAGTAGTCAGATCCGAGTGACAGAGATGTTCAGTCATACGGCCCAGCCTCAGAACCCCCCCAGTGCTGATCTCCACAGACAGCACACAGATGATGATCACTGGAGTGAACCTGGGTCAGTCAGTCTTCTGTCGCACCGCCAGTGACCACAAACTTGCTCCATCGATTGGCGACATGAGATTCCTCCAGATTATGGACAATGAGGTCTCTTGTGACAGCTCTAACAGCTGGGTTGCACCTTTACCCTTCCCGAACCCCAGACGATGGCTGCTGAACAACAGGGAGTATGCCTATAATCATCTTAACTCACTCCGTCGCACGGTGGCATAGTGGTTAGCACTGTTGCCTCACAGCGCCAGGGACCCGGGTTCGAATCCGGCCTCGGGTGACTGTCTGTGTGGAGTTTGCACATTCTCCCCGTGTTTGCGTGGGTTTCCTCCGGGTGCTCCGGTTTCCTCCCACAGTCCAAAGATGTGCGGGTTAGGTTGATTGGCTATGATAAAAAAAAATTGACCTTAGTGTTAGGGGGATTAAATAAGTGGGGTTACGGGGATAGGGTGGGATATGTGTTGGTGTAGGGGTTACGGAGATCGGGTGGGATATGTGTTGGTGCAGGCTCGATGGGCCGAAATGGCCTCTATCTGCACTGTGAGGTTTCTGTGATTCTGTGAAGCCAAAGATGAAAGCACACTTCCTAGAGTTTGTCGAGAAAATGCTTGTCAACGATCATGCAGAGCTAGCTCCTCCACTCCAGAAAGGCCAAGAGTGTTGGTACCTCCCCTCCTTTGGAGACTATCACCCCAAAAAGCCAGAACAGATCCGCGTGGTGTTTGACTCCAGTGCACCATATCAGGGAGTCTCTCTCAACGATGTACTCCTCACAGGGCCCGATCTCAACAACAGCCTCTTGGGGGTACTCATGAGATTCAGGAAAGAGCCCGTCGCCATCACTGCCAATATCCAGCACATGTTTCATTGCTTTGTGGCGAGAAAAGACCACAGAGACTTCCTCCGCTTCCTGTGGTATCGCAACAATGACCTCAGCAGTGACATTGTGGACTACAGAGTGCGTGTCCATGTCTTCGGCAATAGCCCATCCCCTGCTGTCGCCATATACGGAATAAGGAGGGCTGCCAAGGAAGAAGAAGATGACTTTGGCAGTGATGTGAGAGGGTTCATCGAATGAGAGTTCTATGTCGATGATGCACTGAAGTCATTCCCTGCTGAAGCAGAGGCCATCAGTGCCCTTGGGCGAGCTCAGGAACTGCTCACATTATCTAACCTCAGGCTACACAAAATAGCCTCTAACAGACCAGCAGTGATGGAGGCATTCCCCCCTGAAGATCGTGCTAAGAATGTCAATGATCTAGACCTCTTCACTGATGACCTCCCCCTACAGCGTAGCCTAGGAGTGTCTTGGAACATAGCAACAGACACGTTCATGTTCCAAGCCATAGATGACAAGAAACCCTTCACACATAGAGGAGTGCTCTCTACAGTCAACAGCCTATACGATCCTCTTGGCTTCTTAGCCCCTGTCAACATACAAGGCAGGCTGCTCTTCAGGGAACTCTCCACACACGCTGAAGAGTGGGATTCACCCCTCCCTGAAGAGATGGAAGCACAGTGGAACAGATGGAAAGACTCGCTTCAAGACGTACAGGAGATCCAAATACCTCGCTCCTATACGTCCTTCTCACCCTCAAATTTCCAATTCAAGGAGCTTTGTGTCTTTGCAGACGCATCTGCTATGGCCATCGCAGGTGTGGCTTATCTGAAGGTCACCACTCAAGATGGACTAAACAAAGTCGGCTTCGTCTTTGGAAAGGCCAAGTTGGCACCCCAGCCAGACCTCACCATACCCAGATTGGAACTGTGCCCAGCAGTATTAGCAGTTGAGATTGCAGAGTTCATAGTGGAGGCGATGGATCTGAAGTTCGATAGCATCAAGTATTATACAGACGGCAAAGTGGTGCTAGGATACATCCATAACCAAACTAGGCGGTTCTATATCTACGTGAACAACAGGGTCCAACGTATCTGACGGTCCACATCCCCCGACCAGTGGAGGTACGTCCCCACAGACCTGAACCCAGCTGACCATGGGTCTAGATCTGTAATAGCGTCCCTTCTCAGCAGCACAACATGGCTGTCAGGACCAACTTTTCTTCAGGATCCATCCCTGCACTCCTCTGAACCCAATGAGTCATTTGACCTCCTCAACCCTGTTTCTGACTCCGAGATATGCCCACAAGTCACAGCGAATGTCACTCAAATCGCTAAGGACCTGATGAGCACCAAACACTTCGAGCGTTTCTCCAAATGAAACACTCTCATAAAGACAGTAGCATGCCTAACCCACATAGCTCATACCTTCTCCCAGCCTATACAAGAGAGTAGCTGCCATGGGTGGTACATCTGTCGTAAGAGTCCCTCTGAAGAGGAGTTCAAGAGAGCCAAAGTCCTTGTGATGAAGAGCGTCCAACACGAGTGTTACTCAGAAGAGTTGAAGTGCATAGCAGCAGAACACAACCTACCCCCTCACAGCAGTCTACGGAAGCTGCATCCTATTGTCGACACCGATGGACTTCTCAGAGTTGGGGGACGCATATCGAAGTTGTCAAAGAAGGAACAGCAAAGGTCTTCTCTCGGCCTGTCTCTGAGGTGGTCCTTCTTTTGTCGCCAGAGGACTCCAGTGAGAAGTAGAGTTAGGCTTTGTGGGGTCGTTAACGACCCCAGACGGGGAGTGTTCTGGACTTGTTAGATGTAGATAGCGCCCCTAGTGGTAGTTATTGTATAGCAGCGTGTTATTTGACCTTCTTCCTGCCTGCCCCGGAAGTAGTATTCCAGGGAGTGTTTTCTGAGTTGTGAACAAGTCCACGTGTGGCAGCTTGTTTCTATCCTCCTCCATCCTTCCTTATACGCTAGGCAAGATGCAATGTCTGTGAGTATCTTTGTTTGGTAACATGATAACAACCTTGTCGGTATAGTATTTTGACAATACCTCATAAATAAGAAGTTTATTAGCTGCTAGCTACTAAGGGTTAGCTTCAGTGCTATTTATTTATACAGTTACCTACTTATCTGTGTTAAGCAGTCTATTCTGTTTTCATAAACATGTTTTTGTATCTTATGTAACACCTAATGTACAGTACTTACCTCTGTGTACAAAACATACTCTGTCTTTGTATACAGTTTCACAATTTTATTCAAGTAATGCTTCAAAACAGCACCCTGCTTCTCAAGGAGTTATTTGAATGAGTGTTTAGCTGACTGGATAACTGGATAGGAGTTACATCTAGCGAGAACAGTCCAAATATCCCTGGGATTTAACTTCATCTTGTCCTTTTTACAAGATCAGTATCACGTGCACCGTGGTAATCTCCAAGTTCTTCATATCCTTTTTGCACCATTTCAATGCTTGGGGAAGCATAGAAATAGATCAAAGGTGCAACATGGATCCAGTCAATTCAGCCCAACTAGTCTGTATCAGTGTTTACCCTGCCCTCAAGGAAATACTTCCAATCATACTGTTCCCATATCCCTTCTACCCCTTTTCCTTCATCCACCTATCTAATCTAATCTTGAAAGTTGACATAGTTTGTGCCTCATTCACTAACCTGGAAGTGAAGCCACAGCGTCACAACTCTGTGTGTAAAAGTTTCTCCTGCCCTCAGTTCTAAATTCCCTTGAGGTTGAGGGGTGATGTTATTGAGGTGTTTTATGGATTTGATAGGGTACATACAGAGAAACTATTTCATCTGGTGGGAAAATGCAGCATAAGGGAGGGATAATCTTAAAATTAAACTGGATCTTTTAAGAGTAAAATCAGGAAGAATTTCTGATTGGTCTTCTCTCCCCAAAAGGCTATGTATGCTGTGTCAATTGAAATTTTCAAGACTGAGATCGATAGATTTTTGTTAGACAAATGTATCAAGGGATATGGAGCAAAGGCAGGTAATTGGAGTTGAGATGCAGATCAGCCATGGCCGAATAAAATAGAACAGGCTCGAGGGACAGAATGGCCTGCTCCTGTTCCTGTTCCTGTGTTCCTATGTTCCCAAGGTGGAAAAATTCATTTGATTTGCGCCTCCTGTGGGTGCTAACATGGTGCAAGGCTACTAGCGCCCAGGCGGGGTGCCACTAACGCCTCCTGCAAAATTCAGCGGGAGGTTAGTGGCGGCGGTAACTGTTAGCGCCCCGTGGTGCTGCACCTCCAGCAGTGAAATCATCGCCATGCGCAGTGCCCCAGCTGCGATCTTCGGTAGCACCCCCTGACTTACCGTTGGATGTTATGTCTGACAGGGTCAGAGGGGCATACGTGCGGCCGGGGCTGCGCAAATTAAAAGGGAGGTGCCGGGTGGCCATTTTTGTTGCTGGTCGCCTGCCAGCACCTGTCCCCGTTGCTGTCCCTGGCCTCCTGTGAAGCCCCGCGCGGGGTGCTGGCTGCGCTCCGTGAGCCCAGCACTCCTCTTGAGTGCCAGGCTCTTTTGCCGGCATTCCGATCCCTGGTAGCCAAGCTGGGCCCTGGGCTGCACTCGCTAGGCCTCTCCCCTTTAATAAGAAGAGTGAGGTCTTCTCGTGCTGTGGCATGTAGCTTTGCGGTATTCACTCGCAGCACCCCAAGAGGGAGGCGGGGCGCTTCCAGTAGTGCCCTGCCTCCCTTTTGGGGTACTACCAGTGAATTTTGGTCATGGGGGCGCTAACTTCTTTGGGAGTAGCACCCCAGCGAAGTTAGCACCCCAAAGGGGGCGCGACCCAATTTTGCCACCTAAATCTCTTATATTTAACCTTGTATCTATAGCCCCTCATTTCTTGACAACTCAACGACTGAAAATAAGCTGCCTCTATCTATGTTCTTTTTCTTTTCATCCTGTTCCATCCTTTTATAATTTAAAAAACTTCTATTATATTGGCCCGTAATCTGTGTCATTCCAACAAAAAATGACCCAATTTTCAAATATTTCTTCCTATTTCTATTTTGTTATAACGGGCAGCATCCTAAAAAAGTAATGACTAAATAATATATGCAGGAAAGAGCTCTAAATAATCTGATGAACCTTTAAGCTTTATAGGGTTCCTAAAGTATTTTTGTTTATTTTTATTTTGTTCCAGAATTTTACACACTGGAGAACCAGTACGTTTTGATCACACACTACTTTCAGAATTTATGTTGAGAAAATGAGAATGGGCCTTGAGGATTCACCGTGCCGGCTACTCAGCCATCCGGGAGTTGACTACAGAGCTGGATCTAGAAACTTGAGAGCAAAGAGCAGGTCTGATGATGCCACTTGATAACACATCATCAGCCGGTTTCCTTAAAGGGACCATGCACAAATTTATTTTGACAGTTTTGCTGTTAATATTCTATAGCATTCAAGTGCTGTAAACACTGACAAGCACTGCACAAAGGTGCACGCCTGCACCTAGGCTTTCCCATGACTCCCTCCATCTGCAGGGATGGAGGTTCTCTTCACTCCAGATGGACGGAAGAGACTCCCCAGGAGATCAACGCAGCCTGGTTGCACATTGCACAGGAGGGCACAAGCAGGGATGTTGATAGGAGGACCTGGCTGCAGTGGTACAAAACTTTCAATGATCTCAGTAGATCACGAAATGTTACTGCAAAACCACACTCAACCTCATTCTGCCGTGCCACTCATCTATTCACTCACTACCCTACTTCTGCACATCCTTACTCACACCAACTTACCTTGTACCTCCACCCATCCCTCACTATCTATATTATCACTTCCCCATCTCACTAGCCACCCCTCATATTCACTCTCATCCTAGTGCAATCATACCAAGTAACAGCACACAAGGATAGGCACGTGGGTGTTTTATCCAATGTTCACGCAAGTTTCTGTTAATATGCTGTCAAACACTGAAATCTTTACTTTCAGCACTTTGTGTTCTTGGACAGATTTGTGTGTGCCTTTGAAAGTGGCTTAGTGAGTTGCTGTGAATGGTGAGACATAATGGTACCCCCCGCAATGCTGATGAGTGTGAAAGGAATGGCTTGGACATTGTAGGGATGCTTTATGGCGTTGGTGCCAACCTGGCACATCATGTTGCAGCCAGGGTGTACAGTGTCAATTGTGTAAGGTTCGCAAAATTCTACAGATTCCCCCAAACCAAGAAGAGAAGAGATTTTTGGACTGTTTGAAAGAATATTGGGCCAAAAGGGGCTTAAAGTTGAAACCCCAGGATTTTGGTCATTTTTAAAAAGGACATGTCCAGGCCTGTGGAAGGCTCTGACAAAGGAGTTGGGATGGGCCCCTGTAAGACAAAGACTTTGAGTATTGGCATAGGCCAGATTGTCTGGGAATGATCTGGACAGTCATTCCACATAAAGACAATAGGCCTATGGAAGGACAGTTCCCGCCAACATTTTCGAGCCATCAAGAACATGAATAAAACAGTACATGCCACTGATCAACAAAAGGGACCCTGATTCCAGCAGTCGAGACAATCGAACAACAGTTTAAACCACTCAGAGAGAGACATCCAAAACCACTTTACGCACTTAGACCAATTTCGAAGCAATCCTGAAACTAGTTTAAAATCAATTAAAATAGATGGGACCAAGTCAAAACTTGACAAAGAATTTAAAAACTATTAAAGTTAACGAGCCCGTCAAAATTAACAATGGGCCAGAGAAGATATGGCGGGCAGAGAAGCAAGGCCTCAAGCGGTATAATTGAGGCCTGCTTTTTCAGTTGAAACAGTTCATTCACGGTTCATCCAGATACACGCAGTCTTTCGGAACAACAACACTGGAGAAGTTACAGGACAGCATCGTTACATTCATCATCATCATCACATGCAGTCGGAGAATCGAAGACTTGAGGAAAGGAGAACGGGATGGAAGGAGAAAGGAACCGCGGCAACCAAGGGCCCCAAGAAACAAACAACCAACGATATTACCAACAACTAGGTAATATTGGGCCACCGCGACCAACAAGAAACCAACCTGGAAGAAACCGAAGATTCGCAAATTTGTTTCCATGCTACAAGCTATCCTGACTTACCCCTGGGTAAGATTTGATGAAAAAGACTCTAAAACTTATACCTAACCAAAGGAAATTGGGTACTTACCCGATAGATCCAATACGCACCCGACCGCATCAGCGGACACGCGAAGACTGAAAACCTAACACAGGTGAAGTCTTCTACCACGTCCGGGGTATGGCAGGCCCAACCGCCACACAAAGAGAACCCCGAAATCGCGAACTGTCAAGAAAGTCGTTTGGTGAGCATTTCCCTGGTCCTCTAGAATCCAACCTAGTTAGTGTAGGGGGATTGGGAGGGGTGAAGTATTTTGTCTATTGTCATTCTCCCTCGTATATTCCGAAGTGTTCCCCCTTTTAGAGTGATAAGATTATTGTGTTGTGTATATTTTCTGTCTTAATAAAAATCCAAGTTTTTTTCACCAACTCATTTGTCTTTTGCAATTTCATTACAACCCCCAAATAAGTCCTAAGTCCAAGGGAGTGGGAGCAATTCAAACCGCTCAGGGAGCCAGAGGCAAAGCTGACCACACACACCACCCCTTGCAAGTGAAGTAAATCTGGCCATGGTGAGGCCATCCCTTGCCTCCGGTACAGTAATGTGGTCGGGTGCTGATGCCCAGTGTCCTGTACAGCATCAGTTGTTTGCAGAGAAGGTTGGTGTTGTTGTTGGTGCTGCTGGTGTGCCTGGTGCTGCTGGTATTGTGGCTGATGTTGGTGGGATTCTGAGCACCAAGGTGAGATAGTTTCAAGGGCACCAATGCTGATGTAATAGATGGCAGTTGAAGTTGAGATGACAGAAGCAATCTGTCAATGGTGAGAGAAGTTGTTCCAATGAGGTGACTCTACATGAAGTGTTTTATTGATGGACCTGAATTGGGCTGCGATGCTCCCCTCCCAACCTCCCCACATGGTGTCATTAGCTGTCAGCGATGACTCAGTGGTAGCACTCTCGCCTCTGAGTCAAGAGTGTGGGTTCAAGGCCCAGTCTGGAGACTTCAGCACAAAATCTAGGCTGACACCTCAATGTAGTGCTGAGGGAGTGTTGTAATGTTGGAGGTGTCGTCTTTCAGATGAGATGTTGAACCGAAGCCCTCTCAGGTGGACATAAAAGATCCCATGGCACTATTTTGAAGAAGTGCAGGGAAGTTCTTCTGGTGTAAGGCAAACACTTATCTCTCAACCAGCACCAATAAACAGATTCTCAGCTCAGTTAACTTACTGCTGTTTGTGAGACTTCGCTATGTGTAAAGCGGTTGTTATATTTGCCTAAGTAACAACAGATACTATCTTCAAAAGTACTTAATTGGCTGTGAAGTACTGTTGGACATCCTGAGGATGTGGAAGATGCTATATAAATGCAAGTCATTTTTAATAAAGGAGCCAGTTTATAACAAAATAGAGTATCAATATAGCGATCTTTATTTTTTTCAAGCGGATGTCAATGAGCTCAAATGATGGTAGTTCTCAGGAAAGAATGACCTACTTTTTTGGCATTTCTGTTCCACCATCTCAGCTGTAGTGTTGGACAACATGCTTCACTTTTAGAGAAAAAGAGATAGCAGTAATTTAAATGAGCTTCGGAATCAATAATCTTCTCTTGTGACCCTGTATTAGTAACAGTAATTCCTGAGTGGAGTGGTAGCTCAGGAAGACCCGAGGACTGAATTGACCAAGAAAGGACCCAATCCCCTTAATAACAGTGAAGTGCAAATGATCAATCCTCATTCCAACAAACTGCTTGTAACTTCTTTTTAAATTTGCACTTGGGTTGTAAATGAGTAAAACAAATAATCTGGTCATTATTTCATTGCTGATTGTGGGACCTTGCTGTGCACAAATTGGCTGCCTACATTACACCAGTTGTAGTGTATGTGCCTTTAAGTCAGAACTACTTTTACAGCTCCTGTATACTGTAGTACCGGCATTGACCACACCTGTATGTAAGCTTTGCGCATGCCTCTGTACCCCCAGTCTTGAGACTACCCTCCTCCAGTAAAGACCTGTTTATTGTTAATGTACAGCATCCGTGTGATTATTTAATAACGGCATATTCACTGAAACATGGATCCAACAGTGGCGACGAGTGGCGATTCGAATCTACCTGCAACATAAAAAAATATATAGTCGAGGCCAGGAACACGGGCGTCGACCACGAGCAACCGCCCAGCAGTCAGGCAGAGATTGAACTTTGCAGGGGAGGCTGTGGAGAGCCGGGCTTGGTTCCCCAGCCACGACGAGCAGCAAGAGACCGACAACAGGTCCAGCGCAGACCCTTCCCGAGCAGCGGCGGCTGGAGCCAACCGACGGCGGAGAGAAAGCCGAGCAGCGTCGACGGGGTAAGACAGAGGGTGAAGAGCGCAGGGCGCAGCCGGGGGTTGAACGCCGAGCAGCGTCGAGAAAAAGAAAACAAACCGGAGAGAGAGAGGGTAGAGAAACAGCCGGGTTCTAGACTGAGCGGCGTTGAAAAATATAAAAAGAAGAACGCGCAGAGAACAGCCAGGGCTCACGGGCTGAACAGGGTCCGCGGGGCGAAGAAAGGGGAGCGCGGGAGACACAATTGAGCCGCGGAGAAGAAGAAAGAGTGCGGGAGACGCCATTTTTAGAAGCCGCAGCGGAGAAGAAGGGCGAGCGCGGGAAGGAAGGAAAGCGCGGGAGATGCCATTTTGTGCCAGCGGAGAAGAAGGGGAAGCACGGGAGGCGCCATTTTTGACAGTTAACTCACATCCAAGGATGCCGAAGAGTGGCAGTATCTCTACGTTCGACAATGAAGTCGAAGATTGGGCGACATATGTGGAACGTATTGAGGTGTACTGCAGGGCGAATGAAGTGCCAGATGCTAATAAAGCACTGGTTCTGTTAAATTCCATGGGTGCAAAAACTTATGGGTTACTGCGAAATCTAATAACCCCAGAGAAGTCGGTAAACAAGAATTTTGAAAGCATAGTAGAAATCCTACAGGACCACTTAAACCCCACACCGCTGCTGATAGCAGAATGATTTAATTTCCATAAAAGGAACCAACACAAAGACGAAAGCAATGCTGAGTACCTAACGGAACTGCGCAAGCTATCGAAACACTGCCAGTTTGGAGCGGGACTAGCAGATACGTTAAGGGACAAGTTTGTGTGTGGGCTACAAAGTGAAAAAACCCAGAAACGACTTCTATCAGAAAAGGACCTTACGCTGGACAAAGCTTTCAGTATGGCAGTATCACACGAAGCAGCCGCAAGGGGTGTTGCAGAGATACAATGGAGACCGCAAGAATATGGCACCAATGAAATGTCCTATGGAACAGGGAAGTGCTATTGCTGCGGCAGAACAACACATGACCAGAAAGATTGTTGGTTCAAGGACCAAGTGTGCAGACAGTGTGTGAAAGCAGGACACATAGCAAGAGTCTGCAGGTCTGGGAAGAAAACCAACAGTAAGAAATCGCCACAGGAGAAGTAGAAAAAGGTACACCAGGTGATGGACAGTGGTTCAGATGAACAGAAAAGTGGCACAGACTCCGGAATCAAGGAGCTGGGTTGTCTGAAACTACATAAGATAACAGAAATGGAGGATCACCACACTATCTGGGTTACACTCAAGATAGACGGAGTCCAAGTGAAAATGGAATTGGACACAGGGTCAGCGCTAACAGTCATAAATCAAAGAGACTACAAGCGGCTATTTTCACACATACCCTTGAAAGCTACAGAGATGGTCTTGAAGACGTATACGGGGCAAAAAGCCTACCCCAAAGGAAAAATAAGGGTGAAAGTGACATGTAAAGGCCAGGAAATACCAAAAATGTACATATATGTATTGCCAGATGGAGGACCACCACTGCTAGGACGTGAATCGATCCAGAAGATACAATTAGATTGGCATGCCATGCAGGCACTGAAAGTTGAGGCCAAAAAGGATGACGACGTCACACCTGGACGACTGTCAAAAATGCTAATTGACGCAAAAAAAGTGTTCCAGGAGGGACTAGGAACAGTAAAAGGAATAACAGCAACGATTAAAATAGAGGAAAATGCAAGCCCAAAGTTTCTGAAGGCCAGACCAGTGCCTTATGCGATCAGACCAGCTGTTGAAGCAGAGCTGGAAGGGTTGGAACATTCAGGAGTACTGTCCAAAGTGGACTGGAGCGAGTGGGCTACACCCATCGTTCCTGTAATGAAGAGGTCGTTGAGTAATACGCCTGGGGAACCAAAGAAGATCCGCACCTGTGGGGATTTTAAGGTGACAGTGAACCCAGTCCTTCACACGGTACAATATCCGCTTCCACGAATTGAGGACATTTTCGCCTCGCTATCTGGAGGTAAACGCTTCACCAAAATTGATCTAGCCCAGGTGTACTTGCAAATGGAGGTAGAAGAAGCTTCGAAACAATACCTTACGATCAACGCTCATAAAGGTCTCTATCAAAACAACCGGCTGGTGTTTGAAGTAGCCTCGGCTCTGGCTATCTGGCAAAGGGCGATGGATCAGGTCCTACAAGGGATTCCAAGGACCCAGTGTTATTTGGACGACATCTTGGTCACGGGCGAAAATGACGGTGATCACCTCGCCAACTTGGAGAAGGTGCTCACCAGATTAAAGGCGTATGGGCTACGAGCTGATCGCCACAAGTGCGAGTTTTTCCAGAAACAGATCTCGTATTGTGGCCACGTCATCGATGAAGAGGGGTTACATAAGTCCCGTGACAAGATTGAGGCAGTAGTCAAGGCTCCAGCACCGGAAAATGTGTCACAACTGAGGTCGTTCCTCGGGCTGGTGAACTACTACCACAAGTTCTTACCAAATTTGTCTACGGTATTACACCCACTGAACACCCTACTGCAAACAGGGGTACCATGGAAGTGGGATGACGAACGTAGATGAGCTTTCCAGAAATGTAAATAATTGATCACGTCAAAAGAGGTGTTGGCCCATTTCAACCCAGCACTACCAATTTGTTTGGCATGTGATGCATCACCGTATGGTATTGGAGCGGTGCTGTCGCACAAATTCCCTGACGGGTTGGAGAGGCCAGTAGCCTTTGCGTCTCGGTCACTAAACTCAGCCGAGCGCAACTATGCCCAGATTGACAGGGAGGCCCTCAGCCTAGTATGGGGAGTAAAAAAATTCAACCACTATCTGCATGGGCAGAAGTTCACCTTGCTGACTGACCACCAACCACTTGTCTCCATCTTTAATCCTAAGAAGGGCGTTCCAGCGATGACTGCACAGCGGTTACAAAGATGGTCCCTGTTTCTAGGGGCGAATCAATATGAAATAGAATATAAAGGCACGAAACAGCATGGGAACGCTGATGGGCTATCGCGCCTGCCACTGCCTGCTGTGGAGGAAGCACCAGCAGTGGACCCTATCGAGATATTTTATTCGTCAATAATTGAACGATTGCCAGTAACGAACACGGATATAGAGAAGGAGACCCGCAATGATCCGACGCTGTCTTGGGTATATGAATTGACAGTGAGGTGATGGCCAACTCATGGCGACTCACTGTTGCCAGCATTCTCATCCAGAAGAGAACAGCTGTCAGTATGCCACAGGACCTTGATGTGTGGACCCAGAGTGGTGATTCCACCCAAGTTAAGGGAGAGAGTGCTAAATGAGCTACATGAAGGTCATCTGGGGGGAGTGAAAATGAAAAGCCTTGCTAGGGCTTATGTGTGGTGGCCGGGAATCGATCAACAAATCGAAGACCTAACTAAGAGCTGCTTAGGATGCCAGAAGGTCCAAAATGCACCACCACATGCCCCTCTACACCCATGGGAGTGGCCTTCCTCTCCATGGCAACGGGTGCATATTGATTTCGCTGGTCCATTCATGGACTCAATGTTCTTAATAGCAGTGAATGCTCATTCAAAGTGGCCTGAGGTGATAATAATGTCTTCAACCACTACAGAGAAAACGATTGCAGTCCTCCGGACCATATTTGCCAGAAACGGTTTGCCAGAGCAGATTTGCTCTGATAATGGACCACAGTTTGTGTCCGACGAGTTCCAAAAATTTATGAGAAGGAATGGGGTAAGGCATTACACGTCCGCCCTGTATCATCCAGCCACAAATGGATTAGCTGAGAGGTTCGTACAAACCTTTAAGAAGGCGATAAAGGCCATGTGCGACGATGAAATTCCACTACAGCATAAGATGGACAATTTCTTATTAGCCTACCGAAACGCGACACATGCAGTTACCAACCAGACCCCGGCCATGATGTTCTTTAACCGAAGGTTGAGATCTCGTCTGGACTTGCTCAGACCAAATGTGCGAAGAAATGTTGAGGACAAACTATTCCAGCACATCAATGAGAAGCCGACAAGAAGCTTCAATGTAGGGCAACCAGTCTTGGCCCATGACTATCGAACAGAGAAATGGCAACCCGGAACAATATGTACAAGGCAGGGGCCATTAATGTACACAGTGGATGCCGGGGAGGACATTGTGAGACGCCACGTCGATCAGATCTTAGCGTCACAGGAACGCGTCAACCCCATGTCTCGAGTACCTGGGGATGAACCCGACATACCGGTAGCATCTACCTCAGACCCAGTAGCAGTGGAACCTGATGAACTACCCGATGAAAAGGGATCAGAATCGCCTCTGCACCAAGAACAAGAACCTCCGGAAAGGCACTATCCCAAAAGGGTCAGGAAGCCGCCCCAAATACTGAATCTATAAATGGACTTTTGTTGGTTAATGTACATGTTGAAATGTTAATTGTTATTTGAATATTAGGGGTACTACTAATCTAAAAGGGGTGGAATTGTAGTGTATGTACCTTTAAGTCAGAACTACTTTTACAGCTCCTGTATACTGTAGCACCGGCAGTGACCACACCTGTATATAAGCTTTGCGCATGACTCTGTACCCCCATTCTTGAGACTACCCTCCTCCAGTAAAGACCTGTTTATTGTTAATGTACAGCATCTGTGTGATTATCTAATAACGGCATATTCACTGAACCACAGATCCAACACCAGTGACTACATTTCAAAAGTAATGCATTGGCTGAAAAGTGCTTTGCGATGTCCAGAGGTCATGAAAGCACTATATAAATGTATGTTCTTTTACTTCTGCATGTGAAGAGATTGTTGACACTTTAATAAATAATGACTATATAGGTTAGGTACTAGAGCGAAATCAGCATCCATTAAATCATACGCTAACAATAAGTCATCAGTTACAAAAGAATAGAGCAGGGAAAAATTAGAGAAAAAAATTGCTTTGTGTGGTTTGTTTTGGAGGTCACCTTGAGTGCATTTTTCCTACAGCTTTTCGGTATGCTTGTAATGACTTTTGGTTATCCTTACATTTACTTGTGTTTCAAAAGTATTTTAGGCATTATTGTGTATACAGCTTTAACTGGGTACAGATTTGGTAGATTTTTCTGGCTAAAGTTTGACAGGGCCTTTTCCTTCAAAGACTGGAATACTGTAATAAAATCCCCACATGCTATAGTATCCACAGTGACTTACTGTGTACAGAATCGACTGAAGGGACCTCTTAACTTAAGGCCCTGTTCGTTAAAAGATTTGCACAATTAATACTGAAATCAATAAGGCATACAAAGAATTCTCGAGTGCATCAACAGCAGTGAATAGAATGAAATCTCCTCTGACCAGGACACTTGAACAAATAAAACTGAGATACATTAACATTGAGGTCCACAGTGAAAAGTAAAGTGCATGGTTCTGTATTTTGGACTGTCAGTATAAGACTCTTTAGATAGGTTTGTGGTAGTAGCTGTGTACAGTTGCTGCTGAACCAGTTACACTCTACTGCTGGATTTTAAGTTACCACAGATGGTATGTTAAAGCCCAGTACTTTAAAGTTATGGAACCACACCAAACAGATTAAGAAGGTCCCAGGTTCAATTCTTGGTCTTTCCTGAGTTAGTTGATCTCAGATTGAACAGAGCAGAGCAATATAACTGGGCTCAGCAACCCCAGGCTGGGGATTTTCAGTCAGGGTTCTTGACTGCTAAAAAGTGTAGTTGTACCATTGCCACTGATTCCATTCCCATCCTAAGCTACTGTCTCAGGTTGAAATAGACTCTTCACAACCTCAGCAACTATGAGCTGAGTTTCTGACTCCATGGCCCCGATTTTCCTGGAGCCGTCGGGCGGCATTTCAGGCGGGTGAGGGCTGAAAATCGCAGAAATAGGGGGTCGCGACCCCCCCCTGCCCGATTCCCCGCCCCGTCCGACTTTCGCCCCCGTGTTTCAGCGCGACCCGAATCAGTCCCGCCCGCAGCAGGCAGGACTGGTTGGCGGGAGCCTAATGATCAATAATTGGCATGTTTAATCTTATTTTCAGGGGCCCTTGGAATTTTTAGCCTTTCCCCACGTAAACCACGCCTGGTGGGAACACCGCTGATGAAACCTGGCGTGAACAATGTCGGCTTGCTTGCTTTCAGCTGCAGGTCAATCATGAATGAATAGATTTAATCAGCAAGCATTTGTAGGCTGCAGGACTTTGTTGCTCAAGGCTTGGGGCAACTTGTTGAAGGCTTAGGCACAGCTGTGGAAGGTTGGAGCCTCACACACTTCTCCAGTGTGAGCTCCTGGGAAGCCTCTCTCAGCACCCTAACTCAGCGCCTCCTCAACGGAGGCATCTGCCAGAAGCATGGGAGGCCTTTTGTTCCTTCCCTTCTTGGCATTAGAGGATCTCCAACAGCAGAGGAGGCTGCAGCAGATCCAGCAACAACAGCAGATCCAGCAACAACAGCAGCACCAGCAACAGCAGCACCAGCAGGAGCGACAGGCTATGGCTCAGCCACCTGAGGCAGCACAGGCCAGAAGGGGCCAGCGCATGGAAGGCCGTCGGCGTCGGAGATACCCCCCAAACAGGGTCTACAGACACAGGGTGAGCTACCTCAACATGATTGAGCACCAGTGCCAAAGGCGGCTCCGACTTTTGCGAGAGGTGGTGACTGACATCTGCGCAATGCTACAGCAAGACCTGGAGCCCAGAGCACCAGGTCGACACTCCTTACCAGTGGCCATCAAAGTCACCACCGCAGTCAACTTTTATGCCTCAGGCTCCTTCCAGGGATCAGCAGCAGACATCAGCGGCATCTCCCAGGCAGCCGCACACACTTGCATCAAGCATGTCACCGATGGCCTCTTTGCCCTCGCACACAATCACATCCATTTCACCCGGGATCGCGCAAGTGTGAGGGTGCGAGCGCGTGGATTAGCTCAGCTGGCAGACTTTCCAAGGGTGCAGGGCGTCATTGACTGCACACATGTGGCCCTTAGGGCACCCCACCGCAATCCAGGAGTTTTTGTCAATCGCAAGGGCTTCCACTCCCTTAAAGTTCAGCTGGTGTGTGACAACAAGAAGGAGATTTTGCATGTTTGCGCCAAGTACCCTGGCAGCTGCCATGACTCCCTCATACTGCGCCAGTCTACTGTGCCTCCACTATTCACTCCGCCAAATGAACTTCAGGGATGGCTACTTGGAGACAAGGGATATCCCCTGCGGAGTTGACTAATGACGCCGGTGAGGAGACCAGCCGACGAAGCTGAGGAGCGCTACAACTCCAGCCACATTTCCACCAGATGCACTATCAAGCAAGCCATTGGATTGCTAAAGATCCGCTTCAGATGCCTCGATAGATCAGGTGGAGCCCTACTGTATTCATCAGCCAGGGTGTCCAAAATCGTTGTGGTATGCTGTGTGCGTCACAACATGGCACAGCGTTGTGGCTTGCTGATTCCGCAGGACCAAGAGGCTCATCACAGAGCCGCCTCGGATGAGGATGATGCGGAGGAAGAGGAGGAGGAGGAGGAGGACGGAAACGAGCATCCTGCAGTGGCCCGTCAACCAGTGGCACCAGTGCGCCAGAGCATTGCTGGGCGGAATGCAAGGAACGCACTCATTCTGGGCAGATTTGCGTAGCCTGGTACCTCAAACACTGTAGCCTCGCTGCTTCTTAACTGACCATGGACAGTGGCCCATTCCTGCGCATTTCTACCTATTGGACCAGCTTGTTGACATCTGCAAGTAATCCGAAGGCCTCAATGTGAAATCCCCATTGGACAAATGACAGACGCCACAAATCCAGCAGTTGCCACCAGATTTTTTATGTACAACAAACTGATGGCATTAAAACTATATACAAGACTTCTCACCCAAGTGACTACCCTTGTGATCAGTGGTGCTTTATTTTTCTGTAACGCGTGCTCCTATGTAGTGTTAGCCCTGTGGCTTCAGCAGATGTGGAGGCCCCTTGTTCACTTTGCTGCTGCTCCTGTCCTGACACCTTTGGCGGGCGTCCTCTGGGGTGGCGAGCCTATGAGGGCTCGCCAGCAGTCTGCTGCTCCTGTGGCTGTGCAGGGGTTGAGACTCCTATTTGACTTGGGTGTGGACTCCGGCGGGGCTCTGACCGAGGGCTCTGAAGTGGCATGGAAGTGAGAGCGCGTGGAGAGGAGCCCCCACTTCCTTGAGGTGTGCCAACTGTATCGATTTGTATGTGGGTTCAATGACGACACATTCATGAAAGAGATGTCTTTTTATCTAATGTATGTTCAACTCAGTTAACAGCATTTACAGGAGACATCATGTTAGTGATCCATCTAAAACGAAAGTGAAACTAAACTCAAACTGCCTCTCTCACATGCCCTCTGCTGGTCAGGCATAAATAATCAATACATGCAATTATGCTGGTAAGGCATCATAATCAAACAGGCAAATACCATCACTATTTGCTGATATCATTACATCTCCCTTTCTTAAAACAAAAGTATTATACTTTTATCTAACAACATGTTTTCTTTGTATTACTCTGCATTTTAACTGTAACACTTAATGAACTTACATTATCATTATCATGATCAAGGTTTTTTAACCTTGTTTTGTGTGTTCACATGAAATATGTAAATACACTAGAACTTGAAGAAAGAATAAGATAACATTACTTCCTTCTATAACAAGAGTCCTTAAATTTGCTCAATGAGTCTCTCAGGAGGCTTCACGTGTCTTGAGGATTTTCTGATTGATTGTCCTTGAATCTGAGTTGTTGCCTCTGATGATGGTTTCTCAGCTGTGTGGTCAGGTTGTTCAACAGTATCAGTCTTTTGACCTGCTGTGTGATCAGGTTGTTCAACAGTATCAGTCTTTTGACCTGCTGTGGCTGGTCCCATGAGAAGATCTCGACGATTTCTTCGCAGAACAGCACCCTCATCTGTCTGAATGGTGTATGATCTTGGTTGCACTTCACTCAGGACAGTTCCCTTCTGAGTCCATATGTTTGTTTTGTCTTTGAACATTACTTGGTCACCAGTGTGGAGTTCAGGTAGGTTTTGTGTTCCTCTGTCATAGTAGTACTTTTCCTTTTCTTTCTGTTGTTCTTGGAACTTCCTCACTTTCTCCCCCTCTTTTGTTTTCAGGAGGTTCTCCGGGATGGGTAGGTTTGACCTTAGCCGACGTCCCATAAGGAGTTGGGCTGGTGACATACCACACTCGAGCGGTGTTGTGCGGTATACAAGCATGCTTTGGTAGAAGTCAGTTCCACTGTCTTTTGCCTTGTACATCAGTCTTTTCACTTTCTGGACCGATTTTTCCACTAGTCCATTGGACTGTGGAAAGTGAGGACTTGACGTTGTGTGGGCAAAGTCCCACTCTTTGGCAAAGTGTCGGAAACTTGCATTGTAAAACTGGGGTCCGTTGTCTGTGAAGACCTCGCTTGCCACGCCATGTCTGGAGAATATGGCTTTCATACATGTTATCACAGCATCTGCTGTGGTGGTGTACAGTCTACAAACCTCTGGATACAGGGAGTAATAGTCTGTAACTACAAGATAGTCCTTCCCTTGACATACGAATAGGTCAGCGCCTACCTTCTGGTAAGGTCTGTCTGGCGCTGGGTGTGGCTTTAGTGGTTCTACCGGATTGCTTGCTCGATATTTCAGGAATATTGTGCAGTTTGACACCTCATTTGTCACATCTTGGTTGATTTGTGGCCAGTACATCACCTCTCGTGCTCTTTTCTTACACTTTTCGATTCCCAGATGTCCTCCATGGATCCTTTTTAGCATCTCTTTTCTCAGACTCTTTGGGATAACTATTTTACTTCCTTTGTAGATGATGTCTTCGACCACTGATAGTTCCACCCTGCAGTTCCAGTACTCTGCTATGTCAGGTGAGCAGTCTTGCTTCATGTTGGGCCATCCATCCAAGATGCTTTTCCTCAGTCATCTCATTGTTTCATCTTTGTTTGCCTCAGTCTTTATGAGCTCCATTTTTGCATCTGCTATGGGCAGTGCACTTGTGATCATGTCCACGTAGGCGTTCACTTTTTCATCCATTTTGGTGTTTGCGGGCTCACTTAGGTCAACAGCTCTGGACAACGTGTCTGCTGTATACATCAGCTTACCCGGTGTGTACGCAACATTCAGTGTATAGCGTTGCAGCCTGATCATCATTCTTTGTATTCTAAGCGGACAGCTATTTAGTGGCTTTTGGAACAATGCAATCAAGGGCTTATGGTCAGTCTCTACACTGATTGCTTGTCCTGCCACAAACTGGTGAAATCTTTCACAGGTGTATGTGATGCTGAGCAGCTCCTTTTCTATTTGAGCATATCGCGTCTCCGCGTCTGTCATTGAGCGTGATGCATATGCAATAGGTTGCCAGTAGTCATATTTTTGCAGAAGAACGGCACCGAGCCCACTCTGTGATGCATCTGATGATATCTTGATGGGTCTCGCTGGGTCATAAAACCTCAGAACTGGTTCCTCTGTGAGCAGTTTCTTTAGATCGCTCCATGACTTCTCATGCTCATGATTCCATTCCCATTCTATGTTCTTTTCAGTTAGTCTTCTCAGTGGTGCCATCTTTTCTGAGAGGTTGGATATGAATTTACCCACGTAATTGATCATTCCATTAAACCTCTGCACGTCCTTTTTGCATTGTGGCTTTGGCATATTCTCAATGGCGGACACCTTTCTGGGATCTGGTCTGATGCCCTCACTGCTAAGGATATCTCCCACGAATGTCAGTTCTGTCACCCCGAGCTGGCATTTCTCACTATTCAGCTTCAGGTTTGTTTTCCTTATTGCTTCCAGCACTTTTTTCAGTCTCTCGTCATGCTCAGTTCTCTTGGTTCCCCATACTATGATGTCATCCATTGATGTATCAACTCCCTCCAGATGCTCATAGATCATATGGATAGTTTTGTGATACACTTCAGGGGCTGAGACAATGCCAAATGGTAACCTTAGGAATCTGTATCTGCCAAATGGACTGTTGAACGTGCACAGTTTTGAACTTGCTTCGTCCAGTTTCATCTGCCAAAATCCTGATGATGTATCTAACTTGCTGAAATACTTTGCATTTGCAAACTGTGACATGATTTCCTCACGTGTAGGAAGCTTGAAGTGCTCTCTCTTTATTGCTCTGTTTAGATCTCTTGGATCCAGGCAAATTCTGAGCTTTCCATTCTTTTTGTCCACAACGACGAGGGAACTCACCCACTCAGTTGGCTCATCTATCTTCTGAATCACGTTCAGGCTTTCCATCCTGTCCAACTCTGCCTTCAGTTGCTTTTGAAGAGCAAACGGAACTTTTCTGCATGGATGTATGACCGTTGGCATACTTTTATCTACTCTGATCGTGTGTTCTCCTGGAATGCAGCCTAGACCCTTAAATAGGTCGTTGTACTCTTTCATGAGTTCATCATAGACTGTCTCTCCTTCGCTTTCCACAATGAGGGCTCTCTTTACCAGGTTCAGTCTCTCACAGGCTTTTAAACCTAGTATGGCTTGCACATCCTTTGGCACCACGATTAATGCTACCGTGTGCTCTCTGTCCTTGTGTGTCACTTTGACAATGCAGCTTCCTTTCACTGGTATATCAGTACCTGAGTATCCTGTCACTTTCACTTTTATTCCATGTATCTTTGGTCTGGGTCTAATTTTCTTAAAATCAGTCTCTGATATCACATTAACTTGTGCTCCAGTATCCAATTTAAATGGAATATGTATGTCATTCACTTTTAGTGTCAACATCCAGTCTCTTTTTTCTTTTTTGTTTTCAGACACAACATCTACATAGAACTCCTCTATCTCGCTTTCATCTACTGTATGGACCTTGCTTTGTTGCGCTTGGTTCTTACAGCAACGGGCATAATGGTTGTTTTTGTTGCAACTATTGCATGTTTTACCATATGCTGGACATTTTTTTGGTGTATGCTGTGTACTGCATCGACCACATGACTTTTGATTGCCCCTTTCATTTTTGTTCGCTGGCCACGCCTCTTTATTCACATTGGCGCTCTTTTTGTTGAACGGTTTGTGTCCGTTCTTAGTCACTGCATCCACGTTGCAGCTACTGTCACTGAACAGCTCCTTTGCCTGCGACTTCACAGTCTCTGTAGCCCTACACAGTGCTATGGCTTTTCCCAGGTCTAGATCTTGCTCTCTTAGCAGTCTTTCCCTTAGACCATTATCTGGAATACCACACACCAGTCTGTCTTTTATCAGCGAGTCTGTCAGTCCCCTAAATTCACATGTTTTGCTTTGGTTTCTCAGTTCAGTCACATACTGATCAATAGTCTCTCCCGTTTTCTGTACACATGTGAAAAATCTGTGCCTCTCAAATGTCACATTGCGTTTAGGTATGCAGTAGGCCTCAAACTGTTCCATTATTTTATCTAGCTTCATTTTGTCTCCATCAGCAGCGAATGTGAAGTTATTATACACCTCCAGCGCTTCAGCACCCACGACATGTAAGAACACTGACGCTTTCATTTAATCACTTTTCTCGTCAGCTCCGATTGCTGATAAATAGAACTCCAAATGTTGTTTGAACCTTCTGCAATTTTCAGCCACATTACCTGTCAACTGAAGCTTCGCCGGTGGGTGTAAACCTTCCATTTTTTCACTTCGTTAGCTATTCTCCAATGGTAAGTAACGATGTTCTCTTTTGGCTTGCTAATATGTGGAGAGCTGATTTAACTTCAGATTTTTCCTCTTCATCTCCTTCAATCACTTCTGACACCATGTATCGATTTGTATGTGGGTTCAATGACAACACATTCATGAAAGAGATGTCTTTTTATCTAATGTATGTTCAACTCAGTTAACAGCATTTACAGGAGACATCATGTTAGTGATCCATCTAAAACGAAAGTGAAACTAAACTCAAACTGCCTCTCTCACATGCCCTCTGCTGGTCAGGCATAAATAATCAATACATGCAATTATGCTGGTAAGGCATCATAATCAAACAGGCAAATACCATCACTATTTGCTGATATCATTACACCAACAACCTTCCTCTCATGGTTCAGCTCCCCCTCAGTGCCTGCAAATGGCTGGAGAGCACCTTGCTGCACATCAGGGGGGCCATGGGGACCTGTCTCTGCACTGGAAGTCCTGCTCAGAGGGACTTCCATGAAGGTCTGGTTTCGGTGCTCAATAGATGCCCATCGCTCCTCAAGAGATGCCATTCTATTCTGAGCACTCACCATGTTTTCGATATCCTGGCGACTAAGCTCTTCCGTGGCCATAGCCCTGCTCTCCTCGGCTGCAGCCCTCCTCTCCTCGGCCGTAGCCCTCCTCTCCTCGGCCGTAGCCCTCCTCTCCTCGGCCGCAGCCCTCCTCTCCTCGGCCGCAGCCCTCCTCTCCTCGGCCGCAGCCCTCCTCTCCTCGGCCGAAGCGCTCCTCTCCTCGGCTGCAGCCCTCCTCTCCTCGGCGATAGCCAGCCTTACCACGGAGGTAGCCATCCTTTCCGTGGTGATGCTTTCATGCGCTAATGACTCCAATAAGGCTGTGCTCATGCTCGCCATGGACTCCTCCATTCGCTCCACACTCGCAGTGACCCTGGAGACAAAACCTGCCAGAGACTCCTGCATCTGTGCATGGAGATCCATCAGCTCCTCTCTTGCTGATGGACCCAGAGGCATCGGGTCGAAATGCAGCTGAGCTGAGCTGGCAGAGGCCTGCGCCCTCCGATGAGGACTCTCCACTGCTATCCCGGTCTCCACAATCTGCTGATGCTCACTTGTGAGCTGTGAAACACCAGGTGACAACACTAATCCATGTCCCGAAACCCCCCCCGCTGAGGTGTGAGTGTCTGCGCTGGTGCTGGGTGCGCTTACTTCTGCTGACGCTGCGACCTCAGAGGCTGGAGCTTCCTTTGAAGAGACTGGCTGCAAAGCCTCTTCCTCCTCGGCAGTGGGGACGGGGGCTTCGGATGGTCCTGTGGGGGAGTCAAGGAAAGAGTTAGAGATCTGATGCCAAGGCTATGTGCACATTGGATTTGGCATATGCTCATAAGTCCAAATGATGTGTAAGGGGTTTTCTCTCTGAGATCGCAGAGGTTTCTCTCGCCAGAGGCCTCTCTCTTTCTTTTGCACAGTAAAACCTTGAGTGGTTCGACCCACTCGCCCCTTCGGTTCTAGACAATGGTCTTAAGTGCAGGAGCTACAATGCAGAGAAGACTCTTATAGACCAAGTTTAATGAATCGAAATGGAATTTTATTGCATATGGAAAACAAATCAAATGCAAGCAAATGAGAGGGTACATGGTGTAGTGTCCGTGTGTTGATAAAGACACTGAAGACAGGAGTTGGTTCATAGGTATTTACCAAGCAAAGTCTGGGGGGGGGTTCTAACAGATATACACAATATACAGGCTTATATAGCCCGAGTGGCAATTACCGGCATTACAGCACACCTGGGGCTCTTAAAGGCACATACATCACAATTCCTCCCCTTTTAGCTAACCAGTACATCATATTTTAAGTAATTATTAATTACATGTTATAAGCAAAATAATATACATTGCTGTAGTTAATTAATTATAAGTTAGTCTCTCAGGAGGCTTCCTGACTTGGTCCGGATAACGCCTCGGGGGTGTAGTAGTTTCTGGTGGTGTAGTAGGTTCTTCTGGCAAGGCTAATTCGGCTTGAATGCCAGTGTCGGGCTCATCGCGTTCCAGTATCACCGGATCGGAGGTAGATATGGGTAACTCTACTTCATCGTTAGATGTATAGAGTTGTGGTGTAGGTTGTCCCTTTTCGGATGACTTTATGATTTGGTCAGCATGGCGCCTTATTATGCTTTCTCCGATGTCCATAGTATACATCAGTGGTCCTAGTCGTGTGCAGATAGTTCCAGGCTGCCATTTCTCGGTACGATAGTCCCGGGCCAAAACTTGTTGACCTACCTGGAAGGTTCTAGTTGGCCTTTCATTCATGCCTTGAAACTGCCGGTTCTCCACGTCCCTTCTGATGTTGGGCTTGATCAAATCCATCCGGCATCTTAGGTTTCTATTGAAGAACATCATGGCGGGAGTTTGGTTGGTAACCATATGTGTTGCATTCCTGTATGCGAATAATAAGTTATCCACCTTGTGCTGAAGTTTTATGTCTTCATTACCCATGGCCTTTATGGCCTTCGTGAAGGTCTGGACAAACCTTTCAGCCAATCCATTGGTGGCGGGATGGTATGGGGTGGACGTGTAGTGCTTAACCCCATTGTTTTTTAAGAACTTTCTGAATTCTTCGGACACAAATTGAGGTCCATTATCAGAACATATCTGTTCCGGCAGCCCATTCCTGGCAAATATGGTCCTTAATACTGTGATGGTTTTTTCCGTGGTGGTGGAGGACATCTTTATTACCTCCGGCCACTTGGAGTGTGCATCAACCGCGATTAAGAACATTGAGTCCATAAATGGACCAGCAAAGTCGAAGTGCACCCTTTGCCAGGGAGATGAGGGCCACTCCCATGGATGTAGAGGGGCTTGTGGTGGAGCGTATTGGACCTTCTGGCATCCTAGGCAGCTCTTGGTCATTTCTTCGATGTTTCCATCGATACCTGGCCACCATACAAACACCCTAGCTAGGTTCTTCATTTTCATTCAACCCAGATGCCCCTCATGAAGATCCTTTAGCGCTTTATCCTGGAGTTTGGGTGGAATCACCACTCTGGATCCACACATCAAGGTTCCTCGGCACACTGACAGCTGTTCTCTTCTTTGCGAGAATGCTGGCAACAGTGGTTCGCCATGTGCTGGCCATCCCTTCACTGTTAAATCGTAGACCCGTGAGAGAGTCGGGTCATTTCTCGTCTCCCTTTCAATGGCAGAATTTGTCACTGGTAGACATTCCACTATGGAACATCTCTACTGGGTCTACTGTAGGTGCCTCTTCTACCGTTGGCAATGGTAGGCGCGATAAACCGTCAGCATTCCCATGCTGTTTTGACCCTTTGTATTCTATGTTGTATTGGTGTGCCCGTAGAAAAAGGGACCACCTCTGTAGCCTTTGCGCTGTCATAATGGGAACACCTTTTTTAGGGTTGAATATGGAGATGAGGGGTTGATGGTCAGTCAACAAGGTAAATTTTTGTCCGTGTAGGTAATGGTTGAATTTCTTCACTCCCCATACCAGGCTGAGTGCTTCCCTGTCGATTTGGGCATAGTTATGCTCAGCTGAGTTTAATGAGCGTGACGCAAAAGCTATCGGCCGTTCTGAGCCATCAGGGAATTTATGGGATAATACTGCTCCTATGCCGTAAGGGGATGCATCGCACGCCAGTCTGATTGGCAGTGATGGGTTGTAATGAGCCAAAACTTCTTCGGATGTGATTAAGTCTTTGCATTTATGGAAGGCACGTTTACAGTCTTCGTTCCATTTCCAAATCTCTCCTGTTTGTAGAAGTTCATTAAGAGGGTGCAGAAGAGTTGATAAATTCGGTAAAAATTTATGATAGTAATTTATTAATCCCAGGAACGACCTTAATTGTGAAACATTTTCAGGTGCTGGGGCTTTTATAACCGCTTCAATTTTTTCAGGTGACTTATGCAACCCTTCATTATTAATTATGTGGCCACAATATGATATCTGATTTTGGAAAAATTCGCACTTGGGGCGATTCGCTCGTAGACCCCGTTCTTTCAGCCTAGTGAGCACCTGCTCCAAATTGGCAAGGTGCTTGTTGTCATTTTCTCCTGTTACAAGGATGTCGTCTAGGTAGCATTGAGTCCCCGGAATCCCTTGCAGGACTTGCTCCATAGCTCTTTGCCAGATCGCTGGAGCTGATGCTACTCCAAAAACCAGTCGATTGTACTGGTACAGGCCTTTGTGTGTGTTTATCGTGAGATAATTTTTAGAGGCCTCCTCAACCTCCATCTGTAGATATGCCTGTGCCAAGTCAATTTTGGTGAAACGTTTCCCTCCGGATAGTGAGGCGAAAATATCTTCTATCCTCGGAAGAGGATACTGTACTGTGTGAAGGACCGGGTTTACAGTCACCTTGAAGTCACCACAGATGCAAATTTTTCTCTTTTCTTCAGATTTATCTTTACTCAATGCTTTTTTCATGACTGGAATGATGGGTGTTGCCCATTCGCTCCAATCTATTTTGGATAATACGCCTGCTTTTTCCAAATTCTCCAGCTCTGCCTCGACTGCTGGACGTATTGCGTATGGCACCGGTCTTGCCTTAAAAAATTTGGGAATTGCTGCATCTTCCACTTTTATTGAGGCGGTGATGCCTTTCAAGGTTCCTAATTTCTCTTGAAACACTTCTTTGGCGTTGGCCAAGCTGTCTGTTAATCGTTCAGGTATGATGTCATCATTGTTTTTTTCCTTACTGGTCACCGTCAGTGCCTGAATGGAGTGCCAGTCTAAACGTATCTTCCTGATCCATTCATGTCCCAACAATGGTGGACCACTATCTTGTAGAATGTATAATTACAACTTTTGTATTTCTTTGCCGTTGTATACAACAGGCACACTTATTTTTCCTTTGGGGTATACTTTCTGCCCCATATATGTTTTTAAGATAATGGATGTGTCTTTTAGAGGTATATGTGAAAATAGCCTCTCGTAATCTCGTCGATTTATTACGGTTAGAGCTGATCCTGTATCTAGCTCCATTTTAACTGGGGACCCTGCTATTGTGAGGGCAACCCAAATGGTTTGGTAATCATCTTTGGCAAGTACATTATGTAATTTGAGACAGCTTAGTCTCTTGTTTTTGAAGTCGCTATTGCTCTTCTGGTCTTCGGAGCTACTGTCCGTCATCATTTGTACCTTCCTATACTTTTCTTTATTGATTTTTTTTTTTCTGTCAGTGGATTTATTTTGTCCAGATTGGCATACCCGTGCAATGTGTCCAATCTTTCCGCATTGCCTGCATGCTTTGTCCTTGAACCAGCAGTCCCTCTGGTTATGGGTGGATCTGCCGCAGCGATAACATCTTTCGAAACCCTGTGTCATTTCATGGGTGCCGAAGTCCTGTGTCTTTTGTTGTATCTCTGCAGCTCCTTTTGCTGCTGCTTCGTATGATACAGCCATACTGAAAGCTTTGTCCAATGTTAAATCTTTTTCAGAAAGCAGTCTTTTTTGTGTTCCTTCACTTAAGAGACCGCAAACAAATTTGTCTCGAAGATAATCTGATAGTCCTGCCCCGAATTGGCAGTACTTTGATAGCTTTCTTAATTCGGTTAGGTAATCAGCGTTACTTTCATTATTGTGTTGATTTCTCTTGAAGAACTTGAATCGTTCCGCTATCAGCAGCGGTGTTGGGTTTAAGTGCTCCTGCAGGGTATCAACAATTTCTTTAAAATTCTTGTCGTTTGTTTTGGCTGGAGTGATTAAATTTCGTAACAGCCCGTATGCCTTTGCGCCCATTAAGTTCAGAAGTACTGAAGCTTTTTTTTCATCTTCTATTCCATTTGCAGTGCAATATACCTCCACTCTTTCCACGTATGTGGTCCAATCCTCTATTTCGCTATCAAAAGCATCAATATTGCCAGACTTAGGCATTTCAGAAAAGATATGGCGCTTCCCGCGCTTTTTTTTTCTTTTCTGTAGCAAAGATATGGCGCTTCCCGTGCTTTCCTGATGCTGCTGCCGATAACAACGCTGTTTACTGCTGTTTCCGTTCTCTTTTTTTTTAATTTACTGTTGGAGACTCGTTCCCGCCGGAGGTCTGAACGCTGACCTGCTTGCCGCGCCGGCCGTCTCCCGAGTGCTCCCTCCCAGTCCGTTATTGCTTGCCTCCGATTTTGCTGCCTGTCTCAGCTGTAGAGCCAGCCGCTGGAGCCCCAGCCTGACGCCCAGGAAAGATTAGCGCAGTACCTGCCACCAGCTTGGCCAGCTGGTGAAACCACAGCTTCTCTCACTTCCTTGAGTCTTCTGGACACCCAAGTAATTGATGTCCTTGAGTTGCTGCCGAATTGCAGGTAAGTCCGTTTCCACTTCGTCGCCACTGTAGTGTCCGTGTGTTGATAAAGACACTGAAGGCAGGAGTTGGTTCATAGGTATTTACTAAGCAAAGTCTGGGGGGGGGTCTAACGGATATACACAATATACAGGCTTATATAGCCCGAGTGGCAATTACCAGCATTACAGCACACCTGGGGCTCTTAAAGGCACATACACCACACACGGGAGGGAAAAACAAATCATAACAATACAGTACTAGCTAGAATAGATACAGGCATATTATACTTTACAAAATCATCATGAAATGGGGAAGCACACGGAACATCGAGGGACAACAACTCATGTTAATTATACCCAAAATTGTTAAGTCTGTGTGTTATAGTGATAATTACTACACAGACTAAGAGAGTAAATTCAACAGGTCTTTACTGGTTGGAGGTAGGGACTATACTGAATACAATATTACTACACAGTGCTTATATACCGGTGTGTTCACCACCGGTATTACGTATACAGCAGCCAGAGAAAGTAGTACATCTCTTAAGGTGGAACAGGCTTAAGTTCTCTTAAGGTGGAACAGGTTACATACACCACAATCCTCCCTTTTTAGCTTAACAGTCATATCCCCATTTAACATAACATCATAACATATATACATATATAACTTCAGGTATAACAGTTCAAAGGTTCAGTCTCTCAGGAGGCTTTCTGATGCGGCTTGGATAACGCCTCTCAGTAGTCTCTGATTCTTGTTGTTGAGGTGCCTCCTCTATTTGGTTTCCAATGTATTGGGTGTCATCATCATCAAGTACATTCCCTGCCGAGGTAGATGCTTCAGGTTCATTAACGTCTTCCACAGTTGTCTCTGTCACAACCATGGGTTCGACCCTTGCTCTCGACTCTACCAGTTGATCCGCATGACGCCTTATCACATTATGACCAATATCTACTGTGTACATCAGAGGTCCTTGTCTGGCCCGAATTGTTCCGGACTGCCATTTTTCGTTTCCATAGCCCCTTGCCAACACTGGTTGTCCTACGTCGAAAGTTCGAGTCGTCTTGTTGTTAATATGCCGAAACTGTTTGTTTTCCACTTCCCTCCGCACATTTGGTTTTAACAAGTCCAACTTGGACCGCAACCTCCTGTTATAAAACATCATGGCAGGACTTTGGTTAGTCACTGCATGATTGGCGTTTCGATACGACATCAGGAACTTGTCGACCTTGTGTTGCAGCGGAATCTGATCATCGTTCATGGCCTTAATTGCCTTTTTGAATGTCTGGACAAATCTTTCAGCCAACCCGTTTGTCGCCGGATGATATGGGGCAGAGGTATAATGTTTTACTCCATTCTTCTTTAAGAATTGTCGGAATTCTTCCGATACAAACTGTGATCAGTTGTCCGAACAGATCTGTTCTGGCAATCCGCTCCTTGCGAATATTGTTCTTAACACCGCAATTGTCTTTTCTGAAGTAGTGGTATTCATCTTGATGACTTCTGGCCATTTGGAATGTGCGCCCACCGCGATTAGGAACATGGAGTCCATGAATGGACCAGCAAAGTCAATGTGTACGCGTTGCCATGGGGCTGAAGGCCATTCCCATGGGTGTAGCGGTGCTATCGGAGGTGCATTTTGCACTTTTTGGCACCCAGCGCAGCTTTTCGTTAACTCCTCAATCTGTTGTTCAATACCCGGCCACCATACATAAGCCCTAGCAAGACTTTTCATTTTAACTCCCCCCAGATGACCTTCATGCAGTTCGTTTAAAACTCTTTCCCTTAACTTGGGAGGAATAATCACTCTTGTCCCGTACATCAAGGTACCATGGCAGACGGACAGCTGGTCTCGCCTTGCCGAAAATGCCGGTAACAGAGGATCACCCCGTGTTGGCCATCCTTTCACTGTCACCTCGTAGACTCTGGACAGTGTCGGATCATTCCTGGTTTCTCTTTCAATGCTTGCATTGGTGACTGGTAAACACTCGATGATGGTCGAATGAAATAACTCAACAGGGTCAACTTTCGTCGTGTCTTCTTCTTCAGGTAGTGGCAGGTGCGACAGCCCATCAGCATTGCCATGCTGTTTCATACCTTTGAATTCTATTTGATATTGATGTGCCCCTAGGAAAAGAGACCATCTCTGGAGACGCTGCGCTGTCATCACCGAAACACCCTTCTTAGGGTTAAAAATGGATACCAACAGTTGATGGTCTGTCAGAAGTGTGAATTTTTGGCCCTGCAGGTAATGATTAAACTTCTTCACTCCCCATACAAGGCTGAGAGCCTCCCTATCGACCTGCGCATAGTTGCGCTCAGCGGAGGTCAATGATCTGGATGCAAACGCGACTGGCCTTTCCGTGCCATTTGGCAACTTGTGTGAGAGTACTGCCCCAATACCATATGGGGAAGCATCACAAGCCAACTGAATAGGCAGTGTCGGGTTGAAGTGAGCCAACACTTCCTCTGAGGTGATCAATTCTTTGCTTTTGCGAAATGCCTTCTTACAGTTTTCGCCCCATTCCCATGGTACCCCTTTCCGTAAAAGAGCATTTAACGGGTGCAGTACCGTGGATAGATTTGGCAGAAATTTATGGTAATAGTTAATTAATCCTAGAAACGACCTCAACTGAGAGACATTCTCCGGAGCGGGAGCCTTCACAACTGCCTCAATCTTGTCAGGAGACTTATGAAGCCCCTCCCGGTCAATGACATGGCCACAGTACGAGATCCGCTTCTGGAAGAACTCACATTTCTGCCGATTTACTCTAAGTCCATACTCTTTCAGTCTGTTGAGCACCAGTTCCAAGTTTGCGAGATGTTGTTCACCACCATCACCTGTCATCAGAATATCGTCCAGGTAACATTGTGTGCCTGGAATTCCCTGTAATACCTGCTCCATGGCCCTCTGCCAAATTGCTGGAGCCGATGCCACTCCAAAAACCAGCCGATTGTACCGGTACAACCCTCGATGCGTGTTGATCGTGAGGTATTGGCGTGACTCTTCCTCAACCTCCATCTGCAAGTACGCTTGCGCCAGGTCTATCTTGGTGAAGTGTTTCCCGCCAGACAATGAAGCGAAAATATCCTCAATCCGTGGAAGCGGATACTGCACCGTGTGAAGCACCGGATTAACGGTGATTTTGAAATCTCCACAGATGCGAACCTTCCCTGGATCTCCTGGCTTGTTGCTCGCAGGACGTTTCATAACGGGAACAATGGGCGTAGCCCACTCACTCCAATCTACCTTAGACAGTACACCTGAATGTTCTAGTGCTTCCAGTTCCGCTTCAACAGTAGGTCGTATTGCATAGGGTACCGGTCTGGCTTTAAAAAATTTTGGTTGTGCATGTTCATCAATCTTGATGCTTGCCGTAATTCCTCTCAGTGTTCCCAGTCCCTGCTGGAACACCTCTTTAGCATCATCCAATATTCTGGACAATCGTTTAGGTTTGACATCTGTTTCCCCGGAATCTACCGTTAGTGCCTTCAAGGAGTGCCAGTCCATATTCATTTTCCTAATCCACTCCTGTCCTAGTAGTGGTGGACCTCCTTCAGGTAGCACATATAAGTCCATTACTTGGCTTTCTTCGCCCTTGTGGACCACTTCTACCTCTATTTTTCTGATGGGGTACACTCTTTGCCCCGTGTATGTTTTCAATATAATCTCCGTATCCTGTAGGGGAATATGTTGGAATAACCTTCTGTAATCTTTCTTATTCATGACCGTCAATGCCGATCCAGTGTCCAATTCCATTTTTACTTGGACTCCTGCTATCTGAAGAGTGACCCAAATTGTCTGGAGATCTGCATCCTTACCAACGTTGTGTACGCTTAAGCTATCCAGTTCATTACTGCTAGCGTCTGAATCTGACTTCTGTTCGGTCAAACTGTTCTTTGTCACCTTGTGTACTTTTGCGTATTTACTTTGCGCTGACTTTTTGTTGCTGGTCTTCTTTCCTGACCGGCATACTTTAGCTATGTGGCCAAGCCTGCCACACGTTCTGCATTCTTGGTTTTTAAACCAACACTGGTTCTGATCGTGCGTTGTCTTTCCACAATGATAACGTTTGACAGAACTCAAACCCAATTTGTTTGTACCGAGTTCCGGTGACCGTAGCTGCATTACTGCCATGCCTCTCGCTGCGGCTTCGTGTGTTGCTGCCATAGTGACCGCCTTCTCAAGCGCCAGCTCATTCTCCTCGAGCAGTCGCTTTTGTGTATCCTGTTTAAATAACACACAAATTTATCTCGTAGTGCCTCTGTCAGTCCCGTTCCAAACTGACAATATTTTGCTAGCTTACGTAATCCCATCAAATATTCAGCATTGCTTTCATTCTGCAGCTGCCTTCTGTCGTAAAATTTAAATCGTTCCGCTAGCATCAGCGGCGTGGGGTTTAGATGATTTTTCAGGACAGTAACAATCTCATCGAACGTCTTATCCGCCGGTTCATCTGGTGATAACAGGTGTTTCAATTGCCCGTATGTCTTCGCACCCATTAAATTTAATAATGTTAGTGCTTTATCTGCATCAGGAATTTTATTTGCCTTACAATAATTTTGTATGCGTTCTACATACATGGCCCAATCTTCGATGTCACTATCAAAGGTGTTAATGTTCCCATGTTTAGGCATCGTTGCAATTTATTGTATTTTTATGTTGTCCAAGATGGCGGCTTCCCGCTCTTTGTCGTCGTCCTCCGCCAACAAAATGGCGGTTTTCCCGCGCTTGGCGGTCTTCAACCGTCCCCCGACGCTGTCTCCGCTTCACCGCGGCTCTCGCACCTTCAGTTTCCCCAGACACTGCGCCTTTTAGCCTGAATGCGGCCCTTATCTCCGGTCGCGATCGATGTCCCCGCGCTGCGCCTCTCGCTCGAAAGCAGCCCGGCCCTTATCTCCGGTCGCGATCGATCTCACCGCCTTTATTCCTCCGTCTTCCCAGCCCCGTCTGTACAGCCAACGCGGTTGACTTTCTGTCGCGTCGCTGCCCGGCTTACCCACCACCGAGGTAGAAGAAGAAAGCTGACAGTCGCTGATGGAGGGTTCGAGGTCAGGATGTCTTCTGCACTCCGGTTTCTCGATGCCTGCCACTCGACGTGTCTTCCAGTAGGGTGATGAGGGTGGAAACCTCTCTTTGACGTCCTGTCTGTGGACGAAGCCGCCGTGGAAATAACTGCCGCAGGGTAAGAATCGGACTCGTCGCCACTGTTAAGTCTGTGTGTTATAGTGATAATTACTACACAGACTAAGAGAGTAAATTCAACAGGTCTTTACTGGTTGGAGGTAGGGACTATACTGAATACAATATTACTACACAGTGCTTATATACCGGTGTGGTCACCACCGGTATTACGTATACAGCAGCCAGAGAAAGTAGTACATCTCTTAAGGTGGAACAGGCTTAAGTTCTCTTAAGGTGGAACAGGTTACATACACCACAAAAATGACCACCCCCTTTAACCTATCTAGATCCGATTATGAAGGGCCAGAAACATGCTCACCAATCCAACTAGGAATTGCAAGGTTTTGAAACAGATCTGCCTTTTGATTCTTTCAGCGGTCCTGTCTCCTCGTGGTCAGCGCTGTGGGCTGCGAGCTGCGACACGCCTTCTCTTCCTCGAGGTGAAGGTCACGGACAGGCTGGGTCTCAGCGGGCCTGGATGTTGGCGGGACAGAGACCATCTGCTTGACCACGATTGGAAGCATCTAGTCGGCTTTCATGTAGGTTTCATTGGTAGTTTTGTCTCATCAAACGGCTCGGGGTTTGTCGACGATCTCCCGACGAATACCCCGGGGTGGGATGTCGACTCGAACCGTCTTCTTCTCCTTCAATCGCCACGATGGCCACGATGGTGCTCTGTGATGGCTCTGATGGCTTTCTGATCGCTACGATGGCTATATGGTCCCGATGGCTACCTCTTTCGCTACCCCGGGTGTCTCCAATTATACTTCTCAGAGGAAGCCTCTATCTCCCGCCAAATCAAGGTTACTCTTTGTTTAACTTTTGGCGGGCTTATAGCACAGCGGGGTATTTATTATATTTAAACTTCGTCGGGATGGCCGGTGATGGCCATCTCTGATCTGGACGACATGGTATTGTTTTAATGTATTCTTGATGTCTTAAACGGGTCCTTGATGCTTTCCTCATGAATATGAAACAGTTCCCCTTTGTCTGGGTAAACATTTAGATGGCCTTTATCTACAGGCCGATCTTGATTGGATCTGCATCCAATCTATATGTATGTGTATGTGTCTGGTTTCGTTCTCTCAGAAACGGCTTCCAGAACTTACTGTGGGTTGAATCCACAAAGGCTGCCTGGAGACTGCAGGAACCATTTTAAAGTGTTCAAAATTCAGTCATGGGGTCTGGCGGCCATTTTATGTGTCCCTTTTTTGGGCTTCTTTTAAAAAAGTCTTTTAAAAATCATGGCCTCTTCTGCCAGAGGAACCTTATAATACAATATTAATTTTGCAAATTCTACAGCCCCCCCTGATGATACTATAACTTGCTTGAAGTATCATAATTCTGGGTGAGCAAAATTTTCTGACTTTCCATAATTAAACCATCCCCTGTAATTACCTACTATGACCCCAGGCCATATGTATTTCCCATTTCAGAAAACCTACAGTGTACATTGAGCATCTATAGATGGCAATACTTTGGATTTAAAATCTGACACACTCATTTCCAGGCGTGGAGGGGGTCCTAATACCCCTACACCACCTGGTTCACACACATTGGCCTAGAAATTCAGTATAGCCACTTTTGGGGTGGTAAAGTCGGGTGGCCGCTAAAGTTTGCGCCCGGCGCAAAGTCGCGCCACCTTCGACGATATTCAATCGCATCGCCCCAAGAGGTTGCTGCTGCGCTAAAACAGGCGATGCACGACTATCATTAGGCGCTAAGCCGGCGATCTGGGGCGCTAACACCGAGGACGGGCACTGCGCAGGTGCGGCGACTTGCTCAATGAAGGCAGACACGCTGGCGCCGGTCAGCTCTTAAAGGGGAAGGGTCGATTTGTTTGGCTGTCATGCCCTGCACACTGCAGCCCTGAAGCAAGGCCTGACCATTGCTGGTTCATCAGTTCCACGCCCTCAACCATGGGGAAGCCCGCTATTCTTCCAAATCCAATTGCACGCTCTTGCTGCTTGTCCAGGGTCATGCGGAAGGAGATGTACTGACGCCTCCTTCTGAAAAGGGCATTGTTCACCTGACGGATGCAGCAATGATCCGCGAACTGGGAGATGTTGGCAATGTCCCCAGTAGCGGGTTGGAAGGAGCCAGTGGCATCGAAGTTGAGAGCCACCATCACCTTCACTGCCACTGACAGAGACGTCCTGCTCCTCAGCTGTGGCTGCAGATCTCTGCGAAGCAGGTGGCAGATCTCAGTGACCACCTCCCTTCTGAATCGCATCCTCCAAACACACTGCTCCTCAGACATGGTCAGATATGAGAACTGCTGGCGGTATACCCTGGGTGGGTAAGGCCTCCTGTGCCGACGCCTGTTGGCCAATCTCCGTCTGGCCATGACTGGCACTCTCTCACGGCGTCTCTGATCCCTTTGAATGCAATGCAGAAAGCCAACGTTTCCACCCATTGCAGCCCCCATTATATGTGGCGACTCAAGGCTATGGCACTGAAAGTGAAATCCAAGTGCAAAGCTCTGGCCTGAAGCCACAAGTACCTGTGCGAGCGCTGAGTCAAAGCAGAAAGCTCTCGGCCTTTGTCTCTCTCCAAATATCCGTCTCTCACACAGAGGGATTGGCACAAAATGGCTGCCACTTATACGGCAGGAGGAGTCCCCTTTAAATAGCGCCCCCCGTGCCCCGCAGCGACTGGGAACCGTTCCCCTCTACCAGTCGCTGGGGCTGCCAGGCGCAAAGAAGGGCGGCGCCACTGAATTTCCGGATTGGGGCGCACAAAGGGCGTTGCACGATGAAATGACGTCAGGATCTGTGCGCGCAGCTGAGCGCGCGCAAAGGCTTTGCGCCGCCGCTAAATCATGAGTGAAGTTGGGGAGAGGCGCAGATCGCGCTGCGCCCGGGCGCTAGCTGCCTAGCGTCCAACATCTCCTCCTCCTAAGGCGCTAGCGGCTGGCGCAAACAACTGAATTTCTAGGCCATTATCTTTTATTAACAACAACTCGCTTAACGAATTTCAATATTAAAAAAAATAAAGTACACACACCAAAAATTACACATGACCAAACATTAAACAAAAAAAAAGGGAGAGAAACTTGGGCCTAGAAATTCACTAGCCTTAGCGTCGCTTTTGAGGCGCTAGAGGGACTAGCGCCAGAGTTATGGCCAGTTGAAAAATTCCCTGGGGCCCTAAAGCGGCGTTGCACCGGTAGCGCTGCGCCAGCACCGATGACATCATCGGTGTGCGCAGCGTCCCGGTTGCCATGCCGACGGGCCCCAGCGCCGAAATTCAGTTGCGGCCGCCTCGCCCGTGGCAGCCACAACTAAGACTCTGGCAACAGAGTCCAACATGTGTTTGCGCCGGCGCATTAAAGGCCCTGCGGTGGCCGGCCGCTTTCCCGCCGGCCGCCTGCCCGCAGCTCCCTCCCCGGACTTCTCCCCCACCCCCCCCGGAACAGATGCAAGCCCGGCACTTGTCTGAGGTGCCGGGCTCATTTTGAAGAGATTTGCGCGGGCCGCGGCCGGGTGCAGGCAGCCCCTCCTTAACGGAAGGAGGAGGCCTGCACTTCCCTAGCCTGCCGCACCGCAGCGGGGGCCGCAGCGCCGGAATAGCACCACAATGTGGCGCGTTGCGCCAGTTTTCAGGCGCTAAAACCCTTCAGTAGCGCCGGCAGCCGTTTGGGCGCGGCACTACTGAATTTTTGGCGCGCACAAAGGGACTTAGCGCCGGCGCTAACTTCCGGCGCTAAAGCCCTGGCGCAGCGCAAACTCAATTTCTAGGCCTTTGACTTTATACACAGCAGCAAAAATCTAAACGGAGTCTCTTCTTCTACCCGCACATAATGCTCCCTCCATTCTCCTCTGTTCTCGTACTTCTGCGAATGTCTGACCTTTTTACAGTGTACAAACAGTAAATAAACCACAATAAAAACCTGACACATTACAAGAATGTGAGGGGCTATCCTAATCCAAGAAACAACTTCTATATTAGTGAACAGGTCCCACCACGGTGGGGTTACTATACCCAATATGCTTGCCCCTATCTCTAAAGTCTTCTGCTCCAGTGTGTAAAAATGTTTCTGTGAAACGAAAACGGCTTTTAATATCTTGGTGAGGTGTTCAGGGAGAGGGGGAATGATATATCCAAAATGTGCAACGAATTGTTGCAGATCGGTGAAATTCTCTTTAACAGTGATATGAACAGAGGAAGGTTCAGGAATGGGGACAATTCGCTCTTGGGCCACTTGAACTTCTGTCTTGGGCTTGAAGCAGAAACTGCTGTCACTCACCGGACACCAGCCGTGCTGTCCATGTTGGTAGTGGGGCACTGCAGTGGTGACACAGTATGTCCCACCTCCTATATATGCCTCCTGCAGGGGCACATGGCCCTGTGCAATTTATAGGCTTCGCGCCAGCATTTCTGAACCCACACTGTGGTTTCGAATAGGCATTCAAGTGCTGGGGGCAGAGGATGATGTGTGCTCCCCGGCTCCAGCACCCCGAGAGGTCGGTATCCATCATTGTATGCTCCCATCGAATGACGTACGGTGGGACCGCTGCATAGCGAATGTGTGCACCCCACTGAATGACTCCAATGTTCTCCAACCTGTATACCGGGGCGGGTTTAGCTGTCTTTCCCATCACCGGCATTCTTACCACTATACCCATAATGGTGTGATTAGACCGCCCACAGTCCACTGGGACTGGGTAGGCCTCTGAAGCTAGTCTGAGCTGGCACGGACTCAATGTGTTCTCAAAAGGGTGGAGGGCTGCGAGGTGCTTGTTGCTGATCCAGGAGGGGACTAAACCTTGTTTTAAATCCTTCAGATTACTGCGGCCCTCGCCCAGTAACCACGCCCCGTACATCACGCAAGCTTCGTTCTGCGTCGCCTGATCGGACGTGTTCCGATCCTCCCTGATGAGAGCATTTACCATTTTATCGTGTTTCTCCAGCTCAGCAATAATTTCTTTTAAGTGTAGTGTCATGGCCTGGTCCTCATGTAACTCAGAACCCACTACCTTGTTCTCATCAGTTAGTATCTTTCGTAACTGTGTTTTCAAACCATTCATCTGGGTCTGCAGCTCCATGTCATCCAGACTGTTGATGACGGAAGTCCCTGTGTTAAAAGCTGTAAAAATATCATTTACTGTACCCCTTCTTTGTCTCCCTACCCTGTCCAAAACCTCATGTGATGTGGTGTACAATCCGGCTCCGTCTACATCAGCAAAGTCGAATTCATGAAACTGCCTGAACATGTTTGTTAACAGGACTTGGTACATTTGCTCCGTTTCCGTGGGGCAACACTCTGGCAATCGTACCTCGGTGAGGTTTAAAATCACTGAGGCCACCGCGTAGTGCACTCCTTGGTACAGCACCTGACTTGTGGGCACCAATACCAATCCGTTCCCGGGTCCCTTGGTAGTGGTGGGGCAGCCTTCCTTGCGGGCTTTGGCTACCTGAATCGTGGGCAGCGGCTTGCGGGGGCGGGTGATGAGCTCAGTGGCGTTTACTGGGATCTGTGAGTATGGGACTCCGCATGCCCGTGTGCTGACGTCCCACCTCATTCCTTTTCCAGCATCCTGCCTCTGCCTTTGGAAAAAGATGGAGACGCCTGTGGGGCAGGTGCATTCTGAACCCCACATACAGATGTAGATCCCTTCATCTGGTTCCCACCATTTGTCCCAACACACACTCAATCCCCCCTGAGTCCCCATAATAGTCCGATGGGCATTGTTACCCAGTCTCTCCCACTCGACCGTGGAGTTCTTCATGGTTTTGCTCAACTTGCGCAGCCACCACCATCGGTCCAAAGGAACATGTCCATTACAAACAAAGCAAATCTTCTTCCCGATGGTGACGCTGACTCTGGGTGCGATGACCTTCACTTGGGGGCACATCAAAGAAGCCTCTCGGTACGCAAACCCAGACTGTCTGGAGTATTCCGTAGAGTTCGACCCCAGCTATCCTGGCCACCTCCCTTCGTGGAAATAGGTGGCTGTCTCCTCAACGCCCCGTGCGCCCGACCCATCAGTCGCGATGGGGGCTGTGTTCCCCGAGCACCCATAGATCGTGGAGTCCTTGGTGCAGCCCCGATAGGCCCAGCTACACCCGATCACCGTGAATGCGATGAGAATTCCTCTCATCATCTTTTGGGATCCTGTAATAAAATTAAACGATAAAGCCAGGCTCCCAAGAGATTCTGGCCGAGGTGAAGGCATGATCGGATCTTTCGACCTCGATCCAAAACAACACACATACTGGGCAGGTTCCAAAACTACTTATATCACTAACCATTATAATATTTACACACCTTAAACTTAATTAAATTTAACTAACTTATGTACAGCGCCGCCCGTCCCCGGGCGGCTTACCTAATCCCTGATTGGACTGCAGCTCGCCGCTCCTTGTGGCGGGGCTGCACTGACCTGTGGCTTGGGTCCCTCGCATCCGCTTGGTGTCAATTGGGGACTGCGTTTTGCCAGGGATTTCCCAAGTCAGCGTTTACTGAAATCGGGGGAATCGGGCCAAGGTTTTACTGGCTGAGGCATTCGAGCCGACCTGCGAAGAGGTTCTTTGGGCGTGGCTCCCTTAGCGAGCGGACCTTCGGTTGGGAGTTTAGCCCTAACAGCCCGTGTCACCTCCATGGCTGCCGGCTTTGGCTCCCTTCCCTCAGGCTCCACCCCTTTGGGATTTGGGTCTGTGGCAGATGACTCCTCCTCACCTGTCCCTACAGGTGGAGGATCTCCGCCCCCAATTTCTACCTCCCCTAAGCTTGAGTCGAGGGCGAGATCTCCTTCCTCCAACTCCACCTCCTCCAGAATCGTGTCGAGGGTGGGGCCTTGCTGTTCGGGCTCCCCCTCGTCCGAGTCCCAGGCCAGTGGGGAAACCTCCCAGGTGGGCGGGACAGCTTCTCCCTCCAGGCAGGCTGCGGTTCCAGCCTGTGTGGCCTGTGACATATTGCACGCCTCAGGCTGAGGATTTTCACCTTCAGACCTGGCCTCAGTTGCTGTTTCTTTTGCACCCGGCTTGAACAGTTTACACCGCTTTATGTAGCAATTGAGCTTGGCTTGGGCAGGGCGGTTCCCCTCCTGACGCCACTCCTTCTTGCTTGGGGCTGCGGGTTTTGCAGGGAGGCATCTCCTGACCTCTACAATTCTTGTATGCCACAGTGAGCTGGCGGAGCACCGTTTCCTCCGTGACTCCGGGACCTTGGGGGTCAAACCAAGATTTGGCTAGGGCCTGTATCTGTGGCAAGCTGTTGGCAACCAAGCAACGGAGCCAATGAACCCGCTGTTCGGCGTTCATTGCAACCCGTTCCGGCATGACCGGACAACTGTGTCGATACACTGGCCACAGCCTTTCTGCGAAAACCCGTGGGGGGTTCTCCAGTTAGCTGCACAGTCCCTTCCGCCCGTTGGAAATGATTACCGTCGTCTACTCCCATAACTTCCAAGACCTCATCCCTGAGATCCGTATACCCTTTCCGCCCCCTCTTACTCTCGTCTGAGAGGCACTGAAGGATTCTGCTATCCAGGGAGAAGAGCAGCATCTTTGCCTGTTCAAGATCATCACAATCATTGATGGCGGCTGTCTCCTCTATCTCCCTGAAATGAACTGACGGATCTCCCTTTACTGTGAGTCTTGGGAGGTGGCTCACCATGGATCTCAGTTGTTGGGCACCGTAGGGCACCACGAGCTGGTTCAGGTGGGGTCCGTCCATGCCATCGTCGGCGTTGGGACCGAACCTCTGGTGCCGAGTCAGACACATTGGTGCCGGCCCCGGCTGTGCTACCAGGGGCTGTTCCTCCTCCTGTACCATCTCGGCTACCCTTTCTTCCACCACCCCCTTTTTGGGCCAAGCCTCACTGTAGCTCGGCGGGGCTGAGGGTTCAGTGGCTGTTGCTGTAACTACTCCGCAAGGAATCGGATGTTTGGATTCCTGCAAAAAGTCAATTTGACTTGCTTTTGGGCTTACGAGGCATACCATGCCTTAACCAGGGCCGTTCTCAGGTCCTGTATGGTCTTTTGGCAGGGGCCATGGTCTGCGCTCTCGAACCCGTGTTCAAGGGACAGCTTGTAAGCTGCCTTGACTTCCACTACTCTCTCCTCCTGCGCTCTTAGCTGTTGTGTGAGGCGGGTGTTTTTCTCCCGTATTCTCGCTTCATTGATCTTTGCCTCAGTAACCTGGCATTCCAGATACTCTATTCTAGCCTGATGTTGGCTGGCTACAACTTTGCATTCCTGATTCAGTGCATGAAGCGCTGTGATGAGTTTTTCCCCACCCATGGCCTTTTCATCTATCTCTGCTGCCTGGCTTGTGATCTTGACTGCCTGTGCTGCAACGACTCTGTCCAAAATCTGGACCTGTTTCTTGCAGCACATCAGCCAAACTGCCTTTTCCACTGACTTCTTATGCTCTATGCTCTCTGTCCACATGATGGCTGCGTCTACCGGATGCCCATCCAGTAAGAGATCGGAAATCCACTGCTTAGGGAGATTTACCTTACCAAAGACATAATCTGCTATCTTCTCATACATTGCATTTCGACCATTCATACCTGGGTCTAATATATTGCAATCCTGCTGCCAGTGTCCTGCAGCGGTCGCCATTTTCTGTCAGGGGTTTTCTCTCTGAGATCGCAAAGGTTTCTCTCGCCAGAGGCCTCTCTCTCTCTTTTGCACAGTAAAACCTTGAGTGGTTCGACCCACTCGCCCCTTAGGTTCTAGACACTGGACTTAGGTGCAGGAGCTACAATACAGAGAAGACCCTTATAGACCAAGTTTAATGAATTGAAATGGAATTTTATTGCATATGGAAAAACAAATCAAATGCAAGCAAATGAGAGGGTACATGGGAGGGAAAAACAAATCATAACAATACAGTACTAGCTAAAATAGATACAGGCATATTATACTTTACAAAAGTCATCATGAAATGGGGAAACACACGGAACATCGAGGGACAACAACTCATGTTAATTATACCCAAAATGACCACCCCCTTTAACCTATCTAGATCCGATTATGAAGGGCCAGAAACATGCTCACCAATACAATACAATACAATACAAATCGCTTTATTGGCATGATAAGGTACATCTTATGTTGCCAAAGCATCAAAATACATTTATGGTTGAACACATAAACGCGGTTCCATTCATACAGTGTATAAACAGGTATATCCCTGAGTTTATAAATATATTTTCGCCTTGTTTATATATACTCTTGTCTTAGTTTACTGGTTATCCCTCTGTTCATGGCAAGCTGTAACATAGTGTGCCGCCAGTGTTACACAGCTTCTCTCCTCCCCCAGTAGGAATGGGAGTTTTTGGTTGTCAGTCAGATTTCTGAATTCAGGGCATATTTGTGAGAATTTTTGATAGAAATTCTCTCTGATGCCCTGATATTTTCCACAGGCTGTGAGGAAGTGCATCTCTGTCTCAACTACTCCCTGACTGCAGTGAGAGCATATCCTGTCTTCTCTTGGCAGCCTGGTCTGCCTGTGTCTGCCTTTTTCGATCGCTAGGCTATGTTCGCTAAGTCTGTACCTTGTCAAGGTTCTTCTCAGTTTGTTATCCTTTACCATGGTCAGGTAATCAGCTATGTTGTATTGTCTGTTTAGGGCCAAGTAGCAATTGAGTTTGCTTTGGGTTTTTGTTGTTTCTGCCCAATATGACAGATATTTTTCCTTTTGCTTAGCGACGATTGTGTTGGGTCGAATTCTTTGTGTTACCCTGTCACTGTCCTGGGGCTGGTTATTGTTAGTATTGTTATTAGTTACTTTATTGAGTCCCAGGACTAGTTGACTGAGGGTATTCTTCTTTATGGTCAGCTCTTGGCATTTCAGGGCGTCGTAGTGATAGCATTGGGGGTTGCTCATTTGTAGGTGATTCCAAAATTTGGTGGCTCTTTTTTGGATAGTGATTATTAATGGGTATTGGCCTAGTTCCGCCCTGCATGCGTTGTTTACTGTTTTCCTTTGAGTCCGGAGGATACTTTTACAGAATTCCGCATGTAGGATCTCAATTGGGTGTTTGTCCCATTTTGCAAAATCTTGTTGTGTTAGTGGTCCCCAGACCTCACTGCCATAGAGTGCAATTGGTTTAATTACTGATTTGAAAATTTTGAGCCAAATGCTAATTGGGATTTCTATTTGGATTGATTTTTTGATGGCATAGAAAGCCCTTTTTGCTTTCTCTTTCAGTTCATTCACAGCCAGTTTGAAGTTTCCCGTAGAACTGATTTTTAAGCCCAAGTATGTGTAGTGAGTGGTTTGTTCAATTTTGGTTGTTCCTACTGTGAAATTTATTGTGGGTCCATGTTGTTTGGATCTTTGCTGGAACACAAGGACTTTGGTTTTTTGGGGATTTATTGTCAGGGCCCAAGTCTGGCAGTACGACTCCAGCAGGTCCAGGTTCTGCTGTAGACCCTCCTTAGTTGGTGACAGCAGAACCAGGTCGTCGGCATAGAGGAGGAATTTAACCTTGGATTCATATAGGGTGAGGCCGGGTGCTGTAGATTGTTCAAGTAGTTTTGCCAATCCATTAATGTAAATATTAAAGAGTGTCGGTGAGATTGGCGAGCCCTGCGTCACCCCCCGCCCCTGTGGGAAGTATTTTGTTTGTTTGTCTCCAATTTTAACTGCACATTTATTGTTTGTATACATTGATTTAATTACATCATATGTTTTCCCTCCTACCCCGCTTTCGATAAGTTTCAGGAATAAACCGTCATGCCAGATGGAGTCGAAAGCCTTCTGGAAATCTACAAAGCATGCGTAGATTTTGCTTTTGTTATGGTGAACGTGTTTGTCAATTAGGGTCTGTAGGGTGAAGATATGATCGGATGTTCTATAGTTTGGCAGGAATCCAATTTGGCTTTTACTCAAGACATTGTGCTCTTCAAGGAAGTTTATAAGTCTTTTGTTTATGATGCTACAGAATACCTTCCCCAGGTTACTGTTTACACAGATGCCTCGATAGTTGTTTGGGTCGATTTTGTCCCCACTTTTGTATATGGGTGTTATGAGTCCTTTGTTCCAGATGTCAGGGAAATAACCGACACTCAGAACCAAGTTGAAGAGTTTTAGGATAGCCAGTTTCAGTTTGTCGTCTGCGTGTTTAATCATCTCGTTTAGTATGCCGTCTGTCCCGCAAGCTTTTCCTGGTCGCAGGTCCTTGAGTTTTTCAAGAAGTTCTTTTTCTGTTATTATGGCGTCTAGCGGGTTTTGGTTATCTTTTATGGCCATTTCAAGCTTTTCAAGTTTTTTGCGTATTTGGTGTTGCTCTGGTCCTAGTGTGTTTTTCTGGTATAATTTTTCAAAGTGGTTTACCCATGTGTCCCCATTTTGAATGGACAAATCGTCGTGTTGTTTTTTGTGTAGTGTTTTCAAGTTGTCCCAGAAACAATTCGACTCAATGGATTCCTCCATGGAGCTGAGTGTATTCTTAATAAATTGCTCTTTTTTGGTCCTGAGTGTGTTTCTGTATTGTGTTAGCGTCTGACAATAAGTAAGGCGTAATTCCTCGTTTTCTGGATGTCTGTGTTTTTGGTTTGATAGTTTTCTAAGTTTTTTCCTCATGTTATGGCAATCATGGTCAAACCATTTTTCATAGTTTTTTGTTTTGGGTTTGTTCTTGCGAGCTTTCAAGTTTGCATTTGTTGCCAAATTATCAAAAATATTGTTTAGTTTACTAACTGCCCGGTTTACGCCTTCTTTATTGTGAGTGTATATGTTATCCAGAAAGGTGTCTAAGAGAGCTTGAGTTGATGCATTGCTAATTGTTTTCTGGTATTTTTCTGTGTCGTTTTTGGCCCATCTGTACGATTTTTTGGTGTTGTACAGTTTACTGGGTTGTGTTTCTATGTTGTTTGTTTCTGTCTTTTTGAGAAACATAGTAATTTGACTGTGATCTGACAGTGTTGTTTGCGGTTTGACTGTGAATGCTCTGAAAGAGGATGGGTCCAAGTCTGTAATCATATAGTCTACTGTGCTGCAGCCAAGAGGTGAGCAGTAGGTCGATCTTCCTAGGAGGTCTCCTATGAACCTACCATTGACAATGTACAGACCCAGGTTTCGACAGAGCTGTAGTAGCTGTTTACCGTTGGTATTTGACTGCTTGTCGCAGTTATGCCTGTATGGAAGGGAAGGGATGTCAAAGTGGTTATTCCCGAATACGTAATTGTTTCCCTGATTATTGGTGAAGTCTGGTTCTTCGCCCGTTCTAGGAATTGCAAGGTTTTGAAACAGATCTGCGTTTTGCTCCTTTCAGCCGTCCTGTCTCCTCGTGGTCAGCGCTGTGGGCTGCAAGCTGCGACACGCCTTCTCTTCCTCGAGGTGAAGGTCACGGACAGGCTGGGTCTCAGCGGGCCTGGATGTCGGTGGGACAGAGACCATCTGCTTGACCACGATTGGAAGCCTCTAGCCGGCTTTCATGTAGGTTTCATCGGTAGTTTTTTCTCATCAAACGGCCCGGGGTTTGTCGACGATCTCCCGACGAATACCCCGGGGTGGGATGTCGACTCGAACTGTCTTCTTCTCCTTCAATCGCCACGATGGCCATGATGGCGCTCTGTGATGGCTCTGATGGCTTTCTGATCGCTACGATGGCTATATGGTCCCGATGGCTACCTCTTTCGATACCCCGGGTGTCTCCAATTATACTTCTCAGAAGAAGCCTCTATCTCCCGCCAAATCAAGGTTAGTCTTTGTTTAACTTTTGGCGGGATTATAGCACAGTGGGGTAGTTATTATATTTAAACTTCTTCGGGATGGCCGGTGATGGCCATCTCTGATCTGGAATGACATGGTAATGTTTTAATGTATTCTTGATGTCTTAAACGGGTCCTTGATGCTTTCCTCATGAATATGAAACAGTTCCCCTTTGTCTGGGTAAACATTTAGATGGCCTTTATCTACAGGCCGATCTTGATTGGGTTCTGCATCCAATCTATATGTATGTGTATGTGTCTGGTTTCGTTCTCTCAGAAACGGCTTCCAGAACTTACTGTGGGTTGAATCCACAAAGGCTGCCTGGGGACTGCAGGAACCATTTTAAAGTGTTCAAAATTCAGTCACGGGGTCTGGCGGCCATTTTATGTGTCCCTTTTTTGGGCTTCTTTTAAAAAAGTCTTTTAAAAATCATGGCCTCTTCTGCCAGAGGAACCTTATAATACAATATTAATTTTGCAAATTCTACAGCCCCCCCTGATGATACTATAACTTGCTTGAAGTATCATAATTCTGGGTGAGCAAAATTTTCTGACTTTCCATAATTAAACCATCCCCTGTAATTACCTACTATGACCCCAGGCCACATGTATTTCCCATTTCAGAAAATATACAGTGTACATTGAGCATCTATAGATGGCAATACATTGGATTTAAAATCTGACACACTCATTTCCAGGCGTGGAGGGGGTCCTAATGCCCCTGCACCACCTGGTTCACACACATTGGCCTAGAAATTCAGTTGCGTTCGCCAGCCGTTAACGCCATAAGAGGGGTAGATTTCCAGCGCTAGGCACTTAGCGCCCGGGCGCAGGCCGATCTGCGCCTACGCCCAACTTCATTTGACATTTAGCGCCGGCGCAAAGTGTTTGCGCCCGCTCAGCTGCGCGCGCAGCTTATGACGTCATTTCGTCGTGCAACGCTCTTTTGTGCGCCCCAAACCGGAAATTCAGTGGTGCCCGCCCAATGTGGGCGTGGCGCTGTTAAGAACTGTGAAGTGGAACGCAGCAGAGGCCCTGCGGGCCTCGGGGAGCGCTAATTAAAGGGCACTTACACTGAACTATAAAGGCCAGCCATTTTGCTGCAATGACTTCAGTGCTTTGGATTTCTGTACAGAGACCAAGGAACAGACCTTACTGATTTGGGACAACATAGGAGAGGTATTTTTGGCTTCTGGCCAGAGCTTGGAAATTTGACTCTTGTGATTTCACTGTTTGCAAGTTTATTAAGGGGGCTGCATGGGGTTCCAACCCTCAGTTCCAGCATTATGTGCGAAGGGCTCGCAGACGCTGTGTGAGAGGGGCAGCCATGCCTCGACGCAGAGGGGCCATCAGGCGTCAGCAACGTAGGCCTTACCCACTCAGGGAATACCGGCAGCAGGTGTCCTATCTCACCATGACTGCCGCGCATTGTGTTAAGAGGCTGCGCTTCAGAAGGGAGGTGGTTGCAGAGATCTGCCAGCTGCTACACAGAGATCTGCGTCCACAGCTGATGTGCAGGACCTCACTGTCGGTGAAAGTGAAGGCCACGGTGGCTCTGAACTTTTATGCAAGCGGCTCCTTCCAAGCCGCTGCTGGGGACATAGCGAACATCTCCCAGTTCGCCGTGCATCACTGCATCCGGCAGGTCACCGGTGCCCTTTTCACAAGGAGACACCAATTCATCTCCTTCCCCATGACCCTAGAGAGGCAGGAGCAGCGTGCAGTCGGATTTGCCAGGATCGCCGACTTCCCCATGGTGCAGGGCGCCATTGACTGCACGCATGTGGCTATGCGGGCACCTATCGACAATGCCGAGGATTACCGCAACCGGAAGGGCTACCATTCCCTCAATGTACAGCTGGTGTGTGACCACAGGCAGCGCATCCTAGCTGTCAATGCCCGCTTTCCAGGAAGCAGCCACGATGCATTTATCCTGCGCCAGACTACTGTGGCTGACATGTTCGAGGCACAGCCTCCACCAAGGGGATGGCTTATTGGGGACAAGGGCTACCCTTTGTGTACATGGCTCATGACCCCGCTCCGCGCGCCCAGGACCCCTGCGGAGGAGGCATACAACGAAAGCCATCAAGCCACAAGGAACATCATAGAGCAAACGATTGGCGTCCTCAAGCAACGGTTCCGCTGCCTGAATCGTTCTGGCGGATCTCTACAGTATTCGCCGGATAGAGCCTCCGAGTTCGTCGTCGTTTGCTGCATGCTGCACAACCTGGCTATCCGCAGGACTCAGGCACTGCCACCTCACGTTGGACCACCACCTCAGGAGGATGAGCAGGAGGACCATGAGGAGGAGGAGGAGGAGGAGGAGTACCAGCCCAGGAGGGAGCCACAAGGTCCAAGGGCCGTCCGCCGGCGGCTTATTGAACGGCACTTCTAGGCCCCCTGTCAGGGAATGGCTTGTGGCAATGAACGCACCTGAATGCAGTCGCTCCGCAAGCCCTCAGCCGGTTAACGCAACAACCACTTGAAACATGACACCTGGACAAGCTGAATAAATAAAAAGCTTTATTTAACAAACTCAGGGCCCTTCCCACATGAAACAGAGAAACAGACAAGACCCCCAAAAAACAGTCAAAAACATATCTCACTCCCACAACCTGGGGAGGAATAACAAAACTTGTCAATAACATTTGCCTTCATCCTCGGCCTTCCCAAAATAAGCCCCCCCCGCTCCAGAACACAACCACCCCCATATAAAAAAACATTTGCCTTCTTCTTCGGCCTTCCCAAAATAAGCCCCCCCCGCCAGAACACAAACACCCCCATATAAAAAAAACAGTTGGCAACACACTCTACTTGGTGTGCCGAGAGGGTGAGTCCTTGTGCAGGCTTCTCCGGCCCCTGCCCGACCTGTTGCTCCGCCTCAACCTGGGCCCTGTGGGTGTGGCAAGGCTGGGGGAAGGCTCCTGAGGGGCACACTGCGTGACGGCAGATGCCCTTGGGGGTCGGCCTAGACGAGGTCCGGCCCTGGAGGGGCCGGCTGCTGACTGCTGCAGCTGTGGCTGGGCAGCATCAGTCTCTGCATCAGCTCGTTGCACCTTGGCTGGGGGAGTGGCAGTGGCGGCTGCAGCAATGGGGGCAAGCTGGCTGATGCCAGGCGCTCGTTGGTCGCCAGAGACACTGGCACTCGGCCGGGCTGGCACTGCAGCAAGCGCAGCAATCTGGTGGAGGCCAGACCGCTGTGCTGCAGCAGGGCGGCGGGTGCCCTGGCGATGCTTCCGTGACACCGCGAGTGTGGCAGAAGTGAGTGCCCGAACTGCCCTGGTCTGTGCCCGCATCAGATCAGCCAGTGTCTGCACGGCACCACTCATGAACTCGCGACTCGCGTCCTGTGCTGCCGCGAGTTGGTCGACACCCCTGGCCTGTGCTGCCGCGAGTTGGTCGACACCCCTGGCCTGTGAGTCCCCGAAAGCGGCCACACTATGAGCCACGGACTCAATGGCCTGAGGCATCTGTCCCACAACCCCCATGAACTCGTTGTGGTGCCGCTCCGAGGCCGCGGACATTTCATCAAGGAGGCGCACCTCCTGGGCAAGGATCGTCTCCGGACTGGAGGGCGGACTCTCCCTCTGGGGAGAAGGCCGCCGAGCTGCCCGACCCTTCCCGCGTGCCTGGACGCCACTGGGCCCAGCAACTGCCCTCCCCTGCAACACTTCCCCCCTCTGGGGAGAAGGCAGCCGTGCTGCCCGACCCTTCCCGCGTGCCTGGACGCCACTGGGCCCAGTAACTGCCCTCCCCTGCAACACTTCCCCCCTCTGGGGAGAAGGCAGCCGTGCTGCCCGACCCTTCCCGCGTGCCTGGACGCCACTGGGCCCAGGAGCTACACCCCCCTGCAACACTTCCCCCTGGCTCTCCTCCAGGCAAGACGTCTCCCCTCCATTGCCATCCCCTGGCGCGGATGAGGGTTCCCCCGATGTGCCGCCTTCCTCTTGGTCCTCGTCGTCCTCCTCTTCCGAGGGACTGGCACTCTCAGCTTCATGGACCTCCTCCTCACCAGCTGAAAGCAGGAAGGCACAAGAGTAGCTTTAGAGTGAGGACAGGGCGTCAGCGAGTGAGGCATGAGTGGTGGCATTATGCGCATTGGTCGGACAGTGGCAAAGGATGTAGATCTGAAGCGCAAGGGGAACGAGAGAGGTCCAAACGGTCATGTCCTTACCATTGGGGCCCAGCACAGGGTCCGCATCACCAATAGCAACGGGGCCAACCACCCGGCCACGCATGAGTCGAGCCACGCGCTCCTCCAGCTCACTGAGCTCCTGGAACAGGGCACGGCCTCCCCCGGTGACATTCCGGCTCTTCATATTCTGGGCCAGCTTGGCCTGCAAGAGAAAGGACGGCGTCTAAGTACAGTGTGGTGCCCTGTTGTTGTGTGCACTGCCTCCCATGGTGGAATAGCTTGGCCAGTGTGGTGCCCTGTTGTTGTGTGCACTGCCTCCCATGGTCGAATAGCTTGGCCAGTGTGTAAAGTGCAGAAAGTGCTATTGATGATCATGCCAGTGCCATAGCTGCGGGAGGAGAGATGGCCATTAGGCCTTTGAGGTCCCTTTGCCCATAATGTGAGGTGCACATGCAAGGATGAGGAGGACACTGGAAAGGCTACTCACCTTGGCCAACCGAGTGAGGTCGTTGTACTTCTTGCGGCATTGGTCACCAGTCCTGGGGACATCGCTGGTGGCTGACACCCTGTGGGCAATTTCCCTCCAGGCTCTCCTGAACTGCCTCCTGGGAGCCTTCTTGCCACTGTCTGGGCACAAGATCTCTCTTCTCTTTTCCAAACCCTTAAGCAGCACCCACAAAGCAGGCTCTGAGAAGCGCTGCGCTCGTTCACGGGCCTTCTGCATGGCTTCAGGCGCTATTTGGGTCCACCAGCAGTGTTGAGGCCTAGCTGCAGGGCTCCACTATCCAGGGCTTGGCAGCAGACAAAGTCGACCCTTCCCCCTTTAAGAGCTGGCCGGCGTCAGGGTGTCTGCTGTCAATCAAAACATGACCGCACCTGCGCTGCGCCCGGCCTCGGCGTTATCAGTCCGCACCGCCGGCTTAGCGCCTAAAGATAGGAGTGCAATGCCAGTTTCAGCGCTCGCCCAAACTCCTTGGCCAAATCTACTGAATTTCGGCGAAGTGGCCTACACTTTCCAGCGGGCGCTAACTTTAGCGACCGCCCGACTTTAGCGCCCCAAAAGTGGCGTGACTGAATTTCGAGGCCATGATCTTTTATTAACAACAACTCGCTTAACGAATTTCAATATTATAAAAAATAATGTACACACACCAAAAATTACACATGACCAAACATTAAACAAAAAAAAAGGGAGAGAAACTTTAACTTTATACACAGCAGCAAAATTCTAAACGGTAGTCTCTTCTTCTACCCGCACATAATGCTCCCTCCATTCTCCTCTGTTCTCGTACTTCTGCGAATGTCTGACCTTTTTACAGTGTACAAACAGTAAATAAACCACAAAAAAAATCTGACACACTACAAGGATGTGAGGGGCTATCCTAATCCAAGAAACGACTTCTATATTAGTGAACAGTTCCCACCACGGTGGGGTTACTATATCCAATATGCTTGCCCCTATCTCTAAAGTCTTCTGCCCCAGTGTGTAAAAATGTTTCTGTGAAACGAAAACGGCTTTTAATATCTTGGTGAGGTGTTCAGGGAGAGGGGGAATGATATATCCGAAATGTGCAACGAATTGTTGCAGATCGGTGAAATTCTCTTTAACAGTGATATGAACAGAGGAAGGTTCAGGAATGGGGACAATTCGCTCTTGGGCCACTTGAACTTCTGTCTTGGGCTTGAAGCAGAAACTGCTGTCACTCACCGGACACCAGCCGTGCTGTCCATGTTGGTAGTGGGCGCTGCAGTGGTGACACAGTGTGTCCCACCTCCTATATATGCCACCTGCAGGGGCACATGGCCCTGTGCCATTGCTTCCATGGTGCAATTTATAGGCTTCGCGCCAGCATTTCTGAACCCGCACTGTGGTTTCGAATAGGCATTCAAGTGCTGGGGACACAGGATGATGTGTGCTCCCCGGCTCCAGCACCCCGAGAGGTCGGTATCCATCATTGTATGCTCCCATCGAATGACGTACGGTGGGACCGCTGCATAGCGAATGTGTGCACCCCACTGAATGACTCCAATGTTGTCCACCCTGTATACCGGGGCGGGTTTAGCTGTCTTTCCCATCACCGGCATTCTTACCACTATACCCATACCCATAATGGTGTGATTAGACCGCCCACAGTCCACTGGGACTGGGTAGGCCTCTGAAGCTAGTCTGAGCTGGCACGGACTCAATGCGTTCTCAAAAGGGTGGAGGGCTGCGAGGTGCTTGTTGCTGATCCAGGAGAGGACTAAACCTTGTTTTAAATCCTCCAGATTACTGTGGCCCTCGCCCAGTAACCACGCCCCGTACAGCACGCAAGCTTCGTTCTGCGTCGACTGATCGCACGCATTCCGATCCTCCCTGATGAGAGCATTTACCGTTTTAGCGTGTTTCTCCAGCTCAGCAATAATTTCTTTTTAGTGTAGTGTCATGGCCTGGTCCTCATGTAACTCCGAACCAACTACCTTGTTCTCGTCAGTTAGCATCTTTCGTAACTGTGTTTTCAAACCATTCATCTGGGTCTGCAGCTCCACGTCATCCAGACTGTTGATGACGGAAGTCCCTGTGTTAAAAGCTGTAAAAATATAATTTACTGTACCCCTTCTTTGTCTCCCTACCCTGTCCAAAACCTCATGTGATGTGGTGTACAATCCGGCTCCGTCTACATCAGCAAAGTCGAATTCATAAAACTGCCTGAACATGTTTGTTAACAGGACCTGGTACATTTGCTCCATTTCCGTGGGGCAACACTCTGGCAATCGTACCTCGGTGAGGTTTAAAATCACCGAGGCCACCGCGTAGTGCACTCCTTGGTACAGCACCTGACTTGTGGGCACCAATACAAATCCGTTCCCGGGTCCCTTGGTAGTGGTGGGGCACCCTTCCTTGCGGGCTTTGGCTACCTGAATCGTGGGCAGGGGCTTGCGGGGGCGGGTGATGAGCTCAGTGGCGTTTACTGGGATCTGTGAGTATGGGACTCCGCATGCCCGTGTGCTGACGTCCCACCTCATTTCTTTTCCAGCATCCTGCCTCTGCCTTTGGAAAAAGATGGAGACGCCTGTGGGGCAGGTGCATTCTGAACCCCACATACAGATGTAGAACCCTTCATCTGGTTCCCACCATTTGTCCCAACAGACACTCAATCCCCCCTGAGTCCCCGTAATAGTCCGATGGGTATTGTTACCCAGTCTCTCCCACTCGACCGTGGAGTTCTTCATGGTTTTGCTCAACTTGCGCAGCCACCACCATCGGTCCAAAGGAACATGTCCATTACAAACCATGGTGTGGAGATGCCGGAGTTGGACTGGGGTGGACAAATGTAAGAAGTCACACAACACCAGGTTATAGTCCAACAGCTTTATTTGAAATCACAAGCTTTCGGAGCAATGGCAGTTGGAAAGGTTACCTGTAAACTTCTGACATGATTCTCTGACGATATAAGCTGTGTCTTTATGCATTTCTCCACTTCACCTGAAGAAGGAGCAGCGCTCCGAAAGCTTGTGATTTCAAATAAAGCTGTTGGACTATAACCTGGTGTTGTGTGACTTCTTACATTACAAACCAAGCAAATCTTCTTCCCGACGGTGACGCTGACTCTGGGTGCGATGACCCTCACTCGGGGGCACATCAAAGAAGCCTCTCGGTACGCAAACCCGGATTGTCTGGAGTATTCCATAGAGTTCGACCCCAGCTATCCTGGCCACCTCCCTTCGTGGAAATAGGTGGCTGTCTCCTCAACGCCCCGTGCGCCCGACCCATCAGTCGCGATGGGGGTGGTGTTCCCCGAGCACCCGTAGATCGTGGAGTCCTTGGTGCGGCCCCGATAGGCCCAGCTACACCCGATCACCGTGAATGTGACGAGAATTCCTCTCATCATCTTTTTGGATCCTGTAACAAAATTAAACGATAAAGCCAGGCTCCCAAGAGATTCTGGCCGAGGTGAAGGCATGATCGGGTCTTTCGACCTCGATCCAAAACAACACACATACTGGGCAGGTTCCAAAACTACTTATATCACTAACCATTATAATATTTACACACCTTAAACTTAATTAAATTTAACTAACTTATGTACAGCGCCGCCCGTCCCCGGGCGACTTACCTAATCCCTGATTGGACTGCAGCTCGCCGCTCCTTGTGGCGGGGCTGCACTGACCTGTGGCTTGGGTCCCTCGCAGCCTTTTGCTGTCAATTGGGGACTGCGTTTTGCCAGGGATTTCCCAAGTCGGCGTTTACTGAAATCGGGGGAATCGGGCCAAGGTTTTACCGGCTGAGGCATTCGAGCCGACCGGCGAAGAGGTTCTTTGGGCGTGGCTCCCTTAGCGAGCGGACCTTCAGTTGGGACTTTAGCCCTCACAGCCCGTGGCACCTCCATGGCTGCCGGCTTCGGCTCCCTTCCCTCAGGCTCCGCCCCTTTGGGATTTGGGTCTGTGGCAGATGACTCTTCCTCACCTGTCCCTACAGGTGGAGGATCTCCGCCCCCAATTTCTATCTCCCCTAAGCTTGGGTCGAGGGCGGGATCTTCGTCCTCCAACTCCACCTCCTGCAGAATCGTGTCGAGGGTGGGGCCTTGCTGTTCGGGCTCCCCCTCGTCCGAGTCCCAGGCCAGTGGGGAAACCTCCCAGGTGGGCAGGACAGCTTCTCACTCCAGGCAGGCTGCGGTTCCAGCCTGTGTGGTCTGTGACACATTGCACGCCTCAGGCTGAGGATTTTCACCTTCAGACCTGGCCTCAGTTGCTGTTTCTTTTGCACCCGGCTTAAACAGTTTACACCGCTTTATGTAGCAATTGAGCTTGGCTTGGGCAGGGTGGTTCCCCTCCTGACGCCACTCCTTCTTGCTTGGGGCTGCGGGTTTTGCAGGGAGGTGTCTCCTGACCTCTACAATTCTTGTATGCCACAGTGAGCTGGCGGAGCACCGTTTCCTCCGTGACACCGGGACCTTGGGGGTCAAACCAAGATTTGGCTACGGCCTGTACCTGTGGCAAGCTGTTAGCAACCAAGCAACGGAGCCAATGAACCCGCTGTTCGGCGTTCATTGCAACCCGTTCCGGCATGCCCGGACAACTGCGTCAATACACTGGCCACAGCCTTTCTGCGAAAACCCGTGGGGGTTCTCCAGTTAGCTGCACAGTCCCTTCCACCCGTTGGAAATGATTACCGTCGTCTACTCCCATAACTTCCAAGACATCACCCCTGAGATCCATATACCGTTTTCTTCCCCTCTTACTCTCGTCTGAGAGGCACTGAAGGATTGTGCTATCCAGGGAGAAGAGCAGCATCTTTGCCTGTTCAAGATCATCAGAATCATTGATGGTGGCTATAAAGTATGTGTCTATACTTAATGCAATAATGACGAGACAGCTTGGAAGATTCAACGTAGGTCTTTACTTAATACCAACAGGTGGGAAACTGAGGGGAGATCAGTACCAACAGTACTATTTATACCCCTATGGCCAGGAGTGGTACTACTGTATCACTACGCCCTACAAATTAGTGCTGCCCTGGCCATAGGTTTAAAGTAACATACCTATTACATACACAACATTCCTCCCCTTTTAATTAAAATGTACCCGTGCAATTAAGTCAATAGATGCCCCATAACTAGGGCTAATAACATTTGGTAACACAATATACATAACATATTTACATCAAGAGTTGTCTACTTATATATATATATATATACAGAAACATGTTATAGATTCAGTCTCTGAGGAGGCCTCCTGTCTTGACTAGGATAACGTCTTTCTCTAGTCGGTCTCGGTGTAGGCGGCGGTACTTCCGTCACCCCTTCATCGCTGGACTCGTCGGTGTCTGATGGCACATCCTGTGCCGTGGAGATCACTGGAGTGCTGAACTCCTCGCAATCCTGAGACCACTGTAACGACGAGCTGGGCCGTGATTCCACTGTAACAATGTGCTGAGACGTTTGAGGTAGTGAATCAGTTGGGTTTCTGGACTCCACAAGTTGATCAGCATGTCGTCTGATTATGCCTTCCCCTGTCTCAACTGTGTACATCAAGGGTCCCTGGCGGGCCTTTATCGTACCAGACCGCCACTTTTCATTCCTACAATCACGGGCCAACACTTGCTGCCCCACCTCGAAGCTCCGTGTCTGTCTGTCAGGAGCCCTACGAAATACTCGGTTTTCCACATCTCTCCGAATATTTGGTCTGAGCAATTCAAGGCGAGACCTTAACCTTCTATTAAAGAACATGACGGCGGGGGCCTGGTTGGTCACCGTATGTGCAGCATTACGGTGTGCGAATAGGAAGTTGTCCACCTTGTGTTGTAGTGGCAACCTTTCCTCCCCCATCGCCTTGATGGCCTTTTTAAAAGTCTGTACAAATCGCTCTGCCAGCCCATTTGTAGCTGGATGATATGGTGCGGACGTATAATGTCGCACTCCATTCCTTTTTAGGAATGCTTGAAATTCTGCTGCCACAAATTGTGGCCCATTGTCCGAACAGACTTGCTCGGGCACCCCGTTTCGGGCAAAAATGGTCCTTAAGACTGCGACCGTCTTTTCGGCTGTCGTTGATGATATCGTTACGACCTCCGGCCATTTTGAATGGGCGTCCACTACAATAAGGAACATCGCATCCAGGAAGGGGCCAGCGAAGTCCACGTGGATCCTTTGCCACGGCGTTGAGGGCCACTCCCACAGATGTAGTGGGGCTTGTGGTGGTACGTTCTGTACCATCTGGCACCCTTGGCACGCTTTTGCTACTTCCTCAATGTCCCTGTCAATGCCGGGCCACCAGACATAGGCTCTGGCGAGGCTTTTCATTTTGACACCCACAGATGACCTTCGTGTAAGTCCTGCAACACTTTATGTTGTAATTTTTGAGGGACCATAACCCTGGCTCCGCACATCAATGTGCCCCGGCAGACGGACAACTGGTCCTTCCTTGCCGAAAACGCCGGCAATGATGCGTCACCCTGTGCCGGCCAGCCTTTCACGGTTAATTCGTAAACCCTTGCCAATGTCGGGTCGTTCCGTGTTTCCCGCTTGATACATTGGCTGGTGATGGGCAAGTGTTCCATAACAGCCGTATGATATATTTCCATGGGGTCCTGTACTATCTCTTCGATCTCGGCAGGCAAGGGTAGCCACGACAGGCCATCCGCATTGCCAGCTGTTTGCTACCCTTATATTCGATAAGGTACTGGTGTGCTCCTAAGAACACTGACCATCTCTGTAGCCTTTGGGCCGTCATCAGGGGCACCCCTTTTGTTGGATTAAATATCGACACCAACGTCAGTAGTGTGAAACGTTGCCCATGCAGGTAGTGGTGGAATCTTTTTACACCCCACACCAGACTGAGGGCCTCCCTATCGATTTGCGCATAGTTTCTTTCGGCTGTAGTTAACAACCTTGAGGCAAATGCTATTGGCCTCTCCGTCCCATTGGGAAATTTGTGTGACAACACTGCCCCTATACCGTACGGGGAGGCGTCACATGCCAACCTCATTGGCATTTTTGGGTCAAAGTGTGTGAGCACTTCCTTTGATGTAATGAGTTGTTTACCCTTTTTAAAAGCAGCCTCACACGCTTCGTTCCAATTCCAGGAGACTCCCTTTTGCAGCAATGGATTTAGTGGATGTAAAATGGACGATAAGTTCGGGAGGAACATATGGTAATAGTTTATAAGGCCTAAGAATGATCGTAACTGAGATACATTCTCAGGGGGCGGGGCCTTCACTACTGCCTCGATCTTTTCCGGGGACTTATGCAGGCCTTCCTTATCTATAATGTGACCACAGTATGAGATACGTTCCTGGAAAAACTCACATTTCTGCTTGTTCACCCTGAGTCCGTATTGTTGTAACCGCAGAAGCACTCGCTCCAGGTTAGCGAGGTGGTCGTTATCTGTTTGTCCTGTCACCAGGATGTCATCCAGGTAGCATTGCGTTCCTGGAATGCCCTGTAGGACCTGTTCCATGGTCCTCTGCCATATTGCCGGGGCGGACGCCACACCAAATACCAGGCGATTGTACTGGTACAATCCCTTGTGTGTGTTAATCATTAGGAGCTTTTTCGAGTCCTGCTCCACCTCCATCTGTAAATAAGCTTGACAAAGGTCAATCTTCGTAAAGTGTCTACCCCCAGCTAACGATGCGAATATGTCCTCTATCTGCGGCAGCGGATACTGTACCGTGTGCAGGACTGGGTTAATAGTTATCTTAAAATCCCCGCAAATGCGAACCTTCTTTGGTTCCCCCGGTGTGTTATTTGCAGATTTCTTTATAACTGGGACGATGGGCGTGGCCCACTCGCTCCACTCAATCTTTGTAAGGACACCTGCACTCTCTAAGGCATCCAGTTCTGCTTCCACCGCTGGCCGAATGGCATAAGGCACCGGTCTGGCCTTACAAAACTTGGGGTTTGCGTCTTGAGCAATAGTTATTTTTGCTCTAATGTCCTTTAAGGTCCCCAGCCCTTGTTGGAACACCTCTGGCGTTTTTGCCAATAGTTTCGACAGCCTGCTTGTAATGGTTGTATCATCCGTGGTGGTCTCTACTTTTAACTCGTGTATCGACTTCGAGTCGAAATGGATTTTTCTTATCCATTCCCTACCCAAAAGTGGTGGTCCACCATTTGGTAGGACGTATAAATAAAGTCCTGGCACTTTTCTGCCATTGTATTTAACTGTTACTTGCATTTTTCCCTTCGGGTAAACTTTTTGTCCCGTATATGTTTTTAATTTAATTTCCGTATCCTTTAAGGGAATGCGTTTGAACAGCCTGTTATAATCTTTGTTCATTAATTACTGATAGGGCTGAACCTGTGTCCAGCTCCATATTAACTTCGACGCCTGCTACCTTCATTTTAACCCACATTGTGCTGTGGTCCTCCGTTTTGTCTACACCATATAACTTGAGACATCCCAGACCTTTAGGCTCTGCTTTTGTGCCTTCCTGTGACTCGTCTGAGCTACTGTCAGACATCTTATGTATTTTTGTCCTTGCCTTGGTACTGCTCGGATTTCCACCACGATTGGGTTTCGTACCAGACCGACAAACTTTCGCTATATGCCCCTTTTTCCCACACTGCCAGCATATTTTATCACGAAACCAACAATTACTTTGTTCGTGGATGGTTTTGCCACAACGGTAGCATTTACCTTTGTGAAATGTCACCTCATGGGTGTCATAGCCGGTTGTGTTATGTCATATTTGAGCAGCACCCTGTGCTGCTGCTTCGTGGACCGATGCTATTTCAATCGCCTGATCTAGGCTGAGCTGTTTCTTGGCTAGCAACCGTTTACGTGTATTCTCATTTAACATGCCACAGACAAATCTGTCTCTGATCGCGTCCGCCAATATGGCTCCAAACTGGCAATGTTTGGACAACCTTCTGAGCTCAGCTAAATAGGCTGCCTGCGACTCATCATTCCTTTGGTCGCGTCTGTAGAAGCGGTACCTTTCCACTATAAATGGTGGCTTAGGGTTTAAATGTTCCCTTAACGTATCAACAATTTGGGCGTACGTTTTGTCTGCTGGCTTGTCTGGAGTAAGAAGATTCCTCAGCAGAACGTATGTTTTTGCCCCCATAAAATGTAATAAGGTTGCTACCTTTTGGTCATCTTCCACCTTGTTTACTATGCAATAAAGTTCATGCCTTTCGATATAGGCATCCCACTCTTCTGTGTCCTCAACAAATGCTGACAAACAATCTTCTTTAGCCATTATAAACTTTTGAAGAGAAAAAAAAACTTTTCCCGCTTTCTCCACTAGATGGCATTTTTCCCGCCTTTTCTCCCTCTGCTGTCAATGACCTCTCTCCAGCGTCGTTATTTTTGGCCCTTGCAGCTCCCATTATTGCCACCGCCGCTATTAACAATGACCTTCCCCTCTCGTGGCCCGCTAGTCCTTGTGGCTCCGCTTGTTCCCCAGATCGCCTGCCCGTTCTGGCCCTTGCAGCTCCCATTCCCCGGGAAGGATTTCAGTTTACCTGGCCCTGGGTGGACTTTTGCCCCGTGGCTGGAGCGCCCGTTCAGCCTCTTCTCTCAGCTGCCACAGCCGCCGCTGGAAAACTCTCTCTCTCGCTCCGTTGCTGCCGCTCCTCCCGAACCCGGAGTGCTGGGCGGCCTCCTTCGGTCGACGCTGGACTCTGCAGGCTGGCTGGTAAGAAGCCTCTCTCCTTCTCTCTCCGTACTGCTACCGTTCCTTTGTTGCACCGTGTACTGATGAGTTCGAACCTTACTCGTCACCAGTATAAAGTATGTGTTTATACTTAATGCAATAATGACGAGACAGCTTGGAAGATTCAACGTAGGTCTTTACTTAATACCAACAGGCGGGAAACTGAGGGGAGATCAGTGCCCACAGTACTATTTATACCCCTATGGCCAGGAGTGCTACTACGGTATCACTACGCCCTACAAAGTAGTGCTGCCCTAGCCATAGGTTTAAAGTAACATACCTATTACATACACAACAGTGGCTGTCTCCTCTATCTGCCTGAAATGAACTGACAGATCTCCCTTTACTGTGAGTCTTGGGAGGTGGCTCACCATGGATCTCAGTTGTTGGGCACCGTAGGGCACCACGAGCTGGTTCAGGTGGGGTCCGTCCATGCCATCGTCGGCGTTGGGACCGAACCTCTGGTGCCGAGTCAGACACATTGGTGCCGGCCCCGGCTGTGCTACCAGGGGCTGTTCCTCCTCCTGTACCATCTCGGCTACCCTTTCTTCCACCACCCCCTTTTTGGGCGAAGCCTCACTGTAGCTCGGCGGGGCTGAGGGTTCAGTGGCTGTTGCTGTAACTACTCCGCAAGGAATCGGATGTTTGGATTCCTGCAAAAAGTCAATTTGACTTGCTTTTGGGCTTACGAGGCATACCATGCCTTTTGCCTTAACCAGGGCCATTCTCAGGTCCTCTATGGTCTTTTGGCAGGGGCCATGGTCTGCGCTCTCAAACCCGTGTTCAAGGGACAGCTTGTAAGCTGCCTTGACTTCCACTACTCTCTCCTCCTGCGCTCTTAGCTGTTGTGCGAGGTGGGCGTTTTTCTCCCATATCCTCGCTTCATTGATCTTTGCCTCAGTAACCTGGCATTCCAGATACTTTATTCTAGCCTGATGTTGGCTGGCTACAACTTTGCATTCCTGATTCAGCGCGTGAAGTGCTGTGATGAGTTTTTCCCCATCCATGGCCTTTTCCTCTATCTCTGCTGCCTGGGTTGTGATCTTGGCTGCCTGTGCTGCAACGACTCTGTCCAAAATCTGAACCTGTTTCTTGCAGCACATCAGCCAAACTGCCTTTTCCACTGACTTCTTATGCTCTTTGCTCTCTGTCCACCTGATGGCTGCGTCTACTGGATGCCCATCCAGTAAGAGATCTGAAATCCACTGCTTAGTGAGATTTACCTTACCAAAGACATAATCTGCTATCTTCTCATCCATTGCATTTCGACCATTCATACCTGGGTCTAATATATTGCAATCCTGCTGCCAGTGTCCTGCAGCAGTCGCCATTTTCTGTAAGGGGTTTTCTCTCTGAGATCGCAAAGGTTTCTCTCGCCAGAGGCCTCTCTCTCTCTTTTGCACAGTAAAACCTTGAGTGGTTCGACCCACTCGCCCCTTAGGTTCTAGACACTGGACTTAGGTGCAGGAGCTGCAATGCAGAGAATACTCTTATAGACCAAGTTTAATGAATTGAAATGGAATTTTATTGCATATGGAAAAACAAATCAAATGCAAGCAAATGAGAGGGTACATGGGAGGGAAAAACAAATCATAACAATACAGTACTAGCTAAAATGGATACAGGCATATTATACTTTATAAAATCATCATGAAATGGGGAAACACACGGAACATCAAGGGACAACAACTCATGTTAATTATACCAAAAATGACCGCCCCCTTTAACCTATCTAGATCCGATTATGAAGGGCCAGAAACATGCTCACCAATCCAACTAGGAATTGCAAGGTTTTGAAACAGATCTGCGTTTTGATCCTTTCATGCGTCCTGTCTCCTCGTGGTCAGCGCTGTGGGCTACGAGCTGCAACACGCCTTCTCTTCCTCGAGGTGAAGGTCACGGACAGGCTGGGTCTCAGCGGGCCTGGATGTCGGCGGGACAGAGACCATCTGCTTGACCACGATTGGAAGCCTCTAGCCGGCTTTCGTGTATGTTTCTTCTGTAGTTTTGTCTCATTAAACGGCCCGGGATTTGTCAACGATCTCCCGACGAATACCCCGGGGCGGGATGTCGACTCGAACCGTCTTCTTCTCCTTCAATCACCACGATGGCCACGATGGCGCTCTGTGATGGCTCCGATGGCTTTCTGATCGCTACGATGGCTATATGGTCCTGATGGCTACCTCTTTCGCTACCGCGGGTGTCTCCAATTATACTTCTCTGAAGAAGCCTCTATCTCCCGCCAAATCAAGGTTAGTCTTTGTTTAACTTTTGGCGGGCTTAAAGCACAGCAGCGAAGTTATTATATTATAACTTCTTTCGGGATGGCCGGTGATGGCCATTTCTGGTATGGAATGACCTGGTAATGTTTTAATGTCTTCTTGGTGTCTTAAACGGGTCCTTGATGCTTTCCTCATGAATATGAAACAGTTGCCCTTTGTCTGGGTAAACATTTAGATGGCCTTTATCTACAGGCCGATCTTGACTGCATCTGCATCCAATCTATATGTATGTGTATGTGTCTGGTTTCGTTCTCTCAGAAGCGGCTTCCAGAACTTACTGTGCGTTGAATCCACAAAGGCTCTCTGGGGACTGCAGGAACCATTTTAAAGTGTTCAAAAGTCAGTCACGGGGTCTGGTGGCCATTTTATGTGTCCCTTTTCTGGGATTCTTTTAAAACAGTCTTTTAAAAATCACGGCCTCTTCTGCCAGAGGACCCTTATAATACAATATTAATTTTGTGAATTCTACAGACGTAGCTTCAGAATGATATCAGAGACTCATGCTGTGTCAATGAGAGAGATGGGAAACTATTCTGTCACCAGCTTGCGGGCTTGCACTTGTCTCTCCTGCCCCAGCTTCCGCAGGCATGTCAGCCCCAGCAATCTCCAGCACTGCTTCCTCCCAGGGGCTCAGATGGGCGATTAAGGGTGGTCCTCCTCCAGTCCTCACACGCTCTCTCCTATTGTGAGCTCTCTTTTCCTGCAATGAGGGAGACAAGTGGGATTTGAGTGAGAGTGCAGGAGTGAGTGTAGAGATTGCATAGCAGATACTGAGAAGGAGACAAAGATGGTGTGAGGCTGCAAGGACCCTCCCTGTGTGTTGTCAGTTGTGTTCCAAGCATCAGAGTGAGAGGCAGTGTGAGGGCTGCATGGTGGCATAGTTATGTGAAGGTGAGCATAGAGAGATAGGGAATGGGTAAGGGTGCATGGATGTGACTGTGAAGTGGGATGTGGAGGAAGAGATTGCTGAAGCTGAGTGCTGTTGTGGAAAGGCCATGGGGATCAGGTTGAGGGTGATGGAAACTTCATACTTACTTTTCCTGTACGGTGAAGGTTATGGAAGCGCTTCCTGCACTGTATCCAGGTCTGTCGGGTGACTCCCTGAGAGTTGACCTCTGCAGCCACCTCCATCTATGCAGCCCTAGTCTCTTTGGGAGGCCTCTATCTCCCTGAGCTAGGGAAGAGGACCTCCCTGTGGGCCCTTACCCCATCCACCAATGTCTGGAGTGATGTCTCATCAAATTTGGTGGCAGCTCGGCCTCTGCCGCTGGCAACAGCTGGTGCAGGCTCTTCTGCTATTCTGCATGACTGGTTGGGAAGCCTGTAGAGGTTGTAAAGCTTGCTGGACACTTTAAAAGCACCACAAATGATGACATCATACTGTGGGGCTTTCTGACCGAAAATGGACAATTAGCAAGGGTGCCCACATGCTGGAAATAAATTGGCCAATTGAGGGAAAATTGCGTGCAGCTGGCTGACCCATTTAGATTCGGGTCGGATCCCGACATTCAGGGAACCCGACAATTCCCCGCACCTTCGGGAAAATCGGGGCCCATATCTCTCCACTTCAAAGAGCCCCAATGTCCACCTCCACCCCTGCCTCAGCCTATCTGCTGCTGAAGCTCTCATCTATGTTTTTGATACCTCTAGACTTGACTATTCCAATGGTCTTCTGGCCAACCTCCTTTCCTTCATGCTTGTAAACTGCAGTTCATCCAAACTCTGCTGCCCATACACTAATTTACACCAAATCCCGCTCACCCATCACCCCTGTTCTTGTTGACCTACATTGGCTCTCAGTTCCTCAATGCCTCTAATTTAAAATTCACATCCTTGTATTCATGGCTTTGTCCCTCCCTACCTCTGTAACCTCATCAAGCCTTAAACCCCAGAACTCTCCATTCTTCTGACTCTGGCCCCAAATGGAGCCCTGCCCCCCATACTTCGTCCCACAATTGCTGTCCGTTCCTTCAGCTGCCTAGGCCACATGCCATGGAATACCATCCCTAAAACCCTCTGCCTCACCTCCTCCCTCTCTTCCTTTGAGACAGTTCTCAAAACCAACCTCTTTGACCATCTGTAGCAGTCAGCGCAGACTCCATGGATTTTTAGATTATGAACGTATACCCTTATTAAAAGCTGGACAGGCTGTTTGGGCGGGGGAGGCAGTGACATACCACTCAAACTGAAGGTGGATCACGTAACCGGGTTGCATTCATATGGTAACGAACTGCCCTTGGGAACAATGGCCAGAGAGGCCCACTCCCAAGTCTTGAATAACGAAGCTGGTGACTCATTGTTTCTGGAGAAGATGAGCTTGTTTCTGGAGAAGATGAGCTTGTTAAGTTAATTGGCAGGGAGATCAAAACGAGATCTAAACCATCCAAACCTGGGAGGAAGCCTGGAAACCATTTCCCTGAGGCCATGTGTCCATTAAAACCACAGACAGAGGTCTGTGTATTGGAGGGGCATATCAGAGAGCAGTTTGGATAACTCTCTCTCTCTCTCTCCTGCCCTCCACACAATGGAATGTCAAGAGGAGCTGAGCCTTGCTCTTCCAACCGAGACAGACTTCGACTAAGGCTGGGACTCGCATGCCGCAAGGCCAGTACGGAACCAGGTAGCCAAGACTTACAGGAGGAAGATGCAAGCAAGATCAAAGGGCAATCTAGGTGAGCATTGCCAAGCCTACACACCCACAAGATCACTTAGCTATGTGAGGGGGTGCCTGTATGTTCCTACCAAACTAGAGGGGGTTTAGCGTTGGCAGGGTCCTGTGATAGTTTAGTTCACGGGAGGGTGTTTTTAGGCCGTGGTAAGTCAGCATGGCAGGGGCTTGTTGGACAAGTAAGGGTTGTACTGTTTTAAACTGTACTGTTGTGTTCACACCGCTTGTACTGTATGCGAGTGGAGTGGTTTATGTCAACCTTAATAAACACTGTATGGGTGAGCCCAAAAATGCTGTCCGTGTTCAAATCTGTCCTCAGTAATGCCTATCATCCAGAACTTGTAGTAAGGGGGTTTGCATGCTCGCTACGGGCGGGGTGAAACCACTTACAATAATTGGCGATTGAGGCAGGGGCCATAGGAAATTGGCCACTGCAAAAACTGGTTACACCATTTTTTGCTCATCCCTCCTAATATTAACTTCCTTGGCTCAGCATCTATTTTAGTTTGATTACGCCTCTGTGTCTTTGGACATTTTACTATGTTAAAGGTGCTATACAAATGCATGTTGTTATTGTAGTATGGATAGTGCCTGAGCTAAACATATCTTGGTTGATCTGTACCTCAACTCCATTTATCTGCCTTTGATCCATATCCCTTTACGGTTCGGCCCTCTTGATGTTCTTCTACCATCAAACAGCCTAATGCTAATGACACTCAGGCCGTGATTTTGCCAGCTGTGCCGAGGCCGGTGTGGCTGGAGTAGGCAGCGGTCTCAAACCCCGCTCCCGTCTTCATCCCGCCTCCTCCAAGTGATTTTGCCCTGATTGGCTTGTTAAGCCTGCTGTGCGAGGTTCCCGGCCAATGAAAATGAATCGGGTCTGATGACTTCATCTGATGACGCGTCATCAGCCGGCTTCCTTAAAGGGGCCATGTCCACATGCATTTTGACAGTAGTGCTGTCAGTGTTCTACAGCATTGAGGCGCTGCAAACACTGACAAGCACTGCACAAAGGTGCATGGCTGTACCCAGGCTCTCACATGACTCCCTCCATATCCTTATGCTTATGGAGGGAGTCACAGCACACAGGGAGGTTCTCTTCCATTCCAATGGGCAGAAGAGACCTCCCCAGGACACCATCGCAGCCTGGTTGCACGTTCCACAGGAGGACACAAGCAGGGATGTTGTCAGGAGGACTTGGCTGCAGTGGCGCATACCTTTCAATGATCCCAATAGATCATGAAAGGTTACTGCAAAGCCACACTCAACCTCATCCTGCTGTGCCTCTCATCACATCCCCATCACAATGCCTTCCCTACCCTACTCTTGCACATCCTTAATCACACTAACTTACCTTGCATTTCCACCCCTCTCTATCTATATAATCACTTCCCCATCTCACTAGCCACCCCTCACACTCACCCTCATCCTAGTCTAATCATACCAACTAACAACACACAAGGGTAGGCACTTGGGTGTTTTAGCCAATGTTTGTGTAAACTTTCTGTTAATGCATTGTCAAGCATTGAAATCCCTATTTTCACCACTTTGCCTTCTTGAACAGATATGTGTGCACCTTTGGAAGTGTCTTAGTGAGTTCCAGTGAATGGGGAGGCATAACATCCCCCTGCTCCCACCCCCCCAAATGGTGAAGAGTGTCAAAGGAATGGCTTGGACATTGTAGGGATGCTTTATGGTGCTGGTGTGGGGTGGTGCTAACCTGGTGCATCATTTGGCAGCCAGGGTGTACAGTGTTAACTGAAGCAAATCTGGGCATGGTGAGGCCATCGCTGGCGTCCCTGGTTTTCTCACTCTGTCTACCCGTGTTTTTCTCTCTCTCTATCCCCGGGTTTTCTCAGAATAGAGAGGACTAAAGGCATGGTTGAAGAGATAGGTTTTTAATAGGCTTTTGAAGGTGGCGAGAGTGGTACTGAGAAAATGGTTGTGGGAGAAGGTTCCAAAGAGAAGAAGTGGTAGAAAGATCAGCCTCCAATGGTGGAATAAAGTAAGCAGGAGAATGAACAAAAATTCTGGAGTGGAGGGTGCAATTGTACCTTACAACAGACAAAGATGTTGAAAGAAGGTGGATTGAGGCCGTAAGTTTGAAAATAAGAATGAGGAATGTGAAATTTCTATGCTGACGTTAGGGGGCCTACCTTAAATTGTTTGTAATTAATACTTAACCTGTGTTTGACAATTTTATGGGAAGATTTGATGAATTCACTCTCCCGGTGTAAGGCTTCACATGCTGAAATATGGGATAGAAATTCGTTTCGGCTCATTTTTGGGCCTGAAATAGGTGGAGCGCTGAGGGCATGCTCCAGAAGCCGGAGGCCCAAGGCTCACCCAAAATTGGGACTCTGGCCTCATCAATATATTGTCAGTGAGCTGCGGATGCTAATGGGGCTTCCAGAGTCTATACTAGGAAAAAGTTGGGCAGCTGCCTCCCCAGCAGCAGCTCTCCGGTAGGTCCTGGGGGGCGGGGGGTGAGGGGTGGAGGGTGGTTAGAGGCTATTGGGTGATTTATCAATGTCATTAACAAAAATGAACATTTTAGAAAAATTGTTGAGTGAGTTGGCTAATTAATTTGAATAAAGAATTTTTTTATCCCACACTATTAAATGATGTTGTGTGGACCCCACTAAGATGTAAGAGTACATCCTTCAATTTGTCGGTTAGAATTTTATTCTTATAAATTTCTAGTGAAGTTAGTGACAATTTCAAAGTTGATAGCAATTCAATATTTACACAAATTGTTTCCTTTTTAATCAATCATTCTTAAGAAATTTGCATACACTGTGCTTGTTTTCATTGGGGGGGTTGTAATTTACTGCAGAAGTTAGGCACGTCCACGCATCATCATCTGCTCCAGCACTCCACTGCACTGTACTTTTTCTACAGTGATTTGTATCATATTTGTGTAGAGAGTACAACGGTGTGTGTATATGTATGCAAATCCTAGGCACTTTGGGCCATAAATGCAGGTCTTAAGTGTGTAGACCTGTATTGTTGGCCGAAAATATCTAGGATTTGCATTACTAGTGTCACATAAGCATGACTAAATTGTGACAATGAGAAATGGATATGACAAACAGGAAGTATCAAGAATCTTAATATATCATATATCATTCCCTGCATTTGCTTTGGAAGTGCTTGGATATTTGAGTCAATGAGGATTCATTAATATATGGCTACATTGAAATTATGCTTTAGAAAATTAACAATTGCCTTTTTCCTCACAATGGTGATTGAGCTACTTGCATCAGCATTTGTAGCAAAGGTTTTTAAAATGAATTTTTCAGTTATTTCTGAGAATATAACAGGTTGTGCAGAACTTCGAAGCTGATAATTAAGTCATTAATATGCATGAGTAGACTTAGCTATCTAAAATGTTTTAGATCCCACATGTTCAATGTAGATTTGAATTCAATCAATGCAAACAGTCCCTAGATAATGCATTTAGATATTGATGTAGTGTGTTGAATTCTTTCTATGCATAAATGGGAGATACTAAAATGATCAGAATGCTTTATTTTTGCTTTATATTACATACTAGCAAAATCATTTCACGTTAATAAACTGAAAATGGTATGTTGATAAACTTGTTATCTACACTGAAGAACTAACAATAATCACATCACCTATAAAAATACAGAACACACAGTGCCCTTGTTGTCTGGCACTGTGTGTTAGAGTGGGTTTGTGTCTCTGAGACCCGAGTTTGAATCCAGCCCTGAATGATGCGTTGGAAGTCTCTTCTGGCTGCTGGCAGTGTGGATTTTGTGTAAAATGGATCTCGACAGTCTTAATTCAGCTTCTAATGGGCATGAGCTCCAAGTTCTGAATTATTTGGCATTAAATTGCCAATCTCACTCAGGAAGAGCACGAAGCATTGGGAGAGATTTCTTCTGTGTCCTCAGTGAAGTGAAGAATTTTTTTTTGTAAAGATCAGGTTTATGATATTGTTACATCTTGAGCACAGAGGAAATCTTCAGCCCAGATAGGTGGTTTCGCAAATGTAGAAAACATCACACTGGTGCAGTGAGTGCGCTTCTGAGATTGGAGTTTGAGACACCCTAAATGTATGAAGGAACTCGTCAGATGAAAGGGTAATGAGTTCTCGTCTCTGCCCTACCCTCCTCATCCTGTCCACAGCTGCATAGATGGCTTTTAATTTTACTACTTTATAAAAATAAAATTTATTTACCTTTTAGTGGATCTTTGTTATTTAAAATGCTATCTTTCATTACTTCATCAATCAGTCCCTTTTTGTTGCTGCAAGTATGAAAGACAGAAAAAAATTGCAATTATAAACCCACCTCCTCAGGATGTGCCAAAGTGCTCTACAATCTATCTGCTGCTTTTCGAAGTGTCGTCACTCGTGTGCAAGCAAGCAAAGGTAATTACAGGGTGAATTTCCTCAGAGTTGTTGCTGCTCTGACACCGTTACTTCATGGCTGCTGGAACATGGCCTTGTCATAACCAACACCTTGTTCCATCAGAGAGACAAGTACAAGGCTTCATGGCAGCACCCTCGCTCCAAGCACTGGCATCTGCTGGACTACATCATCGTCCGAGCGAGGACCGCAAGGACGTCCGCATCACCCGCACCATGACAGGAGCTGATGACTGCTGGACAGACCACTGCCTAATCTGCTCTGTCATCTCCATCAATGTAGCCCCAAAACAGCGGCTGCAACAGAAACAATGCCACAGGAAAATCAACACTGGAGCACTCAAACACCCCGCTAAGAAAGCCCTATTCAGCCTGCACCTCATAAACAACCTGACGACTCCCAGTGATGCAGAGACACAGAGTATCCACAGTGCCTGGTCTGCACTCAAGGCCTCTATAATCAGCACCTGTGAAGAGACGCAGCTAGCTGACAACCACGACATGCATGGATTCTTTAGCGCAGTCAAGACCATCTACGGCCCAAGCACCTAAGGTCCTGCCCCACTGCGGGCCATGAATGGAGAGGTACTCATCAAGGACAGAGAGGCAATCAGTGCCCGCTGAAAGGAGCACTTCAAAGATCTCCTTAACTGAGACTCTGTTCGAAGCGAGTGTCCTCAATTCCATCCTGCAGCATGCTACCCGCCACCATCTCAGCACAGGCCCAGCCCAGCATGAGGTTGAAATGGCCATCTGAGAACTGAAGAACAACAAGGCCTCAGGAGCAGATGAATCCCTGCTGAGGCACTAAAACATGGCGGAGAATCACTACTGGTGCAAATTCATGAACTCATTTCTCTTATCTGGAAGGAGGAGACCATGCCAGGACATCTGTAGCTAGCATGCATCATGTTGGGGAGGGTTTAAACTAAAATGGCAGGAGTTTGGGAACCTGTGCAGGGAGACAGAGAAAAGGGAAGCAAGGGTAAAAACAAAAGACAGGAAGCAGAAAAGCAAAAGTGGAAGGCAGAGAAATCAAGGGTGTAAATCAAACAGGGCCACAGTAAATAATAATTCTAAAAGGACTGAGTGTTAAAAAATCAAGCCTGAAGGCTTTGTGCCTTAATGCGCGGAGCATTCGTAATAAGGTGGATGAATTAGTTGCGCAAATAGATGTAAACGGATATGGTATAATTGGGATTACAGAGACATGGCTCCAGGATGACCAAGTCTGGGAATTTAACATCCAGGGGTATTCAATATTTAGGAAGGACAGAAAAAAAGGAAAAGGAGGCAGGGTAGCATGTCTGGTTAAAGAGGAGATTAACACAATAGAAAGGAAGGATATTAGCTCTGCTGATATGGAATCTGGATGGGCAGAGCTGAGAGTACCAAGGGGCAGAAAACGTTAGTGGGAGTAGTATGCAGACCCCCAAACAGTAATGCTGAGGTTGGGGATAACATTAAATGGGAAATTAGAGACGCGTGCAATAATGGCCCAGCAGTTATCACGGGTGACTTTAATCTACATATAGATTGGCTAACCAAATTAGTAACAATGCTGTGGAAGAGGAATTCCTAGAGTGTAAACAGAATGGTTTCCTGGACCAATATGTCAAGGAACCAACTAGAGATCAGGTCATCTTAGACTGGGTATTATGTAATGAGAAAGGATTAATTATCAATCTTGTGTGAGGCCCCTTGGGGAGGAGCAATCATAATATGATAGAATTCATTATTAAGATGGAGAGTGAAGTAGTTGACTCAGAGACTAGGGTCCTGAATTTAAATAAAGGAAACTATGATGGTATGAGGCACGAGTTGGAAAGGATTGAATGGGGAATGTTACTTAAAGGGTTGACGGTGGATAGGCAATGGCAAACATTTAAAGATCGCATGGATGAACTACAGAATTTGTTCATTCTTGTTTGGCAGAGGATATTTAAGAATAATATTAATAAATTTAATTAATTACATAGAATGGGAGATCAGGTGATGTGTTGCTGCTGTAATATGTGGGAGCTGGTGAACACCATTGATGCTCACGGTGATCACATTTGCAGTAAGTGTTGGCTGCTCGAGGAACTCCGGCTCCGTGTTGAAGAGCTGGAGTCCGAGCTTCAAACACTGAGAAACATCAGGGAGGGGGAGAGTTACCTGGACTCTGTGTGTCACGAGGTAGTCACACAAATTAGATTAATTAATTCAGATGTAGTCCGTGGCCAGGGTCAGGCTGGTGTGACTAGAAGTGAGGCAGGTACGGGGATCCAGGAGGTAGTGTTGGAGGAGCCGCAGCCCTTGCACTTGTCCAACAGGCTCGAGGCTCTTACTCCCTGTGGGGACAAGAGCAGGGACTGCAGGGAGTATGAGCAACCTGGCCACAGCACCGTGGAGCAGGGGGCCATTCAAGTGGGGGGAGTTGAAAGAAATGTTGTAGTGGTAGGGGATAGTATCATTAGGGGGATAGATAGAGTTCTTTGCAGCCGAGAGCGAGAGTCCCGAAGGCTGTGTTGCCTACCCGGTGCCAGGGTTAAGGACATCTCCTCTGGACTGGAGAGAAATTTGGAGTGGGAGGGGGAGGATCCAGTTGTCGTGGTCCATGTTGGTACCAATGACATAGATAGGACAAGGAAGGAGGTTCTGCTGAGGGAGTTTGAGCAGCTAGGGGCCAAATTAAAAAGCAGAACCACAAGGGTAATAATCTCTGGATTATTACGGGAGCCACGAGCGAATTTGGCTAGGACAAATAAAATTAGAGAGTTAAATGCATGGCTCAAAGACTGGTGTGGGAGAAATGGGTTTTGCTTCTTGGGACACTGGCACCAGTACTGGGGCAGGAGGGAGCTGTTCCGTTGGGAGGGGCTTCACTTGGCCAGTGCTGGGACTAGAGTCCTGGTGGATCATATAACTAGGGCTGTAGAGAAGGCTTTAAACTAGCTAGTGGGAGGGAGGTTCCTAGAGAGCAAATAATAAAAATGACAACAGAGAAGGTCATAGACTTAGGTAGCAGTGGGGAAATTAAAAACCAGAGCGTGTCAGGAAGGGGCAGAAGGTATGGAGTAAAAGGTAAAGTAATAAAAAGGGCAAAAGCAGGAACTAAGTGTCACAAAACATCTTTGAAAGTTCTCTATCTGAATGCACGTAGCATTCGTAACAAAATAGACGAGTTAATGGCACAAATAACTACATATGGGTATGATCTTATGGCCATTACAGAAACATGACTGCAGGGTGACAATGCCTGGGAATTAAACATACCAGGTTATTTAACGATCAGGAAGGACAGGCAGGAAGGAAGGGGAGGTGGGGTGGCTATGTTAATAAAGGAAGGAATCACTGTAATAAAGAGAAATGATATTGGGTCAAAAGATCAGGATAATGAAACAGTTTGGGTGGAGGTAAGGAATAATAAGGGGAAAAAAACACTAGTGGGCATAGTCTATAGGCCTCCGAACAGTGGCAACTCTGTTGGACGGAGTATCAATCAGGAAATAGTTGAGGCTTGTAATAAGGGAACATCTATAATTATGGGGCATTTTAACAATCATATTAATTGGACAAATCAAATTGGGCAGGGCAGCCTTGAGGATGAGTTCATTGAGTGTGTTAGGGATGGGTTTCTTGAGCAGTATGTAACTGAACCGACCAGGGGGCAAGCAACCTTAGATCTGGTCCTGTGTAACGAGATGGGATTAATTAAAAATGTCCTAGTAAAGGATCCCCTTGGAATGAGTGACCATAACATGGTTGAATTCCATATTCAATTAGAGGGTGAGAAGGTTGGATCTCAAACAAGCATGCTAAGCTTGAATAAAGGAGACTATGAAGGTATGAGAGCGGAATTGAGTAGAGTGGATTGGGAAAATAGATTAAAGGGTAAGACGATACATGATCAGTGGTGTACATTAAAGGAGTTATTTTACAACTTCCAAAAAAAATATATTCCACTGAGAAGAAAAGGGTGTAAAAGAAAAGACAGCCATCGTGGCTAAGTAAAAAAATTAAGGATAGTATTTGACTAAAAACAAGGGCATATAAGATAGCCAAATCTAGTGGGAGGATAGAGGATTGGGAAAACTTTAAAAGACTGCAAAAAATAACAAAATGATTGATTAAGAAAGGGAAGATAGATTATGAAAGTAATTTAGCAAAAAATATAAAAACAGATAGTAAGAGTTTTTATAATTATATAAAAAGAAAAAGGGTGGCTAAAGTAAATGTTGGTCCCTTAGAGGATGAGACCGGGAAATTAATGGTGGGAAATATGGAGATGGCAAAAACACTGAATGAATATTTTACATCAGTCTTTATAGTAGAAGACACTAAGAATATCCCAGCACTGGACAAACAGGGGGCTAAAGGGGGGGGGAGGAGCTAAACACGATCAAAATCACTAAGGAAATGGTACTCGGTAAAATAATGGGACTCAAGGCGGATAAATCACCTGGACCTGATGGCTTACATCCTAGGGTCTTGAGGGAAGTGGCGGTAGGGATTGTGGATGCATTGGTAATAATTTTCCAAAACTCCCTGGACTCGGCAAAGGTCCCAGCAGACTGGAAAACTGCTAATGTAACACCCTTATTTAAAAAGGGCAGTAGACAGAAGGCTGGAAACTATAGACCGGTTAGCCTAACATCTGTGGTAGGTAAAATTTTGGAGTCCATTATTAAGGGGACAGTAACAGGACATTTGGATAATCACCATTTAATAGGACAAAGTCAGCATGGTTTTATGAAGGGGAAGTCATGTTTGACAAATTTGCTGGAGTTCTTTGAGGAAGTAACGTATAGGGTGGATAAAGGGGAACCAGTGGACGTAGTGTATTTAGACTTCCAAAAGGCATTTGTCAAGGTGCCACACAAAAGATTATTGCTTAAGATAAAAAATCACGGGATTGGGGGTAATATTCTGGCATGGATAGACGATTGGCTATCTAACAGAAGGCAGAGAGTTGGGATAAATGGTTCATTCTGAGAATGGCAATCAGTAACTACTGGTGTTCCGCAGGGGTCGGTGCTGGGTCCCCAACTCTTTACAATCTATATTAACGATTTGGAGGAGGGGACCGAGTGTAACATATCAAAGTTTGCAGATGATACTAAGATGGGAGGGAAAGTAGTGAGTGAGGAGGACATAAAAAACCTGCAAGGGACATAGACAGGCTAAGTAAGTGGGCAGAGATTTGGCAGATGGAATACAATACTGGAAAGTGTGAGGTTATGCACTTTGGCAGGAAAAATCATAGAGCAAGTTATTATCTTAATGGCAAGAAACTGGAAAATACTGAAGTGCAAAGGGATCTGGGGGTCCTGGTGCACGAAACTCAAAAGGTTAGTATGCAGGTGCAGCAAGTGATTAAGAAGGCCAATGGAATGTTGGCTTTCATTGCTAGGGGGATAGAATATAAAAATAGGGAGGTATTGCTTCAGTTGTACAAGGTATTGGTGAGACCGCTCCTGGAATACTGCGTACCGTTTTGGTGTCCATACTTAAGAAAGGACATATTTGCTTTCGAGTCAGTACAAAGAAGGTTCACTCGGTTAATCCCGGGGATGAGGGGATGGACATATGAGGAGAGGTTGAGTAGATTGGGACTCTACTCATTGGAGTTCAGAAGAATGAGAGGCGATCTGATTGAAACATATAAGATTGTGAAGGGGTTGGATCGGGAGGATGCGGGGAAGATGTTCCCGATGATGGGTCAAACTAGAACTAGGGGGCATAGTCTTAGAATAAGGGGCTGCTCTTTCAAAACTGAGATGAGGAGGAACTACTTCTCTCAGAGGGTGGTAGGTCCATGGAATATGCTGCCCCAAAAAGCTGTAGAAGCTACATCATTACATAAATTTAAAACAGAAATAGACAGTTTCCTAGAAGTAAAGGGAATTAAGGGTTATGGGGAGCGGGCAGGAATTTGGACATAATCTAGGTTCGGATCGGTCATGGCCCTGTGGGTAGCGGAGTGGGCCCAGGGGCCGTGTAGCCTGATCCTGCTCCTATTTCGTGTGTCTAATTCTGTTAGATTCAGGAGATGGTTCTGTGATAGTGGATTGGCGGTTAGGATCAGATCAGCCATGATCTTATTGAATGGCGGAGCTGGCTCGAGGGGCCGATTGGCCTGCTCCTGCTCCTATTTCTTATGTTCTTATGTTCTTAAAACAAAAAAGGTGACTCAACCGTGGCTAACAAGGGAAATTAGGGATAGCATAAGATCCAAGGAGAGGACATATAATTTGGCCAGTAAAAGCAGCAAACCTGAGGATTGGGAGTAGTTTAGGATTCAGCAAAGGAGGGCAAAGGGATTAATTAAGAGGGGGAAAATGGATTATGAGAGTAAGCTTGCAGGGAACATAAAAACTGACTGTAAAAGCTTCTATAGATAAGTAAAGAGAAAAAGATTGGTGAAGTCAAGCGTAGGTCCCTTGCAGTCAGAATCAGGGGAATTTATAATGGGGAACAAAGAAATTGCTGACCAATTAAATACATACTATGTTTCTGTCTTCAAAAAGGAGGACACAAATAACCTACCAGAGATGTCGGGGAACATAGGGTCTAATGAGAGGGTGGAATTGAATGAAATCAGTATTTGTAGGGAAATGGTGTTAAGGAAATTGATGGGATTGAAGGCCGATAAATCCCCAGGGCCTGATAATCTACATCCTAGGGTACTCAAGGAAGTGGCCCTAGAAATAGTAGATGTATTGTTGGTCACCTTCTAAAATTCTATAGACTCTGGAACAGTTCATATTGATTGGAGGATAGCGAATGTAAACCCACTATTTAAAAAAAGGTGGTGGAGAGAAAACAGGGAATTATAGACCGGTAAGTCTGACATCGGTAGTGAGGAAAATACTAGAGTCCATTACAAAAGATGTAATAGCAGAGCACTTGGAAAACAGTGACAGGATCGGACAAAGTCAACATGGATTTACAAAAGGCAAATCATGCTTGACTAATTTACTGGAATTTTCTGAGGATGTAACTTGTAGAATAGATAAGGGAGAACCAGTGGATGTGGTGTATTTGGACTTTCAGAAGGCTTTCGATAAGGTCCCGCATAAGAGATTAGCGTGCAAAGTTAAAGCATATGGGATTGGGGGTAAGGTACTGACTTGGATAGATAATTGGTTGGCAGACAGGAAGCAAAGAGTTGGAATAAACGGGTCTTTTTCCGAGTGGCAGGCAGTAATCAGTGGGGTACCGCAGGGATTGGTGCTACGACCCCAGCTAATCACAATATATGTAAATGATCTAGACGAGGGAACTAGATATAAAATCTCCAAGTTTGCAGATGAACACAAGGTTGGGTGGGCATGTGTGCTGTGAGGAGGATGCAGAGAAACTCCAGTATGATTTGGACAGGTTGGCTGATTGGGCAGATGCATGGCAAATGCAGTATAATGTGGATAAATGCGAGTTTATCCCCTTTGGTGGCAAAAACTAGATGACAGATTATTATCTGAACGGCAATAGATTGGGTAAAGTGGAAATGCAATGAGACCTGGGTGTCTTTGTGCACCAGTCGCTGAAGTTAAACATGCAGGTGCAGCAGGTGGTTAACAAGGAAAATGGTATGTTGGCCTTCATAGTGAGAGGATTCGAGTACAGGAGCAAGGATGTCTTGCTGCAGTTGTACAGGGCCTTGGTGAGACCACACCTTGAGTATTGTCTGCAGTTTTGGTCAACTTATCTGAGGAAGGATGTTCTTGCCATGGAGAGAGTGCAGCGAAGATTCACCAGACTGAGACCTGGGATGGCAGGAATGACGTATGAGGAGAGATTGGTTCGATTAGGCTTATATTCGCTAGAGTTTAGAAGAATGAGAGGGGATCTCTTTGAAACTTATAAAATTCTAACAGGACTAGACAGTCTAGATGCAGGAAGGATGTTCCCAATGGCAGGGGAGTCGAGAACCAGGAGTCACTGTCTAAGGATAAGAGGTAAGCTATTTAGGACTGAGATGAGGAGGAATTTCTTCACCCAGAGAGTCGTGAACCTGTGGAATTCTCTACCACAGAAGGCAGTTGAGGCCAATTCATTAAATATATTCAAGAAGGAGTTAGATATATTTCTTAAGGCTAAAGGGATCAAGGGATATGGGGAGAAAGCAGGGACAGGGTACTGAATTTGGATGATCATTCATGATCTCATTAAATGGCGGAACAGGCTCAAGGGGCCGAATGGCCTACTCCTGCTCCTATCTTCCATATTTCTATCATAGATCTGGCACTGGCAGTAATGGTAAACTTCTCTTCTTCCACCTGTCATATTGCAATGTTGTCTTATGAGGAGGGTGATTTGCAGTGGCAAACAGGACAATCCTCCTCATTATCACCTCATGTAGTGACATCTCCACTTCATCAGGCAAATTAGAGAAGGGTTAGTCCATTACTTGCCACATACACTATATCCTGCCTCCATACTTATTGTGCCTGTCACTGGGTTTGCCAGCTGTTGCAAAGGCTGAAATGTATGAATTAAAAGTATAGCAGTCTTTGTAAAGACTATCAACATTTTGTCCCCATGTGTGGCTACTTAAACTTTAAATGGTTACATTCCTTTAAATTAACCCATCATCCTTACTTACATGTTATTTCCTGCAAGGCTTGGGGAGCTTCAAACATTAATCCAAATAGAGCTCCCCTATGGTATGTAAATAATGCTCACCCTGTAAAACTGGGTTAGGACAACACACCGTCAAGTTAGTGCAAATAACACACTGTCCAAATAACAATTGATCAGAGACCTGATCAGAAAATGGACCTAAATGAATCTTCAAATGGATTCAGTTTACCAACAAAAAAGGAATTTTTTTTTTGCGATTACTCTTTAAATTAGCTTTGCTTCCTAGTAACTGATTTCAATTTGTGCTTAGAATTTCTCTGGGTTCTTACTATCATCCATGGGTTAATCAATTTTTTAAGATTCTGAGCTCATGCACTGTCACCGAAACAAGCACTAATATTACAGTCATAAAGTTACTCAGATAATAACAATAGCTTTATTATAATATCTGCACACCATGACTAAAATATATACATACTTACAAGTAATTAACAATTAAAGACTGTAAACACTTTAGGCAGGATTTTCATTGGGCTCTGGAGGCGGGATTGGAGGCGTGTGGGGAGTTAAAATCATGAAATCGGGGGGCACAAACCCATCCTGCCCCCAACCCGCCTCCATGCCAGTTTCAAAGGAGGCGGATACCCGACCTGTGCTGGGAGCCGCCTCCCTGAAGCGGGAAGGGGATTAGTGCCAATTAACTGCCTGTTAATAGGTAGTTGACAGGCAGCTTTTAGCCTAATGCCTATTTTTATTCCTGAAGTGTGGGATTCCCGACGGCTCCAAACCATGCCAAGTTAGCAAGGTGGACCGTCGGGCTGAAGGGCTTGGAGGGTTCGAGATGTTCAGGTGAGTGATGTGTGCATGAGTACAGAGGTAAGTGTGTTTGGTGTGTGTAAAGTGTTTAAAGAAGTTTAATTACCTTTACTTACCTTTACAGCCGTCCTTCCTTCAGGTCTAGGGAGTCCCTCATCTCACCGGCACAGAAAGCAGAATGGCCGTTGTTAGATCCGTGATTCTGAGAGTATGATGTTTTCAAATATCTACACGGATGCTGTAACTTAACAATCAACAGGTGTTTACTGGAGTAGGGTAGTCTCAAGACTGGGGGTACAGAGGCATGCTCAAGGTTAATATACAGGTGTGGTCACAGCCGGTACTACAGTATACTGGAGCTGTAAAAGTAGTTCTCTCTTAAAGGTACATACACTACAATTCCTCCCCTTTTAGATTAGCAGTACCCATAATATTCAAATAACAGTTAACACTTTAACATGCACATTAAACAAAAATAGTCCATTTATAGATTCAGTCTTTGGGGCGGCTTCCTGATCCTTTCTGGATAGCGCCTTTCCTGAGGTTCTTGTTCTTGGTGCGGAGGCGATTCTGGCCCCTTTTCGTTGGTTAGTTCATCAGTTTCCACTGCTACTGGTTCTGAGGTAGATGCTACCGGTATATCGGGTTCATCCCCAGGTACTTGAGACATGGGGTTGACTCGTTCCTGTGACGCTAAGATCTGATCGACGTGGCGTCTCACAATGTTCTCCCCGACATCCACTGTGTACATTCATGGCCCCTGCCTTGTGTATATCGTTCCGGGTTGCCATTTCTCTGTTCGGTAGTCACGGGCCAAGACTGGTTGTCCTACATTGAAGCTCCTTGTCAGCTTCTCATTGATGTGCTGGAATTGTTTATCCTCAACATTTCTCCGCACATTTGGTCTGAGCAAATCCAGACGAGATCTCAACCTTCGGTTAAAAGACATCATGGCCGGGGTCTGGTTGGTAACTGCATGTGTCGCATTTCTGTAGGCTAACAGGAAATTGTCCACCTTATGCTGTAGTGGAATGTCATCGTCGCACATGGCCTTTATCGCCTTTTTAAAGGTTTGTACGAACCTCTCAGCCAATCCATTTGTGGCTGGATGATACGGGGCGGATGTGTAATGCTTTAGCCCATTCCTTCTCATAAATTTCCAAAACTCTTTGGACACAAACTGTGGTCCATTATCAGAGCAAATCTGCTCTGGCAAGCCGTTCCTGGCAAATATGGTCCGTAGGACTGCAATCATTTTCTCTGTAGTGGTTGAGGACATTTTTATCACCTCAGGCCATTTCAAGTGAGCATCCACTGCTATTAAGAACATTGAGTCCATAAATGGACCAGCAAAATCAATATGCACCCATTGCCATGGAGAGGGGGGCCACTCCCATGGGTGTAGAGGGGCATGTGGTGCTGCATTTTGGAACTTCTGGCATCCTGAGCAGCTCTTGGTTAGGTCCTCGATTTTTTGATCGATCCCCGGCCACCACACATAAGCCCGAGCAAGGCTTTTCATTTTCACCCCTCCCAGATGACCTTCATGAAGCTCATTTTGCACTCTCTCCCTTAACTTGGGTGGAATCACCACTCGGGATCCACACATCACTGTCCCCTGGCATACTGACAGCTGTTCTCTTCTGGATGAGAATGCTGGCAACAGTGAGTCATCATGTGTTGGCCATCCCCTCACCGTCAAATCATATACCCGAGACAGTGTCGTTTCATTGCGGGTCTCCTTCTCTATATCCGCGTTAGTTACTGGCAATCATTCAATTATTGACGAATAAAATATCTCCATAGACCCACTGCTGGTGCTTCCTCCACAGTAGGCAATGGCAGGCGTGATAGCCCATCAGCGTTTCCATGCTGTTTCGTGCCTTTATATTCTATTTCATATTGGTTCGCCCCTAGAAAAAGGGACCATCTTTGTAACCGTTGTGCAGTCATCACCGGAACACCCTTCTTTGGATTAAAGATGGACACAAGTGGTTGGTGGTCAGTCAGCAAGGTGAACTTCTGCCCATGCAGATAGTGGTTGAATTTGTTTACTCCCCATACTAGGCTGAGGGCCTCCCTGTCAATCTGGGCATAGTTGTGCTCGGCTGAGGTTAGTGACTGAGACGCAAAGGCTACTGGCCTCTCCAACCCATCAGGGAATTTGTGTGACAGCACCGCTCCAATACCATAGGGTGATGCATCACATGCCAAACGAATTGGTAGTGCTGGGTTGAAATGGGCCAACACCTCTTTTGACGTGATCAATTCTTTGCACTTCTGGAAAGCTCTTTTACGTTCGTCATTCCACTTCCATGGTACCCCTGCTTGCAGTAGGGTGTTCAGTGGGTGTAATACCGTAGACAAATTTGATAAGAACTTATGGTAGTAGTTTACCAGCCCGAGGAACGACCTCAGTTGTGACACATTTTCCGGTGCTGGAGCCTTGACTACTGCCTCAATCTTTTCAGGGGACTTATGTAACCACTCTTCATTGATAACATGGCCACAATTTGAGATCTGCTTCTGGAAAAACTCGCACTTGTGGTGATTAGCTCGTAGCCCATAATACTTTAATCTAGTGAGCATCTTCTCCAGGTTGGCGAGGTGATCACTGTCATTTTCGCCCGTGACCAGGATGTCATCCAAATAACACTGGGTCCCTGGAATCCCTTGCAGGACTTGATCCATTGCCCTTTGCCAAATAGCCGGAGCTGATGCTACCCCGAACACCAGCCAGTTGTATTGGTAGAGACCTTTATGAGTGTTGATCGTGAGGTATTGTTTCGAGGCTTCTTCTACCTCCATTTGCAAGTACGCCTGGGCTAGATCAATTTTGGTGAAGCGTTTACCTCCAGATAGCGAGGCAAAAATATCCTCAATTCGTGGAAGTGGATATTGTACCATGTGAAGGACTGGGTTCACTGTCACCTTACAATCCCCACAGATGCAGACCTTCTTTGGTTCCCCAGGCGTATTACTCAACGACCTCTTCATTACAGGAACGATGGGTGTAGCCCACTCGATCCAGTCTACTTTGGACAGTACTCCTGAACGTTGCAACCCTTCCATCTCTGCTTCGACGGCTGGTCTGATCGCATAAGGCACTGGTCTGACTTTAAGAAACTTTGGGCTTGCATTTTGCTCTATTTTATTTGTTGCTGTTGTGCCTTTTAGTGTTCCGAGTCCCTCCTGGAACACTATTTTGCATCAGTTAGCATTTTTGACAGTCGTCCAGGTGTGACGTCGTCATCCTTTTTGGCCTCAACCTTCAGTGCCTGTATGGAATGCCAATCTAATTGAAACTTCCGGATCCATTCACGTCCTAGTAGTGGTGGTCCTCCATCTGGCAATACATATATATCCATTTTAGGTATTTCCTGGCCTTTGTATATCACTTTCACCCTTATTTTTCCTTTGGGGTAGACCTTTTGCCCCGTGTACGTCTTCAAGACAATCTCTGTAGCTGTCAAGGGTATGTGTGAAAATAGCCGCTTGTAGTCCCTTTGGTTTACGACTGTTAGGGCTTATCCTGTGTCCAATTCCATTTTCACTTGGACTCCGTCTATCTTGAGTGTGACCCAGATAGTCTGGTGATCCTCCATTTTGGTTAATTTATGTAATTTCAGACAACCCAGCTCCTTGCTTCCGGAGTCTGTATCACTTTTCTGTTCGTCTGAACTACTGTCCATCACCTTATGTACCTTTTTGTACTTCTCCTGTGGAGATATCTTGCTGTTGGTTTTCTTCCCTGACCTGCAGACTCTTGCTATGTGTCCTGCTTTTCCACACTGTCTGCACTCTTGGTCCTTGAACCAACAATCCTTCTGGTCGTGTGTTGTTCTGCCACAGCAATAACACTTCCCTGTTCCATATGACATTTCATTGGTGCCATATTCTTGTGGTCTCCGTTGTATCTCTGCAGCGCCCCTTGCAGCTGCTTCATGTGATACTGCCATGCTGAAAGCCTTGTCCAGCGTAAGATCCTTTTCTGATAGAAGCCTTTTCTGGGTTCCTTCACTTTGAAGCCCACACACAAACTTGTCCCTTAACGTATCTGCTAGTCCCACTCCAAACTGGCAGTGTTTTGATAGCTTGCGCAGTTCCGTTAAGTACTCAGCATTACTTTGGTCTTTATGGTGGTTCCTTCTGTGGAGCTTAAATCTTTCTGTTATCAGCAGTGGTGTGGGGTTTAAGTGGTCCTGTAGGATTTCTACTATGCTTTCGAAATTCTTATTCACGGGCTTCTCTGGGGTTATTAGGTTTCGCAGTAAGCCTTAAGTTTTTGCACCCATGGAATTTAACAAAACCAGTGCTTTCCTAACATCTGGCACTTCATTCGCCCTGCAGTACACCTCAATACCTTCCACATATGTCGCCCAATCTTCGACTTCATTGTTGAACGTAGAGATACTGCCACTCTTCGCCATCGCTGGGTGTGATTTAACTGCCAAAAATGGCGTCTCCCGCGCTCTCCCTTCTTCTCCGCTGGCACAAAATGGTGTCTCCCGCGCTTTCCTTTCTTCCCGCGCTCACCCTTCTTCTCCGCTGCGGCTTCTAAAAATGGCGTCTCCCGCGCTCTTCCTTCTTCTCCGTGGCTTAATGGCGTCTCCTGCGCTCTCCCTTCTTCTCCCCGCGGACACTGTTCAGCCCTTGAGCCCTGGCTGTGCTCTGCGCATTTTTTCCTGTGCGCCTTTCCCGTTTCCGCCGCTCAGTCCTGAACCCGGCTGTTGCTTTACCCTCTCTCTCTCCGTTTTGTTTTTCCTCGACGCCGCTCGGTTTTCAACCCCCGGCTGCGCCCTGTGCGCTTAACCCTCTCTCTTACTCCGTCGACACTGCTCGGCTTTTTCTCTGCCGTCGGTCGGCTCCAGCCGCCGCTGTCCGGGAAGGGTCTGCGCTGTACCTGTTGTCAGTTTTTTGCTGGATCATCGTGGCTGGGGAAACAAGCCCAGCTCTCAACAGCCTCCCCTGCGATGTTCACTCTCTGCCGGATGACTGGGCGGTTGCTCGTGGTCGACGCCCGTGCTTCTGGCCTCGACTTTCTTCCACCGCCCTCCCGGAGCGAATCCTTGAAGGGAAATGCAGAGTTGCAGGTAGATTCGAATCGACACTTATCGCCACTTTTAGATCCGTGATTCTGAGAGTATGATGTTTTCAAATAACTACACGGATGCTGTAACTTAACAATCAACAGGTGTTTACTGGAGTAGGGTAGTCTCAAGACTGGGGGTACAGAGGCATGCTTAAGGCTTATATACAGGTGTGGTCACAGCCGGTACTACAGTATACAGGAGCTGTAAAGGTAGTTCTCTCTTAAAGGTACATACACTACAGCCGTGAGCTGTCAAAAGTTGCAGCATTCAGCTTTCTGTTCTAGAGAGATCTCTAAATCAGCTTGAGAGGAAGGAATTAACTTAGTGTACAGATTGTCAGTGTTTGACAGCTTCAAAGCACTGTCAAACGCTGATATTTCATCTGGCAAAAGCTCTTGACAGATGAAATGTCAATCTGTGATGTCACCCGTTGCCGGCTGGCCCTTAATTGGCCTGTGATGCGCTATCAATTACTCATAAAAGACGGAGAGTTAGGAGAGTAACTAAAGGCTTTTATTAGCAAAGAACAGAGCATGCCTCTCGTGGTTGACTGGGTTCCAAGAAGGCAGGGGGCTGCAGGTCAATCACCTTTATACCTGGGCCTGTGGGTGGAGCCAGCCGAGACATGTTGAGGCATGCATAGGTACAACAGTGTGCAACAACAACAACAACAGTGAATAACAATAACAGTGGTTTACCACATTCACCCCTTGTTTAAAATTGAGTCCGGCGGGGTGAAGTGTACTAAAGGTTCGTGTAAGTAAGTCTATCAGGTGGCCTTGTATGCCGTCCTGATCGTTGTGGTGGCGGCGGTGATGGTGCAGCATCCAACGTTGAATCTGGCGTCTCATTGAGTGGTTGGGTGGTCAATGACAGGTCCTGGGGCTGTGGCATGCCGTCTAGCGGGGTTGGGTTGTGGGTAGTGGTGGATGGCAATGGTAGTGTTTCAGGGGCACCCAAAGGTGCGAGATCTCGTGTGGGGGCTGTGTCCTCCCGCCCGTCCGGGTACGCTACGTAAGCATACTGGGGGTAGGCGTGGGTAGTGGTGGGTGGTGAGGGAGGTGTTTCGGGAGCGCCCGAAGGTGCGAGGTCTCGTATGGAGACTGTGTCCTCCCGCCCGTCCGGGTACACCACGTAAGCATACTGAGGGTTGGCATGGAGGAGGCTCACCCTCTCGACCAGGGGGTCCATCTTATGGGACCTCACGTGCTTCCGCAGTAGGACGGGTCCTGGAGAAGTCAGCCATGTCGGTAACGAGATCCCCGATGTGGACTTCCTGGGGAAGGAGAACATTCTCTCGTGAGGGGTAGCATTGGTGGCTGTACAGAGCAGTGACCGAATGGAATGGAGCGCCGCAGGGAGGACTTCCTGCCAGCGAGAGGTCGGAAGGCCCTTAGATTTCAAGTTTAAAAGGACTGCCTTCCAGACCGTCGCCTTCTCCCTTTCCACCTGGCCATTCCCCCGGGGGTTGTAGCTGGTGGTCCTGCTTGTAGCGATACCTCTCGAGAGCAGGTACTGCCGGAGTTCGTCGCTCATAAAGGATGAGCCCCTGTCGCTATGAATATAGCTAGGGAAACCGAACAAGGCGAAGAGGTCATTCAGACATTTAATGACCGTGGTACTGGTCATGTCTGAGCAATGGATGGCAAACGGGAAACGGGAGTACTCATCAATTATGTTGAGGAAGTACACATTGCGGTCGGAGGAGGGGAGGGGCCCTTTAAAATCGACGCTCAGCCATTCAAAGGGGTGCGTGGCTTTGATCAGGCTTGCTCTGTCTGGGCTATAAAAATGCGGTTTGCACTCGGCACAGATTTGGCAGTTCCTGGTCATGGTCCTGACCTCCTCGATGGAGTAGGGCAGGTTACGGGATTTGATGAAGTGAAAAAACCTGGTGACCCCCGGGTGGCAGAGGTCATTGTGGAGGGTCTTCAGTCTATCGACCTGCGCGTTGGCGCATGTACCACGTGATAGGGCATCTGGGGGCTCATTGAGTTTCCCGGGCCGGTACAAGATATCGTAATTGCAGGTGGAGAGTTCGATTCTCCACCTCAAGATCTTGTCGTTCTTGATTTTGCCCCTCTGCTTATTATTAAACATAAAAGCTACTGAACGCTGGTCAGTGAGCAGGGTAAATCGTTTTCCGGCCAGGTAATGCCTCCAATGTCGCACAGCTTCCACAATGGCCTGGGCCTCCTTTTCGACAGAGGAGTGTCGAATCTCGGGGCCCTGGAGGGTCCTTGAGAAAAAGGCCACGGGTCTCCCCGCCTGGTTAAGGGTTGCAGCTAGGGCAAAGTCGGATGCGTCGCTCTCCACTTGGCAAGGGATGGACTCATCCACTGCGTGCATTGTGGCCTTCGCAATATCTCCTTTTATGAGAGTGAAGGCTGCATAGGCCTCTGCTGTCAGGGGGAAGGAGGTGGACTTGATGAGGGGTCTGGCTTTGTCCGCATAGTTGGGCACCCACTGAGCATAGTACGAGAAAAACCCTAGGCATCTCTTCAGTGCTTTTTGGCAGTGGGGGAGGGGGAGCTCCATAAGGGGGCGCATCCTGTCGGGGTCGGGGCCGATGACTCCGTTCTCCACTACACAGCCAAGAATGGCAAGGCGCTTGGTACGAAACATACATTTGTCCTTGTTGTATGTTAGGTTCAGCCGCTGGGCCGTACGGAGGAATTTCTCTAGATTAACATCATGGTCCTGCTGGTCGCGGCCGCAGATGGTGACGTTGTCTAGATAGGGGAAAGTGGCCTGGAGCGCGTTCTGGTCAACCATCCGGTCCATCTCCCGTTGGAAGACTGAAACCCCGTTGGTGACGCCGAAGGGAACTCTGAGGAAGTGGTAGAGACGACCGTCAGCTTCAAAAGCTGTGTACTGGCGGTCCTCAGCCCCGATGGGGAGCTGGTAGTATGCCGACTTCAGATCAATCGTCGAGAACACCCGGTATTGTGCTATCTGATTGACCATGTCAGATATGCGGGGGAGTGGGAAAGGGTGGTTGAGGCAGTGGTTGAGTCCGGGTCCCCCGTGGTTGAAGTTGGAGACGTCCGAGATGGTGGACAAAATGGCGGCGCCCATGGTCCCGATCCCCACGCGGCTGGGGGAGCCCAAGATGGCAGACAAGATGGCTGCCCCCACGGTTCGCACGTGGCGCTGCTGGCGTTAGCAGTTTTACCTTTGCAGCTGCTGACATAGTGTCCTTTCTTCCCGCAGCCGGAGCAGGTAGCGTTTCTCGCCGGGCAGCGTGCTCTGGGGTGTTTTGCCTGGCCACAAAAATAACATTTCTGTGCCTTGGACATCGCAGCAGCAGTTGAAGGTGGCGGTCCCATGACCCAAGGTTGTGGCGTCCACGTTGCGGAGCAGTTAGGGGAGAAGGCGTCCATATTCCTGTGGGCCGCGTCGAGCGAGAGCGCGAGGGACACTGCCTTTCTCAGGTCCATTTCTCCCTTTTCCAACAGTCTCTGCCAGGAGTAGTCGGACCTTAGACCCGCAACAAAAGCATCTCGGATCAGTCCCTCCGTGTGTGCTGCGGCTGATACTTCTTTGCAATCGCAGTCTCGGCCGAGTATCCGTAGTGCCCGTAGGAAGGCCTCCACCGATTCCCCGGGCTGCTGTCTGCGGGGTCTTAAGAGGTGCCTGGCATAGACCGTATTTACCGGGCGTGCGTATTGCCCTTTTAGCAGATCGATAGCCGCCGCGTAGGTCGTCGCGTCCTGGATTATTGTATAAACTTGGTGGCTCACCTTTGAGGCCAGGATTTCCAACTTGTTTTCGTCCAGGGTCACAGTTGAGGCTTGCAGGTAGGCCTTGAAGCAACGCAGCCAATGCGCGAATTTGGTAGCCGAACCCGCTTCTTGGGGGTCTAGGTCCAGGCATGTTGGTCTGAGGGCTCGCAGCAGCTCCTGCTGCTCAGCGTTTGGTGCAGCAGCCTGCTGTTCGGCGTTTGGTGCAGCAGCCTGCTGTTCAGCGTTTGTCGACATTTTGTTTTTGCTAATAAAATTGATGCGCTATCAATTACTCATAAAAGACGGAGAGTTAGGAGAGTAACTAAAGGCTTTTATTAGCAAGGAACAGAGCATGCCTCTCGTGGTTGACTGGGTTCCAAGAAGGCAGGGGGCTGCAGGTCAATCACCTTTATACCTGGGCCTGTGGGTGGAGCCAGCCGAGATATGTTGAGGCATGCATAGGTACAACAGTGTGCAACAACAACAACAACAACAGTGAATAACAATAACAGTGGTTTACCACAGCCTGCTGAGCCCAAACACGGTCAATCAAGTGAAAATCGTGTGGGTTGGCCACAACTCGATGGAGGCGGGACTACAACCCCAAAAGTTGTAGTCCCGCCTCCTACACGCCTCCAGTATCAAAATCCAGCCCTTTAATTCTGCTTGCCTATGTTTTTCACTAAGCCTCTTTACTTTCATATTCGCTCCAGCATATTTTTATTATTTTAACTTTTATTTCATCTCCATGTACTTTCTTTCTATGTTATGTGCTTTATTGCAGCTGTTCTCACCCTATCCTGTTTAAATCAACCTTTAATACACTGTGTTTATCTTTCTGAGCTTTCTGGGACTCACTGGTTATTTTGGAAATGGGAGCCAAATCTGGCCAAAAATTTGGCCCTTGACCAGCTGAAAAGCAAAGGCAGAATTTTAGCCAAGAATTTTAAAGGATCATAAGGGTCTAACAGAGATACATCCAGGTCAATCTTTGATGGACGTGTCTCATATCAAATTGAGACCAGCTACCACGCAATGAATCATCTCATTAACCATGCCAGCACTCACAACCCACTGGAATAACCCAATTGCATTGCACTAAGGATTTAGCTGATGAGGCCTACTTCTGCCATTGACTGGATGTGGTATTTGATAGGTGGCCAGCAGAATTTCACGTTGAAGATTGGTAAAATTACCGCACACAAGTCAAATGATAAGATATCCTGGATATAAAGATGTAAAAAAAGAAAACAATTGCATTTATATAGTGCCTTTCATGACATCCCAAAGCTCTTTGCAGCCAATGAAGTACTTTTGAAGTGAAGTCACTGTTGTAATGTAGGAAACACAGCAGCCAATCTGCACACAGCAAGCTCCCATAGAGAGCAATAAGATGATGACCAGAACACCAGGTGAATTCCCCTGCTCTTCTTCAAAATAGTGCCATTGGATCTTTTACATCCACCTGAGAGAGCAGATTAACATCTCATCCAAAAGCCAGCACCTGTTAACAGTACAGTACTCCATCACTACTGCACTGGAGTGTCAGGCTAGATTATGTGCTCAAGTCTCTGAGGCGAGAATGTTATCACTGAGCCAAGGATGACACTTAAAACATGTCATCTCAGGATTTAGATGGTAGTTATAAATTGCTAAGATTTTTCTCTCAAGGTTTACAACATCTCTGATGAGTTTGCTGTCTCATAATTACTCTCAGAAATCACTTTTCTTTATGTTTATTGAAAATGAAATAAAATGAAGGGCATTGGGGATTTGGTCATTTTCATTTCTTCTAGTTTTATTATAATTTGTCTCCCTTGGTTATAAATTACGCAATGATCTTTTTCATCAACCATTTTATTAACAGCTTGAAATGCATTAATGGGAAACATAATCTGGTGACATATTAAAATTTTACAATTTAAGGAAGTAAAAAAAAAATGAAAGTCACTCTAAGATTTGAAAGTAATATCAGATGCCACTTTGCCACTTCTGACTTCACAGGAACACATAATCAATGCGGCTGTCTGATTTCATTGAGCGAAATAAGAATGAAGAAAATGGACATTGCATCTCTTTTCTCCGACAAATGAATTTGAAATGATCTGTACTGAAATATGCAATTGATTTTCAAATGAGCTAATCAGTGATTTTTCATCTGCTTGTCAAATTTGTATTACTATGAGTATGTTGTACTTAGATGTATTGTTAAGTATGCACCAATCATACGTTTTCCATTAGTTATCCCATAACAGAACTTTTCAATGTCTTGTATTCATAACCTCAACATAATAATAACTATTGCAAAGTTTCCAAAAGCCAAACCACCCTCACTTCTCTGAAGTTACAAAGAGTAGATTTTCCATCTGGCAGGACTGTTCCTGGACAGGTGGGGACTAGGATATCGGTTTGGGATCTATTTCAATGTAGCCCCTCCTGTGCTTTATTACAATTTACCTATTAGGCCAGCCTGAAGTTAGTTTACACATTATAGAGTATATTTACCAGTCGAGGCACTAAAGCAGCCATTAACTCCTGGTACTTTCTGTGGTCTCAGCAAGCCAGGCAGCATCTGTGGAGAGAGAAACAGATTTAACGGCCCGAATTTTCTCAAGGGAGGCGGGTTGGGGCCAGGGGGCCTCTGAGGCGGGCGGGAAACCCAGAAGGTCAGGTTTCCCGCAGGTCCTGACTTTAGCAGCAGGGCCTGATATGAATGTGAGGCCTCAGATTCCCGCCTGCAGCCAGCCAGAAGCGAGGGGCCAGTCCGGAGGAGGGATCATGGGAGGGGGGGTCGGCAATCGGTTGAGGATCAAGGGGTTTGGTGGTAAGGATCGGCCGGGGGAGGGGAAGGGGTCAGGTCTCGCAGAGGAGGGGGGGAGCGGAGAGGATCGGCCGGGGGGATGGGCATCGTGAGGGTGGGGTGGGGTGGGGGTGGGAGGAGATCGGGGTGGGGGGGATCGGCCAGAGATTGCGGGGGTCGGGGGAGGGTGTTGTCCGGGGATCGGGGGGGTGCAGAAAGAGAGGGGTCAGGTGGGGATTGTGGGAGGGGTCGGCGAGAGATCGTCGGAGGGGGTTTTGGCTGGGGATCGGGGGTGTGCGGAAAGAGAGGGGTCAGCTGGGGATTGTGGGAGGGGTTGGCGAGGGATCGCCGGAGGGGGATTTGGCTGGGGATCAGTGGGTGTGTGGAAAGAGATGGGTCAGCTGGGGGAAAGAAAGGATCGGGGCCAGCCTTATCATCATTGTTGGTGGGGGTGGTGGTGGGGGGAGGCCTGGGAAGGTGATCGCAGGTCTCGTGTGGGTGTCTCCGATCACGGGGGGTGGGTTAAGTAGGGACCCTGGATCCAGGAGGTAGGTTTAAAGCCACTTACCTCATCGATGCAGAAGCCCCCGCCTCTGTTTAACTGCCGGGTTTCACGAATTGTGTGAACCCCGTCCACAGGCAGTTAAACAAAAAAATGGACGGGGGAGAAAGAGGCTTCCAGCCTCATTACAATATTTAAATTGAGGTATTGCCCCCTGGGAGCGGGTTGGTTGCGCACCCCCTGACCACCCCCGGCAAAATCAGCAGTGGGCAGTGATGTAAGAAAAAGGAGTCTCACACATCAAGTAACTTTAAAGTAAGCTTTAAGCAACTTATAATCACACTATATACAAGAGAGGTCTTCACCATGCCTCTGGTAGAAGCCCCTTTACAATACTGAGCAGTTCAGTATTTATACCAGTCCAACAGGAAGTGACGTGTGACAGGAAGTGATGTATGTACAAAGTTCACAGTTCACAGTTCACAGGAAGTGACACATAACTTCCCGGAAGTTATCATTATTATCACATTCTTCCCTCCTGCAGGATTAGAAGGCTGTGGTCTTCCCTTTGTTCCGCAGCCGCCGAACGAGGAAGAGTCGCACCCGTTTGGGTTCCCGTCATAGAGGGTCACTGGTCCGCTTACATGCGGTTGGCCATTGGTCAGAGTCTGTGTGGCCTGGATTACCCTGTGAAGGGTCGGGGAGATCATGGCTTCGTGTACGAGCCCCAATAGGTTCAAAGTCGGTCTGCCTCTGTTCAGAGGGAGGTGCAGAGCTGGTCTGTGGTGGATCAGTACTTTCGTGCGCGGTACTGGGAGGGTCGCAACTTTGAGTACGGGGTTCTACCGGCACCAAGCTAGTTGGTGTCCGATCAGGATCCTGGAGAGGGGTACCCGATAGGTTCCAAGAGTTTCCTGGTAAAATACCATCACCCGATGTCCCATTAGGTCCTGATGGGCAGGGAGCCAGATCCCGTAATGATACGGTAGATTCTCGGCCGTCGGGATATCGTATGTTTGCATAGGTGGGGTTGGCATCGGTTAGTTCGACCTCATCTACGAGAGGGTCATTTTTAGGCGTCCGAACGTATCTTCGGAGTAGAACAGGTCCAGGAGTAGTTAGCCATGATGGGAGTGATGTCCCATGAGATGAGCGACGCTAGAATCCAAAGAGCCGCTCATGAGGTGTAGTATTTGTGGCTGTAGAAAGAAGGGACCGTATAGAGTGCAATGCATCCGGAAGCACTGCTTCCCATTGCTGGTCTGGTGGGCCCCGAGATCTTAAAGCAAGACGTACGGAATTCCAGATGATACCGTTATACCTCTCTACCTGCCCATTTCCGATGGGATGGTATGGTATTGTTTTGCTTGTAGCAACTCCCCGTTCTGAGAGGTAGTCCTTGAGTTCCTTTGACATAAAGGATGGACCCCGATCTGAGTGAATATAAGCCGGCATGCCACAGAGAGAAAATACCTGCTCAAGGCAGCAGATTACTGTGGACGCCAGCATATTGGAGCAGGGGAAGGCAAACGGAAAACGTGAATATTCATCAATCATGGTGAGCAAATATGTGTTCCGAGTGGAAGAGGGCACTGGGCCCTTAAAATCGATGCTAAGTCGTTGCATCGGTTGGGTTGCGTGTATGAGCATACCATCTGAGGGGCGGAAGAACTGAGGTTTTAATTCCGCACAAAGACGGCATTCTGAGCATATTTTCTTCACATCTCCAGTAGAAAAAGGGAGATTCCGTGATCGTACGAAATGTAGCATGCGCGTAACGCCAGGATGACACCATCCATTATGGACATCTATCAGAGTAGAGGATGACATAGCGGAGCAGAATGCCCGTGTGAGGGTGTCCGGGGCCACATTCTCCTTGCCAGGTCGATAGTGAATGGTATAACCAAAAGAGGCCAGTTCCATCCTCCAAAGTTGTATTTTATTATTCTTAATTTTGGTTCGTTTTCGATTATCGAGCATGAAGGCGACTGATCGCTGGTCCGTGATTAATGTAAAGTGCTGGCGAGCTAGAAAATGGTTCCACTTCCGTACTGCCTCTATGATGGCTGTGGCTTCCTTCTCAACTGGAGGATAATGTAGCTCGGCACCTTGTAAGGTCCTGGACATAAATGCTACAGGACGACCTTCCTGATTTAGAGTAGCCGAGATCGCCACCTCCGAGGCATCACATTCGACTATGAAAGGGAGATTCTCATCGATGGAGTGAAGAGTCGCTTTCTCCAACTGTTTTTTGAGAAGGTTAAAGGCTGCAACAGCTGCTGTTTCCAATGGAAATGATCTAGCATGCAGCAAGGGTTGGATTTTGTCTGAAAAATGAGGAATCCATTTAGCGTAGTATGCAAACAGACCGAGAGCCCGACGTAAAGAAGCCGGATTCTTAGGTGATGGGAGCTCTTGGAGCGGGCGAAGTCTTTCTGGGTCTGGCTTAATGATACCATTGCCTACGCAGTAGCCAAGGATGTTGATGGTCGGTTGCGACTCAACAGACTTAGATTCATTCAAGGTTAAGTTACGGCGATGGAGGGCATCCCGAAATTTTTGGAGGTTGGCATCGTGTTCCTGTTGATCGTGACCTGCAATAGTAATGTTATCAAGATAGGGAAAAGTGTCCCTTAGGTTTTCCTGTTTAACCAGGCCATCCATTGCCCGTTGGAAGACAGCCACTCCATTAGTAACCCCGAATGGGAGGCGACGAAATTGGTACAGCCGTCCATTAGCCTCAAAGGCCGTGTACTGCTTACCTGAGACCTTCAAGGGTACCTGATGATAGGCACTTTTTAAATCATAAGTTGAGAACACTTTGTATTCGGCCAGTTTATTAACCATATCATCAATGCGTGGCAATGGGTAGGCGTCCAAGTCAGTATATTGATTGATGGTTTGTGAATAATCAATGCATAGTCGTTGTTTGTGAGGTTTTAGAGGGTTCTTGACAATGACGACTTGAGCCCGCCAGGGCGACGAACATGGTTCAATGATATCCTCTGCTAGAAGTCGAGAGATTTCAGCCTCAATAAAAGATTGGTCTTCCTGATTAAAGCGCCGCGATTTCGTTATTATTGGTTTGCATCGAGGCGGAATACTGGCAAATAATGAGGGTTCATCAAGTGAAGCTGCTGACAATGCACAAAACGGTAATTTAGACGGTATATTAGAAATAGTAAGTCCAGGTTTGGATCCGCCGAACTCAATGGTGAGTTTCTTATGCTGTTTTTGGAAATCCAGCCCTAAGAGGAGATCACTACATAAGTCCTTGAGCACCGAAAGTCAGGTGGAGGAATACAGGCGACCATTAAGTGTCATATCAACAACACAAAAGCCGGAGGTTCTGGTATTAAGTGATGACTGAGCCATCGCAATTGCCTGGTCCGATGGGAAGACATGTAGTTTCAATTTCGCAACAATCTGTTCTTTAATGAAACTATCAGTACTTCCTGAGTCAATTAAGGCATCTAAGGTATGCCCTTTAATTGAAACTTTTGTAGCTGCATGAAACAGGTTCTGTGGGCAAGCAGCTGTAATTGGTGTCGTTGCACAGAGAGTGGCTGAAACTCTCGGTGTGCTTCTTCGGGAGAGAGCTCGAGAGGAAGCTTGATCGGTCCTAGCTGGAGCATCTTGATAGGCCCTAATTGGGGCAGTTCGGTAGGCCTTAGCTGGATAGGCCCTCGTAGAGGCTCTTGATTGGCAAACTTTAGCAAAGTGTCCTTTTTTTTTGCAATGACTGCAGATCGCATTGCGAGCAGGGCAGAATTTCCTAGGGTGAAAAGAATCTCCACAAAAGAAGCATTCCTTCCTAGATTGCCAAGAGGCTGCTAAAGTGGGGTCATCCTCCTCTTCTTCATCAAAATTATCAGGATTAGATTCCTCCATGATAGGGTTCACCTGAGACCACTTGAATTGTCTGGTTGCAGTTACAGCAGCAGATCGAGATCTGGGCAGCTGATAGAGGTCTGCATTTCTCTTTGCCAAATCCAGAGAACAAGCTAGGTCAAAAGCCTTTTGTAGCTCAAGTGTTTTACTTTCTAGTAGACGCTGGCATATAAATGGAGAGGCAATCCCGCAGATGAAAGCATCACGAATCATTTCTTCGCGGTACAGCTCAGCTGAGGCTGCCTGAAAGTTACAATCTATGCTGAGCCTGCGAAGTTCCTGAAGGAATTCGTTAATCGATTCCCCTGGCCCTTGTCGGGCTGTGGCCAGTAGATATCTAGCATAGACTTCATTTGGAGTTTTGGCATACAGTTTCTTAAGTGCCCGAATCACCTCATCATAATTATCCCATTCATCAACATATTCAAACACTGTTGGGGTCACATAGTTGATAAGTATCCTCAGTTTAGTAGGAGCATTCGCTTTACATTCATCCAGAAAATTCTCAAAAGTACGGTACCAATGCTTCCATACCCTGCCAGCTGCCGGTGTGTTTGGGTCCAAGTCCAGACGAGTAGGTTTAAGGATGTTTTCCATGATGGGTGGTTCCCTGGATCCTTAACTCCGAGTTTGTCCGAAGGTCTAGTATTTGTGAGTGTAAATACTAAGTTGCTTAAATTGATGTAAGAAAAAGGAGTCTCACACATCAAGTAACTTTAAAGTAAGCTTTAAGCAACTTATAATCACACTATATACAAGAGAGGTCTTCACCATGCCTCTGGTAGAAGCCCCTTTACAATACTGAGCAGTTCAGTATTTATACCAGTCCAACAGGAAGTGACGTGTGACAGGAAGTGATGTATGTACAAAGTTCACAGTTCACAGTTCACAGGAAGTGACACATAACTTCCCGGAAGTTATCATTATTATCACAGGCAGGTTGGAGGCGGGATCAGGCTGGGAATCCCATTTTAACACTTTAACTGCCCCCACGCTCCAAACCAATGTTTCAGGTTAATGACCTTTCATCAGAACTGGGTAATTCTCTGTCTCACTACAGAAGTATCCCCCCTCTTAGAACCATGATATGGTCCCTCATGTCCTCACCTTTCACCCCATCAGCCTCAGTATTCAACAGGTCATTTTCCACCATTCCCTCCACCTCCTACATCGTCCAACCACCCATTTCCTTTCATGTTTCAGCATTCTGAAGAGCCTGTATTTTCTGTGAATCACTGGTGCACCTTTCTATCGCACCTAACACTTGCTCTCCTTCCCCGGCACCTTCCCATACAACCACAGTAGATGCATTAACTTCCCATTCACCTCCTCCCATTCCACCATCCAAGACCTTCTGGGTGAGACAGTGATTTACTTGAACTTCTTGCAATCTAATATGTTGCATTCACTGTACATGGTGCTGTTTCCCCTGAATCGGGAAGACCAAACGCAGATTGGGTGATCACTTTGCTGAACACTTCCATTCTGTCTGTAATTGCGGCATTGAGCTTCCAGTCACCTGCTAGTTTAATTTTCCATCGCACTCTTACTCTGACCTCTCTGTCCTTGCCCTTTTACAATGAAACTCAATGCAAGCTCGAGAAACAGCACATCATCTTTCTACTGGGCACTTTACAACCCTCTGGCCTTAGTATTGACTTCAACAACTTCAAACTTTAACCGCAGCTTCCATTTTTCCTCTAACATAACTTGCTTCCAAGTTGTAATGAGTTTCCAGCACTTCTGGGATGAGGGAGGGTGTGGGTAGTTGCTTGGGAGGTGATTTTACCAATGGGGGCGCATTGGAGGCGGGACTGCTGCTTGTCAGGTTTCAGTCCCGCCTCCAGCGACGTCTGGTCAACCCAAGCTATTTTCCCTTGATTGACCTTGCCCAGCGGGCTTAGCAGGCCAATTAAGGGAAAGCCAGTGACAGAGAACGTCAGCATATGATGTTTCGTCTGTTAAAAATTTTTGACAGATGAATTGTCAATGTTTGACAGCTTTGATAAGCTGTCCAATACTGACATTCTCTGTTGTTTGGTGAGTTCTTGTACTGAAGACTCATCAAACCTATTTCCTGAGCAGAAAGCAGATGGCTGTTGCATCGGAGAACGCAGCAGCCATTCTGTCACCTCTGCCGTGGAGATGTCGGAGCTTTCGGATCCCCAATGATTGAAGTCTGCAGGAAGAAACAAAGGTAAATAAACTTTTTCTAACACTTTTCACTTACCTCTCCACACTTGCACCCATCACTCACCTCCACAGCCCACTTTTGGACCCCTCTCAACCCCGCAGACCCACTGCTCGCCTCGTTGACCCTGGCAGGGTTTTGAGACATCGGGAAGCCCGCACTTCTGTTGGAAAAATGGGGATAATCCTCTTAACTGCCTGTTAACAGGCCGTTAAGTGGCTGTAATTCCCTTCCCTCCTCGAGGAGACGGGATCCGGCGCGGGTCAGGTACCCACCTCCTGGAAAGATGGCATGGAAATGGGTTGGGGGCGGGATGGATTGAAGGGATAATTGCTAGTCCTAGCCCCTTTAGGGTTACCCCAAATCAGTCGTATTCCTCAGACGTTCACTTTCAACTAAAGTTTGAGGTAGCCGAATCCTAAAGACGCTTAATTGGGTCAAAAGCTCTGGACTATCGCTCCCTAAAGGAAAGGAACAACCTGAAAATGTTACCGTCCTCTAGATAGCACTTTTAATAAGTTTAGCTAGACTGTAACATTCCAGATATTATGAAAGTCCGTAAAACTCCCCCAGAATTTTGCAACTCCTCACCAAAGAGTGTAGAGAGATTGAGTTCACGAGTTTGATACAGAAGTATTGTGTGAGACAATTCTAAAAATATATAAATTTATTAGAGAACCGACATATAATTTACAGTTGGTGAGTCAATCGCAACATTAACAGTTACAAAAAGAGAAAGCTTTACAATCTTATCAGAGATCCTTACTCTCAAATCTTAACTTCGCAACAGTTTTACAGTTCTTAAAGTTTATTCAGAATATCCACCAAAATCAAATACAGTACCTTGATCCCCGAGGTACAAAGAGTGGTAGACTTACAGAGCTAGCTCTGAAGCCAAGAATCGCTTTGCCCCTTTAAGCGAGTCTATTATCCCATTTGAGAGTTCAATATTTATACCCTTTTTCTCGTAGTATTTCCTTTAAGATTTTCTGCTAATGTAAGCTAATTATCTCTAGTCATTTTTCTGCTGCCCCCTGCAGTCCTTACAGTCACCTCAGCTGGTAGCACTACAGAACCATGTCTCCTCTCTAGGTGTTCTAAATTTATCATAAATGGTGCAACAGCAGGTGCGCTCCCCCCAGTATCATCTTTACGAAGGCAGAAGTTTGTTACTTTTATGTGCTCCTTTATGAGGTGTAAATTAGAACACCTTGTACCGGGTAACTATTGTCTTGTTCCCAATGATTCAGACTTCAGGAGCCTTTAACCTTCTGTTTCATTAAGGTTACTGATTCAGTGTCAACAACTTATCTTATCTCAATAGCCAGAATGCTATCAGAGCTTTTTCATCGTTAGGTTTCTAGATTTCCAGACCCAGTTTGTCATGTTTCAATAAGGCCAGAATTCTTTCATAGAATGGTATATTTTCTGAATAGGTTATATTGCTTATTCCTTCACAGGATACCCGCCTCCAGATTCTGCCATTTACCCAGCAGTCCTGCCTCCAAACCCACCTCCCCAGGGCTGGCAAAATTGCTTCCCTTGGTGTAGGGATCCTCATAATTATACCACTGGCGAGGTGCTCCGCACACCTAGTGTTGACTTGTCTTTTTCTTTCACCAGAATACTAATCTGCTTTGCCAGGTTTTAATGCTTGCCCACTCCTACCTAATTAATCTTCTTTAACTATTCACACAGTCTCCTGGTCACTTTATAAAAAATAATTTTTTGGAAGTGAACATTGCTGGAAAGGTTGGCATTTGCTGCCCATCCATAGGTGCCCTTCAGAAGGTGATGGTGGGCCTACTTCTTGAACCACTTTGTAGCAGTTAGGAATTAACCAAATTGGTGTGGGACTGGAATCATATATAGGCCAGACCTGTAAGATTCGCAAAATTCCCACATTCCCCCAAGGTTATTAATAAAAGGGACCCTGCATGGACAATTTAAAAAGGGTACCCAAAAGATGGCGTCCACACCTCGTGACCAAAAGCCTGTGAGATTTTTAAAAGCTTGGACTCTATAGCACAGAACAGGCAGTTTCGGGAAATCAAAACTTAAATTGCATTTCTGTGAAAAGGACTTTGTGTTTGAAAGAACCCAGACAGTTAAGCAAACACTGAATATGCATTTCGTCAGATTGGAACAGATCAACCCAGTTAGGCCTAAGCGTAAAGCCATTACTTTGTCCGCATAAATAATCAGAAACAGCTTAAGGAAGCCACCAAGGCTGGACAGGCTGATTAAAATGCATTAATGACAATACAGCTCGGACATCAGGCCATCAGGTGCGATAAACGGCCATCTAAAGCCAATTAGTTTAGATTGGTATAATCATTTAAAACAGCCCGCCAAAAGTTAATCAATGGACTGACCTGATTTGGCACGCAGATTAAGGGCCATTAGAAGGAGTATAACTGTAGGCCCTCAGTACCAATCGCTCTCTTGACTCTTGACTCTTGTCTCTCTTACTCTTGCTCTTACTCTCAACTCATGAGCTGCTGCCGCCCTGGCCTCATGGCGGGTTCTCTTCTCGCTCCCCGCATGAGTTTTGCAACCAAGGACATCCATACCAAGCGTGGAGGAGGGGAACGAGACTCGAGTCCAAAGTTACCCAGGACACCCGGGCCACGAGAGAGGGCAGAGGAAATGGGGCAAAATGAAACGAGATGAGGAATAAGGTAGAGACCCGACAAGAGCAGAGAAGGGCAGCGAAGACGCATTGATAAAGACCGAGTGCATAGTTATAAGCTGGCGCTTGGGGAAGAGAATAATTTGGCTATTGAACACTGCGAATGAACTGGCATTAAACGCAGGTGTCCACGCCATAACGAATATGATGGCGTTCTAAGAATGGGTAGAAAAATCTAAGCAGTGAAGACTGCCAATGCAACGTTACCGCCGACGACCGCCTGAGGGAGAAGAAGAGAACCCATCGCGACATGACGACGACGGTAGCTGAGGAGAGGAAAGGTGTGCTGCAGCAACAGCTCCAGCACCGCACCCTGAGACCACATGGTGATGGAGTACCCCAAAGGGCAGGAGACCAAACCTCAAAACTCGCAACGGTTAAGGCAACAAGCCTTGGATTGGTGAGCATGAATTCCTGGCCCCTCATAGCTTAATCTAGTTAGGTATAGGGGGTGGAATAAGGATAAGGGGATTGTTAATGTAGTTGTTTTTCCCCTCGATGTGCCGTGTGTTCCCCATTCCCTGTATAAGTATAGTTATTTTGTTTATGCCTGTAATTGTTTACCAGTAATTTCTCAGAAGACTGTGTTTTATTTCTGTTTTAATAAAATCTTGGTTTTCTTACATCAAACCACTTGTCTACTCGATTTTTCTGTATCGCCGCCTGTACCTAAGTCCGGTGTCTAGAACCCAGGGGTGTGGGAGCGATTCAAACCGCTCACCAACAGTCAGGGGCATAACTGACTGGGCGCCGCACCAACCCGCCACCCCCTACAGACCAGGTAAGGATATTAGTGAACTATTTGGATTTGTGTGACAATCTGTACAGCTTCATGGTAACTTTTACTGGCACCAGCTTTTCATTAACATAAATTTTTAAAATCTGAATTCCAATTCTCAAAATGCCATGGTGGGATTTGAACTCTCGTTTATTAGGCTAGTAACATAACCACCACACTTATTTTTCTTACCAAAATGTAAAACCTCACACTTATTTATGTTCAAATTCATGTCTATCTGTAATATTTTCTGGTCCTGACAAAGGGCAATGCCTGAAATGTGAACTGTGAGTACTGTGACTAACTTGTTGAGTGTTTCCAGCATTTTCTGCTCATTTTTGGCAAATATCTATCTTATAAATTTTCATCTGAAGGACAGCACCTCCAACAGAGCAGCACTTCCTCGGTACTGCACTGCAGTATCAGCTTAGATTTTGAGCTCAAGCTTCTGAAACAAGACTTGAAACCACACCCTTCTGACTCAGAGGTGAAAGGGCTACTACTGAGCCATGGCTGACACCTAGGGCTTGATTTTGCCATTGGGGGCAGGCTGGGTCGTGTCAGATGGTTTTCGTGTCAGGACCCCGACTCCGATGTGAAGTGGGAAAAAAGTGCGATTTACGCCTAATTGGACACTTGATTTCCAGCGTATGGAAACCCCTGGCCCAATGAGTCTTTTCATACAGAAAGTCGCCTCCGATTACATCATCAATGCTGCTGGATTAAATGCCTGCAAGAACCCTTGCTTCTTCTGGAGACTTTAAACTTTATGCCCATTGTTGTGATCGCTTCATTCAGCGACTATGTCCACCAGTAGGCCAAAGTGTGCTCCAAGGTTCGATGAGGCCTCCCTCCAAGCTCTGGTGGAGGGAGCAAGAACAAATAAGGAGGTGCTCTTCCCTTCCTCAGGGTGGAAAAAGACTCCCCAGAAGACTAAAGCTGTGTGGATGCAAGTGGCCAAGGAGGTCAACTCAATCTCTATGTGCCGCAGAACCTGGCTACATGCAGGAAGAGGTTTCATGACCTTCTCCACACAGGAAAAGTGAGTATGACATCCCCCTCACCCTCAATCTGATCCCCATCGCCTCTCCTCACCAGCACACTGTTTGCCAACCTCTACCTCCACATCCCACTTGACACTGACATCCCTGCACCCTTACCCATTCCCTCTCTCTCTATGGTCACATTCACTTAACTATTCGACCATGCAGCCCTCACACTCCCTATCACTGTGATGCAATGACAACAACTTACAACACACAGGGAGGGCCCTTTGTCTCCTTCTAAGCATCTATGCTATGGATTCTCTACACTCCCTCCTTCATTCTCACTCAAACTCCACTTGTGTCCCTCATTGCAGGAAAAGAGAGCTCAGAATAAGAGAGAAAGTGTGAGGACAGGAGGAGGGCCACCCTCAGTAGCCCAGCTCACCACCTCGGAACAGGTGGCCCTGGAAATCGCCGGTGTCGAGGAAGATTCATAAGTGGGCGATGGACAAATGGATGCATCACAGCAAGCTGGTGACAGAATAGTTTGGCATGTCTTGTAAAGGAATGAGCCATACCTATTCAGAAAAATACATCATCCTATGAACAGAATTTTGACTTTATTAAAACATGACAAACTGGGTTTAAAAATCTAAAAAGCCTCAATGACACAAAGCTGTAAACAGAATACAGGCTTTTCAGATAAGCTATGAGTTGTTAACACAAAGCTGTAAACATCATAAGGGCTTTTGAGATAAGAATCAGTTGTTGACACTGAAAGAATAGCCCAATTGAAGCAGAGGGTTGGAGCTTCCACAAAGTCTGAGCGTTGGGAAGAACACAATACCAAAACCCAGTTAAATTGTTTTAAACCAACACTTTGTAAACAGGCACATGAAGGAGCACAATGGTATAATGTTAAGGTGTCATAAACCAACACTTCAGGAAACAGAAACACAGAACATTAAAGAACCTTGGCCTAGAAATTCAGTGGCCTGTGCCACCCGTTAGCACCCTAAGAGGGCACTTAGTTGGTTTTGTGCCACTGGCCACGCCTCCCACTAAATTTAGCGGGACGCTAATGGCAGCGCTAGCCGTTAGTGCTGCGCCGCTACCGATGACATCATCGGTGTGCGCAGCGCCCCGCTACCACCCCGATCGCGAAACTTAGTAGCGCCCCCTGCTTTAATGCAGGGGGGCCTACCTGCTGCGATAGAGGCGCTGAGGTGCAGGGCGGCCATTTTTTTGCTGGCCGCCTGCCAGCACCTCTCCGCGCCGTCGTCCCCGGCCTCCTGAGCCCCCCCCCCACGGAGTGCCGGCTGTGTCCCAAGAGCCCGGCACTTCTCCTCGGTGTGGCGCTGCGGCACGCTGCACTGCGATTTTCAGTTGCAGTGCCCAAAGAGGGATGCGGGGCGTCTCGAGTAGCGCCGCGCTTCCTTCTGGGGTGCTGAAACTGAATTTGCGGCGGACGGCCGCGACTCCTTCCGGGGTGGTACTTCTGGCACCCTGGTGAGGAAACGGGGTGCCAGTGAATTTCTAGGCCCATATGCCTTCCTAAATATGACATCAAATGAAACAAGGAGACACAAAGTCTATAATACAACCAATTAAGGTAGCTTAGAAGACAATTGTGTACTTGGTTGAAATGTATTTAATTTACATGTTGTAAAAGATACAAACAGAAGACTCTGTAAATATGACATCAATAGATGCACCAAGCAATCACTTTGTTTTTATGATAAGTTTTGAACACCTACACAGCAGACAGAATTCTGCAAGCTACCAGCTGAACTGACTGTAAGAATAGCAGGGGTCAACAGAAAGATGACTAGAGATAATTAGCTTACATCAGCATAAAACTTCAAAGGATATACCACTGAAAAAAGGGTATAAAATATAAAACTTTCAAATAGGAAGACAGAATTCGCTGGAAGGGGCAAAGCGATTCTCAGCTTCAGAGATAGGCTCTGAAAGACTACAAATCTTTGAGTCTTGGGTAATCAAGGTATTTGATTTTGGTGGATATCCTGGATTAAGAATAAGACTTAGAAATATAAAAATGTAACAATGTTAAGATTTGAGAAGAAGGATCTCTGAGAATAAGAATTGTAAGCTATTTGTATTTTGAACTGTTGAAATTGTGATGGAATCACCAGCTGTAATTACATGTCGGTTCTTTAATAAATCTGTATATTTATAGAATTGTCTCACATAGTACTTCTGTATCAAACTCGAGAACTCAATCTCTGTACACACTTTGGTGAGGAGTTGCAGATTTCTGGAGGAGTTTTCCGGACCCTCATAATATCCAGAAGGTTAAAGTCTAATTAAGCTTATTAAAAGTGCTATCTGGAGGACGGTACCATCTTCAGGCTGTTCCTTTCCTTTAGGGAGAGATTGTCTGGACCATTAGACCTAATTAAGCGTCTTATAGGATTTGGCTATCTCTAACTTTAGTTGAAGGTGAATGACTGGGGAATACGCCTGATCCAGGGAAGCCTGAAAAGGGCTAGGACTAGTAATTATCCCTTCAGTTGGTGCCCAACATGTGTGTTAATGAGTTGATACAGAAGCTATACTTATATTTATATCTATATCCATCTTGTAGATTGTTAAGTATAGAAGGAGTGTTTTACTGATAGTTGTGCTAAGACCCAGATTTAAGTTTCTGGAGATGACGGGCTGGATTTTCATTGAGGAGTCGGGCCTACAACTTTCAGGGTTGTAGTCCCGCCTCCATCGAGTTCTAGCCAACCCACATGATTTTGACTTGATTGACCTTGTTGAGCCCGCCCAGCAGGCTCAGCAGGCCAATTAAGGGCCACCCGGCAACAGGTGACATCACAGATTGATATTTCATCTGTCAACACCTTTTGACAGATGAAATATCAGCATTTCACAGATGTTTGAAGCTGTCAAACACTGACAATCTGTACTCCAGGTTAATTTCTTCCTCTCAGGAAGATTTAGAGATCTTCCCAGAACAGAAAGCTGAATGCGGCAATTTTTGGCAGCTCGCAGCCAATCTGCTTTCTGTGCCGGTGAGATAAGGGACTCCCAAGACCTGAAAGAAGGAAGGCTGTAAAGGTAAGTAAAGGTATGTAAAACTTATTTAAACACTTTACACACACCAAACACACTTACCTTTACATTCATGCACCCATCACTCACCTGAACACTGGACATCTCGACACCGCCAAGTCCTTCATCCCAACGGTCCGCCTCCTCTAACTTGCCGTGGTTTGCAGCCGTCGGGAATCCCATACTTCAACATTAAAAATAGGGATAAGGCTAAAAACTGCCTGTTAACTACCTGTTAACAGGCAGTTAATTGGCACTAATCCCCTTCCCGCCTCAGGGAGGCGGGTCCCAGTGCGGGGCGGGTACCCGCCTCCTTTGAATCTGGCATGGAGGCGGGTTGGGGGCGGGACCCCCAATTTCAGGATTTTAACTCCCCACACGCCTCCAATACCGCCTCCACGGCCCAATGAAAATCCTGCCTGACAAGTCCCTGATCAGGCCTTGCAGAACTTAAATCAGACCTCCCTCAATATACTATTGAGGTCTAGAAATTTCTTATAAAGTTCATATTAAAACCTAACCGAGGTTAGGTCCTGATGAAATGGCAAACCCTGTCGGAATTGGCTGTCTTTTTAATAGGAAATTCAAACGATTGCTTTATTAGGGGAAATAATCCTATCCCTGTACCTCCATAAAACCAAATGATAATTTTTGAAATAGAAGGCTTTGATGCCAAATGAGCTGTTAAAACTCATGGCATGATTAATGTTGATCACCAGAACCAGCAGATACAGAATATCCTTTGGGATAATCAAACAAATACTCCAAATCCACTAAATTCCTTAATAAGGTGCACACCTGAACAATTGGGATGCCTAATGAATGGTGCCCAACAAAGTGGTGGGAACCATGGGCAAATAGCATAAGAACATAAGAACATAAGAAATAGGAGCAGGAGTAGGCCAATCGGCCCCTCAAGCCTGCTCCGCCATTCAATAAGATCATGGCTGATCTGATCCTAACCGCCAATCCACTATCACAGAACCATCTCCTGAATCTAACAGAATTAGACACACGAAATAGGAGCAGGATCAGGCTACACAGCCCCTGGGCCCGCTCCGCTACCCACAGGGCCATGACCGATCCGAACCTAGACTCATGTCCAATTTCCTGCCCGCTCCCCGTAACCTTTAATTCCCTTTACTTCTAGGAAACTGTCTATTTCTGTTTTAAATTTATGTAATGATGTAGCTTCTACAGCTTTTTGGGGCAGCATATTCCATGGACCTACCACCCTCTGAGTGAAGTATTTCCTCCACATCTCAGTTTTGAAAGAGCAGCCCCTTATTCTAAGACTATGCCCCCTAGTTCTAGTTTCACCCATCATCGGGAACATCTTCCCCGCATCCACCCGATCCAACCCCTTCACAATCTTATATGTTTCAATAAGATCGCCTCTCATTCTTCTGAACTCCAATGAGTAGAGTTCCAATCTACTCAACCTCTCCTCATATGTCCATCCCCTCATCCCCGGGATTAACCGAGTGAACCTTCATTGTACTGACTCGAGAGCAAGTATGTCCTTTCTTAAGTATGGACACCAAAACTGTATGCAGTATTCCAGGTGCGGTCTCACCAATACCTTGTACAACTGAAGCAATACCTCCCTATTTTTATATTCTATCCCCCTAGCAATGAAAGCCAACATTCCATTGGCCTTCTTAATCACTTGCTGCACCTGCATACTAACCTTTTGAGTTTCGTGCACCAGGACCCCCAGATCCCTTTGTACTTCAGTACTTTCCAGTTTCTTGCCATTAAGATAATAACTTGCTCTCCGATTTTTCCTGCCAAAGTGCATAACCTCACACTTTCCAGTACTGTATTCCATCTGCCAAATCTCTGCCCACTTACTTAGCCTGTCTATGTCCCCTTGCAGGTTTTTTATGTCCTCCTCACTCACTACTTTCCCTCCCATCTTAGTATCATCTGCAAACTTTGATATGTTACACTCGGTCCCCTCCTCCAAATCGTTAATATAGATTGTAAAGAGTTGGGGACCCAGCAATGACCCCTGCGGAACACCACTAGTTACTGATTGCCAGTCTGAGAATGAACCATTTATCCCAACTCTCTGCCTTCTGTTAGATAGCCAATCCTCTATCCATGCCAGAATATTACCCCCAATCCCGTGATTTTTTATCTTAAGCAATAATCTATTGTGTGGCACCTTGTCAAATGCCTTTTGGAAGTCTAAATACACTGGCCTAGAAATTGAGTAGCCTTAGCACCGCATTTGAGGCGCTAGAGGGCCTAGCGCCGGAGTTATGGCCAGTTGGGAAATTGAGTGGGGCCCTTCCGTCAGCGTTAAGCCGGTAGCGCTGCGCCGGCACCGATGACGTCATCGGTGTGCGCAGCGTCCCGGTTGCCATGCCGACGGGCCCCAGCGCCGAAATTCAGTTGCGGCCGCCTCGCCCGTGGCAGCCGCAACTAAGACTCTGGCAACCGAGTCTTCCCCGAGTTAGCGCCGGCGCATTAAGGTCGCGCGGCGGCCGGCCGCTTTCCCGTCGGCTGCCTGCCCGCACCTCCCTCCCCGGACTCCTCCACCCCCCCCCCGCGGAACAGATGCGTCTGGCCTGCAAGCCCGGCACTTGTCCAAGGTGCCGGGCTCATTTTTTCAATATTTGAACGGACAGCGGGCGGGTGCAGGCAGCTCCTCCTTAACTGAAGGAGGAGGCCTGCACTTCCCCAGCCTGCCGCACCGCATCGGGTGCCGCAGCGCCGGATTAGCGCCGCAATTCGGCACTCAGCGCCCATTGGGAGGCGCTCACGCCCGCCAGTAGCGCCGGCAGCTGTCTGGGCGCGGCGCTACTGAATTTTTGGCGCGCGCAAGGGAATTAGCGCCGGCGCTAAATTTCCGGCGCTAAAGCCCTGGCGCGGCGTCAACTCAATTTCTAGGCCACTATGTCCACTGGCTCCCCTTTATCCACCCTATACGTTACTTCCTCAAAGAACTCCAGCAAATTTGTCAAACATGACTTCCCCTTCATAAAACCATGCTGACTTTGTCCTATTAAATTATGATTATCCAAATGTTCTGTTACTGTCTCCTTAATAATGGACTCCAAAATTTTACCTACCACAGATGTTAGGCTAACCGGTCTATAGTTTCCAGCCTTCTGTCTACTGCCCTTTTTAAATAAGGGTGTTACATTAGCAGTTTTCCAGTCTGCCGGGACCTTTGCCGAGTCCAGGGAGTTTTGGAAAATTATGACCAATGCATCCACAATCCCTACCGCCACTTCCCTCAAGACCCTAGGATGTAAGCCATCAGGTCCAGGTGATTTATCCGCCTTGGGTCCCATTATTTTACCGAGTACCACTTCCTTAGTGATTTTGATCGTGTTTAGCTCCCCCCCGCCTTTAGCCCCCTGTTGGTCCAGTGTTGGAATATTCTTAGTGTCTTCTACTGTAAAGACTGATGTAAAATATTCATTCAGTGTTTTTGCCATCTCCATATTTTCCACCATTAATTTCCCGGTCTCATCCTCTAAGGGACCAACATTTACTTTAGCCACCCTTTTTCTTTTTATACAACTATAAAAACTCTTACTATCTGTTTTTATATTTTTTGCAAATTTACTTTCATAATCTATCTTCCCTTTCTTAAACAATCTTTTTGTTATTTTTTGCTGTCTTTTAAAGTTTTCCCAATCCTCTATCCTCCCACTAGATTTGGCTACCTTATATGCCCTTGTTTTTAGTCAAATACTATCCTTAATTTCTTTACTTAGCCATGGATGGCTGTCTTTTCTTTTACACCCTTTTCTTCTCAGTGGAATATATTTTTTTTGGAAGTTGTAAAATAACTCCTTAATTGTACACCACTGATCATGTATCCTTTAATCTATTTTCCCAATCCACTCTACTCAATTCTGCTCTCATACCTTCATAGTCTCCTTTATTCAAGCTTAGCACGCTTGTTTGAGATCCAACCTTCTCACCCTCTAATTGAATATGGAATTCAACCATGTTATGGTCACTCATTCCAAGGGGATCCTTTACTAGGACATTTTTAATTAATCCCGTCTCGTTACACAGGACCAGATCTAAGGTTGCTTGCCCCCTGGTCGGTTCAGTTACATACTGCTCAAGATACCCAACCCTAATACACTCAATGAACTCATCCTCAAGGCAGCCCTGCCCAATTTGATTTGTCCAATTAATATGATAGTTAAAATCCCCCATAATCATAGATGTTCCCTTATTACAAGCCTCAACTATTTCCTGATTGATACTCCGTCCAACAGAGTTGCCACTGTTCGGCGGCCTATAGAGTACGCCCACTAGTGTTTTTTTCCCCTTATTATTCCTTACCTCCACCCAAACTGTTTCATTATCCAGATCCTTTGACCCAATATCATTTCTCTGTATTACAGTGATTCCTTGCTTTATTAACATAGCCACCCCACCTCCCCTTCCTTCCTGCCTGTCCTTCCTGATCATTAAATAACCTGGTATGTTTAATTCCCAGGCATTGTCACCCTGCAGCCATGTTGCTGTAATGGCCACAAGATCATACCCATATGTAGTTATTTGTGCCATTAACTCGTCTATTTTGTTACGAATGCTACGTGCACTCAGATAGAGAACTTTCAAAGATGTTTTGTGACACTTAGTTCCTGCTTTTGCCCTTTTTTATTACTTTACCTTTTACTCCATACCTTCTGCCCCTTCCTGACACGCTCTGGTTTTTAATTTCCCCACTGCTACCTAAGTCTATGACCTTCTCTGTTGTAATTTTTATTATTTGCTCTCTAGGAACCTCCCCCCCACTAGTTAGTTTAAAGCCCTCTCTACAGCCCTAGTTATATGATCCGCCAGGACTCTAGTCCCAGCACTGGCCAAGTGAAGCCCGTCCCGACGGAACAGCTCCCTCCTGCCCCAGTACTGGTGCCAGTGTCCCAAGGAGCAAAACCCATTTCTCCCACACCAGTCTTTGAGCCACGCATTTAACTCTCTAATTTTATTTGTCCTAGCCAAATTCGCTCGTGGCTCACGTAATAATCCAGAGATTATTACCCTTGTGGTTCTGCTTTTTAATTTGGCCCCTAGCTGCTCAAACTCCCTCAGCAGAACCTCCTTCCTTGTCCTATCTATTTCGTTGGTACCAACATGGACCACGACAACTGGATCCTCCCCCTCCAACTCCAAGTTTCTCTCCAGCCCGGAGGAGATGTCCTTAACCCTGGCACCGGGTAGGCAACACAGCCTTCGGGACTCTTGCTCTCGGCTGCAAAGAACTCTATCTATCCCCCTAACGATACTATCCCCTACCACTACAACATTTCTTTTAACTCCCCCCACTTGAATGGCCCCCTGCTCCATGGTGCTGTGGCCAGGTTGCTCATCCTCCCTGCAGTCCCTGCTCCTGTCCCCACAGGGAGTAAGAGCCTCGAACCTGTTGGACAAGTGCAAGGGCTGCGGCTCCTCCAACACTACCTCCTGGATCCCCGTACCTGCCTCACTTCTAGTCACACCATCCTGACCCTGGCCACGGACTACTTCTGCATTAATTAATCTAATTGGTGTGACTACCTCGTGATGCACAGAGTCCAGGTAACTCCCCCCCTCCCTGATGTGTCTCAGTATTTGAAGCTCGGACTCCAGCTCTTCAACACGGAGCCGGAATTCCTCGAGCAGCCAACACTTACTGCAAATGTGATCACCGTGAGCATCAATGGTGTTCACCAGCTCCCACATATTGCAGCAGCAACACATCGCCTGATCTCCCATTCTATGTAATTAATTAAATTTATTAATATTATTCTTAAATATCCTCTGCCCCGATTCTAGATGGTGAATATCACACCTTAGAAACTATAAACCAAAGAGATTTAAGCTTAAAAGGGAGATATACTTACCAACCAAAGCAAGCTATGCTCCTGGAGGCCATGGATTCTGGTTAAAGTGGCAAGCTCATGATGAAATAAATGACCAGAATCTTCGAGAAAACTATAGACAGCTTAGAATCCATTATAATCAATGCCGACAAGCACTAGCTCAATCTTATCTAAATGCTGGAGGCACATTGATTACTGGTCCAGTAAGCCAACCCCAGCAACCACAAATTGCACCCCTTGGTCAAGTAAAACTGAGCTCAATCTATAAATGTGTGGTAGACCTGGAAACACCAGCCAGGAAAAAACCTGTTGGACTCTAACTAACCTTGATAAATTGGAAACCTGTTGCCAAGATTGGAATGCCCAACACCTGAGACAACAGCTGTGTTCAAATATATGCTTATGTTCTCACGGCAACTCAGGGAGGGCATGTAATGGGTTGCATCAAGGAAATACTCACTAATACAGCCACAACTAAAGGGCTGGTAGCTGCCTACAGATTAGACAAAGTACTTACACAGGATAACTGGAACATTGTCCATGGTTGCCTGGCCAATCAATACCAAAATACAGTCCTCAAACTTGTCTGTAAGGTTGCTCTAAACGATTATCGAGATAACCAACAAGGATGGGATAATATCAATCGCATTATCCAATTAAGCCATGACCTCTTAGGTCTACCCCAATCTAAACCTATAATGAGATCAGAAACTAGGGATAATAAAAACAGAGAAGGTACCTTTGGTACTCAGAAACAAGGACTGTATAGACACAAGTCTCAAGTCCACCCCGCCCAGACACAAACTCATGGCTCAGGACCTCCAAGAGGGTATTCCAGAAGGTTTACACCCCCAACTCACCCAAATATGAGAAAGATTTCTCCCCGGAAAGATGGGATAGATGAGGGGCTAGACCTCGAAAGGAAAGCGAAGGACAGTGGACTCCCTGTGGGGACAGCTTTTACACTGGCCAAAACTATCAGAGAGCCATGGCAGGATACCGAGAAAACCAAAATGGGAATCAATAAGATTCCCGGCAGAACCAACGTCCAGCCCAATAGGAGGATCGTCAAGATAATAAACGGTCTGACAAACCCCCTCAGGGATATGGAAAACATGATACCTCCAAGAGGGAGGAACAAAAATCAGTTAAAATGATTAAAGACAAAGCAGCAAATGAAACTCAGGATCCTGAGAATGAACAATCCCAGGATTGACGGCCTGGCACCCAGCCAGGGCCTCTTAAATTCCCCTATGCCCTGGCAACCTTGCCCACAAACACACAAGTGAAGGCCCTGTTTGATACAGGAGCTGATTACACTGTAATAGATCCTGTAATTATAAAAACTAACTGGACAGATTTGGGGAGCCCAATTTGTAAAAAATCATTCAGGGGATTCACACAAGACAAAAACAAAATAATAAATTTTTACAAAATACCTATTACTATATATGGAATCACGGTGAACCTAGATGTAGGACTGGTACCACAATTGGCCTGTTCCCTCATTATAGGACAACCAGACATGAAACATAACCTTAAAATTTCAACCAGACCTGTAGAAGCATTCACAGACCAGGATGACAGGGAAAAACATGTTCGGACACAGCTTGATCGAACTTGCCTAGAGGGGGGAGGCAAAGACATCCTTGAGCAACTCATTAATAGATACTACCCTTATCTACAATGCCATCCAAATCAATGTGTAAAGATAGAGCATCTCCCCATCAGGATGATGATGATACGGAAGAGGGGATCAGACAAATTCCTATGAGACCGCTTACAGAATACCATCATTTACTCTGATAGATCGTCAATGACGATTAAAAAAGGGACATCCCAACAATCCTCAGCTGGGATGGGGATAGTAGTAGGGATTTTGAGATTCCTATTCTTTTTAGCCAGAAGAATTACTGTCTATACCCTTTGGCCATAAGACAGCGCAATATGCTGAAGCCGCAGCATTACAGTATGCTTTTGAAAAGGCAGACCATATTAAACCCACACTAATCTGCATGGATAGTGACTACTGTAAAAGAGGATATAACCAAGATCTAGTTTTCTGGGAACAGACAAATTTTACCAATCATAAGGGTAAACCCATAAAACAAAAGTCATTGTGGGAAGACATTCTCCGTTCGAGAATGGAGAAACAGAATTGTCAGGTGATTCATGTAAACGGGCATACCACTGGGACAGTAAACTCAAAAGGAAACAGCCTTGCAGACGAACAAGTGAAACGTTCGGTCTGCATTACACCCCCTCGAGAGGGGCCTGCCAATGCTTGTGTAATCACTAGGGCAGAACGGGCAGCTAATCAGGATGAGGAACTGAATCAGCTATTAGACCCAACAAAAGAGAATCCACCAGGATATCCACCAAAGTACTTTTACTCGGAAACCCCTACGTGTATTGTGCTAGTTAAGTTGCCCAAGGGAAACCGAGAAGTACCCCCGAGACACAAACGAGAACAACTTGTCAAAGAAGCTCACGAGGGCATAAGTCAAGCACATAATGGTGCCAGAACAACATTCTGCAGATTGACACCCTTTTATTGGTGGCCCAGAATGCTTAAGGCCTGTAAAACATACGTGGCAAATTGTGAGCCATGCTATTTAACCAATAAGTCATCACTAATTAAGCCACCACCATTGGCTCCTATGAAAGCTGATGAGCCAATGGGAAAATTCTTTAATGACTTTATTGGACCACATCCCCCATCTTTGGGATATAGACATGTTCTCATTTGTGTAGATGGATGCACTTTCTGCTGGCTGGTCCCCACTAAAACTGTTTCGGAAAACACACTTGCCACAGCTATTTCTGATATAATTACTGTAGCTGGTGCACCCAAAATCTTACACACCGATCAAGGCGAAGCCTTTTATCTAAGATCTTCAAAGACTACTGTGAACAAAGGGGGATTGGGCTAGAGCACAGCACGCCACGTCATCTGCAATCAGTGGGGCTGGTGGAATGTAAAAAACAGGAAGTAAAAAAGCTATTGGTCAAACTGTTGAGAATCAGGGGGAATAAGTGGACCACCATCATTCTGGACAAGAATAGCAAGAAAGTGAGCAAGGGGCCTCCACATCTGCTGAAGCCACAGGGGACGCATCACGTAGGAGCACGCGTAAGAGGAAGATAATGCAGAAGTAGTCACAACGGTAGTCACTTGGGTGTTCTGTTGTGTTTATTTTAGAAATGCCATCAATTGCTTGTTGTGATAAAAAAATTCTGATGGCAAACTGTTGAATTTATGGCCTGTGTCATTTCACAAATGGGACTTCCACATTGAGGGCTTAGAGCGACTTGCAATTGCCAGTATGGTGAAAAGATTGTTAGGAATCCGTGGGTTCTTGTCCATTGTCGATGCTCTAGTAAGAAGGTGCGAGGCAAAAGTGTTTGATTGTGCAGGCTAAGCAAATCTCGCCAACATGAGTGCGTCCCTTGCATCCTGGGCAGCAATGTGGTCGCGTGCTGGCGCCTTCTGGCCTGTGCAGCTTCAGGTGGGTGAGCAGCAGCTTGGTGCTCCTGTTGTTGCTGCCGTTGTTGGTGATGCTGTTGTTCATGTTCTGCTGCTGCTGCCAAGGCTGGTGTTCATCCGAATCTGATGTGCAGGAGGAATGGAAATAAATGGTTCCCATGCTTCTGGTATATGCATCAGTTGAGGAAGTGCTCAGTCAAGGTGGGGAGAGGGGTTTCCCAGGAGGTCACACTGGAGATGGGGGTCAGGCTCCAAACTTCCACAACAATGAGTATGCCTGCTAAAAGTTCCCCCAGACCTGAGACAACAAAGTTCTGCCACCTGCAAATGATGATAGCTGAAAACTCCTTTTTAATGGTGGAGCTGCAGCTGTTAGTAAGCAATCCACTTGTGAGGGCGCCAGGATTAACTGGCGTGTTCCAGAGGAGACGTTCAGGACGGGGGAAAAGTTTTAAAATGAGAAAGGCCTCGCAAAATGGGATTATATAAGCAATTAACTGGTTGTTAAGGGCCTTAAGGGCCTATCCTGCCTCTTGGAGGCGGGATGGAAATGGGGTCTGAAACCCCGATCCTGCGAAAATTGCTCAGAGGCGGGCTGGAGGCAGGATCGGAACCGCCTGCCATTTTTTGCGATTTTAACACCTCACACGACTCTAGTCCCGCCTCCTCGGGCCTGGCAAAATTGTGCTCCAAGTAAAGAAACCTTTTTGTTGATTGGAAGCACTCAGCCTGTTCGGCTGCTGATGTATTTCTGTTCTATATTAGTAATCAAACTTTTGAGAAATAGGAAGCCAGCTTTCTTTTATGTGTTGCATCTAAACCAAGCCAGTGATATGATCTTTATTAAAGTTCAATTGAAATTCATATGCATTTGTATTTCAGCTTCAGATTGTTGACTCTCCTTAAACTGCCCCACTACGACCCTTAAAGGATATTGAGCAAGGGCATTTTTTTTTCTAAAGAACACAATCGTTAAACATTGAAACTGTAGGAATGGAGGTTCCTATCAAAAAGACTGAGTTCGACTCAGGCAATTAAAACAATGAACTTTAATGAAACTAAACAGGTTTAAACTGGAAACTGCTGGAACACATCAATTACAGGTCTACTCTCCTTGAGGGCTCCACGAGGACTGATCCTCTGGTCAGAAGACTGACGTCATGACGTCATCACGTTCTTCCCGCCATTGGGGCATCACGTGACTAACGGCATGATGTCATCACATTGAAACCGCGCTGTAAAGGTAACTAGACATTGTACAGTCAAACAGTGTAATTAAAGGTACAGGCACAGACAGTAACTACATTGCTGTTAAAGGAATTATGTACAACCGCTCTGAGTCCTTTGGTGGCTCCCCCACATGCGCCCCCTCAGAATTGTCTTTAACAGAAAAAGTAAGATGAGAAGGTCTGACAAGTCTGTCCGATCGACATCGATACCCTGGTAGAGGAAGTTGATGACCGGTGGTCGAGTTGGCAGTCGGTTGTGGTTGAGCAGGCGCGGTGAGCGTGGTCAAGTTGGCGGGCGGCTTTGGTTGATCTGGTGCAGCGGCTGCGGGCGGTCAGCCACGCTTGGGTGCTTGAGCGACTACGACAGGGTGGTCCAGGTCCAGGTGAGCCGGCTTCAATCGGTCCACCGAGATGTGATCCGGCTTCCCTCCGACGTCGACCGAAAAGGATTTGTCTCCTGGTTCGATGACGCGGAAAGGACCAGTGTAAGGGGACTTGAGCGGATCCCGGGGAGCGTCGTGGCGGATGAAAACATACTCCGCATTTTTCAGTCCCGGTGGCACGTAGGAGTTCTGCAAACCGTGATTGGATGTAGGCACCGGCGCGAGCATCTGGCCGCTTCCTGGTGGCAAACGAGTTGCTGGGAGGCGGACCATGGCTCTGTGGGAGAAGGGAGGAAATCCCCTGGTACTCAGAGCGGCTGGCCATAGACGAGTTCAGCTGAAGATGATTGCAGGTCGTCTTCGGGCGCCGTACGAAGACCCAAAAGGACCCATGGAAGTCTGTCCACCCATCCTGCACCTTGAAGCTTGGCCCGAAGAGAGGCTTTAAGCGACCTGTGGAATCGCTCGCAAAGGCCGTTCGCCTGTGGATGATAGGCGGTGGTGCGATGAAGTTTGGTGCCGAGCCCCTGAGCCACAGCGTTCCAAAGCTCCGAGGAAAATTGTGGCCCGCGGTCAGAAGAGATGTCCGCCGGTACCCCGAAACGGGCAACCCAACAGGAGACGAAAGCTCTAGCGACATCTGCCGAAGTGGTGGAAACCAAAGAAATTGCCTCTGGCCACCTAGTGGTGCGGTCCACCATGGTGAGGAGATGAGTATAACCCTGAGAAGGCGGAAGTGGCCCCACAAGGTCCACATGCACGTGGTCGAAACGATGCTCCGGAACAGCGAACGCAGCCACTGGAGCTTTAACATGACGCTGGACTTTGGCCTTCTGGCAGACGACGCAGGTATTAGCCCAGTCACGGACATCGAGGTGCATACCTTTCCAGACGAACTTCGCCGACATAAGCCGTTGTGAAGCCTTCATCCCAGGGTGCGACTACCCGTGTATGGCATCAAAAACCTTCCGGCGCCATGCGACTGGCACGATAGGTCGAGGAAAGCCCATGGAGACGTCGCAAAGGAGCATGGTGCCTGCGGTCTGGAAAGTGACGTCGGTCGCTTGGAAGCTAGAGGGAACGGTTCTATATGATTGGACCTCAGAGTCCGAGGCCTGATCTGCAGCCATGAGGGCGTAGTCGATCCCCAGGTGCAACGTGTGGACCGTCGCATGGGAGAGGCAATCCGTCACCATGTTGTCCTTACCAGACACATGTTGAATGTCCATGGTAAATTCGGAAATGAACGTCAAGTGACGTTGTTGACGAGCGGACTATGGTTCGGCGGTCTTGGCCATGGCGAACGTAAGGGGTTTGTGGTCGACAAAAGCCGTGAAGGGAGCCCTTCCAATAAAAAACGAAAATGGCGAATGGCGAGGAAAAGGGCCAGTAGCTCCCGATCGAAGGTGCTGTACTTTTTTTCATTCTTCCGTAGTTGGCGGCTGAAAAACGCCAGCGGCTGCCATGTGCCGTTGACCCACTGTTCTTGCACTGCACCGATGGTGTAGTCTTACGTGTCGGTGGTAAGGGCGATGGTGGCACCTGGAAGTGGGTGTGCCAGCATGGTTGCTTTGGCCAAAGCATTCTTGATGTTGCCGAACGCCTGGACCATCTCGGCTGTCCAGCTGATTGGATCTTTACCGGACTTGCCCTTGAGGGCCCCGAACAAAGGTTGCATAAGTTGAGCCGCCTTGGGGACAAAACGGTGGTAGAAGTTGACCATCCCCAGGAACTCCTGCAAGGCCTTGATTGTCAGCAGCCGCGGGAAAGAGGTAACCGCCTCAACCGCAGCACGGTGGCATAGTGGTTAGCACTGTTGCCTCACAGCGCCAGGGACCCGGGTTCGAATCCGGCCTCGGGTGACTGTCTGTGTGGAGTTTGCACATTCTCCCCGTGTTTGCGTGGGTTTCCTCCGGGTGCTCCGGTTTCCTCCCACAGTCCAAAGATGTGCGGGTTAGGTTGATTGGCTATGATAAAATTGGCCCTTAGTGTTAGGGGGATTAAATACGTGGGGTTACGGGGATAGGGTGGGATATGTGTTGGTGTAGGGGTTACGGGGATCGGGTGGGATACGTGTCGGTGCAGGCTCGATGGGCCGAAATGGCCTCTATCTGCACTGTGGGGTTTCTGTGATTTCTGTGAACCTTCGTCATTAAAGGGACGGCGCCGTCCGATGTTATGCGATGTCCCAGGAAATTGATCTGTTGCAGGCCGAACTGGCACTTGGCTGGGTTGATGATTAAACCGTGTTGGCTGAGGCGCGTAAAGAAGGAACGCAAATGGGAGATGTGCTCCTCCTTGCTGGCACTGGCGATGAGAATGTCATCAAGGTAGACAAAGATGAAACGCAGGTCTCGAAGAATGGAGTCCATTAAAAGCTGGAACGCCTGTGCTGCATTCTTTAAGCCAAACGGCATCTGCAGGAACTCAAAGAGGCCAAAAGGAGTGATGACTGCGGTTTTCGGGACGTCTTGTGGGTGCACTGGAACCTGATGATATCCACGGACGAGGTCAACTTTAGAGAAGATAGAATTTCCCGCCAAATGGGCCGAGAAATCCTGGATATGCGGAATCGGGTACCAATCTGGAGTGGTGGCGTCGTTCAGGCGTCGGTAGTCACCGCATGGCCGCCAGCCGCCGCCTGGTTTCGGCACAATGTGGGGAGGTGAGGACCAGGGACTATTGGATCGTCGAATGATCCCGAACCGCTCCATCATGTCAAACTCCGCCTTCGCAGCCGCGAGCTTGCCGAGTTCAAGCCTTCTGGCTCGCGCATAAACCGGGGAGCCAGTAGTGGTGATATGTTGTTCAACACCATGCTTCGTTGCCGAAGAGCAGAAAGTGGGCCTTGTCAGCTCCGGAAACTCCCCGAGGAGCCGCGTGAAGTCATCCGGAGGAGGGAATGCGTAGGCAATTGAGCGCGACATGGAGGTACCGTGGTAGCACGGAATTGAGTGGAAGGTGGCCGCATTGATCAGCCAGCGGTGCCGGACATCGACGAGGAGGCTGTTGGCACACAGAAAATCCACCCCTAGGATAGCCTGTGAGACTGTGGTCATGACGAATTCCCAAAAGAAGCGCTGACCGCCGAAACAGACTTCGACCCGCCGCTTTCGGAAAGTTCGAATTGCTGCGCCATTAGCCGCTACGAGGGAAAAACCGAGGTTCCCAGTCTGCATGTCGAGCTTCGACGCAGGTAGAATGTTACACTGCACCCTGGTGTCACAAAGAAAATGGTGGCCTGATAGGGAATCGGTGATGTAAAGGAGTTTCCCCGTAGATCCGATGGCCATCACCACCACGGAACGCCCGTTAGAACCGGTCCTCCGTCGCCAGGGACGCCGCCGGCGCTTTGTTGTTTTTTTTGGGGGCGAAAAACTGCAGGGGGAACGGCAGCATCGTGCTTTCGCGCCAAAACGGGTGTGGTAGGAGCACCAGCCCGCTGTAGGAGGAGCTAGAACCGTGTCTGTGGGGGATGGGTGCCTCGTGGTCGCGCAGCACTGCTGGGTTACCGTGAAAATCTTATCGGCTTCGGCTGCAAGCTCGGCGCAGTCTGTAATGTCGGATCTGGCTAGGGCAGTCTGAACCTGTTCAGGCATTTGATAGAGGAAAAGCTCCCGGAAGAGGAAGCATTCCGGTTCGGCACCCAAGAGCGTGAGCATTTGGCTCATGAGCTCGGACGGTTTGGAGTCCCTGAGGCCGAGCAGCGTGATGAGCCGGCGAGCACGCTCTGACTTTGAGAGCCCGAAAACCTGAAGCAACCGTGCCTTAATTGCATCATACTTGCTGTCAGTAGGAGGACTACCGAGAAGGCTGATGATCCGTGATGCAGTTGTGCTGTCAAGGGCGGAGACCACGTAATAATAATGGGTCTGATCCGCAATGATGTTCCTAATGGCGAACTGGGCTTCAGCCTGGATAAACCAGGTGTCTGGTTGTTGCTCCCAGAACTGTGGCAGTTTCAGCGTGACGGCGTTCGTGTCCATGATGAATCTTCCACGAAAATTGTTCGTAGAATTCGGGGTCACCAATGTAGGAACGGAGGTTCCTATGAAAAAGACTGAGTTCGACTCAGGCAATTAAAACAATGAACTTTAATGAAACAAAACAGGTTTAAACTGGAAACTGCTGGAACACATCAATTACAGGTCTACTCTCCTTGAGGGCTGCACGAGGACTGATCCTCTGGTCAGAAGACTGACGTCATGACGTCATCACGTTCTTCCCGCCATTGGGGCATCACGTGACTAAAGGCATGACTTCATCACGTTGAAACCGCGCTGTAAAGGTAACTAGACATTGTACAGTCAAACAGTGTAATTAAAGGTACAGACACAGACAGTAACTACATTGCTGTTAAAGGAATTATGTACAACCGCTCTGAGTCCTTTGTGGCTCCGCCACAAAACATCTATTATGGAAATAGAAAGCTGCTGTGAGAAAAGGTCAGGTGGCAGAGAGCTGCAGGCTGCACCTCTCTTAACACAGTCACTTTATTTCTCCACACTGCACCCTCCATTGAAATGAGCAGAGGAAAGAAAGAAGGAAAAACTTGCATTTATATAGAACCTTTCATGATCTCAGGATGTCCCAAAGCGTTTTACAGCCAATGAAGTACTTTTGAAGTGTAGTCACTGTTGTAATGTAGGAAATGCAGCAGCCAATTTGCACACAGCAAGGTCCCAGAAACAGTAATGAGATAATGACCAGCTAATCTGGTTTAGTGATGTTGGTTGAGGGATAAATATTGGCCAGAACACTGGGGAGAATGCCCCTGCTCTTATTCAAAATAGTGCCATGGGAGCTTTTACATCCACCTGAGAGGGCAGACAGGGCCGCGGCCTAAAATCTCATCCAAAAGACGGCACCTCCAACAGTGCAGCACTCATACAATTATAGAATGGTTACAGCACAGTAGGAGGCCATTTGGCCTGTTGAGTCTGTGCTAGCTCGCTGCAAGAGCAATTCAGCTAATCCTACTCCCCCGCCCTTTTCCTGTAGCCCTGCAAATGTTTTGCCTTCAGGTACTTATCCAATTCACACACACAGAATCACACAGAAACCCCACAGTGCAGATAGAGGCCATTTCGGCCCATCGAGCCTGCACCGACACATATCCCACCCGATCCCCGTAACCCCTACACCAACACATGTCCCACCCTATCCCTGTAACCCCACGTATTTAATCCCCCTAACACTAAGGGTCAATTTATCATAGCCAATCAACCTAACCCGCACATCTTTGGACTGTGGGAGGAAACAGGAGCACCCGGAGAAAACCCACGCAAACACGGGGAGAATGTGCAAACTCCACACAGACAGTCGCCCGAGGCCGGATTTGAACCCGGGTCTCTGGCGCTGTGAGGCAACAGTGCTAACCATTCACTTTAGAAAGCCATGATTGAGTCTGCCTCCACCACCCTTTCAGGCAGTGTATTCCAGATCCTAACCACTCGCTGGGTAAAAATGTTTTTGCTCATGTCGCCTTTGGTTCTTTTGCTAATCACCTTAAACCTGTGTCCTCTGGTTCTTGACCCTTCTGCCAATGGTAACAGTTTCTCTCTATTTACTCTGTCAAGACCCCTCATGATTTTGAGCACCTTAATCAAACTTCCTCTCAACCTTCTCTGCTCTAAAGGAGAACATCACCAGCTTCTCTCATCTATCCACACAACTGAAGTCCCTCATCCCTGGAATCATTCTCGTAAATCTTTTATGCACCCTCTCTAATGCCTTCACATCCTTCCTAAAGTGAGATGGCCAGAATGGAACACCATGGGGGCGATTTTCCCATGGGAGGCAGGTTTCGGTTTGGGTGGGTTCCAAACCCGCCTCCATTGATAGGGAAAAAAAATCGCAATTATTTCAAATCTGATTGGCCACTTGATTTCAGAGTTGTGGGTTGCCCTTGGTCAACTACTGTTTTGGGACTGAAACTCGCCACTGCTGACATCACTATTCCAGCCTCATTTACATCGAAACATAGAAGATAGGAGCAAGAGTAGGCCATTCGGCCCCTTGAGCCTGTTCCGCCATTTAATGAGGTCATGGATGATCATCCAAATTCAGTACCCTGTCCCTGCTTTCTCCCCATATCCCTTGATCCCTTTAGCCTTAAGAAATATATCTAACTCCTTCTTGAATATATTTAATTAGTTGGCCTCAACTCTCTTCAGTGGTAGATAATTCCATAGGTTCACCACTCTCTGGGTGAAGAAATTCCTCCTCATCTCAGTCCTAAATGGCTTGCCCCTTATCCTTAGACTGTGACCGTGGTTCTGGATTCCCCGCCATCGGGAACATGTTTCCTGCATCTAGTCTGTCTAGACCTGTTAGAATTTTGTAAGTTTCAGTGAGATCCCCTCTCATTCTTCTAAACTCTAGCAGATATAAGCCTAATTGACTCAATCTCTCTTCATACATCATTCCTGCCATCCCAGGTATCAGTCTGGTGAATCTTCGCTGCACTCCCTCCATGGCAAGAACATCCTTCCTCAGATAAGGCGAACAAAACTGCACACAATGCTCAAGGTGTGGTCTCACCAAGGCCCTGTACAACTGCAGCAAGACATTGTTGCTCCTGTACTCGAATCCTCTCGCTATGAAGGCCAACATACCATTTACCTTCTTAACTGCCTGGTGCATCTGCATGCTTACCTTCAGCGACTGGTGCACAAGGACACCCAGGTCTCGTTGCACTTCGTCTTTTCCCAATCTATTGCCATTCAGATAATAATCTGTCTTCCTGTTTTTGCCACCAAAGTGGATAACCTCGCATTTATCCACATTATACTGCATCTGCCATGCATTTGCCCAATCACCCAACCTGTCCAAATCATACTGGAGTTTCACTGCATCTTCCTCACAGCACACACGCACACCCAGCTTTGTGTTCATCTGCAAACTTGCAGATGTTACATCTAGTTCCCTCGTCTAGATCATTAATATATAGTGAATAGCTGTGGTCCTAGCACCAGTCCCTGCGGTACCCCACTAGTCACTGCCTGCCACTCGGAAAAAGACCCGTTTATTCCAAGTCTTTGCTTCCTGTCTGCCAACCAATTATCTATCCAAGACAGCACCTTACCCCCAATCCCATGTGCTTTAACTTTGCACGCTAATCTCTTATGCGGGACCTTATCGAAAGCCTTCTGAAAGTCCAAATACACCACATCCACTGGTTCTCCCTTATCTATTCTACAAGTTACATCCTCAAAAAATTCCAGTAGATTAGGCAAGCATGATTTACCTTTTGTAAATCCATGTTGGCTTTGTCCGATCCTGTCACTGTTTTCCAAGTGCTCTTCTATTACATCTTTTATAATGGACTCTAGCATTTTCCCCACGACCGATGTCAGGCTTACCTGTCTATAATTCCCCGTTTTCTCTCTACCACCTTTTTTAAATAGTGGGTTTACATTAGCTACCCCCCAATCCATGAGAACTATTCCAGAGTCTATAAAATTTTGGAAGATGACCAGCAATGCATCTACTATTTCTAGGGCCAGTTCCTTAAGTACCCTAGGATGTAGATTATCAGGCCCTGGGGATTTATCGGCCTTCAAACCCGTCAATTTCCCTAACACCATTTCCCTACAAATACTGATTTCCTTCAATTCCTCCCTCTCATTAGACCCTATGTTCCCCGAAATCTCTGGAAGGTTATTTGTGTCCTCCTTTGTGAAGATAGAAACAAAGTATGTATTTAATTGGTCAGCCATTTCTTTGTTCCCCATTATAAATTTCCCTGATGCTGACTGCAAGGGACCTAAACTCAACTTCACCAATCTTTTTCTCTTTACTTATCTATAGAAGAGCTTTTACAGTCAGTGTTTATGTTCCCTGAAAGCTTACTCTTATAATCTACTTTCCACCTCTTAATTAATCCCTTTGTCCTCCTTTGTTGAATCCTAAACTGCTCCCAATCCTCAGTTTTGCTGCTTTTTCTTTCCAATTTATATGTCCTCTCCTTGGATCTTATGCTATCCCTAATTTCCCTTGTTAGCCACGGTTGAGTCACCTTTTTTGTTTTATTTTTATGCCAAACAGGGATGAACAAATTCTGTAGTTCATCCATGCGACCTTTAAATGTTTGCCATTGCCTATCCACCATCAACCCTTTAAGTAACGTTCTCCAATGCATCCTACCGAACTCGCGCCTCATACCATTGTAGTTTCCTCTATTTAAATTCAGGACACTAGTCTGAGTCAACTACTTCACTCTCCATCTTAATAAGAATTCTATCATGTTATGATCGCTCCTCCCCAAGGTGCCTCGCACATAAACATTGCTAATTAATCCTTTCTCATTACATAATGCCCAGTCTAAGATGGCCTGATCTCTAGTTGGTTCCTCGACATATTGGGCTGCTTGCTGCCTTGGATCATTCCACTGGATTTCTGCCAATGCTGCACCACCTGCAACATATTTTGAGAAACAACTAGGTCAAATTCCAAGGCAAGGGCCTCCCCGAGGTTCTTGGATGAAGCGCTGCAAATTTTGATTGAGGCGGTCAGAACTAGCAGGGAGATGCTCTTCCCCTCATCTGGGAGGAAGAGGCTTCCCAAAGAAACCAAGGCTGTGTGGGTCCAGCTGGCAAGGGATATATCCTCCAGATCTGTGTGCAGATTGGGTAAATGTTTATGTGTATTGATGAAATGCCATCCCTGTTGGAAAGCATTAAAATGATTTGACAGCACAATGTTGGTGTGATGGCATCTGTTCTTTCACCTTAGGCAGCTCCACATTGCGGGCTCTGCGGTAGTTGCATTGGCAGGTTGGTGGCCAGAGTGAAAGGAGGCCAGAGAGTCATGTCCATTGTCTATCATGTCTTAAGATGGAGCCAAGAACATGTGCTAACATGGCCAATCTATGCAAATCTGGCCAGGATAAGTTCATCCCTTGCATCACGGGCAGCCATGTGCTTACATGCTGCCGCTGCTGCTGGTCAATAGACCAGTGCTCTGTCCTCCTCCTGCTCCTCCTCCTGCTCAGCCTCTTCCTCCTCATCTGAGGTGGCTTGGAACTAAGCCACTTGCTCATCGGGAAGCTTTAAGTCACGACGCTGTGCGATGTTGTGCAGTGCACAGCAGACCACGACCATTCTGGAGATACTGTATGGTGTATACTGCAGGGCTCCACCTGATCAGTCAAGGCATCAGAAACGCATCTTCAACAATCCAATGGTTTGCTCGATGATGGACCTGGTCAAAGTGCGGCTTGCATTGTAGCGCACTTCATCCTCATTAGCTGGCCTCCTGATTGGTGGCATTAGCCACTTCTTCAGGGGGTAGCCTTTGTCACCAAAGGAGCCATCCATTAAGTTGGTTTGGCAGATTGAAAAGCGGAGGAACACTAGAGTGCCGCAGGATGAAAGAGTGATGGCAACGACCACAGAACTTGGTGCAAACATGCAAAAACTCCTTATGGTTACACACCAGCTGCATGTTGAGTGGGTGGAAGCCCTTTCGGTTGACAAAGATAGCTGGGTTGTGATGGGGTGCCCTAAGGGCCACATGTGTGTAGTCTATAACGCCCTGCACCATTGGCATGCCTGCCATATTTGCAAAGCCAACCAAACTCGCGGTTATACTGCTTGATCCCTTGAGAAGTGGATGTAATTGTGCACCTTTGCGAAAAGGGCATCGGTAACCTGCGTGATGCAACTGTGGGCGGCCGCCAGTGAGATGCTGCTGATGTCTGCTGATGATCCCTGGAAGGAGCCTGAAACAAAGAAGTTGAGTGCGGTGGTGACTTTGACAGCCACTGGTAAGGGGTGTCCACCCATTCCTCTGGACACCAGGTCTTGCTGCTACACTCCGCAGATCTCTCAGACAACCTCTTGCGAAAGTCTCAGCCTCCTTTGGCACTGCTGCTCACTCATGTTGAGGTAGCTCATCCTCTGTCTGTAAACCCTCTGTTGGGGGTATCTCCTGCGGAAAGGTGCCTCGATGCACTGGTGCCATCTGCCCTGTGCAGCATCAGGTGGCTGAGCAGGAGGTTGCGTCTCCTGCTGCTGTTGCTGCTGAATGCCTGGTTCTGCTGCTGCCGTGGATGCTCCTCATCCGAATCTGAGGTCCATGGTGTAAGGAAATGAATGGTTCCCATGCTGCTTGCAGATGCCTCTGTTGGGGAAGCGCTCATTGCAAGCGGGGAGAGGGTCTTCCAAGGAGGTCGCACATTTGATAGGTACAAGCTGCAGCACCTCAGGCTTCGGAAGGCCTACTAAAAGTGCTGAAACACCTTTTAAAGCAAAGTTCTGCCACCTGCAACTAATCCCTGATGAAAGCTCCATTTTAATGGTGGAGCTGCAGCTGTGTGGAGGCCACCAACTTGTCAACCTGCCAGGTTTAGCTGATGTGGTTTAGGAGGGTCATGGAACACGCTGAAAATGTCAACAAATAACGAGGGCCTCTCGAAATAGGATTAGAGAGGTTCTTAACGACCACTTAAGGCTTTTAACAACCTCTCTGGGCTGCTGGAGTCGGTACTGTTTCCCACCCTGCAAAACCGGCACCCGCAAAATTGCACGGAGGCGGCTTCCGAACCCGCACTCATTTTTGTGATTTTCCTGCCTTTCCCACCTCCTCGGGGCTGAGAAAATCGTCCCCCATACTTCAGTTGAGGCCAAACCAATGTTTTATAAAGGTTCATCATAACTTCCTTGCTTTATGAAGCCCAGGATCCCATATGCTTTTTTTAAACCGCTTTCTCAACCTGCCCTGCCACCTTCAATGATTTGTGCACATATACCCCCAGGACTCTCTGTTCATGCACCCCCTTTAGGGTTGTACCCTTTAGTTTATATTTCCTCTCTTCGTTCTTTCTACCAAACTATATCACTTCACACTTTTCTCCATTAATTTTCATCTGCCACGTGTCCACAAGTTTCACAGCCTGTCTATTTCTTCTTGAAGACTATCGCTATCCTCCTCACTGTTCACTATACTTCCAAGTTTTGTGTCATCTGCAAATTTTGAATTGTGCCCTGTACACCCAAGTCCAAGTCATTAATATATATATCAAGAAAAGCAGTGGTCCTAGTACCGACCCCTGGGGAACACCACTGTATACCTTCCTCCAGTCAAATAAACAACCATTTACCACAACTCTCTGTTTCCTGTCACTTAGCCAATTTCATATCCATGCTGCCACTGTCCCTTTTATTCCACGGGCTTCAATTTTGCAGCAAGCATATTATGTGGCACTTTATCAAACACCTTTTGGAATTCCACGCACACCGCATCAACCACATTGCCCTCATCAACCCTCTGTTACCTCATCATAAACTCAATCAAGTTAGTTAAACATGATTTGCCTTTAGCAAATCCATGCTGGCTTTCCTTAATTAATCCACACTTGTCCAAGTGACTTAACTTTGTCCCTGATTATCATTTCTAAAAGCTTCCCCACTAGCGAGGTTAAACTGACTGGCCTGTAGTTGCTGGGTTTATCCTTCCACCCTTTTTTGAAGAAGGGTGTAACATTTGCAATCTGCCACTCACTCAGTACTACACTGGAGTGTGAGCCTAGATTAATTGCTCAAGTAAAATTTGTTAAAAATGTCAAAAAGTAAGTAAAAGGATAAATCAGGAGCAGCAGTAAAATGGTGAAATGTTAAAGGGAGTGCAGAAATAGAAAGACCTGGGGGTTCACTTACATAAATTTTTGAAAGTAGATAGGGCTGCTAATAAACCATATGGGACCCTTGGATTTATTAATAGAGGCATAGAGTACAAAAGCAAATAATTTATGGTAAACCTTTATAAATCACAGGTTAGACCGCAGAATATCATATCAAATTCCGGGCACCACATTTTAGAAAGGATGGCAAAGCCTTGGCGAGGTTGCTGAGGAGATGTGCCAGAATGAAGCAGGGATAAGGGAATTCAGTTATGTGGAGAGATTGGAGAAGCTGCGATTGTTCTCCTTATCTCCTTAGAGCAAATTAGGTTAAGAGGAGGTTTAATAGAGGGTGTTCAAAATTATGAGCAGTTTTGATAGAGTAGATGGGGAGAAACTGTTTCAACTGGCAGGAGGGTTAGTACCCAAAGGATACAAATTTAAGATAATTGGCAAGAAAATCTAGGGGGAGATGAGGAGAATAATTTTTATTTAGAGAGAGTTGTTATGATCCGGAATGCACTGCCTGAAAGGGTGGTAAAACAAATTAAATAGTAACTTTCAAAAGGGAATTGGATAAATACTTGAAGGGGAAAAATGGCACAGCTATGGGAAAAGACCAGGAGAGCCAAAAAGAAACAATGGGCCAAATGGGCACCTTCTGTGCTATATAATTCTATGGTCCCCACCTCTTTTGGGGGTTAAATTTCCCCCCTATGATTCGAAGGGGAAAAAATTGAGTGGCGCCCCTTTTGGGGTGCTATTGTTGCATTAGCACCCCGAAAACATTAGCGTCCCTCCGCCGGAAATTCAGCTACTGGAAGCACTCCACCTCCTTCTTGGGGCACTACAACTGAAGATCACAGCATTACATGCAATGCCACGTGCGTCAGCACGTAGCGCCGCATCATTGCAGGCCTCCTCCCCTGATTAAATGGGAGGGGCCTAGCACTGCGTGCACCGGGGCCCTGCTGGACCACTGGGAAGCAGGGCGCCGTGAAAACTGTCCAGCACTCAAGAGGAGTGCCGGGCTGAGCGATCGCGGTGGCACCCTAAGGATAAAGGGGAAGGGGGCAGGTGCTGGAAGTCGACTCAAAAATAATGGCCGCCCGATACCTGCCTCTTTTACTACTGCCGCCGCCACTGCAAAAACACCCCATGACCCTGTTGGTGATATTGTCTGGTGATAGGTCAGGGGGCGCAAGTGAATTTTGCGGCCGGGGCGCAAGCGGGGCGCTGCGCACGGTGATGACGCCATTGCTGGTGGCACAGCGCCGCGGGGCGCTACCAGCTACCACCGGCGCTAACCTCCCACTGAATTTCGTGGGAGGCATCAGTGGTGCAGTGCCCGGGCGCTCAGGGATTTGCACCCCATCAGCGCCCCCTGGGGGTGCTAACGAGAGGCACAAATCAACCCAATTTCCCGCCCCCCCCACAAAGTCTCAGACTTGAACCCACAGCCTTCTGACTTAGAGGCAAGAGTACTTCCGTTGAGCCAAGGCTGACATCTTGGTGACAAAACAACCTCCCTCCCTCCACTAAATTTGAAAATGGCTTTTATCCATAAAAATAAAGCCTACAAAGGTCTATACACCCTATAAACTGAGATGCAAAGTGGTTTGTGTTATGTTCATTAATAACTAGTCGTTTTTATTAAGAACAGCTAGCTTTTGCTAGACACTTTATTGAGCACATGTGGACTAGGTTCAGTATCTGTAGAGGCATCCATCTTGACTGCTGCCTTGTGGGTAGCCTGGTGCATTGTGGGTAGCCCACTCTTATATACATACAGCACCACCTAGTGTACCATTCCAGAATGACAGGTTACTGATCATTACACCCCCCTTTATTTGAGGTTAAACAAAATCAGTATCAATCAATCATAACAACATAAACATCTTCAAGAGTCAATACATTTTCAATGTAGTTTTCTTTGTACTCAAAGATTAAGTCTATCAGGCTTTTTTACTTCACGTGTGGATCTTCTCAGCACAGGTAAGTCTGATGTGTTTTCATGAGAGCCTGTATGTGTATGTGTTAGATTGTTCTGGTGGTGAGTCACAAGATTCGGTTGCGGCATTGTCATCGATTTGCTCTTCGATAGTCTCTTGTGTTTTTAGGAGGGAACGGCGGTTCCTCCTGAGAATCTGTCCTTCCTCAGTTCTAACAGTGTATGACCTTGGTCCTACTTCCTCAAGAACTGTAGCTTTCCTGTTCCATGCATCTGGATCTTCAATCCTGACAACATCATCCCTTATCAATGGTTTCAGAGTTTTGGATGACTTGTCACAGTATGATTTCTGTTTCAGCTTTAACAGTTGAAGTCTCTGTCTCAGTTCCTTACTCTGCTTTTCTTTTGTGCAGCAGAGTAGCGTGGTATGCAACTTGCGACCCATTAGGAGTTCAGCAGGTGAAGAACCAGAGTCTAAAGGTGAGGCTCGGTAGCTCAGCAGGGTGAGATAAGGATCAGACTTGCTTTCTGTCACTTTCTTCAGTAGCTGCTTGAGAACTTAAACACCTTTCTCTGCCTTACCATTCGACTGAGCATACAAAGGACTGGATGTGATGTGTTGAAAGTCATAATGTGCTACAAACTTTTGCCACTCCTTACAGTTGAAGCACGGACCATTGTCGCTAACGGCAATCCTGGGAATTCCATGTCTGGCGAAGATGGATTTCACATGCATTATGACACTGCTTGCTGTGGTGCTTGAGAGCAGCGCCATCTCAGGATAGTTAGAATAGTAGTCAATCACTATTAGATAGTCTTTACCATTTAAATGAAAAAGGTCCATACCAACCTTTTCCCATGGTGCTTTTGGTATGTCAGCTACTATCATTGGTTCCTTTGCTTGTTTGTTTTGGTGTTTCTGACATGTCTCACATTTGCCTATCATGTTCTCAATGTCCTTATTTATGCCAGGCCAATAAACAGTGTCTCTTGCTCTCCTTTTGCATTTTTCAATTCCGAGGTGTCCCTCATGAATCCTTTTGAGCATGTCTTGACGTAGAGCCTGTGGAATGACTATTCTGTTCTGTTTTAGCAATAGTCCACTTGCGACACTCAATTCTGACCTGATGTGAAAATATTTTGGACAGGAACCTTTTGGCCAACCATGATGAATGTTCTCTATTACTGTTTGTAATACTATATCTTTTATTGTTTCTTCTGCTATTTGCTTTGATTTTGTGTCTGACACGGGCAGCGCAGCAGTGACCATACTCACATGAACATCCACGTCTTCTTCAGTAGAGCTCACATGACTCATTGTGGGTGCTCGGGATAGTGCATCTGCTAACACTATGTATTTCCCTGGAGCGTAGATCAGTTCAAAGTCATATCTTTGCAGCTTCATCATGAGTCGTTGAATCCTTGGAGACATCTCATTCAGGTTCTTATTTATGATGACAACCAGTGGGCTGTGGTCTGTCTCAACTGTGAAGGTGGGAAGTCCATATATGTAGCCATGAAACTTTTCTAGTCCAACTACCAAGCCTAGCCATTCCTGTTCAATCTGGGCGTATCGACACTCAGTATCAGTCATAGACCTGGAGGCATAGGCAACAGGCTTCCAATCTTCACCCTCTGCTTGTAGCAAGACCACACCTAGGCCATCTTTTGATGCATCCGTTGAAACTTTGATTCTTTTTGTTGGGTCAAAGAAGGTGAGTACAGGTGTGGTTGTCAGCACTGTTTTGAGGTTTATCCACTCTTGTTCATGTCTTTCTGTCCATGCAAACTCATTTGTTTTACGTAGCAGGTCTCGCAGACAGGCTGTCGTGGCTGACAAGTTAGGAATGAACTTTTCAATGAAGTTTATCATCCCCATGATGTGTAGCACTCCTTTTTTGTCAGTGGGTCGGGGCATTTTGAGTATGGCGTTTACTTTTTCCATATCTGGCTCTATTCCTTTACCAGACAGATTATCTCCTTAGAAAGTGACTTCCTGGATGCCAAACTGACATTTGGCTTTGTTGAGCTTCAGTCCATTCCGGCGTATGCTCTGTAGCACTTTAGTCAGTCTCTCATTGTGTTCTTTCAGTGTGGCGCCCCAGATGATGATATCATCAACATAGACCCGAACTCCTTCCAGACCTTCAATTATGTGTTCCATCGCTCTATGAAAGATTTCAGATGCAGATATTATCCCGAAAGGCATTCTGAGGAAACAATACCTGCCAAATGGTGTGTAGAAGGTACAGTATTTGGTGCTCTCTTCATCCAGTTTTAGTTGCCAAAATCCTTGTGAGGCATCGAGCTTTGTAAAGTATCTGGCACCTGACATTTCTCTGGTGATTTCTTCTCGCTTAGGAATCTGGCAGTGTTCACATTTTATGTTTGCATTTAAGTCCTTTGGATCCATGCATATTCTTAGATCATTGTTCTTTTTCTTTACACATACCATGGAGTTAACCCAGTCTGTTGGCTCTTCGACTTTCCTGATGACTCCTAGTGTGGTCATTCTGTCCAGTTCATTCTTGGGCCGGTCACGCAGGGGTGCTGGAACTCTTCATGGAGCATGTACCACTGGCTGAGCATCCTCCTTTAGCTGGATCTTGTAAGTGAATGGTAGAACTCCAAATCCTTTGAACACATCCTGGAAATTATTTACTACAGAATCCATTGAGTCATCTGGTCTGCTTATGGCACAGTTAATATGGTATACTCTCTTGACCAGTTCTAAGTCCTCACAAGCTTTGTCACCCAGTAGTGAATCAAGTCCTTCAGCCACAACAGAAAACATGAGAAGATGCACTTTGTCTTTGACTGTCACTTTAAGTCTGCATACACCTAAGCTATCTATTTTCTGTCCATTATAGTCCTTCAGTAGTACTGACTTTTTCTGTATTTTGGGCTTTTCTTTCATGTTTTTAATGTCACTCATACTGATTAAGTTTGCTTTTGCCCCAGTGTCCAGTTTCAATGTAACTAATGCTCCATTTATCTGCAGTGGGATCATCCATTTGTCCTCTTTTACTGCATTAATTTTATGTTCAGCATTGTCCATATCTGAGGGCTGCACATTTTCTGTATCATTTTTACATTGTCACATGACACCATTCGTACAAAAAATGTCTCACTTAAATCAGTGTCCTCAATCACATTAACTCGTTGCCCTTTCTTTGTTTTTACTTTTGAAAAGCATTGTTTGGCAAAGTGATTCTTTCCATTACACTTTGTGCACATTTTTCCAAACGCTGGGCATTGTCTTAACTGGTGTTTGTAACCACAGCGTTTACAATTAAAAATTTCATCCTCCGATTGCTTTTCATTTCTGTTCTGCTCATGTTTCTTCCCCTTGTAGGACACAGCACTGACAGCAGCATTATCACTCATTACAATCGCATCATTATTGATTTCACTGAAATTCTTCGCGTGCTTTCGAGCTAGCTCGCTGGCTTGGCATATTTTCACAGCAATTTCCAATGTTAGTTCGGTTTCTCTCAACAGACGTTCCCTGACTTTTTTTATCATGAATACCAAACACAATCTGGTCACGAATCATGGATGCTTTCAGCTCAGAGAAATTACATGTCTGTGCTTTCAGTTTCAGATCAGTTATAAAGCTATCAAAAGTCTAATTTTGCTGCTGTGTCCGAGAACAGAAGGTGTACCTCTCATAGGTTTCATTATTTTTGGGAGAACAATGTGTATCAAACTTCTTTAGCACATTGTCTAATTTTCCTCTGTTCTCCTCTGGATTAAATACAAATGTATTAAATACCTCTATCGCCTGTGGGCCTGCAACCGTGAGCAGCAATGCTATTTTCCTTGCGTCTGGCTTCATACCGTACCTGATGGCAGCAATGTAGAGTTTGAATTGTTGTTTAAAAGTCTGCCAATTGTAGTCGATATTTCCTGTGAGTTTCAAATGCTCTGGTGGCTTTAAATTCTCCATGTCACGTTGCACAATATTCAGCAGATCTTACCAATCCTGGTACCATGTTATGTTCATTAATAACTAGTCATTTTTATTAAGAACATCTAGCTTTTGCTAGACACTTTATTGAGCACATGTGGACTAGGTACAGTATCTGTAGAGGCATCCATCTTGACTGCTGCCTTGTGGGTAGCCTGGTGCATTGTGGGTAGCCCACTCTTATATATATACAGCACCACCACAATGTACCATTCCAGAATGACAGGTTACTGATCATTACAGTTTGTCCATTGACAATTGTCCTTTTGTTTTAACAGCCTGCAGTGTACTCCTGTTAATTACTATTTAATTGGTCAGAATGTTTTATATCATCTCTAGTACACTTCATAGCCTTTTTCTTGAGGTATAATTGCTAAAAATTAAATGTGTTGTCATAATCCATTAGTGATGATAACATTTCTTAAATTCATGTAGTTATAAATTCATGTAGTTATAATCACAATGAATTCCTATTTCTCACTTAGAATCAAAGGAGTGCAAAAAAAAATCCTAAAAATGATTCATTACATGGGATAATTAGCTTTTAATTACAATATACTAATTACTTGAGAACTAGATCCCAGGGCAAATTTATGTTTGAATTATACTAGAAGGGGCCTCTTCTTGACAGGGCTTTTTAGAATTTTGTGCAAAGTTGTCATAATCAAGTCTCAGTGACAATAGAATGGAAATCCAGTCCTGGGTTGGTAGTCCTAAACTAATAATGTTTGTCTTCATCCAGGTACTCGCAGTTAAAATATCTGGAAAATAACCTTTGCGGGCCTTCAAACTACAAGATGTTGCAGTTATAGTTTAAATGTAGCCTGAATCTTGAGCTGAGGCCTGATCCAACACCAGAACAAAGTGGAGTGAGACTCCCTGGGACAGGCAGTCTAACGGGATAGTCTCACTCCACTTGTCGAAACCACTTTGTACCAACGCTAAACTTGCCGGTCAAGTTTTTCTGCTTTAGGCACAATCGACGATTCCGGCGCAAATTGCACCCATTTTGAAAAGTGTTTTTTTCCCCCCTCGACTTGCCACTCAAACTCATTTGCATATCACCAAATGCAAAATCTACCATGAACCTGCGCAATTAAGCATTTTAAAATGTAATTTAAAAAAAAAATTTGCTTTAAAAGATATTCCTTGATATATTTAAGAGTGTTAATTGTTGCAGTTTGATTAGTACAGATGAAAATAGGTTTATCATAAAAAATAAGCATTTTAAGTCAGTGTCAATCCACCACCTGTGAGTAACCTGATTTTTAATTACTGAAAATGACTTTAAAAAAATATACAGAACCATTTCCTAGTTATATTGGGGGACAGCAGTGAGTTTCTTAGTAAATTAAAAAATGATATATATTCAAAAGCTTTTAAAACGTTCCTATTAACGTCCTTGCAAACAAAAGAACCAGCTTAATTTTTAGAGCATCATCAAAGGCCTGCAAACGAGTGCAATTAATGGAAACTTGCAATGCTTCTTGCACGATGGTTTTTAAACTACGCAAACGATCGCGGAAACTCAATTTGTGCTGAATGTAATTTGCACTTGAAACTCTGCAATCTTTTGCATTGGTTACACTGATTTTGGGCCATTTGTGCCGAATAAACCAATGCAACCAAGTGGAAACTCCAGGCCAGAGTGTGGATCAGACGTAAAGTTTCAAATTGATGCTAAACGTGTGGAGTGAGAATGCTGTGCTGAAGAATGCCACAAATCAAAAGAGATTCTTAATCTTTTCATTTACTTCTTACATGAGACAAAAACTGTTCCATAAACATAAGAAGATTATAATTTTGGTAAATAGGGCTGCGAATTTAACAGAGGAAGTGGGTTGGAGTCAGATTGCCTGGTGGGCGGGTTCCGGTCCCGCTGCCTGTTTCAGCCGCTCCCGATTTCCAATTTTGGTTTAATATCCCTAATTAGTCCCGTCGTGCACGCTGGCCGGTCCAATGAGTGGGAGCGTGTCTGTTGCCTGTTGCTGTCCACCGATGACATCATTGCTGCTGTTGTTTTTATGGGGCCCATGCAGCCTCAGCCTCTCATGTCTCCTTTCTGCTGCTGTTTGAATGGGCCCTGGCTACAATGATTGCTGCCAAATGCAAGGCTGCTCCAAGGTTCAATGATGACTCCCTCCAAGCTCTTCTGGAGGGATTGAGAGGGCGCAGGGAGATTCTGTTCCCTCCTGATGGCCGGAGGAAGCCTCCTCAGCAAACCAAGGCAGCCTGGCTGCACATTGCTGTTGAGGTAAGCGCAAGGTCCATTTGTTCATGCACCAGGATCCAGTGCCGGAAACGGATTAATAATCTTCTGTGATCATCAATCGTGAGTATCACATCACACTTACCTTCACTCCGCTTCTCTCCTCTTCTCATCATCAGCACTTTGCTTTGTAAGCCTGCTCCTCCACATCCCAACTTACCCTTACTTCCCTTGCACCCTTACCTATCCATCGCTATCTCTGTACTGAATCACTTCACGATCCTACTATGCACCCCTCACACCCGCTCTCACTGTTATGCAATGGCAACAACTAATAACATACAGAGAGGAACCTTCCTCTTGGCACCTCACTCCATCTTGGTCTCCCTCTAAGCTTCTGTGTTATGGATTCTTCACAGTCACACCATCACTCTCGCTAAAACTCCACTTGTGTCCCTCCTTGCAGGAAAAGATAGCCCACAAAAAAAGAGGGAGAGAGCATCAACAGGAGGAGGCCCACCACCCCTGGCAACATTGACAAGTGCTGAGGAGGCTGCTCACAAGATTGTGGGAGGTGGTGAGGAGCTGGAAGTGAGGGACGGAGTGATGGGTGCACTAGACGAAAGTGGTGACAGAATAGATTTTCAACCCTCTCATTTAGATTTGATGATTGACTGCAGTGGCATATGTTGTTCAGAGATTGACTTTTGATCATCTGTACAATAATATGTGTCCGCTACCTAAAAATCAGATGTCTAACTCATGCCTTTGCTCTCCCACAGGACCATCGAGAGCCCCCCTCCCCACTGTCCAGGAGGAAGAGCCGGACGACTCCTCAGAGGAACCTGCAGCCTCTGAGGGAGCAGCGTCACCAGGACTCAGCGCACCCAGCACCAGCGCAGGTACACACACCTCGGCGGGGCCATCGCGACATAGAGTAGTGTTGTCACCTGGCATATCAGCTGCATGTAGACGCTGTGTCTCTGGGGCCATCCAGAAAGAGAGCGGTGCTGAAATTCCAGGAACAAGTGCAGGAGTCTCTGACAGGGTTTGCATCCAGGGTAACTGCGAGGGTACAGAGAATGGACGAGTCCATCTCTAACATGAGCACTGCCTTTGTGAAGGCAATGGCGCATGAACATGCCGCCATGGAGAATTTGACAACCTACATGGAGGACATAAGTCACCAGACTCAGGAGAACACGGTGATTCTTCTAAATAGATGGTCTGCTATGGAGGGTAGATGGGCATCTATTGAGGAGAGACACCAGAGGTATATGGATGTCCCCATTATGAGGATTATCAGTACAGAGACAGGTCCTCATGGCCCCACTGATGTGAAGCAAGGTGTTCTCCAACCACTTGCTAGCACTGAAGTGCTGGTGGCCCATGAGAGGGATGTTGGTGGCAGAAAACAAGGAAGCATAGGCTCCTCTCCAAGCGCTCACATGAATATGCCACTGTGGAGCCCTCGGTCAGAGCCATAGATTCCTCACGCGACTGAGAGGGCTCTCTCAGCCCCTGCACAGCCACAGGAAGATCAGACTGTGGAGGAGCCCACACAAGCTTCCAAACCCAGAGGATGCCCGCCAAAGGCATCTAAGCAGACGCAGAATCAAAGTGGGAAAATTGCCTCTTCATCTGCCGAAGCCACAGGGGAAGCACTACATAGAAGCACGCGCAAGAGGCAGTTAACACACAAATAGTCACAGGGGTAGTTACTTGGGTGTTTTGTTCTATTGTAAAGTATTGATTGTCATCCTTATTGTGATGTGATTAAACAAAAGTGATGGCAAAGAGTTGAAGTTCTGAAGTATATGTTCTGAGAAATGGAAGTTGCACAGCGAGGGCTCAGGGCAACCTGCATTTGTAATGATGGTTGTGTTAGTGATAGGAAAGCACCGTTTATTGGAGAGATGATGTATGGCATGTTAAGAAAGTCATCCACACATTCATAGCCATATGCCAGCCACCTGTGGTTGACGTGTAAGCTTACGTGAATCTGGCATGGGTGAGTGCGTATCTTGCCTGACAGCCATCAGTGTGGTCGGGTGCTGCTGCATTGGCCACATCCAGCCCCGAAAGGCATACCTCCTCCTCCTTGTCTTCAGCCTCCTTGGCCTCCTCCTCTTCGTCCGAGGAGGCTTTGCGATAAGCCACTTGTTCCTCGGGCAACGCCAAGCCATGCTGCTGTGCGATGTTGTGCAGGGCACAGCAGATGAAGATGATTCTGGACACATAGAACATAGACAAATAGGAGCAGGAGTAGGCCATTCAGCCCTTCGAGCCTGCTCCACCATTCAATATGATCATGGCTGAACCTCTATCTCAATACCATATTCCCGCTCTCTCCCCATACCCCTTGATGCCTTTTGTGTCTAGAAATCTATCAATCTCCTTCTGAAATATATTCAGTGAATTGGCCTCCACAGTCTTCTGTGGTAGAGAACTCCACAAGTTCGCAACCCTCTGAGTGAAGAAATTTCTCCTCATCTCAGTCCTAAATGTCCTACCCCATATCCAGACACTGTGACCCCTCGTTCTTGACCACCCAGCCAGAGGAAACATCCTCTCGGCATCCAGTCTGTCTAGCCCTGTCAGAATTTTATACGTTTCAATGAGATCCCCTCTCATTCTTCTAAACTCTAGTGAATACAGGCCTAGTCGACCCAATCTCTCCTCATACGACAGTCCTGACATCCCAGGAATCAGTATGGTGAACCCTCGCTGCACTCGCTCTATGGCAAGTATATCCTTTCTTAGGTAAGGAGACCAAAACTGCACACAGTACTCCAGGTGTGGTCTCACCAAGGCCCTATATAACTGTAGTAAGACATCCTTGCTCCTGTACTCAAATCCTCTTGCATTGAAGGCCAACATACAATTTGCCTTCCAAACTGCTTGCTGCAACTGCATGTTTGCTTTCAGTGACTGGTGTACAAGGACACCCAGGTCCCTTTGTACATCAACATTTCCCAGTCTACCACCATTTAAATAATATTCTGCCTTTCTGTTTTTCCTACTGAAGTGGATAACTTCACATTTATCCACGTTATACTGCATCTGCTCACTCAACTTGTCTAAATCACCTTGAAGCCTCTTTGCATTCTCCTCACAACTCACAATCCCACCTAGTTTCGTGTCATCAGCAAACTTGGAAATATTACATTTGGTTCCTGTTGTGTATGTACCTTTAAGAGTCTAGGTTCGGATCTGTTGTATCCGTGTGTTAATGGAGACACGGAATGCAGGAGTTGGTTTAACAGGTGTTTACTGAACAAAGTCTGGAGGTGAACTAAAAGATACAAGACGCCATACAGGCTTATATACCCGAGTGGTCACTACCGGTATTACAGTACACAGGGGCTCTTAAAGGTACATACACGACAATTCCTCCCCTTTTAGATAATTAGTACATAACATTTTAAGTAATCATTAATTAACATGTTTACAAGAACAATAATCTACACATTTGCTGCAGTTAATCAATTATAAGTCAGTCTCTCTGGAGGCTTCCTGACTCGGTCCGGATAATGCCTCGGTGGTGTAATAGTTTTCGGTGGTGTAGTAGGTTCTTTTGGCAAGGTCGATTCGGCTTGAGTGCCAGTGTCGGGTTCATCTGGTTCCAGTATCACCGGATCGGAGGTAGATACTATGGGTATCTCTGCTTCATCATTAGGCGTATAGAGTTGTGGTGTAGGTTGTCCCTTTTCGGATGACTCTATGATCTGGTCAGCATGGCACCTTATTATGCTTTCACCAATGTCCACGGTATACATCAGCGGTCCTAGTCGTGTGCAAATCGTTCCAGGCTGCCATTTCTCGGTACGGTAGTCCCGGGCCAAAACTTGTTGACCTATCTGGAAGGTTCTAGTTGGCCTTTCATTCATGCCTTGAAATTGTCGGTTCTCTCCGTCCCTTCTGATGTTTGGCTTGATCAAATCCAGCCGGCATCTTAGGCTCCTATTGAAAAACATCATGGCGGGAGTTTGGTTTGTAACCACATGTGTTGCATTCCTGTATGCAAACAAGAAGTTATCTACCTTATGTTGTAGATTTATGTCTTCATTACCCATGGCCTTTATGGCCTTCTTGAAGGTCTGGACAGACCTTTCAGCTAATCCATTGGTGGCGGGATGGTATGGGGCGGACGTGTAGTGCTTAACCCCATTGTTTTTTAAGAACTTCCTGAATTCTTCGGACACAAATTGCGGTCCATTATCAGAACAGATCTGTTCAGGCAGCCCATTCCTGGCAAATATGGTCCTTAATACTGTGATGGTTTTTTCCGTGGTGGTGGAGGACATCTTTATTACCTCCGGCCACTTGGAGTGTGCATCAACCGCGATTAAGAACATTGAGTCCATAAATGGACCAGCAAAGTCGATATGTACCCTTTGCCATGGAGATGAGGGCCACTCCCATGGATGTAGAGGGGCTTGTGGTGGGGCGTTTTGGACCTTCTGGCATCCTAGAAAGCTCTTGGTCATTTCTTCGATGTCTCCATCGATACCTGGCCACCACACAAACGCTCTGGCTAGGTTCTTCATTTTCACTCCACCCAGATGCCCCTCGTGAAGCTCCTTTAGCACTTTATCCTGGAGTTTGGGTGGAATCACCACTCTGGATCCACACATCAAGGTTCCTCGGCACACTGACAGCTGTTCTCTTCTTTGCGAGAATGCTGGCAACAGTGGTTCGCCATGTGCTGGCCATCCCTTCACCGTTAAATCGTAGATTCGTGAGAGAGTCAGGTCATTTCTTGTTTCCTTTTCAATGGTAGAATTTGTTACTGGTAGACATTCTACTGTGGTTGAGTGGAACATCTCCACTGGGTCCACTGTAGGTGCCTCTTCTACCGTTGGCAACGGTAAGCGCGATAAACCGTCAGCATTCCCATGCTGTTTTGATCCTTTGTATTCTATGTCATATTGGTGTGCCCCTAGGAAAAGGGACCACCTCTGTAGCCTTTGCGCTGTCATAATGGGAACGGCCTTTTTAGGGTTGAATATGGAGACGAGGGGTTGATGGTCAGTCAACAAGGTAAATTTTGTCCGTGTAGGTAATGGTTGAATTTCTTCACTCCCCACACCAGGCTGAGTGCTTCCCTGTCGAACAGGGCATAGTTACGCTCAGCTAAGTTCAATGACCGTGACACAAAAGCTATCGGCTGCTCCGAGCCATCAGAGAATCTTTGCGATAATACCGCTCCTACACTGTAAGGGGATGCATCGCACGCCAGTCTGATTGGCAGTGATGGGTTGTAATGAGCCAACACTTCCTTGGACGTGATCAAGCCTTTGCATTTATGGAAGGCACGTTTACAGTCTTCGCTCCATTTCCAAATTACTCCCGTTTGTAGCAGTGCGTTAACAGGGTGCAGAACAGTTGACAAGTTCGGTAAAAATTTATGATAGTAATTTATCAATCCCAGGAATGACCTTAATTGTGAGACATTTTCAGGTGCTGGGGCTTTTATGACCGCTTCAATCTTTTCAGGTGACTTATGCAACCCTTCTTCGTTAATTATATGGCCACAATATGCTATTTGTTTCTGGAAAAATTCGCACTCGGTGCGATTTGCTCATAGGCCCCGTTCTCTCAGCCTAGTGAGCACCTGCTCCAAATTGGCAAGGTGCTCGTTGTCGTTTTCTCCTGTTACAAGGCTGTCGTCTAGGTAGCATTGAGTCCCTGGAATCCCTTGCAGGACTTGCTCCATAGCTCTTTGCCAGATAGCTGGAGCTGATGCTACACCAAAAACCAGTCGATTGTACTGGTACAGGCCTTTGTGTGTGTTTATCGTGAGATACTTTTTAGAAGGCTCCTCAACCTCCATCTGTAGATATGCCTGTGCCAAGTCAATTTTGGTGAAACGTTTCCCTCCGGATAGTGAGGCGAAAATATCTTCTATCCTTGGAAGAGGATACTGTATCGTGTGAAGGACCGGGTTTACACTCACCTTGAAGTCCCCACAGATGCGAATTTTTCTCTGTTCTTCAGATTTATCATTATTCAACGTTTTCTTCATGACCGGGACGATGGGTGTTGCCCACTCACTCCAATCTACCTTGGATAACACGCCTGCTTTTTCCAAATTCTCCAGCTCTGCCTCGACTGCTGGACGAATTGCGTATGGCACCGGCCTTGCCTTAAAAAACTGGGGAATTGCCGCATCTTCCACTTTTATTAGGTGGTGATGCCTTTCAAGGTTCCTAGTTCCTGTTGAAACACTTCTTTGGCGTTATCCAAGATGTCTTTTAATCGTTCAGGTATGACGTCATCATCATTTTTTTCTTGCTGGTCACCGTCAGTGCCTGAATGGAGTTCCAGTCTAAACGTATCTTCCTGATCCATTCACGTCCCATCAACGGTGGACCACCATCTTGCAGAACGTATAAATACAACTTCTGTATTTCCTTGCCGTTGTATACAACAGGCACCTTTATTTTCCCTCTGGGGTATACTTTCTGCCCCGTATATGTCTTCAAGATAATGGATGTGTCTTTCAAAGGTATTTGCGGAAATAGCCGCTCGTAATCCCGTCGACTTATGACGGTCAGAGCTGATCCTGTATCGAGCTCCATTTTAACTGGGGACCCCGCTATCGTGAGGGTAACCCAAATGGTCTGGTAATCTTCTTTGGCAATTACATTATGTAATTTGAGACAGCTTAGTCTCTTGTTTCCGGAGTCGCTATCGCTCTTCTGGTCTTCGGAGCTACTGTCCGTCATCATTTGTACCTTTCTGTACTTTTACTCTATGATTTTTTTTCTGTCAGTGGATTTTTTGTTTCCAGATTGGCATACACGTGCAATGTGTCCCATCTTTCCGCATTGCCTGCATGCTTTGTCCTTGAACCAGCAGTCCCTCTTGTCATGGGTGGATCTGCCGCAGCGATAACATCTCTCGAAACCCTGTGTCATTTCATGGGTGCCGAAGTCCTGTGGCTTTTGCTGTATCTCTGCAGCTCCTCTTGCTGCTGCTTCGTATGATACAGCCACACTGAAAGCCTTGTCCAGTGTTAAATCTTTCTCAGAAAGTAGCCTTTTCTGTGTTCCTTCACTTAGGAGACCGCAGACGAATTTGTCTCGTAGAGAATCTGCCAGTCCTGCCCCGAATTGGCAGTGCTTTGACAGCTTTCGTAATTCGGTGAGGTAATCAGCGTTACTTTCATTCTTGTGCTGATTCCTCCTGAAGAATTTGAATCGTTCCGCTATCAGCAGCGGTGTTGGGTTTAAATGCTCCTGTAGGGTATCAACAATCTCCTTAAAATTATTGTCCATTGGTTTGGCTGGAGTGATTAAGTTTCGTAACAGCCCGTATGTCCTTGCGCCCATCAGATTTAGAAGTACCGATGCCTTTTTATCATCCTCTACTTCATTCGCTGTGCAATATACCTCCACTCTTTCCATATATGTGGTCCAATCCTCTATATCACTATCGAAAGCAGTAATATTGCCAGTCTTAGGCATCCTGATAATCCAAAATGGCGCCTCCCGCGCTTTCCTTTCTTCCCTGCCGAGAAAAAATGGCGCCTCCCGCGCTTTCCCGCCATTGCCGCTGCTGACAACACTGTTCTCCGCGTTTTTTATTTACACAGATATTTTTAACAGTTGGAGATACATTCCCGCCGGACTCTCTGGGACATTTCCCTCCCTCTGCTTGGTCCAAATGCCGACCTGCTTTGCAGCGCCGGCCGTCTCCCGAGTGCTCCACCCTCCGTCTCTGTTTACCTCCGCCTTCCGACTCGCTGCTCGGCCCCGCTGCAGAGCCACCTGATCGAGCCCCAGCCCGCCGCCCAGGAAGGATTAGTGCAGTACCTGTCACCAGCCCGGCTAGCTGGTGAAACCACAGTTTTTTTTTCTTCGACCTTCATCTGAGGAATCGATCTCCTTGAGGTGCTGCCGAATTGCAGTTAATTCCGTTTCCAATTCGTCGCCACTGTTGTATCAATGTGTTAATGGAGACACGGAATGCAGGAGTTGGCTTAACAGGTGTTTACTGAACAAAGTCTGGAGGTGAACTAAAAGATACAAGACGCTATACAGGCTTATATACCCGAGTGGTCACTACCAGTATTACAGTACACAGGGGCTCTTAAAGGTACATACACTACAGGATCGGTCATGGCCCTGTGGGTAGCGGAGCGGGCCCAGGGGCCATGTAGCCTGATCCTGCTCCTATTTCGTGTGTCTAATTCTGTTAGATTCAGGAGATGGTTCTGTGATTGTAGATTGGCGGTTAGGATCAGATCAGCCATGATCTTATTGAATGGCGGAGCAGGCTCGAGGGGCCGATTGGCCTACTCCTGCTCCTGTTTCTTATGTTCTTATGTTCTTAAGAACTGATTTTATACTGCAGTACCGGCAGTGACCACACCTGTATATAAAGCCATAGCAGGCTTCTGTACTTCAGTCTTAAGTTACCCTCTGTTCAGCTGCAAGCACGAGCAGAGGGAGCAGCCAGACTTTGGAGAGTGGATTAAAGTGGTGGTCCCCTGACCAGGAAGAGGAGGAGAACGTTGGACCACCACCACCAACTCCACCATCATTACATCAACTGAGGTGCCTGGAGAGAGAGGACAGAGGAGGAGAAGGAGAAAGGAGGCCTACATCAACATCAACCAGGGGAGAGGCCTTTCTATCACTGCCTCCCCAATTTGGCCTCCACTTCAGGAGAGGGAGAGAGGGGAGAGAAACCAACTGCTTGAAAGGAGGGAAGAAAACTTCATCCGGAACATCTACAGGTGGGTGTTATTTGGGGCACTCTCCCAAGACTTTGTATTTTAGGTGGGGGGAGAAAAGAAGAAGCAAGGCCGGATCATCAAGGGGTGTAGTGTGTGTGTGTGTGTGTGCTCTTGTTAAAAGCTAGGCCACACACACCACTAATTAGCATCCCTTCTATTGCCTGCCCTGGGAGAGCTTGGAGCTGCCCAAGGTGAAGTCCTTAATTTAATTTAATTACATCGTTAAGACCTGTTGCAGGACTAAGCCTGGACTTCTCCAGCTTTTCCAGGTGAAGACGTCTTCTCCCCCTGCCAGAAGACCACCATCACCAAAGACTTTTTCCATCGGAGAGTGCAACCCTGCCTACACCCACCCACCATCCTGAGTGGCAACACTGCCCTTTGCGGCCTCCCTCCTTCCCACCCCCCCACCTCTCTCTCTCTCTTTGTCTCTCTCTGCCTGTCTTTCTAAGGCACCTTAGTTTCATCTATTTTATTAATTGCCAATTGAGCAGAGGGGCGAGGGCTCCTCTCCCAATTTAAATCAATAAGGAGAGAGGTGTGTCCTCATTTTAATCAGCTCCCTCTGCTCAATAGAGGACAAAAAAAAATATATATATATATATACACCGAGGCCATTAACACCTTCAGGCCTGTGACTTGGGGTGAGTGTAGCCCTTAAAAAAAGCACCCCAGAATGGCGACTGCATCTTCGCCGGTGGCGGGGCCAGCCGGGACCTATGCGAGAGTGGTAGCCACAGCCACAGCTGCTCCCGCTGTTCCTGCTGCCCCGTCACCTTTTCGATTAATAACGAAAAAGCTTGGGGTGAAGAGCTACACTCACCCCACTATGACCATCGAGGCCTGCGTCAAGGCCATGGCTGGGGTTGTCGGCCCCTCAGCCATCATCGCGGCCTCGAAAATGTATGGGAAGGCTGTGTTCTTCCTGGGGTCGGAGCGGGCGGTGTCCCTGGCTGTCGCCAAGGGGCTCACCGTGGGCGGGACCTTCCTGCCGGTGGATCCTCTCGAGGCCACCGCGCAGAGGATCATTATTTCCAACGTCCCGCCCTATGTTCCTGGTGAGCTCCTCCTTCCCCATTTGCGACAACTTGGGGAGGTGAGGTCGGGGATCACGCCCATCCCGCTTGGCTTCCGGGAGGCCAGCCTTCGCCACGTCTTCTCCTTCCGGCGCCAGCTGTTTATCCAGCTGGCGCGGGAGGAGGACACTGAAGGGGCGTTCGTCGTCCTCCACGAGGGGACCGCCTACCGCGCCTTTTGGACGTCGGACGGTGTGAGGTGCCATGCCTGCAGGGAGGTGGGGCACATCAGGAGGAACTGCCCTGCCTCCAAGGCCGCCGGATCATCTCGTGCGGCCGAGGCTGGCGCCGCCGCCGCCGCCCTTCCCCCCGGATCTGCCCGCGCGTCAAGTACGTCTGATGCGCGGTTGACGTCGGGGGCCGATGCCACCAAGGCCTCCGGCGGGGGGGAGGGAGCGTGTCCGGCCGGAAAGAAGGCGCGGGGAAAAAAGAAGCACCTTGGGGCAGGCCCCCCCGTGGATGGTGAGCCCTTGCCCCTTGAGCCCCTTACACCCGCGCTCCTCGCGGAGTTGATCAGGGCAGATGTGAGCGGGAGGGGCCCCGTGCCCGAGCCTGTGGCCGCAACCGCCGCAGCGGTAATGCCAATACCTGCGGCCGGGCTCGGGCCCGAGGAACCCGACAAACCTGCTCCGCCGGAGGGAGTCGAGGAGGAGGCCTTTGCAGACATGGAGGTCTCCCTCGCTCCCTCCGTGCTAAAAAGAAGGCGCGACCCCCTGGATGAGGAGGAGGACCGGGAGGAGGAAGGTCCCTCCGAGCAGGGGGAGTCGTCGCCCGCCGCGGGTACTGCGCCCCCCCGCCCCCCCAGCGCTGTCGTCATCACCAGCGATCGGCAGGGGTCGCCTGTCCCTCGGGAGGCTGAGGCAGATGTGTCTGTCCAGCACGTGCCTCCCGGGGATGGGGATGAGACCCTGCCCATGGGGGGGGTTGCGGAACAACCCGCGGCAGTAATTGAAGTTGACCTTTTATCGGTGTCGTTACCCCTCGCCGGGTCGGGCAGCCTGGGGGCTGGGTCGGGCGAGCTCGAGGATAATGAGCTCGCCCAATGCGACCCGGACGTCTCCCAGGGGATGCTCGTCCTGGTAGAGCTTTTAATTCAAAACCCCCCGTCCGCTGGGTCGGAGGTTGGTGGCGGGGAGGAGGATGGCCCCCTGGCTGCGTCTCTGGTGCCGGACGTACTGGAGGAGCTGGAAATTGTTCTCTCCCCGGTTTCTCCGGTCGTTCCGGCGTCTGAGGCGGAGGGGAGCTCTGAACCGCCGCCGTCTTCTGGCCCGGCACCCCTAGAGGAGCCCAGGGAGAAATCCTCTGCCGCCGATCCTGGGGGTGGGATCCGGGCGGAGGCGGGGCTGGCTGGCGCGGCCGAGTCGTTCGCTTCGCACTGCGCGGCGGACGGGTCGGCCGCTGGTGACGACCCCCTGGAGGAGGATGGGGACTCGGTGATGGGCACGGAGGACGATTCGGACTCCAGCGCCGACGTGGCGATGGATGACCTCGTGCCCCTTGCCGAGTCTCCCCTCATTTCCGTAAGGGAACTCCGGGATTTTATGGCCACGTGCCTGGGTCAGCGCAATAAGGTCCGGCTGGCCCTCGACAGGTGGTCGGAGCTGGCGCTGCTCATCGATTCCGTCCGCGCCGCCGTTAAGATCTTGGGCGCGGACGAGGGTGTGAACCCGCTCGAGCTGCGTCGGCTCACAACGTTTCTCACTGGGCTGCTGAGGAAGTGGCGGCGGACCAGCGGCTGCGCTTCCTCGCCCCGTTAGGTGTAGGTAGAGGTTGCACTATGCTTCTGACATGAAGATAACCATAGCCAGCCTCAACATCAATGGCAGCAGGGAGGCGCGCCGCAGATTCAATAACTTCTCGGTCCTTCGGGACGGGAAGTATGCGGTGTGCTTCCTGCAAGAAACCCACACCGTTCCGGGAGACGAAGCCACGTGGCTCCTGGAGTGGCAAGGAGGGTTCAGCATGAGTCACCTCTCCAACAATTCCAGCGGGGTGGCTATCTTGCTGGCCCCGCATTTTCAGCCGGAGATCTTGGGGGTCAAGGAGCACGTGCCGGGCCGCTTGCTCCATGTCACTGTTCGCCTGGGGGGCGTGCCGCTCCATCTAGTGAACGTGTACGCCCCTCAGACCAGTGCGCAGCAAGTGCGCTTCTTCGAAGAAGTGTCCGCTCTCTTGGGCTCCATCGACGTGGGCGAGTGCGTCATCCTCGGGGGGGATTTTAACTGCACCCTCGAGGCGAGGGACCGTTCGGGTCCCCCGCGAAGCCCGGCGGCGATGGAGAAGTTGAGGGACCTGGTTGGGTCCTTCGACTTGGTGGACGTCTGGTGAAATCTCCACCCCGACTCCAGCGCCTTCACTAGCGTGAGGTCTGGGGGAGGAAGGTCCAGAATCGACCGCCTCTACATTTCCCGGGCGTTCGTCTCCTGCATTCCGGCAGCTTCCATGCGGCTGGTGCCGTGCACGGACCACCACCTGGTGTGGGCGGAGCTCGCTCCGCTGCGCGCGCGGGGGGGGTCCGTGTACTGGCATTTTAACAACCTGCTGCAGGAGGACGCACGGTTCCGGGATTCGTTTCGGCGATTCTGGGCCGACTGGAGAAGGAAGCAGGGGGGCTTCCCCTCCTTGAGGCTATGGTGGGATGTGGGCAAGGCTCACATCCGTCTCTTCTGTCAGGAGTACGCGAAGGGGTCGACCAAGAGGCGGGAGGCCCGGGTCGGGCGGTTGGAGAAGGAGGTGCTCGACCTGGAGTCCCGTCTCGGTCAGGTCGTTGAGGACCCGGCCCTGCGGAAGGTGTACGAAGAGAAGAAGGGCGCGCTGAAGGACCTGCAGCTCGTCGGGTCCCGAGGCGCGTACGTGAGGTCGCGGATCCAGCTCCTGCGGGACCTGGACCGCGGCTCCCCCTTCTTCTACTCGCTGGAAAAAAGACGGGGGGTCCGTAAGCAGCTCTTGGGGCTGCTGGCCGACGACGGATCTCTGGTCTCGGATCCGGAGGGAATCAGCGCGGAGACCCGCGCCTATTACGGGGCTCTGTTCTCTCCGGATCCGTCCAGCGAGGATGCGCGCAGAGTTTTGTGGGAGGACCTGACGAAGGTTGGCCCGGAGGGCGCCGAAAAATTGGACGCTCCGCTAAGTCTGGCGGAGCTGACCGGCGCCCTCCGCCAGCTCTCTAGGGAAAAGTCCCCGGGGCTGGACGGGCTGACCGTGGAGTTCCACAGGGCGTTCTGGGACGTCTTGGGGGGCGACTACGCGCGGGTCCTGGGGGAAAGTTTGGCGACCGGGGAGATGCCCCTCTCTTGGCGCAGGGCGGTCATTGTCCTGCTGCCTAAGAAGGGCGATCTCCGCCTCCTTAAGAACTGGCGCCCGGTCTCCCTCCTCAGCACGGACTATAAAATCTTTGCCAGGACCATGTCTGCTCGCCTTGGCACCGTGCTGGCCCACATGATCCACCCCGACCAGTCCTACACGGTCCCGGGCCGGACCATCCACGATAACATCCATCTGGTCCGGGACCTGGTCCACCACTCCCAGAGGGCTGGTCTGTCGGTCGCCTTCCTTTCCCTGGATCAGGAGAAGGCGTTCGACAGGGTGGATCACGAGTATCTCTTCGGGACTCTGCGCGCATTCGGGTTCGGGACGCATTTCGTCGCCCGGATCCGACTTCTGTACGCCGCCGCGGAGTGTCTGATTAAAGTTAACGGGTCCTTGACGGCGCCCCTTCGCTTCGGGAGGGGGGTGCGTCAGGGATGCCCCATGTCCGGTCAGTTATATGCCATTTGCGTGGAGCCTTTCCTGCGCCTCTTGCGGAAGAGGTTGACGGGACTGGCTCTGCAAGGGCCGGGCGTGGAGGTGGTCCTCTCGGCTTACGCCGATGACGTGCTCCTCACGGTCACGGATCCCGCTGACTTGCGGAGGATGCGGGAATGCCAGCAGATTTACTCGGACGCATCCTCTGCCAAGATCAACTGGGAGAAATGTTCCGGACTCCTGGTGGGTCAGTGGCGGGTGGACTCCCTGCCGGAGGAGTTCAGGCCTTTCGCCTGGAGCACCACGCACCTCCTCTATTTGGGAGTCTACCTTAGCCCTGCCGAGGACGCTTGGCCGGCGAACTGGCAAGAGCTGGAGGCCAAAGTCACCGCTCGCCTAGGACGCTGGACAGGACTGCTCCGAGTGTTGTCCTACAGGGGTCGAGCGCTGGTCATAAACCAGCTGGTGGCCGCCATGTTGTGGTACCGGTTGGTCACTTTGATCCCTCCCCCTGCGTTTGTCGCCAAGATTCAGAAGAAGCTCATCGACTTCTTCTGGGACAAAAGGAAGCACTGGGTCTCTGCCGCGGTTCTGTGTCTCCCGCTTAGGGAGGGCGGTCAGGCGCTGGTGTGCCTTCGCACCCAGGCTGTGACTTTCCGTCTTCAGACGCTGCAGAGATACCTGTACGTCGAGAATCCTCCGAGATGGTGTGCGCTGGCGACGTTTTTCTTCCGCCAGCTGCATGGCCTCAATTACGACACGCAGCTCCTGTTTGCGAAAGTGGGCAGCAGGCGTGCCGGCCTGCGGGAGCTGCCTGTCTTCTACCAGGAACTACTATGGGTTTGGAACTATGTCGCTTCCAGGCGGAGCTCTCCCCCGTCAGGAGCGGCGGCTCTCCTTCGGGAGCCGCTGCTCAGGAATCCGCACCTCCACGAACACGGGTGCTGGCGGAGGGTAGGGCTGTGGCTGGCAAGGTGACCAGAGTCGGGGACCTGCTCGATGGCGGAGGAGCGGGCTGGATGGCGCCGGAGGAGCTGGCGCGGCGCCTGTCCTGGGCCAACGTCCAGCTCGCGGTCGAAACCATCGAATCGGTAAAAGCGGCACTGGGCCCCGACTCCACTAGGTGTATCGAGGCGGCTCAAGCACGTGGGGCGATCCCGTCCGAGCTTACCCCCGTTCGGACGGAATTCCTCATCGGCGCCCGGCCCCGAAACTCCCCTCGGGAACCGGCGCCTCACAACTTGAGCCGTCTCGAGGAAATACCCTCCGTGCCTTTTCATTCCGCGCGGAGGGGTTTCCTGTACGGGCTGCTCCTGCACACTCTCCACTTTGCCATCTTCGTCTACCATCCGGACACGCCTTGGCGTGGCGTTTTGCCGACCGGCGGTAGCGGAGGTCCCCAATGGAGGGCTCTCTATGCGGGAGTCCTCCCTTGTTCCATCGGGGACTTGGCCTGGAGGGTGTTGCACGGAGCGGTCCCGTGCAATAAGGTTTTAAGTAGGTTCACGGACTCCCAGGCCGCCTGCATTTTTTGCGGCCTGGAGGAGTCCGTGTTTCACGTTTATATGGATTGTGAGAGGTTGCAGCCCCTCTTTCACTACTTGAAGGGGCTGCTCCTCGATTTTTGGTTGCACTTCAGTCCCACGCTCTTGATCTACGGTCACCCGGTGCGGAGGGGAGCGGACAGGTTGGAGGACCTCCTTGTGGGCCTGCTCCTGGGCCTGGCTAAAAGAGCCATCAATTGGTCCAGGCAGCGGGCGGTCGAGGGGGTCGTCCAGCCGGATTGCCTGCATCTCTTCCGCGGCCATGTTCGCGCCCGGGTGGCCCTGGAGATGGAGCACGCGGTGTCCGCCGGTGCGCTTGAGTATTTCCGCGACCGGTGGGCGCCGCGGGGACTGGAGTGCATCATCAACACGGAAAACCAAATTTTAATTTGATTTGTTAAGCTTTAGTTGAACTTTTGTTTATTTACAGTCGAATTGGTTTTTTTTTGGGTCCAAATAAAAGAGTACCCTCTGTTCAGTAAATACCTGTTTTATTGTTCTCCTGCAGTCCGTGTATTATTAAGGCGTGGACACTACAGTGGCGACGAACAGGTTCGAACTCACCTGCAGTACTGCATCACCTCACGGGGATCTTTTCCTGAGAAGAAGCTTCTTGGAGATCGAAGTCAGAGCAACGGGCGTTGACCGCAGGCAACCGCCCAAGGATCCCTTGGAGTTCGGAGAGTTGCAGGAGAGGCTTTGGAGAGCTGGGCTTGGCTCCCCAGTCAAGGTGCTCCAGCAAATCGTGCTGGTAGCAGGTAGTGCGCTGACCCTTCCGGACTGCGGCGGGCTCGAGCTCGATCGAGCGGCTCTGCAAAGGGGCCATGCAGCGTCGTCGGGAGGAAAAGAGAGAGAGCGAGGGTGGAGCGCACAGGGGGCGGTCGGTGCTCAGGAACCGGGCAGCATAGCGAAAATAAACAAGGGGAAGGAAAAGTGAGACGCGCCGAAGCCGCGGGTCACCGCCATTACCCTGCAGAATGCTAGGAGCAGCGTGGCAGCAAAGGGAAGAAGGAAAAGCGCGGGAGGCGCCATTTTATTCCATTGGGGAAGAAGGAAAAGCGCGGGAGGTGCCATTTTAATCCATTGGTGAAGAAGAAAAAGCGCGGGAGGCGCCATTTTAAATCACCCAAGATGCCGAAAAGTGGCAGTATCACTGCTTTTGACAACGAGGTAGAAGACTGGACCATGTATGTGGAAAGAATTGAAGTGTACTGCAAGGCAAATGACGTGGCCGATGGAAAGAAGGCATCGGTATTATTAAATTTGATGGGCGCAAGAATGTACCGCCTATTGCGGAATATAATTACCCCAGCTAAACCAATGGAGAAAAATTTTGAAGAGATTGTTAATGTCTTACAGGATCACCTAAACCCTGCACCGCTGCTGATAGCAGAAAGATTCAAGTTCCATAAAAGAAACCAGCACAAAGATGAGAGCAATGCTGACTATCTTACGGAACTACGCAAGTTATCGAAGCACTGCCAGTTCGGAGCAGGACTGGCAGACACCTTACGGGATAAGTTTGTCTGCGGGCTCCAGAGTGAAGGAACCCAGAAACGACTACTTTTGGAAAAGGATCTGATGCTAGAACAGGCTTTCAGCGTGGCAGTATCCTACGAAGCAGCAGCACGGGGAGCTGCGGAAATACAACAGAAACCACAAGAATACAGCGCTAACGAAATGGCATATGGAGCAGAAAAGTGCTATCGCTGCGGCAGAACAACCCATGATCAGAAGGACTGCTGGTTTAAGGACAAAATATGCAGGCAATGTGGGAAAATGGGACACATAGCAAGAGTCTGCAGGTTGGGAAGGAAAACCAACACTACAAGAACTACCAAGGAAAAGTGCAAGAAAGTAAAGAAATTGACAGACAGTAGTTCGGAAGATCAGGAGAGTAATAAGGACTCCGGGAGCAGGAGACTAAGTTGTCTAAAGTTATACAACGTGATCGCAAAGGAGGATCACCGAACCATTTGGGTCACCCTCATGATAGCAGGGTCCCCAGTAAAGATGGAATTGGACACAGGATCAGCCCTAACTGTAATGAATCGACGAGACTATGAGCGGCTATTCTCACACATACCCTTGAAGGACACGTCCATTGTATTGAAGACATACACGGGGCAAAAAGTCTACCCCAGAGGAAAAATAAGGGTGCCAGTTGAATACAACGGCAAGGAAACACAGAAACTGTACCTATATATACACTCTCAGATGGAGGACCACCATTATTGGGACGTGAATGGTTCTGAAAAATACAATTGGATTGGCATTCCATTCAGGCGCTAACTGTGACTGATATAAAGGATGATGACGTCACACCTGGACGACTGTCAAAGATTCTAACTGACGCGAAAGAGGTGTTCCAACAAGGACTTGGGACTCTAAAAGGAGAGAACAGCTGTCAGTGTGCCGGGGGACCTTGATGTGTGGATCCCGAGTGGTAATTCCACCCAAGTTGAGAGATAGAGTGCTCAATGAGCTTCATGAGGATCATCTGGGAGGGGTAAAAATGAAGAGCCTAGCCAGGGCGTTTGTGTGGTGGCCGGGAATCGATAAAGAAATTGAGGATATGACCAAGAGATGCACAGGATGCTAGAAGGTCCAAAACGCTCCAACACAGGCCCCGCTACATCCATGGGAGTGGCCCTCATCTCCATGGCAACGGGTACACATTGATTTTGCTGGTCCATTTATGGACTCAATGTTCCTAATCGCTGTGGACGCCCATTCGAAATGACCAGAGGTCATCAAAATATCCTCCACCACCACGGAGAAAACTATTGCAGTCCTACGGACCATCTTCGCCAGGAATGGCTTGCCAGAACAGATTTGCTCCGGCAATGGGCCACAGTTTGTGTCAGAGGATTTCCGGACGTTTCTGAGGAATAATGGGGTGAAACATTACACATCTGCCCCATATGATCCAGCCACAAATGGATTGGCTGAGAGGTTTGTTCAGACCTTTAAAAAGGCAATAAAGGCAATGCATAATGATGACATACCACTACAACACAAGGTGGGTAATTTCTTGTTTGCTTACCGGAATGCGACACATGCAGTCACCAACCAAGCTCCAGCCATAATGTTCTTCAACGAAGGCTAAGATGTCGCCTGGATTTGCTCAAACCAAACATAAGACAAGATGTTGAGGATAAGCAATTCCAGCACATAAATGAGAAGCCAACCAGGAGCTTCAAGATAGGGCAACCAGTCTTGGCCCGTGACTACCGAACAGAAAAATGGCAGCCAGGAACGATATGCACACAGCAGGGACCACTAATGTACACAGTGGACGTTGAAGAGAGCATCGTGCGACGCCATGCTGACCAGATTCTAGAGTCACAGGAACAAGCCAAACCCATACCACAAGCAGATGCACCTGGTAATCAACCCGAAGTACAGATTGCGTCTACCTCAGAAGCAGTGGTATTGGAAGCTGACAAACCAACCAATGACAATGAGCCAGAATCGACTCTGCCGCAAGAACAGGATACTCAAGAAAGGCACTATCCAGTCAGGATCAGGAAGCCTCCTCAAAGACTGAACTTATAAATGATTATTTCAGTTGATGTATATAATACAGAGAAAATTGTAATTGTAATTAGTTATTATTTAGTTTTTAAATGAGTGTTATGTACTGTTTATCTAAAAGGGGAGGAACTGTTGTGTATGTACCTTTAAGAGAAGAACTGATTCTATACTGATGTACCGGCAGTGACCACCCCTGTATATAAAGCCATAGCAGGCTTCTGTACTTCAGTCTTAAGTTACCCTCTGTTCAGTAAATACCTGTTTTATTGTTCTCCTGCAGTCCGTGTATTATTAAGGCGCGGACACTACAGTTCCCTCATTCAAATCATTGATATATATTGTGAATAGCTGAGGCCCAAGCATTGAACCCTGCAGTACCCCACTAGTCACCGCCTACCAACCCAAAAAAGACCCATTTATTCCTATTCTGTTTCCTGTCTGTTAACCAATTTTCCATCCATGCCAGTATATTAACCCCAATCCCATGTGCTTTAATTTTGCACACTAACCTCTTATGTGTGACTTTATCAAAGTCCTTCTGAAAATCCAAATACACCACATCCACTGGTTCTCCCTTATCTATTCTACCAGTTACATCCTCAAAAAACTCCAGTGGGTTTGTCAAACACGATTTCCCTTTCATAAATCCATGTTGACTTTGTCTAATCCCGTTGATATTTTCTAAGTGTCCTGTTATCACATCCTTTATAATAGACTCTAGCATTTTCCCTACTACTGGTGTTAGGCTAACCGATCTGTAGCTCCCTGTTTTCTCTCTCCCTCCTTTTTTAAATAGTGGGGTTACATTTGCCACCCTCCAATCTGTAGGAACTGTTCCATAATCTATAGAATTTTGGAAGATGACAACCAATGCATCCATTATTTCCATGGCTACCTCTTAGTACTCTGGGATGCGGATTATCAGGCCCTGGGGATTTATTGGCTTTCAGTTCCATTAATTTCTCCAGCACTATTTTTTTTACTAATAATAATTTCCTTTAATTCTTCCTTTTCACTAGACTATTGGTTCCTTAGCATTTCTGGGAAGTTATTTGTGTCCTCTTCCATGAAGGCAGAACCAAAGTATTTGTTTAATTGCTCTGCCATTTCCTTGTTCCCCATTATAAATTCCCCTGTTTCTGATGTCTTGCAATGTCTGTAGCTCAGACTCAAGCTCCTCAACTGGGAGCCGAAGTTCCTCGAGGCACAGACACTTACCGCAAATGTAGTCACCCTGGACAAAAATGTCCACAAGCTCCCACATATTGCAGCAGCAACACATCTCCTGTTCTCCCATTATTTTATTTATTTAATTAGTTTAGTGTTAATCAAATTATTTACCTCGTTTAGTTTATTAAATTAATTAAATTAAGTTTAGTTTTTAAAATGTAGTTATATGTTATGTTAACTTAAAACTTAGCCCAGTCACTATCAATCACTTATCTTACCTGATGTCACACTGCTGTTTTCTCTTGTTGATGCAGGTCTGCTGCTGCTTTTAACCCCGCTCTCAGGCCTCGGTCTGCTCCCGCTCAGGTCCGCCACCACTCTGCGAGAGAAGTTAGGAAAAGCAAGCATCTCCTTCCTCCACTTCCCCAGACTCCCACACTTATCAAACTCCCAGTTGTTCACACTGTGCTGGCTGCACTCACAGGCCCCTGTGTTTATACTGTTTGTGACCCAGATGAGTCAGCACTGCTCTACTACTGTTTCAGGAATGGTTAATCCAGATAGCTAATTAACTAACGATAGCAGCTCTCCAGCAGGAGAGCTTGCTTGTTTGTCTCTGCTTAAGCCTGAAGAAACTTAAAAATGTAAAGTTTACATTCTAACTTAACCAGTTGATCTTACTTAAGAGCTACTAGAAATTTACATTGGATTTTAAAAGAGATTAACACTTAAAACGCCCACATTTACCAAACGCCCAGTTGTTCACCCTTTGCTCACTGCACTCAGTATAGATCTCAGTTGAGGAATAGATGTTGTTTGCTCTCAGACAAAGTGGTCAGAGGGTATTCCAAGGAGGTCACACAAGATTTGGAGAGTTGCAAAATGTGTCCCAAACCTCAAATCACTACGTTGTGGCATCTGAAACTCAGAGATGTTGCAGGACTGCTTTTGAGCTGTTCGAGCAGCTGCCAATAATTCAGGTCCTCGCTAAACCCAGCACATTGCAGCTGGTGTGTTGTTCTGAAGACGGGCAGCATGCTGAAGAAGCTGCAAAATACAAACAGGCAGTTAAAATAAGATTATCCAGGTAGTTATCAAGCTGTTAACTGCCTTGAGTGTCTCTCCCACCGTTTGGTGTCGGGTCAGTTCAGGAGCTGCTGACCCGACCCTTGCCAAAGCAGTGTGGAGGCGGGATGGTGGCAGGTTCACAAGCCACTATCAATACTTTCCGATTTTCACTACTAACCCACCTCCAAACCCGCCCTCTGAGATTTATTACATTTGCGGCCTCAGTCTCTGTGCACTATGTTTTCAAATATATGATATGCATTCAGTTATGTAGGGGGGTGGCGTGTGGTGGTGTTGTTTGGCATGTACGTACGCCCAGTCAGTTATGCCCCTGACTGTTATGTGAGCGGTTCGAATCGCTCCCACGCCCCTGGGTTCTAGACACCGGACTTAGGTACAAGGCGGCGGTACAGAGAAGACTCGAGCAGACAGGTGGTTGGATATAAACAAAACCACGATTTTATTGAAGAGGAAAAACTTGATACAATCTTATGGGAAAAATTACTAGTGTACACTTCTACAGGCAAAATTACAAATGCAAAAGAATAATAATAACCATACTTATGCAGGGAATGGGGAACACACAGCACATCAAGGGAAAACAATTATCTTAACAATCCCCTTATCCTTATCCCACCCCCTATACCTAACTAGAATAAGCTATGAGGGGTCAGAACTTCATGCTCAGCAATCAAAATGTTTGTTAGACTCAAAACAGCGGTTGGGTTCGGGGTTCGCTCTTGGTGCTCTCTGGAGCCTGCTGTTGTCACGTGGCCTCCAGGTGCTGAAAGGGCATTGTCCAGGTTCGAGTACCCCAAAGTTAAAGGGGGAGAAATTCGATTGGTAGCGCCAGCGATTAGTGCCTAAAGAGGCCGAGAAGTGGGGCGCTAACCAACTAGTGCCCGGGCGCAGTGAACCCTGCACCTCTTCCCATATTGAGTGGACTTTTAGCGCCGGCGCTAAATTTTAGCGCCCGCTCACGGGCGCAGGCAGATCATGACATAATTTCAGTGTGCAATGCATTTTTGGCGCCCCGGACCGGAAATTAGGTGGCGCCCCCCTCCGTTCCGCCTGGCGCTAATAAGGACAGCTTAGCTGGAATGTTCCCCAGTCGCTCTCGGGCTGGGGGGGGCGTTCTTTAAAGGGGACTGCACTGGTATAAAAGCGGCAGCCATTTTGGGAGCACAACTTCTTCGAGAGTTTCACAGAGTTGCTGAGCTGCACTCAGAGCCATTTCACCAGTGAGCCAGTGCTGGCAGAGGAACTTCAGCCTTCTGACCATCAACTTGCTGCTGGTGAGCATTTACAATGGGAAAACTTTCTTGTGCGCTATTATTATGGGGGCTGCATTGGAGGGGAACGTCCTGCTGCTGAACCATCTAGAAAGGGCACAGAGATGCAGGGAGAGAGCGGCAGGCATGGACAGATGGAGGAGGGCCAACAGACGTCGCCACATCAGACCTTACGCTGCCAGGGTTTTCCGACAGCAGTTCTCTTACTTGAACATGTCAGAGGAGCATTGTATCAGAAGGCTGCGCTTCCGAAAGGAGGTGGTGACTGAGCTGTGCCACCTGCTTCAGCCAGATCTGCAGCCTCAGATAAGGTGCAGGACCTCTCTGTTGGTGGCTGTCAAGATGACTGTTGCCCTGAACTTCTACGCGAGCGGCTCCTTTCAGGCCGCAACTGGGGACATAGCCAACATATTGCAGTTTGCGGTGCATTGCTGCATGAGTCAAGTAACTGATGCCCTGTTTAAAAGGAGGCGGCAGTACATCTCCTCCCCTGTGACACTAGAGAAGCAGCGGGAGCGCGCAGAGGGCTTTGCAGCAATAGCGGACTTCCCCATGGCGCAGGGCGCCATTGACTGCACGCACGTGGCTTTGCAGGCACCTGTATTGAATCCGGAGGAGTTCCGCAACCGCAAGGGGTTCCATTCCTTGAATGTGCAGCTGGTCTGTGACCACCGACAGCTGATCCTCGCAGTCAATGCGCAGTTCCCAGGCAGCAGCCACGACGCCTTCATCCTGCGCCAGACTTCAGTTGCAGACCTTTTCGAGGCCCCGGCTCACCCATGAGGCTGGCTTCTCGGTGACAAGGGCTATCCTCTGTGCCCATGGCTGATGACCCAGCTCTGTTCGCCTAGCACCCCTGCTGAAGAGTGCTACAATGTGAGCCATCAGGCAATGAGGAACATTGTGGAGCACACAATCGGCATGCTGAAGCAGCGGTTCCACTGTCTGGACCATTCCGGAGGCACCCTGCAGTACTCACCTGAGCGAGTCTCCCACTTCGTGGTTGTATGTTGCATGCTGCATAACCTCGCCATCCTACGCACCCAGCCAATGCCACCAGACATTGAAGTACCAGTGGAGGAGGAGGAGGAGGAGGAGTAGGAGGAGGACCAAGACAGGAGGGAGGCACAAACTGAAAGGGCCGTCCATCAGAGGCTGATCAGAAGTCGCTTCTAGGCCCCTCTCACGGAATGCTTGGTGCCATTCGAAGAGCAGGAATCGAACCGTTCTGATAACCCAAAGCCTATGAAGGGCAATCTGAATGTAAATAGCAGACATGGCCATTGTAAATAAAAACATTTGTTTATTTTGCAAAATGTGCTTCCTTCCAACATGACAAAGCAATGGCAACAGAAAGCAAAACTAACACTCTAACACATAAGTGACTCGCACACCCGGGAGACTATCCAAAACATAACTAACATTCAGAGCAGGTGGTTCGCACACCCGGGAGACTATCCAAAACATTATTAACATTCAGACCAGCATCCACGGCCTTGATTTCTACAAATAAGACATCTCAGCAGCACCTTGTACTCTTTCCCCCTTGATGGTGATCTGCTTTTCTTGCGAGATCGGCCCCTACCTTCCCTGCAACTCCTCCGTAATGGGACCCCAGTGGCTGCATCAAGGCTGGGGGAGGCCTGCTGACTGTCCGAAAGCGCAGATGCCCCTGAGGGACTGCCTGGATGACCTCTGGGCTTGGAGGGCCCGGATGCTGACTGCTCCAACTGTGCATGGGTGGAAGCAATCTGTCCTGCAGGTGGTGGCAGCTGCAGTGGAGACATGCCAGTCATGGCATGAGGAATGCTGTCATCCTGAGAGCGGACACCTGCTCTATGGTCGGCCGACACACTGGCACTCTGACGGGGCAGCACCGTAGCATGCGCACCAATCGGCTGGTCCACAGATTGCTGGCCTACTGTGGTGCTGCAAGGGCCCCGGGTAATCCTGCCTGATCCAGCGAGGGTGGCAGCAGTCAGTGGTCGCGTGGCCTCAATCTGCGTCTGCATGAGACCAGCGAGTGACTGCGTGGCAGCACTCAGCACTTGCGTGGCAGGTGCCAGTGCTTCGGTGAAGCCCTGGACAGTCCTTTGCAGTGCTTCGGTGAAGGCTGGGACAGTCCTTTCCAGGGCTGTCCCTGAAGCCCTGGACAGTCCTTTCCAGTGATGTCCCGATGCCCTGGACAGTCCTTGCCTGTGCTGCCCCGAAGTCACGGCCCCCGAGCTTCCCTACCCCCCTTGCGTTGCTGCAGCCCGCTGGGTCCTGGAGCTGGTTCCTCCTCAGAACCTTCCCACCCGCTCCCCTCCAGGGAAGTACTATCCCCAGTCTGCAGATGGGCTGGCTCGCCTGAGGGTGGTTGGGATAGTCCGGCTTCCTCCTGCTTGTCGCCTCCGGAGTCAGTGGCAGTGGCAGCTTGAGGGCCTGGCTCCCGAGCTGGTGATGCAGCATCTGAAAGCAGGGAGGTTGAAGAGTGGCTTTAGCAAAAGGACAGGGTGGCAGCAAGGGATGCATGAGTGCTGCAATGCTCTGACTTGGGTCCAGAGTGAAAAAGCATGCTGGTGGGGGGTGTTAAGTCTGTGTGTCCCAGTTATGCTTATTATAAATCACTGGACACAGACCACAAGAATAACTTTAATAGGTCTTTACTATTCGGAGGTCAGGGCTCAACTGCCCAGTAAATCACTACACAACGCTTATATACCGGTGTGGTCACCACCGGTACTACAGTATACAGCAGCCAAGAGAAAGTAATACATCTCTTAAGGTAGTTCTCTTAAGGTGGAACAGGTTACATACACCACAGGGGGAGCAAGTGGAAGGAGAGAGTTCAAAAAGGTGATGACCTTACCATCGCTGTGCACAATGGAGTCGGCAGGTCCAGTGGTGACAGGACCAATCATCCGGCTTCCAACAATCTGGTGGACTCGTTCCTCCAGGTCCGTGAGTGTCTGCAGGTGAGGCCGACCTCCTCCGGTACAAAGCTGCTCCCTTCGGTTCCTCATCAGCTTGGCTTGCAGGAGAAAGGACGGGAAGTGATGATACATTATGCCCTGAACTGACATCACATGCCCCCCATGGTAGAATAGCCCTTACATTATGCCCTGAGCTGACATCACATGCCCCCCATGGTAGAATAGCCCTTACATTATGCCCTGAGCTGAATGTGCGTATGTGTTTCCAGAAAGGGCCATGTGTGCTGGCTGACAGATGGACATTGGGGCTTCGCGCACCCTCTGGCCATAAAGTCAGGCACGATGCTGCTGGAGGCGACTCTTTGACAAACTTCCCTCCAAGCCCTGCGATACTCGCTCTGATGAGGCCTCCTGCCAGTGTCGGGGTACAGCACAGCTCGCCGGTGCTCCACTGCGCCAACCAAAGCATCCAATGCCCCATCGGTAAAGTGCTCCGCTCTCTGCCTCACCCTCTCCATCTTTTGAAAGTTTGGAATGCCACAGAAAGCACAGCGCCGATTTTGAGGCCTACAAGGCGCAGAGTGTGGCAGCTGATCCTAATTGACCCGCCCCTTTAAGAGCTGGCCGGCGCCAGCATGTCTCGGGGAAATCGATTATTGACAGCACCTGCACTGCGCACGGCCGCCGAGAAATTGAGTAGCGCCGCCGGGTTAGCGCCTTAAGAGTCCCGTGCAGCGCCTGATTTTACGCCGCAATCACCTTGAGTGGTGCAGTAACCAAATATCACTCGAGGTGGTGATAAGTTGCGCCTGGCAATAAAATTTGCGCAGCGCCAATTCTAGCGCCCCAAGCGGGGCTATACCGAATTTCTCCCTCAAAGTCTCTGTTTGGGTACTTTACCTTGCAGGGATGATTCTTCGTCGACAGCCGCCAGATTGAGTTGGTGTGCAGTTATTCAAAGGTCGGCCGAGGCTGAAGGCCCGATAATTGAAAACCTCCCCTCAGTTCGTCTCCTCAGTTGGTCTTCTTCAGCCGGTCCTCCCTCCGGTGGTCTTCCCTCCTCCGCACGTCGCGTCCCGCCTCGCCTGGCCTGAATTGTCCGTGTCCGCCCGACCCGGTGCCGGGGCTAGTTCCAGATGGAGTGGGAAAAGGGCACGGGCAAAGGCCAGGGGGTAAGCGCGGGACAGGGAAAGAGCGGGAGCCACGATGGCGAGGGGCCGAAGAGCAGCAGCACCAGCACACCAGCCAACAAAGAACACACCTAAGAAGCTCCTTGCTACCTGAGGGGGCCTTCAATTATACCTTCGTCGAAAACCCTTATCTGCCCACCAAATCAGGTTAGTTCTTTGTTTTAATCTTGGTGGGCTATTTTAAATAATGGTAGCAATCCATACTAACTGGTTTTAGATGGCCGGTAATCGCATCTAGCGGCCCGATAATTGGCTTGTATTGTCCTGAAAGTTCCTTGATGGGCCTGTCCAGTCTCGATGGCTCTGGTTAATCTGTTTTCGATAATATATGCAGACAGCTTGATGGCCTTAACTACAGGCCTAAACTGAATTTAGATTTGCCTCCAATTCGGTCTAATGCATAATTCAGAGTCCTGTCCAGTTCCAAAATACAAAGTCTCCCTTCACAGAAGCCTGCAGCTTGGTTTCAATTTCTCCAAGCTGTCTGTGTTGCAGAGTCCATTTTAAATCTCACAGGCTTGCTGCCACGAAGCACGGACGCCATTTTGGGTAACCTTCTTGATTTAAAAAAGTCCACGCAGGGTCCCGTTTATTAATAACAGCCTTTGGGGAAATGCAGAAATTTTGCAAATGTTACAGTCCCCCCTGTGATACTAAAACTTGCTTGAAGTATCATACATTCAAAGTGAGCAAAATTTTTCTGACCCTCCATAGCTAACTTTCCCTATAATTACCTGTCTAATATACCAAACACCCATGCACTTCCCATTCCGCGTAAATGTAGTGTACATCAGCATACAGAGAGTAAAATTACAGACTTTACACACCCATCCAAGCATGGAGGTGGTCCAACACCCCTGCACCACTTGGTACACCTAACTTTTTTAAACCACGTCACAAAAATCAACAACAAAAAATCTTTAATAAAAATAACAAACACAAAAGAAACGACAATCCTTTAGTCAAAATACAGGGAAAAAGACTTAAACCGGCGTATCTCCCTCCACCTTTACATAGTGTTCCTTCCAAATCCTCTGGTTTCGTAATTCTGACCACCGACCTTTTCCCTTACACTGAATACAAACTAAATACAACACTATCCCTAACTGGCAAACCATGAGAATGTGGGAAGCCAGTCTGATCCATGAAGGGACCTCTATATTACTGAAAATGTTCCACCAGGGTGGAGTCACAATATCCAATATTGTAGTCCCTATCTCTACTGTTTTCTGTTCGAGTGTATAAAAATGTTTCTGCGAAATTATAACGGCTTTGAGTATTTTGGTCAGATGTTCAGGGAGAGGGGGAATTTCATTGCCAAAGTGCGCTATGTACTTTTGCAAATTTGTAAAATTCTCCTTCACAGGGAGGTGAACAGTGGAGGGTTCAGGAATGAGGACAATTCGCTCCTGGGCCACTTGTACTTCTGCCTCGGGTTTAAAACAGAAACTGCTGTCACTAACTGGACACCAGCTATGCTGGCCATGCTGGTAGTGGGACGCGCCGGTGGTGACACAATATGTCCCACCCCCTATATATGCTACCTGCTGGGGAACATGGCCTCATGCCATTACCTCCATGGTACAATTTATAGGCTTCGCGTCAGCAGCTCTGAACCCACACTGTGGTTTTGAAAAGACATTCAAGTGCTGGGGACACAGGATTATGTGTGCTCCCCGGCTCCGGCACCCTGAGAGGTCAGTACCTGTCATAGCATGCTCCCACTTAATGACGTAAGTCGGGACCGCTGTGAAACAAATGTGTGCACCCCCTTGAATGACTCCAATGTTCTCAACCCTGTATACCGGTGCGGGTCGGACTGTCCTACCCATGACCGGCATCCTAACTACTACTCCCATGTTTGTGTGGTTGGACCACCCACAATCCACGGGGACGGGATAGGCTTCGGATGCTAGCCGGAGTTGGCACAGGCTCAATGCATTCTCAAATAGGTAGAGGGCTGTGAGGTGCTTGTTGCTATTCCAGGAGGGGACCAAACCCTGTTTTAAATCCTCCAGATTACTGCGGCCCTCGCCCAGTAACCACGCCCCGTATAACACGCACACCTCATTCTGCGCAGCCTGGTCAGAAGCATTTCTGTCCTCCCTTATGAGAGCATTTACCATCTTTGCGTGCTTTTCCAACTCGGCTATGATCTCCTTTAAATGGACCATCATGGACTGGTCCTCATGCAGCTCCGAGCCCACTACCTTGTTCTCATCCAGCAATATCCTCTTTAACTGTGTTTTGAATCCGTTTATCTGGGTCTGCAGTTCTATGTCATCGAAGCTGTTGATGACAGAGGACCCAGTATTAAACGCAGTAAAAACATCATTCCATACACCCCTTCTTTGCCTCCCTGTGTTACCCAAAAATTCTCGGTGTGTGGTGTAGAGTTCGGTCTTGTCCACGTGGGCAAAATTGAACTCGTAAAACTTCTTGAACCTGTCCTTTAATAGGGCCTGATATAACTGCTCTGTTTCTTTGGGGCACCACTCTGGTAAATGTAACTCGGTGAGATTTAAAATCACGGCGGCTACTGCGTAGTGTACCCCCTGGTACAGCATCTGATCGGTGGGGACTAATACCAACCCATTCCCTGCTCCCTTGGTGGCGGTGGGGCAATCTTCCCTGGATAACCTCGCCGCCTGCGCTGTGGGCGGGGGCTTACGGGGGCGGGTTACCAGCTCAGTGGCGTTGACTGGGATCTGGGAATATGGGACCACACACACCTTTTGGCTGGCATCCCACCTGATCCCCTTCCCGGTGTCGTGCCACTGCCGGTGGAACATAATGGATATGCCTGCGGGGCAGACAGTCTCTGACCCCCACATACAGATGTAAATTCCTTCATCCGTTTCCTACCACTTGTCCCAACACACGCTTAGTCCTCCATGAGTCCCAGTAATCGTCTGATGGGTGTTGTTTCCCAACTGTTCCCAGTCGACTTCAGGGTTCCTCATGTCCTTGCTCAACTTCCTGAGCCACCACCATCTATCCAGTGGAATGTGTCCTTTACACGTCAAACATATTCGCTTTCCAACGGTGACGCTGACCCTCGTAGTAACGACTCGTACCCGGGGGCACAGGAGGGAGGCTTCCCCGTACATGAATCATGTTTGACTGGAGTACTGAGACAAATTGGACCCCAGCCATCCTGGCCACCTTCCCTCATGGAAGTAAACGGCGGTCTCCTCCGCATCCCGTTCACCGCTCCCATCAATCGCCAGGGGCGCCTTGTCTCCCAAACACCCGTAGATGTGGGAGCCTTGGACATCACCCCTCCTTTGCACACTCATCCGATCCGGGCGAATAGGATCACGATCCATTCCATTCTGAAAATCTTTCTGCAAAAGATGTAAAAGAACATGCAGCCAGGTCCCCAAGAGATTCTCTGGCTTGGTGAGGCATGGTCGGGTCCCGCGACCTCAACTCAAAGATACACTCTTAACAGATTACTTAACTTAACACTACCCATCACCTTATTTAACTTAAATTAAAAACACCCAAACTTAAGCTAAATAATTACACCTTACTTAAAACTTAAACTTAAACTAAAACTATGTACATCCGCCGCCTGTCTCCGGGCGGCCAGGCTAATCCCTGGTCAGACTGCAGCTCGCCGCTACCCCCGGCATGACCGCACCGTCCTTCACCATTGGTCCATCGCAGCCCGTGGCTGCTGACTGAGGACCTCTGTCCTTGGACCTCTCCCTGGCTCGAGGGGCGGCCCTTGGTAACTGGAGGGCTGGTGACCATGGCTTTCTCGGCTGGGGCATCCGTGGGGACCTTCTAGGGGGTTTGACGGGTGGGGCTGTCTTGGCCGCTGGGCCTTTTACCCGAACCGCTGCTCCCCCAGGCTTGACCCCACTCGAACCTGGGCTGGGGGCAGGTAAATTTTCATAGCCTGCTACTGCGAGCTGAGAGTCTCCGCCTCCAGGTCCCATGGCTGGGTCCGGGGAGGGGTTTTTGACCTCAGGTTCCGCCCTCTCTACACCTGGGTTAAGGGCGGGGTTTTTGCCCTCAGGTCCCTCCCCCTCGTCTGGATCCCAGAAGAGTGGGGGAGTTTCCCAACCGATGGGCAGGATGGTCCCTCCCTTCAAACAAGCCACAGCACCTGCCTGTGCAGTCTGTGAACTCGCTCCTGCTGCAGGCTGAGGATCTTTATCGTCAGACCTTTTTCCAACTGTCTGTTTTCCCCTTTCAGGTGTAAACAGCTTACACTGGTTGATGTAACCAGCAGCCTGTTTTAAAACCTGTGCTGAAGGTTCGTCCGCTGCCCCAAACGGACCTTCTAGGGGCTTCCCTTTATCTTTCCTCACCAGGACGGTCTTACAGACAGGATCTTGGGCCCGGACCCACTTTAGGTCTGGGGACAAAACTACCCCCCGTGTGCCTCCCTTGTCCTGGACTGCGGCTTCCGGACCTGCCCAATAGGGGTCCCGGGACTCTCCTTTCCCAGCCTTATCTTTGGCCCTTTCTCCAGCGCGTACGGTCAGACCGAGGAATTTCACCTCCAGCTGGCCGATCTGCGCTTTCTTGGGATTTACCTTGAAACACTTCTGTCCTAACAGCTCCAGCAGTTCGGCCAATAGTGGGCCATGCTACTCTTTCGAATCAGTGAACAGGAGCAGGTCATCCACATATTGAACCAACTGTCTGGGCTGGCTAAAATCCTTCAAACTGTCGGCCATGCACTGATGGAAAATGCTGGGGCTGTTGTGGAAGCCCTGTGGCAAACAGTTCCACGTGTACTGTTGCCCTTGAAACGTAAAGGCAAACTTGTACTGATCCTCCCTCCTTACAGGGATGGACCAAAACCCATTTGAAATATCCAGCACCGTGAAAGTGGTCGCAGGTGCTGGAATACTCCCGATGAGGTCAGCAACTGCTGCTACTGTGGGTGCGCAGGCTGGGATGTTGCTAGTGAGCACCCGATAGTCCACCATGGCACTCCAGGAATTGTCTGGCTTTCTGACCGGCCATAACGGAGAATTCATGTGGGTAGCTATCAGTCTCAGAACTCCCTGCTGCACTAACGAGGACATGGCTGCTTCCATGTCCGGCTCTGCTTCCCTTGGGAAGTTATACTGTTTCTGTGGTTGGGCCATGGGGTCCCCGTCTATGCTGACATCAAACCCTGTGACCCTCCTGCAGTCGTGTTTGTGAGTGGCAAATGTGGCCAGGTGGGCCTGCACAAATGCCTGGAACTCTGGTGGGGTGTTGCTGACTATGAGCCCGAGGTTATAATCCACTTTGGGCTTCATGGTGCAGAGGGTCCCCTTCCCTTCCTTACCCGGGATAACTACGATCTCACCGTTCTTTACTTTTCCTGCCCCCCAAAGGCAGTGATTCCTCAAATCCACGAGGATCCCGTGGCCCATAATAAAGTCGGCTCCCAGGACCCCTCTTCCATCCTCCACGTCCCATTTCATCAAGACACACATCCACTTGGAGCGGAGCGGTCCTATTCAAATAGCGAGCGGGATGGAAACCGAGCCGGCCTGTTCCCTACCCGTGAACTCCGATAGACTGTATGGGACCCCGCTGGAGAGAGGTGAGGTGATGGGGTGATGGGGTTAGCTGAGTAGATCACGGTGCGCGATGCCCCCATGTCCAACAGATAGGTCCCTGTCACCTTTTCCACCTCCATTTCCAAAAGGGGTCTCCTCCACTCATCATATCAGAGCGAACAAAGATAAACAGGCTGCGCTGGCTTTAGTCACGGCTGTGGGTTGGATGGGGCTGACGGGGTGAGAGCACCGGTGGCGGCTGCTACTCTCCCCTGGCCAGTCAGTAAAGACTTCATGGCGTCCAAAAGTGACTCAACCTCTGCGGAAGGGGTCCCTACCCCCGCCTTTTGGGCTGGGGCTGTGGGATGCTTTCCCTTGTTATCCTTCCAAGGGTTTTTGCACTCCTTCCGCCAGTGACCATACTTCTCACACCCGTAACAATTGGTCTTGGTGTTGGGGGGGTTACTCCCTTCCTGGTGCCACTCCTTTCTACTCTGCACTCCTGGTGTTATCTCATGCACGTTCCCCTTGGGTGGGTGTGCATTGGTTGCCCTACCATTTTTGTAGGCTAGGGTTAGCTGCCTTATTACCGTGAGCTCTGTGGTCTGGGGATCTTTGGGGTCGAACCAGGCTTCTGCCTTGGCCCGGACCTGTGGCAAGCTGTTCGCCACCAGGCAACAGAGCCAATGCGTCAGGGAATCCCCGTTCAGGAACGTCCGACCTGGCGTCCCCGGGCAAGCTTTCCGGTACAACGGCCACAGCCGGTCCGCAAAAGCCTGCGGGGTTTCCCCAGAAAGCTGGATTGTCTTCTCCATGCGGGAGAAGGGACTCCCCTTATCCATCCCCATGGCCTCTAGAACCACATCTCTAAGCTCCTCATACCCGGTCTGCCCCCTTTTACACTCGTCAGAGAGGGATTGGAGGAGATTACTCTACAGGGAGAATAGCAGCATTTTGGCCATCTCAGCGTCATCACAGTTGTTGATGCTGGCGGTCTGCTCTATTTCCCTGAAGTGGATCGAGGGGTCTCCCTTTGCGGAAAGCTTCGGGATATGGTTGACCATAACCCTGAGCTGTTGGGTGTCGAAGAGTAATATGAACTGGTTTTGGAGCGGTCCCTCATTGTCGCCATTGGCGGGTGGGCCGAACCTCCGATGCCGCGCTGGGCACATCGGTCCCGGCTCCGGCCTCTCGGGTGGTGGTTGCTCTACCTCCGCCTCCACCTCTGGCTCCGCTTCGGGTTCCAACCCCGGTTCCACCCACCCTTGCTGCCAAACCTCACTGAAACTTGGCGCTACGGGTGGTGGCCGTGAGTTCTCCTCTCTCTCAACCGGGTCGTCCCTAGGCACTACCGGTGACGTTGGAACTGTCCTCCCCTCATTCCCCATAAAATCTGCCTGGCCTGCCTTTGGGCTTTTGAGGCATACCATGCCTTTTGCCCTCCGGAGGGCCCGGCTTAGATTTTCTATCCTCTCTTTACAGGGGCTGTGTTCTGCCTCCTCAAACCCCTGTTTATTTGATAGCTTGTAAGCAGCTTTTACCTCCTGAACTTTCTCTTCCTGTTCCCTGATCTGCCTTGCCAAGCGGGCGCTTTTCTCCCGCAACCTGAACTCATTTCCCTTGGCCTCGGTGACTTGGCACCGTAGGGTTCCAACTGGGCCTTGTGTTCTCCTATTAAATGTACTCTCTCTTGGTTCAAAGCCTGCAAAGCTACTAATAACTTTACCCCTGCGAGAGCCTTATCCTGGATCTCCAGGGCTGACTCCCTTAACTCGACTGCCTGTGCTGCAATGAGCCCGAGTAAGAGCTGGACTTGCTTTTTAAAGCACATCAGCCAAACTGCCTGCTCTAAGGACTTCTTCTGTTCCTTTCCCTCTGTCCACTTAGCTGCTGCATCTATCGGACGCCCAGACCTTAACAGAGTGGTGATCCACTTCTTAGTGATATTCACCTTGCTAAACACATAATCAGAAATCCTTTCCTCCATCACAGTTCGCTCATCTGAACCACTGTCTACTCTATCGCAACCTTGATGCTGGTGTCCTGCCGCGATCGCCATTTCTGTAGGGGGGTGGCGTGTGGTGGTGTTGTTTGGCGCGTACGTACGCCCAGTCAGTTTTGCCCCTGACTGTTTTGTGAGTGGTTCGAATCGCTCCCACGCCCCTGTGTTCTAGACACCGGACTTAGGTACATGGCGGCGGTACAGAGAAGACTCGAGCAGACAGGTGGTTGGATGTAAACAAAACCACAATTTTATTGAAGAGGAAAAGCTTGATACAATCTTATGGGAAAAATTACTAATGTACACTTCTACAGGCAAAATTACAAATGCAGAAGCATAATAATAACTATACTTATGCAGGGAATGGGGATCACACGGCACATCGAGGGAAAACAACTATCTTAACAATCCCCTTATCCTTATCCCACCCCCTATACCTAACTAGATAAAGCTATGGGGGGTCAGAACTTGATGCTCACCAATCAAAAGGTTTGTTAGACACAAAACAGCGGTTGGGTTCGGGGTTCGCTCTTGGTGCTCTCTGGAGCCTGCCGTCGTCACGTGGCCTCCAGGCGCTGAAAGGGCGCTGTCCAGGTTCGAGTACCCCAAAGTTAAAGTCTCTGTTTGGGTGCTTTATCTTGCAGGGATGATTCTTCATCGACAGCCGCCAGATTGAGTTGGTGTGCAGTTATTCAAAGGTCAGCCAAGGCTGAAGGCCCAATAATTCAAAACCTCCCCTCAGTTCATCTCCTCAGTTGGTCTTCTTCAGCCGGGCTTCCCTACAGTGGTCTTCCCTCCTCCCCTCGTCGTGTCCCGCCTTGCCTGGCCTGAATTGTCCATGTCCGCCCGACCTGGTGCCGGGGCTAGTTCCAGATGGAGTGGGAAAAGGGCACGGGCAAAGGCCAGGGGGTAAGCACGGGATGGGGAAAGAGCGGGATCCACGAGGGCGAGGGTCCGAAGAGCAGCAGCACCAGCACACCAACCAACAAAGAACACACCGAAGAAGCTCCTTGCTACCCGAGGGTCCTTCAATTATACCTTCGTCGAAAACCCTTATCTGCCCGCCAAATCAGGTTAGTTCTTTGTTTTAATCTTGGTGGGCTATTTTAAATAATGGTAGCAATCCATACTAACTGGTTTTAGATGGCCGGTAATCGCATCTATCGGCCTGATAATTGGCTTGTATTGTCCTGAAAGTTCCTTGATGGGACTGTCCGGTCTCGATGGCTCTGTTAATCTGTTTTCGATAATATATGCAGACTGCTTGATGGCCTTAAATATAGGCCTAAACTGAATTTAGATTTGCCTCCAATTCGGTCTAATGCATAATTCAGAGTCCCGTCTGGTTTCAAAATTCAAAGTATCCCTTCACAGAAGGCTGCAGTTTGGTTTCGATTTCTCCAAGCTGTCTGTGTTGCAGAGTCCATTTTAAAATCTCACAGGCTTGCTGCCATGAAGCACGGACACCATTTTGGGTACCCTTCTTGATTTAAAAACGTCCACGCAGGGTCCCGTTTATTAATTACAGCCTTCGGGGAAATGCCAAAATTTTGCAAATCTTACAGTTACACGATATGTTTTATTTATCCATATACTGGATTTAATTATGCAGAAATGTTGAGCTCTCAGTATTCGGTGTTACCTGAGTGATTCTGTTGGTTTGCATTCTTTGTGACTCTGAACCTGTCTCCTATCACTTGTTCTTACCAAAGAGTGATGTTGCACTTTGTATTCTGAGAAATAAACAATTTGTGTTGTCCCAAACAGAATGAATCATGTAGGTTTTAATATTGCTCACTTACAAAAAAAAAACAAATAAACAGTGATATTTCATTTGCATATCATTATTTGTCCAATAACCTGTCAGACCCTTATGATTCCAATTCAATCTGTTTCAGAAGTCACCTTTACATTTGTAACCTATTATTACAAAGCCCTTGCAATTTTTCTTTCTAATGGGACTGAATCCTGCTTATAGCAATCAATTGTCCACAAGAGTTATAGGCAACATATAAATCACCAGATTCATTGCATTTTGAGAGGTCATTATCTACCTTCAGTTGGCAGGGATTATGTGTAATGGGACTAATGATTGATATGAAGGAATTGTCAACACCTGTGTCTGGAGGTTGCCTCACTGCATTTTTCCACATCCAAATTTTAAGGCAAAATAACATACAAGACAAAAAATGGACATGGATTGGCATAAAGTTTCTTTAGCAAATAAATATATACTAACAACGATTCAGTTGTAACTTTCCATAATTGTCAGGTTTCTTAGACAACTAATTTATATGGACAAATTTAGCTGAGATGATGGAGTGAACAACTGTGCTTCAGTGGGCATAAGATTTAAGGCTCTCTCTGTTCGAGTAAGAGCTGTCAGATGCAATGATTGAAGGAATGCCAATTTGAATTCTAATTTGTTACCCTGAAGGCTTTTTATTGTATCCCTCCTCCAAAAGGCAACCTATGCTGTTACATTTAAGCACAGTCTGTTATCAAACATATCAGCCATTTAAGTAAAATTGACAGACAAATGGTAAGTCTGTAAGGCAAATGAGTTATTCTAGTATTTTTCTTTAATTAAACATTTGAAATTCAGAATTATAGCATTGTTTTTAGTTCAACCTATCATTAAGTAATAATAGGAGACCACCTGTACAGTACCGGGAGTTGAACCGAGGCAGCAGTTGAAGTACTTCAATCAGTCTGTTGTCTGCAGTTACCCGGCTCAGTATAGGCCGAGTCCATGACTGGTGTTTGATCACAATTTTTATTACTCCTTGAACCTCTAGCTTATTCCCTGGTCCTTTGCAGCCTTGTCTGGGTTTCATGGCTATTGACTTGCTGACAGGGCTTTTTACCTTGCCACATATTAGAATGTCTCAGGGGACCATCCTCATTCAGGCTTCACTGTCCCCAATCAAGTTTAAACATAAGCCATTCAGAATGCTTCCAAACACTTTGAATGATAACTAAGGCCGTGATTTCCCCTACCTCGCGGGTCCGGTGCGGCTGGGGTCGGTGGCGGGTCACGGCCTCGCTGCTGGCTCCAGCCCGTTGTCCAAAGGGATTTTACTTTGATTGTGCTTGTTAAGCCCGCCCAGCACATTTGCCAGCCGATTGAAGAAAGCGGGTCTGATGACATCACTTGATGATGTTTCATCAGCCAGCTTTCTTAAAGGGACCATGCGCAAATTGATTTTGACATTTGTGCTGTCAGTGTTCTACAGCATTGAGGTGCTGCAAACACTGACAAGCACTGCACAGAGGTGCATGGCAGCACCCAGGTTCTCCCATGACTCCCTCCATATCCTTATGGAGCGAGTCACAGCATGCAGGGAGGTTCTCTTCCCTTGGCATGTGCGGAGATCAACGCAGCCTGGTTGCACATTGCATAGGAGGGCATAAGCAGGGATGTCATCAGGAGGACCAGGCTGCGGTGGCGCAATCCTTTCAATGATCTCAGTGGATCACGAAACGTTACTGCAAAGCCACACTCAACCTCTTCCTGCTGTGCCACTCATCACATCCCCATTACTCTGCCTTCCCTACCCTACTCCTGCACATCCTTACTCACACCAACTTACCTTGCACCTCCACCCATCCCTCTCTATCTACATTATTACTTCCCCATCTTACTAGCCACCCCTCACACTCACCCACATCCTGGCGCAATCATACTAATTAACAACACACAAGAGTTGCCACTTGTGTGTTTTAGCCGATGTTCATGTGAAGTTTCTGTTAATGTGCTGTCAAACATTGAAATCTTTATTTTCAACACTTTGCATTCTTGGACAGATTTGTGTACACCTTTGGAAGTAATTAGTGAGTTTCAGTGAATAGTGAGACATAACGGTACCCACCGCAATGGTCATGAATGTGAAAGGAATGGCTTGGCCATTGTAGGGATGCATTATGGTGTTGGTGTGGGGTGGTGCCAACCTGGCGCATCATGTGGCAGCCAGGATGTACAGCGTCAAGTGAAGTAAATCTGGCGATGGTGAGGCCATCCCTGGCCTCCCGGGCAGCAACGTGGTCGGGTACTGATGCCCTGTGACTGTGCAGCATCAGTTGATTGCGGAGAAGGTTGGTGTTGTTGGTGCTGCTGGTGTGCCTGGTGCTGCTGGTGTTGGGGTTGATCTTGGTGGGATTCTGAGGACCAAGGTGAGATAGTTTCAAGGGCATTGATGCTGATGTAATAGATTAGAGGTGAACAGAGATGACAGAAGCGATCTGTCAATGGTGAGAGAGGTTTTTCCAATGAGGTGACACTGGATAGAGAGTTTACTCCAAACACTTGAAACCTGCATAAAACTCAATCTGTCTTCCAAATGCAGTAAGCAACAGCTGATGAGTTTGGAAAGTGAACAGCTATGAGATGGGAGATTTTATAGCACACTTGCAGCTGTCAAATAAAGAGATGATTTCATGGTAACACAACTCCCGACCTGCTTACCTGACATGGTCCCTGAGCAGTATGGAACCCATGGGCGACCTTGTAAAATTTAAAGGTTAGCTCAAAATACTTTTTAAGTGGCTCTAAACAAGGTCATAATGACCTGAAATGCCTCCCCTGCTGCTGCGTGTTGGTTCTGTTCATTGTTGACAGACGCGACATCTGGGAAAGTCCCATGGCGGCGGGTTGACAGTAGGTTCCTGACCCGCTGTAAAAAAAAAACTTTTACCGCCCGACCCACCACCAAACGTGTCGGCTGACCCCCCGAAAAATTCCACCCTAAGTGTTAACTAAGGGCCTGAATGGTGTGTTAGTCGCCGAATTAAATTAATTGGACTTTTGAGCTCCCTGTTAACTGTGGCTTGAGTGGCACGAACACACTTTTAACAAAGTTTTAATGGCTAAGGTGAGCCTATCGGCAGAGTGACACAAGTGATCCAGCAAATTATGGAGGATTGCAGCTCACGGTATATCTCACTTACTCCATATTTTCTGGAAATTTTACATTTAAATAATGACGCACACCATTAATGCGTCATTATTATGGTGCGAGCCCCCAGCAATTACAGGCCCTAAGTATTTATAGAAAAGTACCAGCATGAACTTCCTCTTTGTAATTCCATTATCACAATTATTCATTCATAAAATTAATGAAACCATTTGGAAAAAGAGTCAACAGCTTTCAGGTTATGAAATTTTGCTACATAATGGCAGCAAACCCATTAATATAATTGAAGCATCGGGAGTTCAAGAAAGTCACAATAATGCAATATTACTCAGAAATCACAAATTGGTTCCAATTTGGACCCACATCCATTTTTACTGCACTGTTTATTTAAAACAAAATGATGCTGCCATAGGGAGATGGTATCATTAAATATCCTGATGTGTGAACTTTCCCTATTATCAGCACCTCTTGAGCACTACAATAGATTATTGTTTTTTCAGTTTTCTGTGCCATTTGTTGAATGCCTTAACTCTGGTTCACAAGCAAAGCACATTATTAATTTAGACACAGGGAAGTGTGGAACCTGTCATATTTTGACAGTCTCTCATCCTGCTCTTTCTCCTTCTCCTCCTCCTTTTCTGTGATAATGCAATTTTCCTGCAGCACTGCAACATAGTATTCACCTATTGAAGTAGTGTAACTGTGCAATTTGCTTGTACTGAAACTTTTCAAAGGCCTTTTGAAACTGAAACCTTATTGTTCTAAAGGCATGTACCATCATATTTCTTATTTTATCCCATCATTGCTTCATTCACCCGCTTTGAGCCAGATACCTACTATATCCGAGAGGGTAGGATTGGTATCTGCTTGTTTGCAGCCCATTGTCAGTGTACTTTTGTCCACTAGGAAGTGGTCAAGAATAGCACAGTAGAGACTGCTTCTCAATGTCTTTCTTTCCATTCCATTCCTTTTGCTCAGCATCTTCCTGCAAAGTGCAGTTTGGGCAATTGGTGGATTGGGGAATTGAATCAGTATCACTCCACTCCTTGTCAGCACATGTTAATGCTTCAAAATGCAGTACTAGCTTGCCATCTGTTATTTTATGTGTTGTTAAGATTAATGCCTTCTGCTTTTACTATTGGTGATTTGGTACCTTGATTACATCGCATCCTGTAGTGTACAGGAAATCTCAGTGGGACCTATTGCTTCATTTGCCTCTTCAATTTTGTGCCATTTTAATTCCCTTTTCACATCATGCAAGGCAAAAGTTACATATGCACCTTAAGCTCTCCAGTACCTTAATGAAGTGTCCATTCTTCTGGTGTGAACTTAGACAGGGGGCATTGGCAGATTATATACTTGAGGAGGTCATCACATTTTTTTTATTCATTCCTCGGAAGTGGGTGTCACTGGCAAGCCCAGCATTTATTGCTTATCCCTAATTCCCCTTGAGAATGTGATGGTGAGCTGCTGCCTTGAACCGCTGCAGTCCATGTGGTGAAGATACTCCCACAGTGCTGTTAAGGAGGGAGTTCCAGAAATTTGACCCAGCGACGATGAAGGAACAGCAATATATTTCCAAGTCAGGATGGTGTGTGACTTGGAGGGGAACTTGGAGGTGGTGGTGTTCCCATGCGCCTGCTGCCCTTGTCCTTCTAGGTGGTAGAGGTCGCAGGTTTGGGAGGTGCTGTCGAAGAAGCCTTGGTGAATTGCTACAGTGCATCTTGTAGATGGTAGACACTGCAACCACAGTGGGCCAGTGGTGGATGAAGTGAATGTTTTTTTTTAAGGTGGTGGATGGGGTGCCAATCAAGCAGGCTTGTCTTGGATGGTATTGAGCTTCTTGAGTGTTGTTGGAGCTGCACTGAGCCAGACTAGTGGAGAATATTCCATCACACTCCTGACTTATGCGTTGTAGATGGTGGAAAGTCTTTGGGGAGTCAGGAGGTGAGACACTCACCACAGAATACCCAGCCTCTGACCTGCTCTTGTAGTCATAGTATTTATGTCGCTACAAGAGCAGTTAAGTTTCTTGTCAATAGTGACCACCGGGATATTGATGGTGGGGGATTTGGCGATGGTAATGCTGTTGAATGTAAAGGGGCTGTGGTTAGACTCTTGCTTGTTGGAGATAGCCATTGCCTGGCAATGGTGTGGTGAGAATGTCACTTGCCAATTATCAGCCCAAGGCTGAATGTTGTCAAGATCTTGCTGCATGTGGGCATGGAATGCTTTATTATCTGAGGAGTTACAAATGGAACTGAACTCTGTGCAATCATCAGCGAACATCCCCAATTCTGACCTTATCATGAAGGGAAGGTCATTGATGAAACTGCTGAAAATGTTTGGGCCTAGGACATGGCCCTGAGGAACTCCTGCAGTGATGTCCTGGGGCTGAGATGATTGGCCTATAACAAACACAATCATCTTCCTTTGTGGTAGGTATGACTCCAACCAGTGGAGAGTTTTCCCCCTGATTCTCATTGACTTCAATTTTACTGGGGCTCCTTGATGCCACACTCGGTCAAATGCTGCCTTGTTGTCAAGGGCAGTCACTCTCACTTCACCTCTGGAATTCAGCTCTTTGGTTCATGTTTGGACCAAGGCTGTAGTGAGGTGTGGAGCTGAGTGGACCTGGCAGAACCCAAACTGAGTATCATTGAGCAGGTTATTGGTGAGTAAATGCTGCTTGATAGCACTGTCGAAGATACCTTCCAACACTTTGCTGATGATTGAGAACAGACTGATGAGATGGTAATTGGCCGGATTGGAGTTGTCTTTTTTTTGGACAGGACATACCTGGGCAGTTTTCCACATTGTTGTGTAGATGCCAGTATTGTAGCTGTACTGGAACAACTTGGTTAGAGGTGCAGCTAGTTCTGGAGCACAAGTCTTCAGCATGACAGCCAGGATGTTGTCTGGGCCCATGGCCTTTGCTGTATCCAGTGCGCTCAGCCGTTTCTTGATATCACGTGGAGTGAATCGAATCAGCTGAAGACTGGCTTCTGTGATGGTGAGGACCTCAGAAGGAGGCCGAGATGGATCATCCACTCGGCACTTCTGGTTGAAGATGGTGTAGGAATTGTCAGATTCCTAATCAAAAGACTGAGATCGAGTCAGTCTGTTAACCAAACGAAGTTTAATACTGTTTTGCAGAAGTAACAATCAAACGCAGGAGAACTAACAAACAGGTCTATGCTCAATGCTGGCTCCACGAGGACTGAGAGAGAGAGCTCCTCCCTCTGATGTCATGACGTCATCACGTTTCCCGCCGCTGGGGATGTCACGTGACCCACGTGGTGACATCATTGCGTTTGGTCTTAACCCTCTAGGGACCGCGCTATTTACATGTTGTAAAACGAATACAGGTACAGATTCATTCTGTTACAGATAATTATGTACATCGATATAAGAGTCCCTTGGTGGCTCTGCCACATGCGCCCCCCCAGAATTGTCTTTAACAGTGAAAGTCAATCGAAGAGGAGGTCGGATAAGTCTGTTCGAACGACTCCTATATTCCTGGAATCGGCGATCGCCATCGCAGCCGTGGGACATCCCTCAGGCTCGGGCTTCCTTTCCCGGACTTGGCGCTGGTATTTTTTCTTCGGTTGAGGCGTGAAACTGCAGGGAGGCCGGCAGCATCTGGCTCTCGCGCCAAAACGGGCATGGTAAAAGCGCATGCCAGGCGATGGAGGCATCGGGGCAGGATCCGCGAGGGGGGGTCACCTCGTGGCGGCGCAATTCTGCTGCGTGACCGCATAAATGGTGTCTGCCTCAGCGGCAAGTGCGACGCAATCCATAGCATCCGATCATGCGAGGGCTGCCTGTACCTGCTCGGGCAATCGGCTCAAAAACAACTCTCGAAAGAGGAAGCATTGTGGTTCGGAGCCAAGGAGTGTGAGCATCTGGCACATTAACTCCGATGGCTTGAAGTCGCCTAACCCGGGCAGCGTAAGTAAATGGCGTGCGCGTTCCGCCTTCGTGAGGCCGAAAACCTGACTTAACCGCGCTTTTAGCATTTCGTACTTGCCGTCGACCGGGGGGTTTTCAAGCAGGTTGATGATCCTTGAAGCCGTGGAGCCATCGAGTGCGGAGACCACATAGAGGTAACGGGTCTGATCCGCCACGATGTTTCGCAGTTCAAACTGAGCTTCCGCTTGCACGAACCAGGAGGCCGCCTGTTGTTCCCAGAACTGAGGGAGCTTCAAAGCCACCGCGTTCGCTTCCATCATCTCGTTGCGCGTCGCTTCCTCCACGAAGATCATTCGCGAAAGTTCGGGGTCACCACTGTAGGAATTGTCAGATTCCTAATCAAAAGACTGAGATCGAGTCAGTCTGTTAACCAAACGAAGTTTAATACTGTATTGCAGAAGTAACAATCAAACACAGGAGAACTAACAAACAGGTCTATGCTCAATGCTGGCTCCACGAGGACTGAGAGAGAGAGCTCCTCCCTCTGACATCATGACGTCATCACGTTTCCCGCTGTTGAGAACATCACGTGACCCACGTGGTGACGTCGTCGCGTTTGGTCTTAACCCTCTAGGGACCGCGCTATTTACATGTAGTAAAACAATTACAGGTACAGATTCATTCTGTTACAGATAATTATGTACATCGATATAAGAGTCCCTTGGTGGCTCTGCCACAATGGTTGCAAATGCTTCAACCTTTGTCTTTTATGCTCATGTGCTGGGCTCCACCTTCTTTGAGGATGGGGATATTCTTGGAGCCTCCTCCTCCCGTTAGTTGTTTAATTGTCCACCACCATTCCCAACTGGATGTGGCAGGACTGCAGAGCTTTGATCTGATTGGTTGTGGGATTGCTTAGCTCTGTCTATAGCATGCTGCTTCTGCTGTTTAGCATGTATGTAGTCCTGTGTTGCAACTTCCCCAGGTTGGCACTTCATTTTTAGGTATGCCTAGTGCTGCACCTGGTATGCTCTTCTCCACTCCTCAATGAGCCAGGGTTGGTCCCCTGGCTTGATGGTAATGGTAGTGTGAGGGACATGCCAGGCCATGAGGTTACAGATTGTGGTGGAATACAGTTCTGCTGCTGCTGATGGCCCACAGCGCCTCGTGGATGCCCATTTTTGACCTGCTATATCTATTCTGAATCTATCCCATTTAGCACAGTGGTAGTGCCTCACAACACGATGGATGGTATATTCAGTGTGAAGCTGGGACTTTGTCTCCACAACGACTGTGCAGTGGTCACTGCTACCAACACTATCATGGACAGATGCATCTGCGAGTGGTGAGAACGAGGCCAAGTAGGTTTTTCTCTCACCACATGTCGCAGGCCCAGACTGGCAGTTATGTCCTTCAGAATTTGGCCAGCTTGGTCAGTAGTAGTGCTATCGAGCCACTATTGGTGATGGGCATTGAAGTACACAACAAAGAGTACATTCTGTGCCCTTGCTACCCTTAATGCTTTTTCTAAGTGGTGTTCAACATGGAGGAGTACTGATTCATTAGCTGAGGGTGAGTGGTAGGTTGTAATCAGCAGGATTATGCCCATACTTGACCTGAAGCCATGAGACTTCATAGGATTCAGAGTCAATGTTGAGGACACCCAGGGCTACTCCCTCCCGACTGTATACCACTGTGCCTGCACCTCTGGTGGGTCTCTCCTGCTGGTGGGACATGACATACAAAGGGATGACGATGGAGGAATCTGGGACATTGGCTGAAAGGTATGATTCTGTGAGTATTACTATGTAAGGCTGTTGCTTGACTAGTCTGTGGGACAACTCTCCTAATTTTGGCACAAGTCCTCAGATGTTAATGAGGAGGACTTTGCGGGGTCAATTGGGCTGGGTGTGCCCTTGTTGTGTCCTTAGCCAGTGCCGAGGTCAATGCCTCGTAGCATTTTGGTACAACTTTGAGGCTTGGTAGACCATTTCAGAGGGCAGTTAAGAGTCAACTGCATTGCTGTGGGTCTGGAGCCACATATAGGCTAGTCCAGGTAAGGATGGCAGATTTTCTTCCCTAGTGAACAATCGTGAACCAGGTGGGTTTTTACGACAATCCGATAGTTTCATGGTCACCATTACTGATACTGACTTTTTATTCAAGATTTATTTAATTAACTGAATTTAAATTCCCCAGCTGCTGTGGTGGGATTTGAACTCATGTCTCTGGATCATTAGTGTAGGCCACTGGATTATTAGTCTAGTAACATAACCACTATGCTACTGTACCCAGTATGACCCTGATATTCCATGGACCTACCACCCTCTGAGTGAAGTAGTTCCTCCTCATCTCAGTTTTGAAAGAGCAGCCCCTTATTCTAAGACTATGCCCCCTAGTTCTAGTTTCACCCATCATCGGGAACATCTTCCCCGCATCCACCCGATCCAACCCCTTCACAATCTTATATGTTTCAATAAGATCACCTCTCATTCTTCTGAACTCCAATGAGTAGAGTCCCAATCTACTCAACCTCTCCTCATATGTCCATCCCCTCATCCCCGGGATTAACCGAGTGAACCTTCTTTGTACTGACTCGAGAGCAAGTATGTCCTTTCTTAAGTATGGACACCAAAACTGTACGCAGTATTCCAGGTGCGGTCTCACCAATACCTTGTACAACTGAAGCAATACCTCCCTATTTTTATATTCTATCCCCCTAGCAATAGTAAAGTCATGGTGAAAACTCTGCCCAGCAAACCAGGGTTCGCCCCAAAATGGAGTGGGCCATATGAAATCATAATCAGTGGGGATACCTGTGCCTGTCTAGACATAAGGGGTAAAGTAGCATGGAAGCATTGGACACAATATATAAAGACAACTGACTGGCTACTTTCTGAATCTGTTTTACAGGTGATCTGCATACCCTTTGTCATAAAATTCCTGTAAAGACTGGACTGTAGTGATATATTAATCATGTTTAGATTATTATGGGTAATGGCGTTATTTCAAATTGTCACGGGAAGCGCGGTACCCCATTTACGTAAAGAGAGAGGATTGCATGTAAATACCTTTCTGTATATGTCATATGTCTATGTGAAAAAAATGGGCCAAAGCTCCTGCTGGGTGTGCGCCCATGTGCCCACCCATATGGGGGGAGGAATCCCATTAAGGCCTATCCCCTTTAAGGTAGAGGAGATGGTAGGGTGGTTATTATACTCTAATACCACCTGGAATAAGGAGGATACCATACAAACCCAAAATAGCTTGAATCCAGATCAGCTGGAACATGAGTGGAAACAGGCAGGGTATAACCCCACGAACTTTAAAGGATGGTTTCATCCCCAGTACGATAATCGAAGGTATCCAGAAGAGCTATTAGTCAGCACAGGGGGAAAACTAAACAATGCAGAGGGGGAAGTCTGCTTGGTAAACTATGACGAGACAGGGTTAGTGGTTGGATGGAGTAAGTGCAAGTATAATTACACTTTAACCAAAACCAGTACTAAACCACCAGGTGCCCTAGAATGGCCCTACGTGGGAACGTTTAATTTATCTGAGTGCTAAACCGGACTAGCAATCTACCCTGGAGGGGAATACCTGGGATCATGTACCAACTTTGGAACAAATTTGAGGCCTATAATAATACCTATTTCATTTGCGGATATAAGGCGTATCCATGGCTTCCACAAACCTGGACTGGGTCATGCTATATAGGATACGTAGTACCATACATCCATTATTTAACCTCCCTAACCCACCACTACGGGTACCAGTCGTTATGGCAACCAGCCAAGTGTGTTAAGAGAGCTATTACGGAAACCGAAAGATTCTGGGCTATAGCATTCCCCTGGTACGGAACAGGAAAAATAGCAAGGGAATCCATAAACATGGCAGCAGTGCTCGAACAAATAGCCAACGATACGGCTGAGTCCCTGAGAGAAATGAGTGCCGAAATGGTGGCGATCCAGACCACCGCCTTACAGAATAGGATAGCCCTAGATTATCTGTTGGCGGCGCAAGGAGGCACCTGTGCCCTGATCGGGACAGACTGCTGTACATATGTCCCAGATAGCTCCGAGAATATCACGAGCCTAGCAAATCATATCCAAGAAGAAATAAAGAAGCTCCATCAACGCACAAGCACAGGGTGGCTTGATTGGTTGCTAGGGAAAACCGGGTGGGGAGCGTGGATGATGCAAGGAATAATAATAATAGTTGTAATTTGTATGTTGATGTGTTGTGCGCTGAGACAAAGGATAAAACCAAGAAGGCAGGAGTGTTATTAGTACACCACTAGCAGGACTCATTGAACAAGTAAACGTAATAAAGAAAGTTGCACAAGACAAAGTACAGATGGTTATGGAACTAGAGACAAAGGCGAAATGTCAAGCAAAGATTATAAAGGAATTAGAGTGTAAGGTATACGAGGGGGGGCGAATGGGGACTTGTCCAGACACCACCTCCCTTCCCCCATATTACAGTGCAGAACCAACAGCCCCTGCAGGCGAGGGGGATGTTGAAATAGTCGAGATGGCTCCTGTGTGTCGGGGCGGGACATTGGCTAATCCCACCGCCAGTACCCAATAAAGGTGGAGGCCAGGAAGGCAGTCATGGACATAGTGAAGGGGCTAGTAGAAAGGGGTATCCTGAGGGAAACCACGAGCACTACTAATTCCCCCACATGGCCAGTAGAGAAACCTGATGGGAGCTATAGGTTGACTATAGACTATACGGCCCTCAACAGGGTCACTCCTAAATTACACCCCATCGTTGCCAGCCCCTCAACAATTTTGAATGGGCTATCCCCTGAACAGAAGATATTCACCGTTTTAGACATAGCTAACAGATTCTGGGCACTCCCATTAGATCCGGAATCACAAGAGAAATTTGCATTCACAGTAGGGGATAAACAATATACGTGGACCCGATTGCCACAGGGATTCCATAATAGCCCAGCTATTTTTCACCGCGTCATGAGTGATATCCTAAAACAGATAGAAGTACCTAAAGGAAGCACTATTTTGCAGTACGTCGACGACATACTAATAGCCTCGGAAACGAAGGCAGACCATCTGGCAACCCTATATTTAGTACTAAGGGCCCTAGAGACGGCTGGCCTCAAGGTAAGCCCTAAAAAAGCACAGATAGGAAAAACTCAGGTCCTATACCTGGGACATCTAATCTCCCAAGGACTTAAAGAAATGCCATGGGACAGGAAACACGCTGTCCAGGGCATGCCGAGACCCGTAACAGTACATGGAGTCAGGAAGCTCCTGGGGCTCTTTAATTACAGTCGAAATTTTATCCCGGGGTTCGCTAAATTAGCAGAACCTATACAAAGATTAGTGAAAGGGGGTAAACCCGCGTTGGAACCGATAGAATGGGGACCGGAACAAGAGGAAGCTTATACTCAACTAAAGTCTGAGCTAGTATCAGCCCCAGGGCTAGGACTGCCAGATATGAGTAAGGACTTCCACATACATTGCAACAATGAAGAAGGGTTTTACACAGCAGTAGTTACACAGGATCATGGGGATAAAAGAAGGCCCGTCGCCTACTATTCCACAGCGGAGGGACCGGTAGTCATAGGGCTCTCCCGGTGCATAGCTGCATTGGATTGTGCGGCTTGGGCAGTAAAGGTTAGTGAGCCGATAGTAATGACAGGAAACATTATATTGCACACTAAACACACTCTGGTAGAGATGCTGAATACCGGGAAATTAAGATCCGTCTCGAACATGAGACGTGCCAAGTGGGAGGCCATCCTCCTCCCTCCGAGTAAAGCAGTAACCATTGTTAGAGACACAGGGGAGAACCCGGCAGAAGGAATACTGGGAACTGGGGAGCCCCACAACTGTGGGGACGTAGATATGAACCTGGAAGAAGATAGGATAAAAGACACCCCTTTAGCGACAGCGGAAGAGACGTTGTACATAGATGGTTCACGCAAGTATATAGATGGGCTGCCTCGAGCGGGGTGGGCGGTGGTTAATGGCGAATTAAAAACCGTAGAGTCAGGACGGATTGATGGAGGCCTATCGGCCCAAGTGGCAGAGCTAGTGGCTCTCACCAGGGCACTAGAGTTGTCAGAGAATAAAATCGTGAACATTTACACAGATAGTAGGTATGCCTTTGGGGTGGTCCGCGATTATATGACTGCATGGGGTAGGAGGGGAGTCATTACTACGGGAGGCAATCCCATAAAACACCAGCTGAGGATAGAAGCCCTCCTAGAAGCTAGCGACAAACCCCAACAGGTAGCAATAATTAAGATTAAGGCACATCAGAGGGAACCGGACCGGACTAGCCCGGACTGGTTAAATCACCAGGGGAACCAGGCTGCGGACCAAGCAGCACAGAGGGCGCTAGAGCAAGAAAGGATCGAAGAAGTACCAATAGCCGCTGTGAGCAGCTCCGAGGATGAGATAAGTATTGACGAACTCCATGAGGGCACCCCCGACGTCGAAAAAGGTGCGTGGGAAGAACAAGGCGCAAAGCGGGGAAGCGATAATGTCTGGCGAAAGGATAACAGGGTAATGGCCCCCAAGTGCATTCAAAATACACTATTAGAACTCCACCATGGGCTTGTACACTCAGGGAGAGAAGCGATGATGGGAAGCCTCAGCAAAGAATGGTGGTGGAAGGGGATGGGAAGAGATATCGCGAGATACTGCCATCGATGTATCACCTGTGCGCAGTATAACCCCGGGCGACCCATAAAGGTCGAAATGGGACATCAACCAAGGCCACGAGGGCCCTGGGAGCATATACAAATAGACTTCACAGGTCCCCTTCCACCATCACACAGCAAAACATACTGCCTCGTGGTCATAGACCAATTCACCCGCTGGGTAGAGGCTTTCCCCACGCGAAATTGCACCGCTTTGACGGTTGCCAGAGTCTTAGCTGAAGAAGTAATCCCCAGGTGGGGAATACCAATTCAAATGGACTCTGATCAAGGTACCCACTTTACCGGGAGTGTCATAAAAATGGTATGCCAATTAATGGGAATTAAACAAAAATTCCACATCCCATACCACCCTCAAAGTTCGGGCATGGTGGAACGAATGAACCGAACCCTTAAAAATGCATTGGCAAAGGCAATGCAGATGTCGGGGAAAACCTGGACTGAAGTATTGCCCATTATCCTAATGAAGCTGCGAGCCACTGAAAACCGAACGGCAGGCTTGACCCCTTATGAATTGATGACAGGAAGGACGATGCAATTGCCAGAAGGCATCATAACAGGTGGGGCCGATGTAGGCCCTTTAAAAGATAGACTAAAACGATACGTTCTGGAACTTAGCACTCAATTAAAGGAGATGCGAAAGAATGTCCGCGATAATCAGGAGGACAAGGATCGGGCACAAGAGCTCACAATGACGGCTTATGTTCCCTCAGCGGATAGTAAAGTCATGGTGAAAACTCTGCCCAGCAAACCAGGGTTCGCCCCAAAATGGAGTGGGCCATATGAAATCATAATCAGTGGGGATACCTGTGCCTGTCTAGACATAAGGGGTAAAGGAGTATGGAAGCATTGGACACAATTGAAAGTATATAAAGACAACTGACTGGCTACTTTCTGAATCTGTTTTACAGGTGATCTGCATACCCTTTGTCATAAAATTCCTGTAAAGACTGGACTGTAGTGATATATTAATGGGTAATGGGTAATGTGTAATGGGTTATTATGGGTAATGGCGTTATTTCATATTGTCACGGGAAGCGCGGTACCCCATTTACATAAAGAGAGAGGGTTGCATGTAAATACCTTTCTGTATATGTCATATGTTTATGCGAAAAAAATGGGCCAAAGCTCCTGCTGGGTGTGCGCCCATGTGCCCACCCATATGGGGGGAGGAATCCCATTAAGGCCTATCCCCTTTAAGGTAGAGGAGATGGTAGGGTGGTTATTATACTCTAATACCACCTGGAATAAGGAGGATACCATACAAACCCAAAATAGCTTGAATCCAGATCAGCTGGAACATGAGTGGAAACAGGCAGGGTATAACCCCACGAACTTTAAAGGATGGTTTCATCCCCAGTACGATAATCGAAGGTATCCAGAAGAGCTATTAGTCAGCACAGGGGGAAAACTAAACAATGCAGAGGGGGAAGTCTGCTTGGTAAACTATGACGAGACAGGGTTAGTGGTTGGATGGAGTAAGTGCAAGTATAATTACACTTTAACCAAAACCAGTACTAAACCACCAGGTGCCCTAGAATGGCCCTACGTGGGAACGTTTAATTTATCCGAAGTGCTAAACCGGACTAGCAATCTACCCTGGAGGGGAACACCTGGGATCATGTACCAACTTTGGAACAAATTTGAGGCCTATAATAATACCTATTCCATTTGCGGATATAAGGCGTATCCATGACTTCCACGAACCTGGACTGGGTCATGCTATATAGGATACGTAGTACCATACATCCATTATTTATCCTCCCTAACCCACCACTACGGGTACCAGTCGTTATGGCAACCAGCCAAGTGTGTTAAGAGAGCTATTACGGAAACCGAAAGATCCTGGGCTATAGCATTCCCCTGGTACGGAACAGGATAAGTAGCAAGGGAATCCATAAACATGGCAGCAGTGCTCGAACAAATAGCCAACGATACGGCTGAGTCCCTGAGAGAAATGAGTGCCGAAATGGTGGCGATCCGGACCACCACCTTACAGAATAGGATAGCCCTAGATTATCTGTTGGCGGCGCAAGGAGGCACCTGTGCCCTGATCGGGACAGACTGCTGTACATATGTCCCAGATAGCTCCGAGAATATCACGAGCCTAGCAAATCATATCCAAGAAGAAATAAAGAAGCTCCATCAACCCACAAGCACAGGGTGGCTTGATTGGTTGCTAGGGAAAACCGGGCGGGGAGCGTGGATGATGCAAGGAATAATAATAATAGTTGTAATTTGTATGTTGATGTGTTGTGCGCTGAGCCTTATAAAGTTGTGTTGCCAAACTGCTATGAAAACCGTGATGCCGATCGCCTCTATCGAGGAGGAACACACCAACCTGCTACCAAGGGACGAAGAACACCAATACGACACTGTCGAAGGAACAACCGAACCCCCAGACATAAGCCGGTGGCTGTAAGCACCGACAAAAGGGGGACCGAGGATGGTCATCTGGGAGCAAATGAATCGTGCTCCAGGACCAAGAGGAGGGATTGTTAGAATAAAATTTTGCTGGACAAAATTGCTGGACAAGATTTTGCTGGAAAAGACACAAACAACAAATTCGCTGACTGGGACTAATTGAATCACTGCACAGTGAGACATGCCACGCTTACGCATGGCTGGAACAAAGTTCATCTCGTGTCCTGACTGGGACTAATTGAATCACTGAGGACTAATAAGGTTCACTGGTATCCTATCATCGAACTAATCACTTGTATCCTATTATCGAACTAATCACATTCCGCCGGGGAACAAGGCGGAACGAAGACCTGAAGAGGCAGAATTGGCAACACAAGTGTGTAAATTCCTGACTGGAGGAAAAAAACGATATGCGCGAATAAACAAATTGATTGGATGAATGTAAATGATCTAAAACCAACTTCTTGGAATTGTATATAAGCTCGGCATGTACTATAATCGGGGAGAAGGTGCTCTCGTAGACCGCGTGGTTGCAGACTCTTCTCCCAGAGCTCTGTCATTTAATAAAGTTGTCTCTCTTACTCAAAGTCTAGTTTCCGAGGAATCATTTTTCCTACAACAATACCTTGCCTCTGACCTGCTCTTGTTGCAACAGTATTTATGTGACTAGTCCAGTTAAGTTTCTGGTCAATGGTGACCCCCAAGATATTGATGGTGGGGGATTCGGCGATGGTAATGCTGTTGAATGTCAAGGGGAGGTGGTTAGACTCTCGCTTGTTGGAGATAGTCATTGCCTGGCATTTGTGTGGCGCGAATGTTACCTGCCACTTAGCAGCCCAAGCCTGAACATCGTCCAGGTCTTGTTGCATGCAGGCATGGACTGCTTCATTATCTGAGGAGTTGTGAATAGCACTGAACACTGTGCAGTCATCAGCGAACATCCCAATTTCTGAACTTACGTTGGAGCGAAGGTCATTGATGAAGCAGCTGAAGATGTTTGGGCCTTGGACACTGCCCAGAAGAACTCCTGTAGCGATGTCCTGGGGCTGTGATGATTGACCTTCAACCACCACAACCATCTTCCTTTGTGCTAGGTATGACTCCAGCCAGTGGAGAATTTTCTCCCCCGATTCCCATTGACTTCTGTTTTACTAGGGCTCCTTGATACTGTAATGTATGTAATGTATATATACCTTACCTCCGTGTTGATGAGCTGGAGTCTGAGCTTCAGACACTGCGACACATCAGGGAGGGGAAGAAGTTCCTGGACTCTGTGTTTCAGGAGATGGTCACACCTATGAAGTTAATTAATTCAGATGTAGCCCATGGTCAGGGACAGGACGGTGTGACTACGAGTGAGTCAGGTACGGGGATCCAGGAGGTAGTGTTGGAGGAGCCGCAGCCCTTGCTCTTGTCCAACAGGTTTGAGGTTCTTACTCCCTGTGGGGACAGGAGCAGGGACTGCAGGGAGGATGAGCAACCTGGCCACAGCACTGTGGAATAGGGAGCCATTCAAGAGGGGGGAGTAAATAGAAATGTTGTAGTGGTAGGGGATAGTATTATTAGGGGGATAGATAGAGTTCTCTGCAGCCGAGAGCGAGAGCCCCGTAGGCTGTGTTGCCTACCTGGTGCCAGGGTTAAGGACATCTCCTCTGGGCTGGAAAGAAACTTGCAGTGGGAGGGGATGGATCCAATTGTCGTGGTCCATGTTGGTACAAACGACATAGATAGGACTAGGAAGCCGGTTCTGTTAAAGGAGTATGAGCAGCTAGGGGTCAAATTAAAAGACAGAACCTCAAGGGTAATAATCTCTGGATTATTACCTGAGCCACGAGCGAATTTGGCTAGGACAAATAAAATTAGAGAGTTAAGTGCATGGCTCAAAGACTGGTGTGGGAGAAATGGGTTTTGCTTCCTGGGACACTGGCACCAGTACTGGGGCAGGAGGGAGCTGTTCCGTTGGGACGGGCTTCACTTGGCCAGTGCTGGGGCTAGAGTCCTGGCGGATCATATAACTAGGGCTGTAGAGAGGGCTTTAAACTAACTAGTGGGGGGGAGGTTCCTTGAGAGCAAATAATAAAAATGACAACAGAGAAGGTCATAGGCTTAGGTAGCAGTGGGGAAATTAAAAACCAGAGCGTGTCAGGAAGGGTCAGAAGTTATGGAGTAAAAGGTAAAGTAATAAAAAGGGCAAAAGCAGGAACTAAGTGTCACAAAACATATTTGAAAGTTCTCTATCTGAATGCACGTAGCATTCGTAACAAACTAGAGGAGTTAATGGCACAAATAACTACATATGGGTATGATCTTGTAGCCATTACAGAAACATGGCTGCATGGTGACAATGCCTGGGAATTAAACATAACAGGTTATTTAACGATCAGGAAGGACAGGCAGGAAGGAAGGGGAGGTGGGGTGGCTATGTTAATAAAAGAAGGAATCACTGTAATACAGAGAAATGATATTGGGTCAAAAGATCAGGATAATGAAACAGTTTGGGTGGAGATAAGGAATAATAAGGGGAAAAAAACACTAGTGGGCGTAGTCTATAGGCCTCCGAACAGTTGCAACTCTGTTGGACGGAGTATCAATCAGGAAATAGTTGAGGCTTGTAATAAGGGAACATCTATAATTATGGGGGATTTTAACTATCATATTAATTGGACAATTCAAATTGGGCAGGGCTGCCTTGAGGATGAGTTCATTGAGTGTATTAGGGATGGGTTTCTTGAGCAGTAAGTAACTGAACTGACCAGGGGGCAAGCAATCTTAGATCTGGTCCTGTGTAACAAGACAGGATTAATTAAAAATGTCCTAGTAAAGGATCCCCTTGGAATGAGTGACCATAACATGGTTGAATTCCATATTCAATTAGAGGGTGAGAAGGTTGGATCTCAAACAAGCATGCTAAGCTTGAATAAAGGAGACTATGAAGGTATGAGAGCGGAATTGAGTAGAGTGGATTGGGAAAATAGATTAAAGGGTAAGACGATACATGATCAGTGGTGTACATTTAAGGAGTTATTTTAAAATTTCCAAAAAAAATATATTCCACTGAGAAGAAAAGGGTGTAAAAGAAAAGACAGCCATCCATGGCTAAGTAAAGAAATTAAGGGTAGTATTCGACTAAAAACAAGGGCATATAAGGTAGCCAAATCTAGTGGGAGGATAGAGGATTGGGAAAACTTTAAAAGACAGCAAAAATAACAAAAAGATTAATTAAGAAAGGGAAGATAGATTATGAAAGTAAATTAGCAAAAAATATAAAAACAGATAGTAAGAGTTTTTATAGATATATAAAAAGAAAAACGGTGGCTAAAGTAAATGTTGGTCCCTTAGACGATGAGACTGGGAAATTAATGGTGGGAAATATGGAGAAGGCAAAAACACTGAATGAATATTTTGTGTCAGTCTTTACAGTAGAGGACACTAAGAATATCCCAACACTGGACAAACAGGGGGCTATGGGGGGGAGGAGCTAAACACGATCAAAATCACTAAGGAAGTGGTACTAGGTAAAATAATGGGACTCAAGGCGGATAAATCACCTGGATCGGATGGCTTACATCCTAGGGTCTTGATGGAAGTGGCGGTAGGGATAGTTGATGCATTGGTAATAATTTTCCAAAACTCCCTGGACTCGGCAAAGGTCCCGGCAGACTGGAAAACTGCTACTATAACACCCTAATTTAAAAAGGGCAGTAGACAGAAGGCTGGAAACTAAAGACCGGTTAGCTTAACATCTGTGGTAGGTAAAATTTTGGAGTCCATTATTAAGGACACAGTAACAGGACATTTGGATAATCATAATTTAATAGGACAAAGTCAGCATGGTTTTATGAAGGGGAAGTCATGTTTGACAAATTTGCTGGAGTTCTTTGAGGAAGTAACATATAGGGTGGATAAAGGGGAACCAGTGGACGTAGTGTATTTAGACTTCCAAAAGGCATTTGACAAGGTGCCACACAAAAGATTATTGCTTAAGATAAAAAATCACGGGATTGGGGGTAATATTCTGGCATGGATAGAGGATTGGCTATCTAACAGAAGGCAGAGAGTTGGGATAAACGGTTCATTCTCAGACTGGCAATCAGTAACTAGTGGTGTTCCACAGGGGTCAGTGCTGGGTCCCCAACTCTTTACAATCTATATTAACGATTTGGAGGAGGGGACCGAGTGTAACATATCAAAGTTTGCAGATGATACTAAGATGGGGGGGAAAGTAGTGAGTGAGGAGGACATAAAAAACCTGCAAGGGGACATAGACAGACTAAGTAAGTGGGCAGAGATTTGGCAGATGGAATACCATACTGGAAAGTGTGTGGTTATGTACTTTGGCAGGAAAAATTGTAGAGCAAGTTATTATCTTAATGGCAAGAAACTGGAAAGTACTGAAGTACAAAGGGATCTGGGGGTCCTGGTGCACGAAACTCAAAAGGTTAGTATACAGGTGCAGCAAGTGATTACGAAGGCCAATGGAATGTTGGCTTTCATTGCTAGGGGCATAGAATATAAAAATAGGGAGGTATTGCTTTAGTTGTACAAGGTATTGGTGAGACCGCACCTGGAATACTGCATACAGTTTTGGTGTCCATACTTAAGAAAAGACATACTTGCTCTCGAGTCAGTACAAAGAAGGTTCACTCGGTTAATCCCGGGGATGAGGTGGTGGACATATGAGGAGAGGTTGAGTAGATTGGGACTCGACTCATTGGAGTTCAGAAGAATGAGAGGCGATCTTATTGAAACATATAAGATTGTGAAGGGGTTGGATCGGGAGCATGCGGGGAGGATGTTCCCGATGATGGGTGAAACTAGAACTAGGGGGCATAGTCTTAGAATAAGGGGCTGCTCTTTCAAAACTGAGATGAGGAGGAACTACTTCACTCAGAGCGTGGTAGGTCCATGGAATATGCTGCCCCAAAAAGCTGTAGAAGCTACATCATTACATACATATAATATAGAAATAGGCAGTTTCCTAGAAGTAAAGGGAATTAAGGGTTACGGGGAGTGGGCAGGAATTTGGACATGAGTCTAAGTTCGGATCGGTCATGGCCCTGTGGGTAGCGGAGCGGGCCCAGGGGCCGTGTAGCCTGATCCTGCTCCTATTTCATGTGCCTAATTCTGTTAGATTCAGGAGATGGTTCTGTGATAGTAGATTGGCGGTTAGGATCAGATCAGCCATGATCTTATTGAATGGCGGAGCAGGCTCGAGGGGCCGATTGGCCTACTCCTGCTCCTATTTCTTATGTTCTTATGTTCTTAAGGGAGAGAACTACTTTTTACAGCTCCTGTATACTGTAGTACCGGCAGTGAACACACCTGTATATAAACCCTGAGTATTGATCTGTACAGTTAGTTCTAGAATAACCCTCATTCAGTAAACACCTGTTGAATCATTCCCTGCAGTCTGTTGTCTAATTATTGAAGGATACAACATTAAGATACACGGATATAACATTGGCGACGATGCAGATTCGAACCTATCTGCAACTCTGCATCACCTCCCAGGGATTCGCTCCTGGAGAACAGTGGAAGGAAGTCGAGTCCAGAAGCACGGGCATCGACCACGGGCAACCGCCCAGTCATCCAGCGGAGATTTGAGCATTGCAGGGGAGGCTGTCGAGAGCCAGGCTTGGCTTTCCAGTCACAGTGGTCCAGCGAAACGGGCTGGCAACAGGTACTGCGCAGACCCTTCCCAGACAGCGGTGGCTAGAGCCCGACCGAGCGGCACAGAAAAAGGCCGAACAGCATTGACGGGGGAGCTGGAGAGGGCAGAGTGCACAGGGCGCAGCCGGTGTTCAGGACCGAGCGGCGTCAACGGGGAGAGAGACGAGAGAGAGCAGAGCGCAGCCAGTGTTCAGGACCAAGTGGTGTCAACGGGGGAGAGAGGCGAGAGAGAGCAGAGCACAGCCGGTGTTCAAGGGCCGAGCAGCGTCAACGGAGGAGAGAGGCGCGCAGGAAAACGTGAGGCGCTGCCATTGCCACGAGGACCGCAGAGAGCGGCATTGGCAGCAGCACAGGAGCAGCGCACGAAACCCACAGGGTGTCGCCATTTGCCATGAGGACCGCCGAGAGCGGCGTTGGCAGCAGCGCAGGAGACGCCATTTTAAGCCGCAGCGGGGAAGAAAGGAAAGTGCGGGTGATGCCATTTTAAGCCGCAGCAGTGAAGAAAGGAAAGCGCGGGAGATGCCATTTTAAGCCAGTCTAACTACACCCAAAAATGCGGAAGAGTGGCAGTATCACAGCGTTCGACAATGAAGTCGAAGATTGGACGACATATGTCGAACGCATAGAAGTATACTGCAAGGCGAATGAAGTGCCAGATGACAAGAAAGCGCTGGTATTGTTGAATTCAATTGATGCAAAAACGTATGGCTTACTACGAAACCTAGTAACCCCAGAGAAGCCAGTAGAGAAGGATTTTGAAAACATAGTGTCAATCCTACAGGGCCACTTAAACCCCACACCGCTGCTGATAGCAGAAAGATTTAAGTTTCACAAAAGGAACCAGCATAAAGATGAAAGTAATGTTGAGTATTTAACAGAACTGCGCAAGCTATCGAAACACTGCCAGTTTGGAACGGGACTAGCAGATACTTTAAGGGACAAGCTTGTGTGTGGGCTTCAGAGTGAAGGAACCCAGAAACGGCTTCTATCAGAAAAGGATCTTACGCTGGACAAGGCTTTCAGCATTGCAGTATCACATGAAGCAGCAACACGGGGCGCTGCAGAGATACAACGGAGACCGCAAGTATATGGCACAAATGAAATGCCATATGGAACAGTGAAGTACTATTGCTGCGGCAGAAGAACACACGACCATAATGATTGCTGGTTCAAGGACAAAGTGTGCAGACAGTGTGGAAAAGTAGGACACATAGCAAGAGTCTGCAGGTCGGGAAAGAAAACCAGCAGCAAGAAATCTCCACGGGAGAAGTACAAGAAGGTACATAAGGTGACGGAGAGTAGTTCAGACGAACAGAAAAGTGATACAGACTCCGGAAGCAATGAGCTGGGTTGTCGGAAACTACATAATGTGATCAAAACGGAGGATCACCAAACTATCTGGGTCATGCTCAAGATAGCAGGAGTCCAAGTGAAAATGGAATTGGACACAGGATCCGCCCTAACAGTCACAAACCGAAGGGACTACAAGCAGCTATTCTCACATATATCCTTGAGTGATACAAAGATTGTCTTGAAGACGTACACGGGGCAAAAAGTCTACCCCAAAGGAAAAATAAGGGTGAACGTTATATATAACGGCAAGGAAACACCAAAAATGGACCTATATGTATTGCCAGATGGAGGACGACCACTACTAGGACGTGAATGGATCCGGAAGATACAGCTAGATTGGTATTCCATACAAGCACTGACTGTAGATGCCAAAAAGGATGACAACGTCACACCTGGACGACTGTCAAAAATGCTAACTGACGCACAAGAACTGTTCCAGCAGGGACTCGGAACACTAAAAGGCATAACAGCGACGATCAAAATAGAGGAAAATGCAAGCCCAAAGTTTTTTAAGACCAGACCGGTACCTTATGCGATCCGCCCAGCCGTCGAAGCAGAGCTGGAAGGTTTGGAACGTTCAGGAGTACTGTCCAAAGTGGACTGAAACGAGTGGGCTACACCCATCGTTCCTGTAATGAAGAGGTCATTGAGTAATACGCCTGGGGAACCAAAGAAGGTTTGCATCTGTGGGGACTTTAAGGTGACAGTGAACCCAGTCCTTCACACTGTACACTATCCGCTTCCGCGGATTGAAGATATTCTCGCCTCACTACCTGGAGGGAAACGCTTCACTAAGATTGATCTGGCCCAGGCGTACCTGCAAATGGATTTAGAAGAAGCCTTGAAACAGTACCTCATGATCAACACTCATAAAGGTCTCTACCAATACAACCGGCTGGTGTTCGGGGTAGCATCAGCTCCGGCTATTTGGCAAAGGGCAATGGAACAAGTCCTGCAAGGGATTCCAGGGACCCAGTGTTATTTGGACGATATCCTGGTCACGGGCGAAAATGACAGTGATCACCTCGCCAATCTGGAGCAGGTGCTCACTAGATTGAAGGAATATGGGCTCCGAGCTAATCGCCACAAATGCGAGTTTTTCCAGAAGCAGATCTCGTATTGTGGCCATGTTATTGATAAAGAGGGGTTACATAAGTCCCCTGAAAAGATTGAGGCAGTAGTCAAGGCTCCAGCACAGGAAAATGTGTCACAACTAAGGTCGTTCCTCGGTCTGGTGAACTACTACCATAAGTTCTTGCTGAATTTGTCTTCCGTATTACACCCACTGAACACCCTACTGCAAACGGGGGGACCATGGAAGTGGAGTGATGAATGTAAACGAGCTTTCCAGAAGAGCAAAGCATTGATCACATCAAAAGAGGTGTTGGCTCATTTCAACCCAGCACTATCAATTCGGTTGGCGTGTGATGCATCACCCTATGGCATTGGAGCGGTGCTGTCGCACAAATTCCCGGAAGGCTCGGAGAGGCCAGTAGCCTTTGCGTCTCGGTCACTAATCTCAGCCGAGCGTAACTACGCCCAGATTGACAGGGAGGCCCTCAGCCTAGTGTGGGGAGTGAAAAAGTTCAATCACTATCTGCACGGGCAGAAGTTCACCTTGCTGACTGACCACCAACCACTTGTCTCCATCTTTAATCCAAAGAAGGGCGTTCCGGTGATGACTGCGCAACGGCTACAAAGATGGTCCCTTTTTCTAGGGGCGCACCAATATGAAATCGATTATAAGGGCACGAAGCAGCATGGAAACGCTGAAGGGCTATCACGCCTGCTACTGCCTACTGCGGAGGAAGCACCAGCAGTGGATCCTGTCAAAATATTTCATTCGACTATAATTGAATGCTTGCCAGTAACTAACGCTGATATAGAGAAGGAGACCCGAAATGACCCGACACTGTCTCGGGTATATGATTTGACGGTGAAGGGATGGCCAGCACATGGCGACTCACTGTTGCCAGCATTCTCATCCAGAAGAGAACAGCTGTCAGTATGCCAGGAGACCTTGATGTGTGGATCCCGAGTGGTAATTCCACCCAAGTTAAGGGAGAGAGTGCTCAATGAGCATCACGAAGGTCATCTGGGAGGGGTGAAAATGAAAAGCCTTGCTAGGGCTTATGTTTGGTGGCCGGGGATCGATCAGCAAATCGAGGACCTGACAAAGAGCTGCTCAGGATGCCAGAAGGTCCAAAATGCACCACCACATGCCCCTCTACACCCATGGGAGTGGCCCTCATCTCCATGGTAATGGGTGCATATTGATTTTGCTGGTCCATTCATGGACTCAATGTTTTTAATAGCCGTGGATGCGCACTCGAAATGGCCTGAGGTGATCAAAATGTCCTCCACCACCACAAAGAAAACTATTGCAGTCCTATGGACCATTTTTGCCAGGAACGGCTTGCCAGAGCAGATTTGCTCTGATAGCAGACCACAGTTTGTGTCCGAAGAGTTTTGAAGATTTATGAAAAGGAATGGGGTAAGGCATTACACATCCGCCCCGTATCATCCAGCCAAAAATGGATTGGCTGAGAGGTTCTTACAAACCTTTATAAAGCAGTAAAGGCCATGTGCGATGACGACATTCCACTGCAGCATAAGGTGGACAATTTCCTGTTAGCCTACAGAAATGCGACACATGCAGTCACCAACCAGGCCCCGGCCATGATGTTCTTTAACCGAAGGTTGAGATCTCGTCTGGATTTGCTCAGACCAAATGTATGAAGAGATGTTGAGAGTAAGCAATTCCAGCACATCAATGAGAAGCCGACAAGGAGCTTCAATGCAGGGCAACCAGTCTTGGCCAGCGAATACCGAACAGAGAAATGGCAACCAGGAACGATATGCACACGGCAGGGGCCACTAATGTACACAGAGGATGTTGGGGAGAATATTGTGAGACGCCATGCTGACCAGATCCTAGAGTCACAGGAACGAGTCAACCCCATGTCTCGGCCATACGTACCTGGTGAGGAACCCGACGTACAGGTCGCATCTACCTCAGAAACAATAGCATTGGAAGCTGATGAATCAACTGGAGGCAGGTTGCTAGAATCGCCTCCGCACCAAGAGCGAGACACTCGGGAAAGGCGTTATCCAGAAAGAATCAGGAAGCCTCCCCAGAGACTGAATATATGAATGGACTATTTTCATATAACATTGTATATTAAAAATGTTAATTGTTAAATGGGTATTATGGTACTGTTAATCTAAAAGGGGAGGAATTGTAATGTATGTACCTTCAAGGGGAGAACTACTTTTTACAGCTCCTGTATACTGTAGTACCGGCAGTGACCACACCTGTATATAAACCCTGAGTATTGATCTGTACAGTTAGTTCTAGAGTAACCCTCATTCAGTAAACACCTGTTGAATCGTTCCCTGCAGTCTGTTGTCTAATTATTGAAGGATACAACATTAAGATACACGGATATAACATTGGCGACGACGCAGATTCAAACCTACCTGCAACTCTGCATCACCTCCCAGGGATTCGCTCCTGGAGAACAGTGGAAGGAAGTCGAGTCCAGAAGCATGGGCGTCGACCACGGGCAACCGCCCAGTCATCCAGCGGAGATTTGAGCATCACAGGGGAGGCTGTCGAGAGCCAGGCTTGGCTTTCCAGTCACGGTGGTCCAGCGAAACGGGCTGGCAACAGGTACTGCGCAGATCCTTCCCGGACAGCGGTGGCTAGAGACCGACCGAGCGGCACAGAAAAAGGCCGAGCAGCATCGACGGGAGAGAGAGAGAGGGCAGAGTGCACAGAGCGCAGCCGGTGTTCAGGACCGAGCGGCGTCAACGGGGAGAGAGACGAGAGAGAGCAGAGCGCAGCCAGTGTTCAGGACCAAGTGGTGTCAACGGGGGAGAGAGGTGAGAGAGAGCAGAGTGCAGCCGGTGTTCAAGGGCCGAGCAGCGTCAACGGAGGAGAGAGGCGTGCAGGAAAACGCGAGGTGCTGCCATTGGTACGAGGACCGCAGAGAGCGGCATTGGCAGCAGCGCAGGAGCAGCGCACGAAACCCACAGGGAGTCGCCATTTGCCATGAGGACCGCCGAGAGCGGCGTTGGCAGCAGCGCAGGAGACGCCATTTTAAGCCGCAACAGGGAAGAAAGGAAAGCGCAGGAGACGCCATTTTAAGCCACAGCGGTGAAGAAAGGAAAGCGCGGGAGGCGCCATTTTAAGCCAGTCTAACCACACCCAAAAATGCGGAAGAGTGGCAGTATCACAGCGTTCGACAATGAAGTCGAAGATTGGATGACATATGTCGAACGCATAGAAGTATACTGCAAGCTGAATGAAGTGCCAGATGACAAGAAAGCGCTGGTATTGTTGAATTCAATGGGTGCAAATACGTATGGCTTACTACGAAACCTAGTAACCCCAGAGAAGCCAGTAGAAAAGGATTTTGAAAACATAGTGTCAATCCTACAGGGCCACTTAAACCCCACACCACTGCTGATAGCAGAAAGATTTAAGTTTCACAAAAGGAACCAGCATAAAGATGAAAGTAATGTTGAGTATTTACAGAACTGCGCAAGCTATCGAAACACTGCCAGTTTGGAACGGGACTAGCAGATACTTTAAGGGACAAGTTTGTGTGTGGTCTTCAAAGTGAAGGAACCCAGAAACGGCTTCTATCAGAAAAGGATCTTACGCTGGACAAGGCTTTCAGCATTGCAGTATCACATGAAGCAGCAGCACGGGGCGCTGCAGAGATGCAACGGAGACCGCAAGAATATGGCACAAATGAAATGTCATACGGAACAGTGAAGTGCTATCGCTGCGGCAGAAGAACACATGACCATAATGATTGCTGGTTCAAGGACAAAGTGTGCAGACAGTGTGGAAAAGTAGGACACATAGCAAGAGTCTGCAGGTCGGGAAAGAAAACCAGCAGCAAGAAATCTCCACAGGAGAAGTACAAGAAGGTACATAAGGTTACGGAGAGTAGTTCAGACGAACAGAAAAGTGATACAGACTCCGGAAGCAATGAGCTGGGTTGTCGGAAACTACATAATGTGATCAAAACGGAGGATCACCAAACTATCTGGGTCACGCTCAAGATAGCAGGAGTCCAAGTGAAAATGGAATTGGACACAGGATCAGCCCTTACAGTCATAAACCGAAGGGACTACAAGCGGCTTTTCTCACATATATCCTTGAGTGATACAAAGATTGTCTTGAAGACGTACACGGGGCAAAAAGTCTACCCCAAAGAACAATACGGGTGAACGTTGTATATAACGGCAAGGAAACACCAAAAGTGGACCTATATGTATTGCCAGATGGAGGACCACCACTACTAGGACGTGAATGGATCCGGAAGATACAGCTAGATTGGCATTCCTTACAAGCACTGACTGTAGATGCCAAAAAGGATGACGACGTCACACCTGGACGACTGTCAAAAATGCTTACTGACGCACAAGAAGTGTTCCAGCAGGGACTCGGAACACTAAAAGGCATAACAGCGACGATCAAAATAGAGGAAAATGCAAGCCCAAAGTTTTTTAAGGCCAGACCGGTACGTTATGCAATCCGCCCAGCCGTCGAAGCAGAGCTGGAAGGTTTGGAACGTTCAGGAGTACTGTCCAAAGTGTACTAGAGCGAGTGGGCTACACCCATCGTTCCTGTAATGAAGAGGTCGTTGAGTAATACGCCTGGGGATCCAAAGAATGTTCGCATCTGTGGGGACTTTAAGGTGACAGTGAACCCAGTCCTTCACACTGTACACTATCCACTTCCGCGGAATGAAGATATTTTCGCCTCACTATCTGGAGGGAAAGGCTTCACTAAGATTGATCTGGCCCAGGCGTACCTGCAAATGGAGGTAGAAGAAGCCTCGAAACAGTACCTCATGATCAACACTCATAAAGGTCTCTACCAATACAACCGGCTGGTGTTCAGGGTAGCATCAGCTCCGGCTATTTGGCAAAGGGCAATGGAACAAGTCCTGCAAGGGATTCCAGGGACCCAGTGTTATTTAGACGATATCCTGGTCACGGGCGAAAATGACAGTGATCACCTCGCCAACCTGGAGCAGATGCTCACTAGATTGAAGGAATATGGGCTCCGAGCTAATCGCCACAAATGCGAGTTTATCCAGAAGCAGATCTCGTATTGTGGCCATGTTATTGATAAAGAGGGGTTACATAAGTCCCCTGAAAAGATTGAGGCAGTAGTCAAGGCTCCAGCACAGGAAAATGTGTCACAACTGAGGTCGTTCCTCGGTCTGGTGAACTACTACCATAAGATCTTGCTGAATTTGTCTACCGTATTACACCCACTGAACACCCTACTGCAAACGGGGGGACCATGGAAGTGGAGTGACGAATGTAAACGAGCTTTCCAGAAGAGCAAAGCATTGATCACATCAAAAGAGGTGTTGGCTCATTTCAACCCAGCACTATCAATTCGGTTGGCGTGTGATGCATCACCCTATGGCATTGGAGCGGTGCTGTCGCGCAAATTCCCGGACGGCTCGGAGAGGCCAGTAGCCTTTGCGTCTCGGTCACTAACCTCAGCCGAGCGTAACTACGCCCAGATTGACAGAGAGGCCCTCAGCCTAGTGTGGGGAGTGAAAAAGTTCAATCACTATCTGCACGGGCAGAAGTTCACCTTGCTGACTGACCACCAACCACTTGTCTCCATCTTTAATCCAAAGAAGGGCGTTCCGGTGATGACTGCGCAATGGCTACAAAGATGGTCCCTTTTTCTAGGGGCGCACCAATATGAAATTGATTATAAGGGCACGAAGCAGCATGGAAACGCTGATGGGCTATCACGCCTGCCACTGCCTACTGCGGAGGAAGCACCAGCAGTGGATCCTGTCGAAATATTTCATTCGACTATAATTGAATGCTTGCCAGTAACTAACGCTGGTATAGAGAAGGAGACACGAAATGACCCGACACTGTCTCGGGTATATGATTTGACGGTGAAGGGATGGCCAGCACATGGCGACTCACTGTTGCCAGCATTCTCATCCAGAAGAGAACAGCTGTCAGTATGACAGGGGACCTTGATGTGTGGATCCCGAGTGGTAATTCCACCCAAGTTAAGGGAGAGAGTGCTCAATGAGCTTCACGAAGGTCATCTGGGAGGGATGAAAATGAAAAGCCTTGCTAGGGCTTATGTGTGGTGGCCGGGGATCGATCAGCAAATCGAGGACCTGACAAAGAGCTGCTCAGGATGCCAGAAGGTCCAAAATGCACCACCACATGCCCCTCTACACCCATGGGAGTGGCCCTCATCTCCATGGCAACGGGTGCATATTGATTTTGCTGGTCCATTCATGGACTCAATGTTTTTAATAGCCGTGGATGCGCACTCGAAATGGCCTGAGGTGATCAAAATGCCCTCCACCACCACAGAGAAAACTATTGCAGTCCTATGGACCATTTTTGCCAGGAACGGCTTGCCAGAGCAGATTTGCTCTGATAGCGGACCACAGTTTGTGTCCGAAGAGTTTCGAAGATTTATGAAAAGGAATGGGGTAAGGCATTACACATCCGCCCCGTATCATCCAGCCAAAAATGGATTGGCTGAGAGGTTCTTACAAACCTTTAAAAAAGCAGTAAATGCCATGTGCGATGACGACATTCCACTGCAGCATAAGGTGGACAATTTCCTGTTAGCCTACAGAAATGCGACACATGCAGTCACCAACCAGGCCCCGGCCATGATGTTCTTTAACCGAAGGTTGAGATCTCGTCTGGACTTGCTCAGACCAAATGTACGAAGAGATGTTGAGAGTAAGCAATTCCAGCACATCAATGAGAAGCCGACAAGGAGCTTCAATGCAGGGCAGCCAGTCTTGGCCCGCGACTACCGAGCAGAGAAATGGCAACCAGGAACGATATGCACACGGCAGGGGCCACTAATGTACACAGTGGATGTTGGGGAGAACATTGTGAGACGCCATGCTGACCAGATCCTAGAGTCACAGGAACGAGTCAACCCCATGTCTCGGCCATACGTACCTGGTGAGGAACCCGACGTACAGGTCGCATCTACCTCAGAAACAATAGCATTGGAAGCTGATGAATCAACTGAAGACAGGTTGCTAGAATCGCCTCCGCACCAAGAGCGAGACACTCGGGAAAGGCGTTATCCAGAAAGAATCAGGAAGCCTCCCCAGAGACTGAATATATGAATGGACTATTTTCATATAACATTGTATATTAAAAATGTTAATTGTTAAATGAGTATTATGGTGCTGTTAATCTAAAAGGGGAGGAATTGTTATGTATGTAATGTATATATACCTTTAGGGAGAGATCTACTTTTTACAGCTCCTGTATACTGTAGTACCGGCAGTGACCACACCTGTATATAAACCCTGAGTAGTGATCTCTACAGTTCGTTCTAGAGTAACCCTCATTCAGTAAACACCTGTTGAATCGTTCCCTGCAGTCTGTTGTCTAATTATTGAAGGACACAACATTAGGATACACGGATATAACAGATACCACACACAGTCAAATGCTGCCTTGATGTCAAGGGCAGTCACTCTCACCTCACCTCTGGAATTCAGCTCTTTTGTCCATGTTTGGACCAAGGCTGTAATGTGGTTGTGAGCCAAGTGAACTTGGCAGAACCCAAACTTGGCATCAGTGAGCAGGTTATTGGTAAATGCCACTTGATAGCACTGTCGATGACAGCTGTGGCTCAGTGGGTAGCACTCTCTTGGTGGGAGGGGCTAGGAGTGAGCCAGGTGTTACTGGTTGCCTAATTGCAGCTGGGTGTTAGAGGGAGTTTTGTAAAAAGCTGGTGGTGGGCTTTGTTTTGTTTTTTCAGGTTTTAGGGCCTTTTTGGCCCACAAAAAACAGTCAGATGGCTGCTGAGGGGTACAGAGAGCCGGGCCCCTTGGAGGTCAGTGTTCCTGAGAGGAATTTAATTAGGGAAGAAACTGTGGTGGGAAAGGGAAAAAGAAGGCCCAAAGATTTGGGCCGGGACCCCAGGAGGTTTGGTAAAGAAAACACGGTGGTGGTGCAGTGTGAGGATAAGAAGATTTGAGCCTGGGATATAATCCAGGCGGTTCATGAGGACTGTGGCGAGGGAAACTGCTTTGCCTGCCGACCAAAGCCGAATGTGGGATTTGAGGTGACGGTCAGTGGCTGTGAGGAGGTGGAAAAACTGCTACTCAGTCTGAAAGTTGGGGAGAAATTCTTGGAGGTGACTGCTATATTCAGAGGAGGTGGTGGTTTCATTTTTGAACTTGCCAGTGTACATTGAGGACGAAGTGCTGAGCAAAAAGTTGGAGTTATGGGACATTAAAATCTGTTCTGAAATAAAGAGGAGGTACTATCCGGGAACACGGGTAGCAGACGGAGCCCGGTATGTAAAGCTGCAGTTATCAGAGTGGGTGAGGTCTTTGCCGTACAGTATGAAGTTCGAGACACTGGAAGGAGTGCAGTACTTTTGTGTGCTGCACGATAACCAAGTAAAGGTGTGCTATTATTGTCTGGGACATGACCATCTCGTAAGAAACTATCCAGATTTGTATTGTTACAATTGCGGTGAGTCAGGACATATCGCTCAGAGCTGCAAGGCGGAGAGCTGTGGCGTGTGTCAAAAAGGCTCCACCCGCTGTGAGTGTGTGGCAGAAGGGAGCGATATGAGTGATGAGGAGATGGGAGAAGGAGAAGGAGATGAGAGTGGAACGGCCAGAGGAGCGGTGCAGTCGGAGGACACAGCCGGTAAAATGAAGGAGAAAGGAGCACAGGAAGAGGCAGAGGATGGTGGAGCGGAGGACGGGATGGAGATGGCTGAAAACATGCCGAGTGCTGTGGAGGGGAACAAAGACAGCAGTGGCCAGTGAGGGTCGAGTGCAGACTCGACCCTTAGTGCGGTTCGGCTCCCCCTGGGGAGTCTGGTGGCTGCAGGGGGAGAGGAGGCGGGAGCGGGGTGTGTGGCGGGTGTGGGTGCTCCGGGGAGAGGCGGGGAGTCGGATATCTTGGTGAGCGGGAGGGGGCAGGATGGGGAGAGGGAGCAAGAGGCAGGCGCCTTAAAGGGACAGCAGGATGGGATCGGCGAGATAGAGACATCAGAAGGGAACAATTTAGGTGCGCCATTGTCCCATGGAGAGAGGGAACAGGGTGCAAGGGTCAGAGGTGGAGATGTGGTTGAAGGGAGCGGCACAGTGGGAGAAACTGCGATAGCAGGAAGACTCTTTATGGGAGATGAAATATTTGACGGGGAGCAGGATTATGTATCGGACGGGGAGCAGGCACAGGGGGTTGCAGAAGAGCTTGAGTGTGAGGAATTAGAGGGGGACAGAGACATGGAAGTCGGGGTTGGGGTGTCATCATGTGGAAAGGGAAAGGTTAGTGAGGGGCAGAAGGAGGGAGGAAGGGCAGCTTCTGGGCCCAAACTTAATGCAAGGAAGAGGCTGAAACAGCAGGGAAAGTTTAAACAGGAGGGGAAAAAGAGTCGGAGGCTGCAGGAGAAAGCAACAGCTGCCCGAAAAGTTGGGAAGGAGCATATGAGGAGGGAAGGGCCAGAGATTAAATGATGGGGAGATTATCAGGCATACTTCCCTTCTTTGGAGCCATGATTACATTGGTTTTGATTAATGTGAACGGACTGAGGGGTGAGAAGAAATTGCAGCAGTTGTTGCAGGGTTTTAAAGGTACGGACTTGTTGTGTCTGCAAGAAACCTTTTGGGATGAGGATATCCTAGAAAGAGTTCAGAAGGTTTGGAAGGGAGAGGTGTTTGCAAGTTGTGCAAACAATAACCGTCGAGGGGTGGCTGTTTTGGTGAGTCCGTCCATAAAAGAGAACGTTGCCTTGATGGACAAGGACACTGAGGGGAAATTTTTACGGCTAAGGGTAAAAATGGAGGGATTTAATTGCGATTTCTTTAATATCTATGCACCGAACGACCATTGCAAGCGTCGTGAGTTTTTTCGGGGGTTAGTCACTGAAGCGGCAGAGGTGGAAAATCCTTGTATAGTGGGGGATTTTAATGTATTTTTATCTCGGATGGACATTTCAGCCCAGATGACCATTAAGGATGATAACTCCAGAGGGATGATTGTAAAAATGATGGCAAATTTAAATTTGAGAGACTTATGGAGGGACCGGAACCCCATAAAAAGGGAGTTCTCCAGATCAAGTTGGGTGGGTGATGTTTTAAAACAGAGCCGAATAGATTTTGTGTTAATGCAGGAAGGGTTAATTTCTGAGGTGATGGAGATTTATAATAAAAAAGTATTTTTTAGTGATCACTCGGCTTTGGTTCTTAGAATTAGGAACAGCAGAGTTAAGATCGGTTCAGTGGTGTGGATTTTAAACAATCAATACCTGAAAGAAATTGCTTATAAAGAAGGGATTATAAATATGATAAAGGATGCTCGGAAGGAACCTTTCTTCTTGAAAGAAAGAAGTGTTTGGTGGGATAATTTCAAATATGAGGTAAAAGTTTTTTCGGTATGTTATGGGAAAAAGAGGGAGGCAGCTAACCAGCGTCGCGAAGAGAATATAAATAAAAGGTTTATGGATGTCTGTAAAGCAGTTGACGGAGGGGATAAGGGAGCAGAGACTAAGTTCCGGGTGCTAAAGGAAGAGTGGGAATTATTGCAAGCTGAAAAATGCAAGGGGGCCATTCTCCGTGCAAAGGCTAGCGATGCATTGGAGGGCGAAAGATGCACTAGATATTTTCGAGAGCAAGAAAAGCTGTGACAGAGATTATCGTTAATTGAAGAGTTGAAGGTTGGGGAGAAGATCATTCATGAAAGTGGGGAGATTTTAGAGGCGGCTAGCAGCTTTTATCAAGAGTTATATACTAAAGAAGACATTTCCAATTTGGCGATGGAGAAGGTTACTGCTTTTATTGAAGAGGGTTTAAAGGAGGATGAGAGAAGCATGTGTGACAAAAAGGTAGGATTAGCGGAAATAAAAGTAGCAATAAGTGGAATGAAGGGGGGGAAAAGCCCAGGGTCCGATGGACTAAGTGCAGAATTTTATAAAGAATTTTGCGAGATTTTAAGTCCATTGCTCTTAGAAGTTTTTAAGGAAATTAAAATTGAGGGAAGCCTGGCCCCATCTATGAGGAGAGGGATCATAAGCTTAGCTTGTAAAAATAAAGGGGATAGACGGGATCTGAAGAATTGGAGGCCCATCACATTAAATGTGGATTATAAGATCTTGGCGAGGGTTATGGCAAATCGCTTGAAGGAGGTGTTACCGCAGATAGTTTGGCCCTCTCAGTCCTATGGAGTCATAGGCCGGGACATCGCAGACCCTGTGGTCTCAATACGAGATGCGATAGAGCTCATGGAAGAGAGTGGGAGGGAGGCTTATGTATTAAAGATAGATCAAGAGAAAGCCTTTGATAGGGTCTCTCATGAGTTTTTATTGAAGGTTTTGGAAGCATTTGTTTTCAAGGAAAATTTCATTCAGTGGATAGGATTTTTTATTCAAACATATTTAGCTGTGTTAAATGTAATGGTCTTTTATCCAAGTATTTTCCGATACAGAGATCAGTGAGACAGGGTTGTCCCCTGTCCCCATTGTTGTACATATTTCTAACAGAACCATTAGGTTACATGATGCGAAAGAAACAAGGTGTAGTTGGGATTGTGGTCCCCAGTTCTGGGCTGGTGTCGGTGGTACACCAATATGCAGATGACACAACCTTAACATTGAGAAATGGGGAGTCAGTGAGGAAAGCTATGGATGTAGTGGAGGAATATTGTAGAGCTTCAGGAGCCAGAGTGAATTATAGTAAGTCCCAATGCCTGGTTGCAGGGAGGGGTAGGGGGGAATGGTTGGGGGAATGTCCCTTTAAGGTGGTGGAGGATTTGGAAGTTCTGGGGGTGCATATGGGGTGCAAGAAAGACAGGGAAGAAGTGGATCGATTAAATTGGGAACTGAAGGTTATGAAAATTAATATGATTTTGGGAAGATTGTAGGGGGTTTCTCTTGCTCGTTCTGGTCTCCTGCCAGGTTTCGTGCAATAATTACCCTTGAGTGGTACGACCCACTCCCCCTACGGTTCTAGACCTTGGACTTAGATGCAGAGAACAGTAGTGCAGAGAAAGAACTCAATAGACCAGGTTGAATAGCACGAAATGGATGCTTTTATTTTTAAACAGTTTGAAGCATTACAAAATACATGTCATAGGCACAGATTAAAGTTACTACAATCATACACAAATTTATGAACTTAACTCTATGGAAATGGGGAACACACGGCACATCGTAAAAGGGGAAACACATTACGGTTACCCTTAACTCCCTCCCCTATACCTAAACTAAGTTTCGACCTGGGGAACTTGGGATCATGCTCACCACTCTCGAAATCGTGAAAAAGGGGGTTCGCAGCCTTTTGGCACCGCTTTCCGTCGTCACGTGGATTTGGAAGCTTCTGGCGCAGTCGATATTCTCTCTCCCTCGAGGCGGTGGGGTAGACACAGCCTTGATGAGCGCTCGTCAAGGTTGAGATCCACTATCGTGGATTTGGGTTCATGTAGCAGACTTCAGATGCAGGCGGTTAAAGAACTGCATGCACATGGAAGAATCTTTCCGGCCTGGATCGCCGGTTCTCCAGAGAGTTTCTTCTCCATCGGCCTGGGTCATCGATGATCTCCCGACCCCAGTACCCGGGCCACCCATGTCGTCTTCTCGTCGTGGCCGAGCCTTGTTTGGCTGAAAACCGACCACGTTGTCTTTTCACCGAAATCGTCCGTCTTTAAAAAGACGAAACGTTTTCATCGATTCCGCATCTGCCGAAGTGGAAGAGGCGCCGATCCTGGCACCGTCCGTCCTTCGTTCGTCCGTTGTAGAAGAAGTTCTTGAAGAAAATGGAAGTCTGAAGTCGTCCAAGAAGAAGCAGCCGTGAAGTCAAGTTCGAAGAAGCCGAAGTCAAGTTCTTTTTTTTTTTCTAGATGGACTTTCAATCCATAGTTATACTCTTTTGGGACAGTCTTATCGCCCGCCAAATCATAGTCCTGTCTTTGTATTAATTTTGGCGGGCAGAAATCTCTGCAGGGGCGCTTTGTCTTGTAACGGAGCCGGTGATAACTTAAACTGGCCTTCCTGGCCGATAATGTCTTTTAATGTCTTTTACATTGTCATCGCGGCTCGGTTCGCATATTGATCGGTCCGGAGATTTTCCTTGATGGCCGCTAAACGGTTTTTCCTTTGTACAATAAATGGGTATAAGTGTTTTTGCATTGTCCGCCCATATCTTGATGGGCCCCATCCTGTACTTAGAATTCATTGAATATGTATGCTGTTTCTCTGAGTTTCGGTTCCCAGATATTGGCTTTCGCGGGCTTACTGTCTTCAATCCACAAGCCTGTCTGGCTTGCAGTAACAGAAATAAAATGGTTCAGAAACTGATCACGGGGCCTGGCGGCCATTTTGTATGTCCTTTTATCAAAGGTTTTTCTGTGCAAGCTTACTTTGGTCAATAAACAGTCTTATTTTATCCAGTTTTCTTGCGTGATTTTTGCTGAAAATTTCGAATCTTACAGGCCTCCCTGTGATACTGATAGCTTGCTCAAAGTATCAATAATCCTTGGTGAGCAAATTTTCCCTGATTCCCCACATCCAAACATTCCTGGCACTTAACTATCTGTGACCCTTACGACACATGCAGTTCCCATTCCGAAGAAAACGAAAATTACCTTTGCACATTTGGATAATCACAGGCAGCACATCTTAAACTATAACACATTCACCTGTCAGATGTGCAGGGGTCGATACCCTCTTGCGCCATCTGCATACACCTTTTATTAATCCCAAAAACTTAAGAACGACTAATAACATAACAATACTTATTTCCTTATAACCCAAAACAAACACAAAAAAAAAAAATTTTTTAAATGGAGGGACGCTTAATCTTATACTAGCAGCTTAAAGTGGGGTGTATTCTTCCCCCATTCGCACATAGCGTTCTCTCCATTCTCCTGCGTTCTCGTGCCTCTGGAGGCGTTTGCCTCTTTTTGCAATGCACGAAGAGCAAAAATATCACAATTAAAACCTGACACCCTATTAGGATGTGGGATGCTATTCTAATCCAGGCTGGGACCTCTATGTTGGTGAACAAATCCCACCATGGTGGGATGGTTATGTCCAATATGTCTTTTCCTATCTCTAAAGTCTTCTGCTCCAGTGTGTAGAAATGTTTCTGTGAAACTATAACGGCTTTTAAAATCTTTGTGAGGTGTTCGGGAAGAGGGGGAATGACATAACCAAAATGCGCGACAAATCGTTGCAAGTCTGTGAAATTCTCTTTGATAGTGATGTGAACGGTGGAGGGCGCAGGAATGGGGACAATTCGTTGTTGTGCCACTTGAACCTCGGCCCTGGGTTTGAAACAGAAACTGCTATCTCCGATCGAACACCACTCGTGTTGTCCGTACCGGTACTGAGGCGCTGCAGTGGTGACGCAGTATGTCCCACCCCCGATATATGCTACCTGCGGGGGCACATGGTCCTCTGCCATTGCCTCCATGGTGCAATTTACCGGCTTCGCGCTAGCAGTTCTGAACCCGCACTGTGGTTTCAAAAAGGCATTCAAGTGCTGGGGACACAGGATGATGTGTGCTCCCTGGCTCCGACATCCCGAGAGGTCGGTGCCTGTCATCGTACGCTCCCATCTGATGATGTAAGGCGGGACCACTGCGTAACGAATGTGTGCGCCCCCCTGAATGACTCCAATGTTCTCTACTCTGTATACCGGGGCGGGCTTTGCTGCGGGACCCAACACCGGCATTCTTACTACTATTCCCATGATAGTATGATTCGAATGTCTGCAGTCCACTGGGACTGGGTATGCTTCTGCGGCTAGTCTGAGCTGGCACGGGCTTAATGCATTCTCAAAAGGGTGGAGCGCTTGCAAGTGCTTGTTGCTGATCCAGGACGGGACCAAACCTTGTTTTAAATCCTCAAGATTACTGCGGCCCTCGCCCAGTAACCACGCCCCGTACAGCAAACAGGCTTCGTTTTGCGCAGCTTGATCGGATGCATTCCGATCCTCCTTAATGAGCGCATTTACCGTTCTCGCGTGTTTCTCCAGCTCAGCTATTATATCCTTAAAGTGTAGTGTCATGGCCTGGTCCTCATGCAACTCAGAACCCACTACCTTATTTTCGTCTGTCAGTATGTTCCTTAACTGTGCTTTTAAACCGTTGATCTGCGTCTGCAGCTCCACGTTATCTAGAGCGTTGACGACAGATGTCCCGGTATTAAAAGCAGTGAATATGTCATTCACAGTACCCCTTCTTTGCCTCCTGACTCGATCCAAAACTTCTGGCGGTGTGGTGTATAATTTGTCTTTGTCGATGTCGGCAAAGTCAAATTCGTAAAATTGTCTAAACATACGGGTTAACAGGACCTGGTATAATTGTTCCGTTTCTTTGGGACACCACTCCGGCAATCGTACCTCAGTGAGATTTAAAATCACTGAGGCCACCGCGTAGTGTACCCCTTGGTACAGCAGCTGACCGGTGGGTACCAATACTAAACCGTTCCCGGGTCCCTTGGTGGTGGTTGGGCACCCTCCTTTCTGGGCTAGTGCTACCGGAAGCGTGGGTAGGGGCTTGCATGGGCAGGTGATAAGTTCAGTGGCATTTACTGGAATAGGGGAGTATGGTGCTCCGCACGCTCGAGTGCTGACATCCCATCTCATCCCCTTTCCTTCATCCTGCCACTGCCTCTGGAAGAAGATGGATACGCCCTTGGGGCACACGTGTCTCGAACCCCACATACAGACATATATTCCTTCATCTGGTTCCCACCATTTGTCCCAACACACACGTAATTGTCCGTGAGTCCCCGTAATAGTCCGATGGGTATTATTACCCAGTCGCTCCCACTCGACCGTAGAGTTTCTCATGTCCTTTCCCAGCTTTCGTAGCCACCACCATCGCCTTAGTGGTACGTTCCCATTGCACACCAGACAAATCCTCTTTCCCACGGTAACGCTGACTCTGGGTGCAAGGATCCTCACCCGAGGGCACGTTAACGAAGTCTCTTGGTAGGCAAAACCGAAATTGCTGGAATATTCCGTAGAATTCGTTCCCAGCCAACCTGGCCATCTCCCTTGGTGGAAGTAGGTGGCGGTTTCCTCAACCTCTCGCTCCCCTGTCCCATCCGTTGCGATAGGGGCCGTGTCCCCGGAGCACCCGAAAATGATGACGTCCTTGGTGCGGCCTCGGTAGGCCCACCCGCACCCGATCACCATGAACGCGATGAGAATCTTTTCCATCATATCCCAGGTTTCTGTAACCAATAAAATGATGTAGCCGGGCTCCCAATAGGTGCTGGCCTAATTAAATGGACGCGCGGGTTCCTGGACCCCGCTCCCAAACAAACACACATATCGGGCAGACTTTGAAAATTGTATTCTTAACACATCTTAACGCTATATACATTTCCTTAAATTATCTCCATAATTACCAAACTTAACTTATGTACAGCGCCGCCCTCCGTGGGGCGGCTTGCCTAATCCCTGTGAGGTCTGTCGTGCGCCACACCCTGCGGTGGGGCTGCACTGATCTTTGGCTTTGATCCCCCGCAGCCTGTCGCTGCTGAACGGGGACCATGCCTTCCTGGGGCTGCTCTAAACCGTGGTTGGGAAAGATGGGGAGAATCTGGCCAAAATTTTCTGGGCTGGGGCGCTCGAGCCGACCTACGTGGGGCTGCTTTGGGTTGGGCTCCCGGGGCTGATGGACCGGGGGTTGGGACTGTTACCGTCACAGCCTGTGGTTCCTCCACAGCTGCCGGCTCCAGCTCCCCTCCCTCAGGCTCCGCCCCCCCTGGGGTCGGGATCTGTGGCTTCCGACTCCACCTCACCTGTCCCTACAGGTAGTGAGTCTCCGCCCCCATTCCCTACCTCCCCCAAGCTTGAGTCGAGGGCGGGATCGTCGTCCTCTGACTCTTCCTCCTCCGTGATTGGGTCTAAGGCGGGGTCGAGCTGTTCGGGCTCTCTCCTGCCTGAATCCCATTCAAAAGGTGAGACCTCCCACTCCAATGGGATGGCCTCTCCCTTCACGCAGGCTACTGTTCCAGCCTGTGTGGTCTGTGACTCTGTTACAGGCTGAGGATCTTTGTTCTCAGACCTGGTCCCCTTTGATGGCCCTTGTGCACCCGATTTAAACAGTTTACACTGGTTGATGTGAAACCATTTGGTACGTCGGGGCACCTTCACTGCATAAACCATGGGGCTGGCCTTGTCCACAATGCTGTAAGGCCCCATGTACAGTGGTTCAAAACTCCCTACCCTGGCGTAGTTTCGGACCATGACCTGGTCTCCGACTACCCACTCTTGTTGTTTCCGAGGTTCCAATAATAGTTTATTTCCCTGGTGCTGTCTTCCCATGTTCCCAGCCGCCTGCCCATAAATCTGTTTCAGGCGCTCCAAAAGGGTTTGGATGAATTTGTCTCGTTTCACCTCTCGGAGCTGGCCCTCAGTGAGCACCGGGTGGGCTAGTACATGGGTGCGTGTTCGCATGATCCTTCCAGTCATTAATTCGTGCGGGGAATACCCCGTACTTTTGGACTGGCTGGCTCGGATCCCCATGAGGACTAAAGGCAGGACCTCCGCCCATTTCTGGGGCGAGCCTATTGTCTCTTTCCTCAGCTTTTCCTTGAGGGTCCGATTCATATGCTCAACAATCCCGGATGACTGGGGATTGTATGCTACGTGCCACTTCCCCTCAATGCCCAAGAGCATGAGGGCATTCTGCATTACTTGACCGGTGAACTGACTCCCTTGGTCGGACTCTACAAAACGGGGGAGTCCCCACCGTGAGAACACTTCCCGAATCAAGATCTTAGCAGTACCCAGTGCCGTAGCTGTTCTGCACGGGAAAGCTTCTACCCATTTGGTGAACACATCTACCAGGACAAGGCAGTACTTATAGCCTCCCTGGGAGGCGGGCAGGGGCCCTATGTAGTCGACCTGAATCGACTGCCATGGTCCCTCTACCCTCCTGATGTGCCCCATGGGCACCTTCCTTTTGTGGGGGTCTGGGTTGTTTGCAGCGCACACAAGACAGCTTGTGCAGAACTCGCGGACATCGTCCCGAAGCCCCGGCCACCATCCCGCCTGCTCTACCCGTTGCCAGGTGACATCAGGCCCGGGGTGTCCCGCCCCTGGACCCTCGTGGGCCAGTTGCAGGAATTCCCTCCGGTGCTGCTGCGGCACAACCCACTGCTCCTCTCGGAACAGCATGCCTTCTTTGACTGAGAGGGCTGCCGTACTGTATGGACCCTCTACCTGCTTGTCTTCTGTGATGGCTTTCAGGACTGTTTTTAGGGTGGGATCCAGGGTTTGGACGGTCTTTAGGTCTGGGGGCGGTGTCACCCCTGTGTTCCCTGGAATTCCCTGCCTGCCTTGGATCGCCGCCACGGGTCTGGGTCCATAGGGGTCCCAGAGAATGCCGTTGCGGGCACCCTCCCTGGCTAGCGCATCCGCCTGCTGGTTGCCCTGGCCGCGGGGTTCTGTGGTGGAGTGAGCCTTCACCTTATGGATGAACACCTCCCCTCTCTCCCCCACAGCTGCTAGGATCTTTTCCAGCAAGGGCTTAACTGTTAAAGGCCGCCCGTCCGCGGAGGTATATCCCCGTCGGGACCAGATGGCGAGGTACTCTGTGCACGAATTGCAGGTGAACATACTGTCTGAGCAAATCGTGTATGGGGTTGGGAAAATCTCGGGGTGGGTAACCACGTACGCCACCGTGGACAGTTCAGCCTGCTGTGCGCTCATAGTGCTGGGGAGCTTAATTGCCAGGGCAATGTTTGCCGCAGGGTCATAAACTCCACACCCTGTGAGTCGTTCGCCATCAGATACAGTGCTAGAACCATCTACGTAGATTTTGCGGCCTGTGGGATGTATCCCGGCCCGTAAACCTATGTTGACCTCCCATACCCCTTCTACGGAACATCGATGGGCTGTCCCGGGATATGCCATGTTGGCTGCGAGCCTTGGCGTGCAGAGGCCTTTAACTTTGAGATCCATCTGGGAAAGGAGGAGGGTCCAGCGCGCAATCCGAGCGCTGCTTACGGTCCCATCCTTAATCCTTCCATCCAGAAGCATCTTTGTGGGGGTGTGATGGGTGAGGAGTGTGATGGGAGAGGTTCCCGTGAAGATCACTGATCTGTTCACAGCCCAATGCGTGGCCAGGAGATGCCGTTCGCAATTGGAGAAACTCCTCTCTACATCCGTGAGCACCCTGGAGGAATAAACTACTGGTCTCAGCTTGCCGTGCCGCTCCTGGAGCAACACTGCGCTCAGGCTGTCCCCACTAGCGGCTACCTCCAGGAAGAACTCCTCTCCCCCATCTATGGCCCCTAGGGCTGGCGCGGTCTGCAGATCTCTTTTCAACTTCTCGAATGCTGCCTGGCACCCCTCATCCCAAGACCACTCGACTCCCTTGTGTAAGAGTCGAAGTAGCGGGGCTGCTTTGGCAGCATAGTCCTCGATGAAATCTCTGCAGTAACCGGTCAATCCCAAAAAGGACCTTACACCCATTACTGTGTTGGGAATCGGCAGATCTTGTATTGATTCCCTTCTGGCCTTATCTATGGCTCTTTCTCCAGCGCGGATGGCCAGACCTAGGAATTTGACTTCCTGCTGGCCGATCTGGGCTTTCTTTGGGTTTACTTTGAAACCCTTCCTTTCTAACAGTTCCAACAATTCGGCTAATAGTGGGCCGTGCTCCTCCCTTGTGTCCGTGAACAGGAGTAAGTCGTCCACATACTGTACTATCTGGTTGGGCTGGCTAAACTCTTTTAAACTCCCCGCCATGCACTGATGGAAAATGCTGGGGCTGTTGTGAAAACCCTGTGGTAAGCAGTTCCAAGTGTACTGTTGCCCTTTGAAAGTAAAGGCAAACTTGTACTGATCCTCCCGCCGCAGCGGGATGGACCAGAAACCGTTCGAGATATCCAGCACCGTGAATGTGGTCGCCGATGCTGGAATGCTCCCTATTAGGTCTGCAACTGCTGCTACCGTGGGCGCGCAGGCTGGGATGTTACTGTTGAGGACTCTGTAGTCCACCGTGGCTCTCCACGAATTGTCCGGCTTCTTTACCGGCCATAATGGGGAGTTCACGTGAGTGGCTATCGTTCTCAATACGCCCTGCTGCACCAATGAAGATATTGCTGTCTCCATGTCGGGTTCTGCCTCCTTGGGAAAATTATACTGCTTTTGGGGTCGGATCATGGGGTCCCCATCTACGCTGACTTCAAACCCAGTGACTCTCCCACAGTCGTGCTTGTGGGTGGCAAACGCGGTCAGATTTTCCGACACACACGCCTGCAAGTCCGTTGGGATGTTCGCTACCATGAGCTCGAGATCATAACCTCCTGACGGCTTCATGGTGCATAGGGCCCCCTTTTCTTCCTTCCCTGGGATAACGACTACCTTACCTAAACCGCTCTCGGCTCCCCAGAGACAGTGATTTCTCAGGTCCACGAGGATTCCGTGTTCCACCAAGAAATCAGCCCCGAGGATGCCTTTTCCACCCCCCTCATTCCACTTCAATAGGATGCACGTCCATGTGGTGTGGAGTGCTCCCAACTGAATGGAGAGCGGGATGGAGTACGCGCCAGCCTGTTCTCTGCCTGTGAAACCCGCTACTGAGTATGGAGCCCGGGTGGACAGAGGTGAGGCGAAAGGTTTATCTGTGTGGATCACGGTACACGAAGCTCCCGTATCCAACAGGTAACTACCCTTTTGTCTTTCCACCTCCATCTCCACCACAGGTCTTCTCCAGGCGTCATAGCGGAGCGGACACAGGTAGACGGGATGCGTGGGCGTCAGTCATTTAGGTGTTTCGGTTGGGGTCTCGGGAGCGATAGGGCTGTTGGCGACCGCTACCTTCCCCTGCCAGGTCATCAGAGACCACATAGCCTCCAAGACTGACTCGATCGCAGCGGGATCCACAACCGCACCACCCCCTGTGGTTGGGGCGGGGGCTACGGTTGGGTTCTGGACTGGTGTTGGGGCAGAGGTCTGTACTTGTGCTTGTGCTGGTGCCGGGTAAACGATCTGACCGTGGGCGACTTGGGCTTGGGCTCGGTCTTGGGCTGCGGCAAACGCTCTCTCTCTCTTATCCTTCCATGGATTCCTACAGTCCTTGCGCCAATGACCCTCCTTCCCACACCCGTAACAACTGCTGTTGGCTTGGGGAGGGCGATTTCCCTCCTGACGCCATTCCCTTTTAGCAGAGGCTGCGGGCTTCACCTCATGCACCTTTCCTTTTACAACAGGCGTTTTCTTGCCCTTGTTGTTCCTATAACTGATCGTGAGCTGATCTAGTACTAGATCCTCCGTGGAGCGGGCGTTAGTGGGGTCAAACCATGCTGTGGCCTGCTCCCTCACTACTGGCAAGCATCCTGCTACCGGGCACCGAAGCCAATGAGCTCTCTGTTCATTATCCAGCCCGGCCCAGGCCGGCCCGCCCAGGCAGCTGCACCGATACACTGGCCACAACCTTTCGGCGAAAACCCGTGGAGGTTCTCCCTCTAGCTGCACTGTCTTTTCTAAACGGAGGAATGGAGTTCCATCCCCCTCTCCCATGATCTCCAGAATCTCATCCCGTAGCAACTCATAGTCCCTGTGCCCTCTCTTGCTCTCGTCAGGGAGACACTGGAGGAGCGAACTGTCCAGGGAGAACAGCAGCATTTTCGACTGTTCAACCCCGTCGCAGTCATTGACTGCTGCGGTCTGCTCCACGTCCCTGAAATGCACGGAGGGATCTCCTGACTCGGAGAGTTTTGGGATGTGACTTATCATTTCTCTTAGCTGTCGGGCGCTATGGGGCATTACGATCTGACTCTCAAGGGGTCCGTCATCGCCATTTTCTGCATTTGGACCGAGCCTCCGGTGTCTCGTTGGACACATCGGCGCCGGCCCTGACTCTACTATCTGGGGTTGCTCTACCTCAGAACTCTCTTCCTCTACCGTCTCCGTCTCCTTTCCCAGAGTCCAAGACTCATCATAAGCAGGAGGCGCAGAGGGTTCGGGAGTCGGTACCCCAACTGGCTCTTGTGGAATCGGTCTTTTGGATTCCTTGGCTAGCAATAGCTGACTCGCTGGTGGATTTATGAGACACACCAACCCGTTTGCCTTGGCTAGGGCCATTTTCAGGTCCTCCTGCTCCCTGCGGCAAGCGCTGTGGTCGGTGCCCTCAGATCTATCCTCCATGGCCATCTTATATGCTGCCCTGGTTCCCAGAAGTTTTTCCTCTTGGGCCGCTATCTGCTTGGCTAGACGGAAACACCTGTCTCTCATTCTCCCTTCACTGGCCTTGGCTTCAATCACCTGACATTGTAAATATTCTACCCGGGTTTCGTGGCAGCGAATTATGGAGTGGCGTTCCTGATTCAGCACGTTAAGCGCTTCAATCAGTTGCTGACCTCCCGCAACCTTCTCCTCTACGTCTTTAAGCAAACCGTTGATCTGGGCTGTCTGTGCTGCAACGACCTGGTCCAAAAGCTGGACTTGCTTTTTGTAGCACATCAGCCAGACCGCCTTCTCTACAGATTTCTTATGCTCTTTACCCGCTGTCCACTTGATGGCTGCGTCTAGTGGGCGCCTATCTCTCAACAGGTCAGATATCCATTGCTTCGTGAGGTTAACTTTTCCAAAAACATAATCGGCTATTCTTTCATCCATCACATCTCGTTTATTCAGACCTTGATCTAACACACTACTTTCCTGCTGCCAAGGTCCTGCCACGGTCGCCATTTCTGTAGGGGGTTTCTCTTGCTCGTTCTGGTCTCCTGCCAGGTTTCGTGCAATAATTACCCTTGAGTGGTTCGACCCACTCCCCCTACGGTTCTAGACCTTGGACTTAGATGCAGAGAACAGTAGTGCAGAGAAAGAACTCAATAGACCAGGTTGAATAGCACGAAATGGATGCTTTTATTTTTAAACAGTTTGAAGCATTACAAAATACATGTCATAGGCACAGATTAAAGTTACTACAATCATACACAAATTTATGAACTTAACTCGATGGAAATGGGGCACACACGGCACATCGTAAAAGGGGAAACACATTACGGTTACCCTTAACTCCCTCCCCTATACCTAAACTAAGTTTCGACCTGGGGAACTTGGGATCATGCTCACCACTCTCGAAATCGTGAAAAAGGGGGTTCGCAGCCTTTTGGCACCGCTTTCCGTCGTCACGTGGATTTGGAAGCTTCTGGCGCAGTCGATATTCTCTCTCCCTCGAGGCGGTGGGGTAGACATAGCCTCGATGAGTGCTCGTCAAGGTTGAGATCCACTATCGTGGATTTGGGTTCATGTAGCAGACTTCAGATGCAGGCTGTTAAAGAACTGCATGCACATGGAAGAATCTTTCCGGCCTGGATCGCCGGTTCTCCAGAGGGTTTCTTCTCCGTCGGCCTGGGTCGTCGATGATCTCCCGACCCCAGTACCCGGGCCACCCTCGTCGTCTTCTCGTCGTGGCCGAGCCTTGTTTGGCTGAAAACCGACCACGTTGTCTTTTCACCGAAATCGTCCGTCTTTAAAAAGACGAAACGTTTTCATCGATTCCGCATCTGCCGAAGTGGAAGAGGCGCCGATCCTGGCACCGTCCGTCCTTCGTTCGTCCCTTGTAGAAGAAGTTCTTGAAGAAAATGGAAGTCTGAAGTCGTCCAAGAAGAAGCAGCCGTGAAGTCAAGTTTGAAGAAGCCGAAGTCAAGTTCTTTTTTTTTTCTAGATGGACTTTCAATCCATAGTTATACTCTTTTGGGACAGTCTTATTTCCCGCCAAATCATAGTCCTGTCTTTGTATTAATTTTGGCGGGCAGAAATCTCTGCAGGGGCGCTTTGTCTTGTAACGGAGCCGGTGATAACTTAAACTGGCCTTCCTGGCCGATAATGTCTTTTAATGTCTTTTACATTGTCATCGCGGCTCAGTTCGCATATTGATCGGTCCGGAGATTTTCCTTGATGGCCGCTAAACGTTTTTTCCTTTGTACAATAAATGGGTATAAGTGTTTTTGCATTGTCCGCCCATATCTTGATGGGCCCCATCCTGTACTTAGAATTCATTGAATATGTATGCTGTTTCTCTGAGTTTCGGTTCCCAGATACTGTCTTCAATCCACAAGCCTGTCTGGCTTGCAGTAACAGAAATAAAATGGTTCAGAAACTGATCACGGGGCCTGGCGGCCATTTTGTATGTCCTTTTATCAAAGGTTTTTCTGTGCAAGCTTACTTTGGTCAATAAACAGTCTTATTTTATCCAGTTTTCTTGCGTGATTTTTGCTGAAAATTTCGAATCTTACAAGATGGGAAAGAAGGTGGTTGAAAGTGCAAGGAAGAGCGACAGTGGTGTCTGCCCTCCTGCTATCTAAGCTATGATACTTATTGATGGTGGAGGATATTCCTGAGTGGGCGGAAAAGTCCATCTGAGAAGCTTGTGTGATGTTTTTATGGGAAGGGAAACCAGCCTTGGTGGCTTTGGATGGAGAAATCAGGGAGGACTCAATTTCCCAGCTACTGATTTGAAGAAAAAATCCTTGAGAATCAAATGGGTGAAGAGATTTCTTCAGAAGTCAAATACACGTTTTTGGAAGAGTTGTTTTGAGCATTTTTTTAAACGAAGTGCGATAGGAGGGCAGGGGATATTGTATATGGAATACAATAATATGTTTTTGAAATCGATTGAACTTCTCTCTAGGTTTTATAAGGGAGTTGTAGAGACTTGGGCCCAATTTTTAAAAAGTGTGCAGTTTATGCCCAAGGGGGCTGAGGAATTTTTAGAACAGCCCTTATTTTTGAACAGGTGGGTCAACATCGAAGGAGAGGTTTTATTTAATCAAGCTTTTATAAAAGCTGGGATTATATCTGTGAAAGATGTATTATACGAGGTGATTCCAGTTTGGTTGCCGGAAGCGATAGTGAGGGACATGGTGTGGGAGGAGGATCAGGAGGTAGAGGAAAAAGCAATAGGAATTATGTATGAGAAGATTGTGAGGGCAATGCCACAGGATTGGATGGAAGAAATAAATGCGGAAATCTCCAAAGAAAGTAAAATGCGTCCTGCTTTTCCAAGCTTTGTACTGGAGAAAGGGGGAGAGTTGGTTCAATTTGACCACTGTAATACTCGAGATTTCTATGAGGTATTTAGAGAATGGAGATTCAAGACACCTGCTGGTTAGGAGTTTTGGCAGAGTATATACCCACAGCTGGACTTCAACAGAATTTGGAAGGGAGTGTGGGCGAATTTTAAATGTCCAGAGTGGATTGAACTGGATTTCAAATTGGCTCATAACCGGATTTTTACCATGACGGTCTTGTGCAAGATTGAGCGAGTGGAGGCGGCAACATGCCCAGTGTGTGGGACACGGGATGAGACTCTGTCCCATTTACTGGTGTTATGTCCACAGTTAAATGACTTTTAAGTACTATGTTCGACAGTTGTGTGAAGCTTTTTTGCTGGGTGGGGAGCGAAGAGCGAGAATGGGAATCCCGTGGGACTCAATTTTGAGATGGGGATTGCAGGAGAGTCTGCCCGAGTCTAGCGGAGCAGCAATTAATTTAATGTTCAGTTTGGCTAGATTCATGATTGTGCAAAGGAGGAATGCACTGTTTTTTAAGGGGAGGAGAATCAATCTAAAAGAGTATTTTAAATATAAGCTAAAAGATCATTATAAGGCTCTGTGGATGTTTTATTCAGAAAGGAATTTAAGGATAGTATTTTACAACCAATTTTTAAAGTACAATCGATTAATATATGTTACAGGAGACAAATTAAACTTCAGGTTTTAATGTTAAAATGTGGTGGCGGAATGGCTGTGCAGAGCGGCGGAATTGATTTGTATCATACAATGAAATGATCAAGATGCTGTAAATGTTCTTAATGTTCAATAAAGTATATTTATTTTTTAAAAAGTTGGTAGCACACTTGCCTTTGAGTCAGAAGGTTGTATGTTCAAGTCCCACTCCAGGGGCTTGAGCACATAAAGCTAGGCTGACACTCCGGAGTAGTACTGAGGGAGTGCTGCCTGTTGGAGGTGACATCTTTCAGATGAGACTGTAAGATTCGAAATTTTCAGCAAGAATCACGCAAGAAAATAGGGTTAATAAGACAGTTTTATTGACCAAAAGAAGCTTGTACAGAAAAACCTTTGATAAAAGGGCATACAAAATGGCCGCCGGACCTCGTGATCAGTTTCTGGGACCATTTGATTTCTGTTACTGCAAGCCAGACAGGCTTGTGGATTGAGGACAGTAAGCCCGCGAAAGCCAGTATCGGGAAAACGAAACTCAGGGAACTGAGCATACATATTAATTGGATTCTAAGTACAGGACAGTCTTGGGTTACAGGATGAGGCCCATCAAGAAATGGGCGGACAATTGAATGAACACTTAAACCCATTTACTGTACAAAGGAAAACCGTTTGACAGCCATCAAGGGCAATCTCCAGACCGATCAATATACGAACCGAGTTATGGTGACAAAGTAAAAGACATTATCGGCCCAGGAAGGCCAGTTAAGCTATCACCGGCTCCCGTTACAAGACAAAGCGCCCCTGCAGAGATTTCTGCCCGCCAAAAATATTACAAAGACAGGACTATGATGTGGCGGGAGATAAGACTGTCCCAAAAGGGTATAACTATGGATTTGAAAAGTCCATCAGTACGAGGACGATTACGACTACGATTACGCTTCGCTTCACCTCGACCGCTACGATTCACAATTCATTTCTTCAGTACGATTCGTAACTTCGGTGCGGAACGGAAGACGACGAGGGTGGCCCGGGTACTTTTGTCAGGAGATCATCGACGACCCAGGCCGAAGGAGAAGACACCCTCGGGAAAACGACGATCCAGGCCGGAGAAAAGGACACTCCGGGCCTAGCACTCCAGGGCCTCAACATCCCATTCGACCAGGAACTTCCCATGTGCAGTTCTACAACATCACATCGGTGACAGAGTCTTCCATGGGCATCCAGTTCTTAAAGTCACGTCGGTAACGGATTCATCCATGACGAGCGCTCTGCTGCTCCATCGCGTAAGAAAAACAAACTGCGCCAGAAGTTTCCAAATCCACGTGACGACGGAAAGCTGTGCCAAAAGGCTGCGAACCCCTTTTTGCGAATCTGAAAGTGGTGAGCATGATCCCGAGTTCCTCAAGTCAAAACTTAGTTTAGGTCTAGGGGAGGGGGTTAAGGGTAATCGTAATGTGTTTCCCCTTTTACGATGTGCCGTGTGTTCCCCATTTCCATAGAGTTAAGTTTATAGATATGTGCATGATTGTAGTTATTTTAATCTGTGCTTATGACATGTATTTTACAATGCTGCAAACTGTTTTATAATAAAAGCCTCCATTTCGTGCTATTCAACCTGGTCTATTGAGTTTTTCTCTGCACTACAGTTCCCTGCACCTAAGTCCAAGGTCTAGAACCGTAGGGAAGAGTGGGTCAAACCACTCAAGGGTAATTATTGCACGAAGCCTGGTAGGAGACCAGAACGAGCAAGAGAAACCCCCTACAAGATGTTAAACCGAGGCCCCGTCTGCTCTCTCAGGTGGACGTAAAAGATCCTATGGCACTATTTCGAAGATGAGCAGGGGATATCCCCGGTGTCCTGGCCAATATTTATCCCTCATCCAACATGACAAAAACAGATTATCTGGCCATTATCACATTGCTGTTTATTGGAGCTTGCTGTGCGCAAATTGGCTGCCGCGTTTCCCACATTACAACAGTGACTCCACTTCAAAAAGTATTTCATTGACTGTAAAGCGCTTTGAGATGTCCGGTGGTCATGAAAGATGCTATATAAATGCAAGTCTTTCTTTCTGTCTTTCTTCCATCACTTTGCTGATGATTGAGAGTAGACTGATGTGGTGGTAATTGGCCGGATTGGGTTTGTCCTGCTTTTTGTGGACAGGACATATTTGGGATAGTTTTCCACATTGTCGGGTAGATGCCAGTGTTGTAGCTGTACTGGAACAGCTTGGCTAGAGGCGCGGTTAGCTCTGGAGCACAAGTCTTCAGCACGATAGCTGGGATGTTGGCGGGGCCCATAGCCTTTGCAGTATCCAGTGTGCTCAGCTGTCTTGATATCATGTGGAGTGAATCGAATTGGTTGAATTTGAAGCTGCACAAAGTCAGATGGAATAGATGCTTTATGCAGAAGTCTAAAAACGTTGTTTAAAACACGTTTTTGAAAAACATCATGTGCACCCGACTTATAATATACAGCATTAATATTTACCCATTGAGTCATTTGGAGCATACGGCCCCGATAATAACTACGAGGCAGGAAGAGAGCTTGGGGGCGAGCAGATTTAGCCATTGGGAAACAGGGAAGGACTGGTTTCCCAGAGGTTCTCTCAAATTTAACGGCAGGATCTAATTTTTTTTTAAATCTGTTTCCCAGCTGCAGCCAGCTAGATGAAGAGGCTCCTACACTGTCCTCGGCTTCCTACACTGTCCTAATGAAGCTCAAAGAATGCCCAAGGATTAAGACCTCAACTTTCGATTAGGCACATTAGAGCCTTCTGGACTCAACTTTGAGTTCAACAATTTCAGATCATAACCACTTCTCCTATTTTTTGAAACATCAAGCATTACATGTTTGGAGGTTAAAAATTTGAGAAGTGATTTTACAAATGGGGCTTCTCAGCAGAAACCTTCACCCACTCAGCGCATACAATTGGGAATTACAGACATTCCCCCCTCCCCTTAATTTTCCATAAAATTTGTAAATTCAGCCCCACTACAGTTGTTTGTGCAGAGATTGTTCGTGCCAAGGTTAAGGAGAAGTTTTCAACAGGTTGCATGATTGGCTAATTTGTGAGCTATGATCATACGGAAATGTCGAACAGGAAAAGACGTACTGGTCCATCTAGCCTGTCCCATATAATTCTGAGGCCTTATGCATTACAATGTAGACACTTCCCACCCCACCTGGAGCCATGTGATCTCCAGAGAGAGGTGAAAAACCTGACAAAAACTGGTAAATTCCTTTCTGATGCTTTTAGGCAATCAAAACTAGGGCAGGAGATCACATAGATCCTTATATAACAGGATACCAATCTCTTGTACAAGGACTGGAAATAGAAGGCATTGTAAGTCTCAATCAGATCCTCTCACACCAGAGAAATAGGAACCAGAACCACAATAATTGGAGCACTTTGCTAAAGATAGCACGGGCTTGACGGGCCAAATGGCCTCCTTCTGTGCTGTAACCATTCTATGATTCTATGAATTTGACTCCCTCTCACCCAGTACCATTTGGATTCAATCTGTGTACAAAACAGCCAGGACCAGACCTCATCCAATACACTGTTGGTGGGGGTTAAATTCGATAACCCTTGAAAACAGGCGCAGGGATCGTGATGCACGATTAACCCGCGTCCATTGATTGAAATGTAGGCAGGATACCAACTTTGTGCTGCCTGCGCATTTGCATGATTTCTGTGTGCTGCCAGTGCTCCCCGCGCTGTTCATTGGCTGCATGCATCAGCAGGGGGCCCAATATCATTACTGCCTAGCACTACTTAAATCAAGCCTGCGCCTCTTAAAGGAAAGGTGCATTGTGGCTGCTGGAGGTGCTGAGATCATTGGGAATAGTGTGCTGTGCATCAATCAACAATGGCTGACCTCGGGAGAGAGCAGGCACCAAGGTTTTCCGATGCTGCACTGGAGGCTTTTTGGAAGAGATGGAACAGAGGAGAGATGACCTGTACCCTCAGGGGGGATGGAGGCCCTCCAGGCACATGCTCAGAAGGCAGTGGCAAGAGATAGTGGAGGAGGTCAATGCTAGGAGTATAGCTCCAAGAACATGACTGGAGTGCAGGAAGAAGTTTAATGATCTCACATGAGTGGGCAAGGTCCCAGTGAATCCATCTTCAAATGTCATATCCTACCACTGCACCACTAGACTCAGCCACTGCTCAATTCATGACAGTCGCATCAGTCACCTACCAACAACCTTTATCAATCAGGACTCATCCCTAACATTCATATGCTTCACCTCCCCTCAAACACTTAACACTGTTGCAAGCCTCAAACTCACATCTAACAACATGCACACACTGCCAGCTAATCAACCATGACAGACACATCTCCCACACACATTGCACGACACTCACTGACACACTTCCCTCTCTCTTGTTGGAAAGGTGACGCACAACCGCAGGCAGCAGGAGCTGACCGGAGGGGGAGAGGCACTGCTAGATATCCTAACCCCCATGGAAATGTTGCTGGCTATCATGGGAAGGGCAATTACTGAAGCCGTGGCCACCGGCAGGGCTGAAGCCATTGAAGATGAGGGTGTCTGCATACCTTATCCTCCTTCTCTCATTCCACTTCTCCCCCATCCAAAAATCTCTCCTGACTTACAACCTGCAGATGGTGTAAGCATGCACTTCTTACTTTCTTCTCACCACAACGCTACCATTGTCCCTTTTCCATTTCAGATATCCAAGAACTGCAACCTGCCCAGGCAGTGGAGGAAGAGCAGGAAGACAGTGAAGATGAAGACACACCTTCACTTGATTTCACAGTCGCAGCCATCAGCTCAGATACTGACACTGCACATAATTTAGAGGATAGCATAGAAGCAGGTTTTGCACATACTGAGACATTAGGCACAAATGTGCTGCAGCCAGGGCAGGGGGAAAGCATAGCACATGTGTCAGCTGGCCAGAGGGCAAGGTCACCCACTAGTTCTGCTGCAGAGGACTCAGATGATGACTTTGATGGGCCAGGCTACAAAAGAAGGCTGATGAGTGTGCACACCCAAATGTTTGGTGCACTGGAAAACCTGCCAGAAAGCCTGTGTTCAATATCAAGGAGAATGGAAGAGTCTGGCACCAACTTCGTACATGGCTTTGCGCAAAGCTTGGAGCCCATCCTTTCCAACATGGAACGCATGGCTACATCCAGCACCACATCTGTGCAACCAAACATGATGCAGCATCTGATGGCTGATGTCTCAGCTTCCATTGCAGCACAATCAGCATCCACCCAATGTCTGAGTGCTGCAGTGGAAGCTGAGACTGCTGTTATCATGGCTCTGGATACTAATGTGCAAAGGGGTTTCCAGTGCATCACTGCACTCTAGCAATCAGTTCTCCTGAAGATCTTCTCCCGAAAAACCCTCTGCGGATATGGCTTGCTGCTGAGAGCCCTTATTCCCCTCTTTCTCTTCCCTCTTCTAGCAGCTTGTCCTGCTCTGTGTGGCCTCTGCTCATTCTCCCAGTCATGCTCAATGCCAAGAGGAAGGCCTACTAGCCTACCCATGTCTGGGAGCAATTGGTCTGTGCAGAAACCTTTAAGTCAGCAAAAAAGTACTTCAGCACCTGCCACTCCATATAGACTATTGAAACTTTAACCAACTGTAAAAAGCACCCAAAACTCGTAGAATTGCAGCAACAGCCAGAAGAAATAAACCAGTAACTTAACTGTAAGTAGTTAATGATCCTTTTAAATAGCACTGGTGGGGGCTCCTTCATGCTGCTTAACACCTTGTTCAGCTTTGAGGTTAATAGAGTGCGTAGGCTGGAGCGTGGAACTCCAAAATTGCAGCGCAGGCATCAAATCAGCGTGACATCATGATTTGCCTGCTCTGCATGCTGCCAGCAGATGGTATGTGTGTGCACTAACCCCTAAACAAATATGGCGTCCGGCACACTTCCCTTCAGAACTGTGCGCGTGTGCCGTGGTCACCAATTTAGACACTATATGGTGCTCAAAAATGGGCACTACTCATTCTTTGTTTCAATTCAAAATAATAGAAGTGTTAGATCTGACTCATTGTCAGGTAGTTAGCATTGTTGCCTTTGAGTCAGAGGGTTGTAAGTTCAAACTTTGTACTGTGTCTCCCTCAGTCATAATATTCTCTTAGCCTTCTTTCTGGCCTCTTCCTGCCTCCATGGTGCACTTTTCCAGCCTTTGCTTACTGGAGCCAACTATTTCCTACTGAGACACCAGTGGTTCCCTGAGTTGACAGTCGAACTTTGCTGGACACCTGTTGCTTCCCCAGTTAGTCACACTTCCCTCCAGGCCCTGGATAAGGGTTGACTATGTTCTCAGTTCCAGATCCTCAACTTCCCACTCAGCTTCCGCCGCTGCTTATCTCGCTTTAGCCTCAGGGCCTGATGCCTCCCCTCCCTTTCCTAGTCCCAATTCCACATCTCCATCCCAGCTCCAGCCCACCCCATCTCCCTAGCCTTCTCAACCTCGCCCTCCTGCCTCTCAGCCTAACCCCTAGCACTGCAATCTCCTTTCTCCTTCCATCCTTGTCTCAGTCCTGCTGCCTCTCCCCGCCATCCAGCCCTCGGATCCTAAACACGTAGCCTTGCTACTCCCACCTAAACCTGCTCCTTCCTAGCCCATACACCTTACTCTCTCTGAGCCCAAGGTCACCCATTCCCTCCTCGGCTTCGTTCTAACCCTAACCCTAACCCTAATGCAGTGTATGTAGAGCAGTTGATGGTAATGAGAGAAATAAAGATTTCGATAGTAGGCCAAAAATGAGAACAAATTATTCACGTTTGGACAAATTGTATAACTTGCTTTTGAGTTTCTTTTCACTGTCACATATCTAGCTAGGCGCCTTAAGTGGAAATGTTTCAAACTTTTGGAAATTATGTTTGACTCTGTTGGGATTGGTCAGAATCTGGGGAGACATTTTCTTTAAATTACCCAGATTTCCTCCTATCACCATACATTTCCTCATTTTCAATTGCCTGTTGAAGGGTATCACACACCCACATTAAATTAAAACATGACAGCCTTATAATCCTATGGTAGGTAATATATGCTGCTTTCAGTGGTTTGTAGCTGTCTAGTGGAGCAGACAACAGAGATTTCCTATTCCTTTATGCATGTTGTATTTTGTTAGGAAAAGGAATTTATTCATATCCTGCCAGCTGGATACTGAGAAAAACTGCCTCATGTTTTCAGAAGTTTCTTAACAATATTAATATTTCCTTTAGAGTTGTCAAAAACATCTATCACTCCATGATTACAAGTTGGCTAACCTATGTAGAAATAACAAGGCTGGCGCCTACACTGAGTTACTATTCACTTATAATACAGCCTTTCTGTGTGATTGAGGCAGAACACTGTTACCTATTGTACGGTTAATACCAAGGCATTTGGGGCAGACTTCAGTTTACTAAAACACCTGAATAATTGACAGGAATATATTTTGCATATTGAGCAATAACAGTGAAAACCACAATCTGGTTTGTTTTATATTCTTTGCTCAATGCTAACATCTGAAAGAGATTAAAACATTTCATTTCAACCGAACTGCAACCAATGGCCATCTCTTTTCCTGTCTCTGTCAGTGAGCAATTGGAGTAGCTGTAATTTCTACCTATTTCAGACATTGATTAATCATTTTTATATCGTAACAATTTTATTTTTCTAAGATTTAAAAATATGATAATTTTCATGGGGGAGGAGCTTATAAACATGATGCATTTGCTGTCACAAAACCTGCAAACAAAACTTTATACCCTGGACTTCTTCCTTCAGTGGGCTGAGAACTAAATAGAACAAATCACAGTTTCTGAAAATAACTATTTTTCATAGATCTACTGCCTATTTATTCAGTTCTCAATAGGGAACATCTTAAAATGCATGTAGGAGAGAAAAAAAACTATCCTTTAATACAAAAATTGACAGGTAATCACAGACCAATTTAGTCGACAACTTATATCAATAACATTTTGGAGAACTACAGTAAACTCTTTCATATCCGGCACCTATGGGACCGGGATGATGCCGGTTGATTAAAAATTACGGATAACAGAGAGGTATACCTACCGAGGCAATTTATATATCGGCCGACCTCAGACCAGAAGAAGGTAATTCTGTGGGGGTGTTCCGAACTCAGGAGGGGAGGTGGGACATGGAGTGGCAATGGCCCAAGCTGGTTTTGTAAAAGCCGAAGGAGCACACCTGCTTATTCTGGCCCCACAGATATACAGTAAAACTTACCTTTAGGTTCCTCTTTGGCTGGATGGCCAGCTGATACTGTGCGAGGAAGATTTCCGTGCCCACAGCGATGGCGGGAACAAGTGGTAAGTCATTCCCCACAATTTTCAGGACACTACTGCCCCATTCCTTCTGGGGCAGAAGCCTCAAAACCTACTTCTGAATTTTGCCGGTTATTAAAGAATTCTGGATGATTAAGTGCCGCTTAAACAAGAGTTTACTGTAGTATAATAATTTTGATCTCTGTTAACAATTGTATTTTTCATTTTTCAGCGTATATACATAAAGAAAATTCCATTGAGTTTTTGTTATTCTGGGCCCATAGCTATTTATCCAACTGATTAGGAAATACCACTCACAGCTTCAAACCTTACATGGCAAATCAAGCAAAGGGTCAAACAATAGAATCAATAGAACCTTACGGCACAGAAGGAGGCCATTCGGCCCATTGTGCCTGTTCCGGCTCTTTGAAAGTGCTATCCAATTAGTTCCACTCCCCACTCTTTCCCCAAAGCTCTGCAAATTTTTCCTTTTCAAATATATATATATACACAATTCCTTTTTGAAAGTTACGATTGAATCTGCTTCCATCGCCCTTTCAGGCTGTGCGGTCCAGATAATAACAACTCGCTGCGTAAAAAAATTCTGCTAATCTCCTCCCGGTCCTTTTGCCAGAAGGATCTGGCCTTATACAAGTTATTAACTGTATTTAGTCTGAAAAATTTACGTTACAATGTATGAGTATTGAATGAAACATTTAATAAAGGGTAACGGATACAACACTTCACATTAAGCAGTTCTCATTTTCACTGTTATGCTAACTTGGATTAACACCTGTCCTTCAGATCCATCCTTGGTCTGGTTATAATACTGCAGAAGTTATGGGCATCACCCACTGAATAATGACAGGTAAAAACAAGCAATTAATTCCTGTCTGAAATCATCTGAATATATAATGAATAAAAATAAATGATTCACATACATCAGCATTTATATTGTAGGAATGTCTAGTTCCTATCCAACGACTGAGGTCTACTCAGGCGCTTAAACAAAACGAAGTTTAATGGAAACTAACAGGTTTAAACAAGTAACTGCAGGAGAACATCGAGTGTAGGTCTATTCAGTTCGGAGGCTCCACGAGGACTGCTGGCTGGTCCCGTGGTTGACGTCATGACGTCATCACGTTCTTCCCGCCAGTGGGGGATCACGTGATGTATGGCGTGACGTCATCGCGTTTACCTGCGCTGTTAAAGTAATCACGCTCTACACAAGTAAACAGTATAAATAAAGATACAGACTCAGGCTGTAGCTAACATGTTGTTAAAGGGAATTATATACAAGCGGTCTGAGTCCTTTAGTGGCTCTACCACATGCGCCCCCCCCCAGAATTGTCTTTAACAGCAAAATTGAGATGGCGAGGAGGCCTGACAAGCCTGTCCGAGCAACTTCTGTAACGCTGAAGTGGAAGCTGATGGCCGGTGGTCGAGCTGTCGGGCGGCTGTGGTGGATCTGGCTCGGCGACTGTGGGCGGTCGGCCCCGTTTTGGCAGTTGAGCGATTTCGACTGGGCGGTCCAGGTCTAAGTGTGCCGGCTTCAGCCGGTCAACCGATATGTGGTCCGGTTTACCTCCGATATCGACCGAAAAGGATTTGTCTCCCGGCTCTATGATGCGGAAGGGACCAGTGTAAGGAGGCTTGAGCGGGTCCCGGTGAGCGTCGTGGCGGATAAACACGTACTCGGCACTTTTCAGCTCAGTTGGGATGTGGGAGCTCTGTAAGCCGTGATGCGACGTAGGCACTGGAGCGAAACATCTGGCCGCTTCCTGGTGGCTGACGAGTTGCTGGGATGCGGACCATGGCTCTGTTGGAGACGGGAGGAAATTCCCTGCTACTCATAGTGGTTGGCCATATACGAGTTCTGCCGAGGAGGATTGTAAATCTTCTTTGGGCGCCGTACGAAGACCCAAAAGGACCCAGGGAAGTCTGTCGTCCCATCCTGCGCCTTGAAGACTGGTCCACAGAGCGGCTTTGAGCGACCTGTGGAATCGCTCGCACAGGCCGTTCGCCTGTGGATGATAGGCGGTGGTGCAATGCAGTTTGGTGCTGAGCCTCTGAGCCACAGCATTCCAGAGCTCAGAGGAAAACTGCGGTCCATGGTCGGAAGAGATGTCCGCCGGTACACCGAAACGAGCAACCCAAGAGGAGATGAAAGCTCTGGCCATGTCTGCCGAAGTGGTGGAAACCAAAGGATCTAGTGGTGTGGTCTACCATTGTGAGGATGTGTGTAAAACCTTGAGAAGGTGGAAGCGGCCCCACGAGGTCCACATTCACTTGGTCGAATCGACGCTCCAGAACAGCGAAGGTGGCCAATGGAGCTTTTACATGACGCTGTACCTTGGCCTTTTGGAAGACCACGCAGGTGTTGGCCCAGTCGCAGACATCCAGGTGCATACCCCTCCAGACGAATTTTGACGACATCAGCCTTTGCGAGGCCTTCATGCCAGGGTGTGACAACCCGTGTATGGCGTCGAACACTTTCCGGCACCAGGCGACTGGAACTATAGGGCGGGGAACTCCCATGGAGACGTTGCAAAGTAGCATGGTGCCTGCGGCATTTGACGTCAGCCGCTTGGAAGCTAGAGGGGCTGGTCCTGTATGCTTGGACCTCTGGGTCCGAGGCTTGATCCACAGCCATGAGGGCATAGTCGATTCCGAGTTGGGCTGCGTGCACAGTCACGCGGGAGAGGCAATCCGCCACCAGGTTGTCTTTGCCGGACAAGTGCTGAATGTCCGTGGTGAATTCTGAAATGAACGTCAGGTGACGTTGTTGCCGAGCTGACCACGGTTCGGCGGTCTTGGCCATAGCGTACGTTAGTAGCTTGTGGTCCACATAAGCCATGAACGGATGTCCCTCTAGTAAGAACCGGAAATGGTGGATGGCTAGAAAAAGGGCCAGCAACTCCCGGTCGAAAGTGCTGTACTTTCTTTCGTTTCGCCGTAGTTGACGGCTGAAAAACGCAAGCGGTTGCCACGTCCCTTTCACCCACTGTTCATGCACTGCACCGATTGCGTAGCCCGACGCGTCGGTGGTAAGGGCAATGGTGGCACCTGGAAGCGGGTGCACCAGCATGGTTGCGTTGGCCAAGGCGCCTTTGGTGTCGACAAACGCCCGGTCCATCTCGGCTGTCCAGCTGATCGGATCCTTACCGGACTTGGCCTTGAGGGCCTCGTACAAGGGCTGCATAAGCAGAGCCGCCTTAGGGACGAACTGGTGATAAAAATTTACCATCCCGAGGAACTCCTGTAGGGCCTTGATGGTCTGCGGGCGCGGGAAAGATGTAACCGCCTCGACCTTCGTCTGTAAGGGAATTGCGCCATCTGATGTAATGTGGTGGCCCAAGAAATCAATCCACTGCAGGCTTAACTGGCACTTGGCTGGGTTGATAATCAAACTGTGTTGACTGTGGCGTGTGAAGAGGGTGCGCAAATGGCAGAAGTGCTCCTCTTTGCTAGGGCTGGCGATGAGGATGTCGTCGAGGTAGACGAAGAGGAATTTTAGGTCCCAAAGCACGGAGTCCATTAAGCGCTGGAAAGCCTGTGCAGCGTTCTTTAAGCCAAGCGGCATCCGCAGAAATTCGAGCAGGCCGAATGGGGTGATGACTGCGGTTTTCGGGACGTCTTGCGGGTGCACGGGGACCTGGTGGTAACCGCGGACGAGGTTGACTTTTGAAAAAAAGGTATTTCCCGCCAAATGGGCCGAGTAACCTTGGATATGCGGGACAGGAGTAGTGGCGTCATTCAGGTGTTGGTAGTCGCCGCATGGCCGCCATCCGCCGCCGGGTTTCAGAACAATGTGGAGAGGCAAAGACCAGGGACTATTCGACCGGCAAATAATCCCCAGCCGCTCCATCATGTCAAACTCTGCTTTCGCAGCCGCAAGCTTGCCGGGTTCGAGTCATCGGGCCCGTGCATAAACTGGGGGGCCAGTGGTGGTGATGTGATGTTCTACACCATGTTTAGCAGCCGAGGAGGAGAAAGTGGGCCTGGTCAGATCTGGGAACTCTGCGAGGAGCCGAGTGAAGTCGTCTGGAGGTGGGAACACACAGAAGACAGTGCGCGGCACGGCATTACCGTGGTGGCATGGGATGGAGTGGAACGTGGCCGCATTGATCAACCGGCGGTGCCTGACATCGACCAGGAGGCCATTGGCGCACAAAAAATCCACCCCAAGGTTGGCCTGCGTGACTTTGGCCGTGATGAATTCCCAGTGGAAACGCTGGCCGCCGAAACACACCTGGACCCGCCGCCTTCCAAAGGTCCAAATGGCCGTGCCATTAACTGCCGCGAGGGCGGGGCCGTGGCCCCCAGCTAGTATATCGAGATTTGACGCAGGTAGGATGCTACACTGCGCCCCAGTGTCGCAAAGGAAAAGTTGACCAGATAGGGAGCCGGTGATGAAGAGAAGCTTCCCTGAATCTCCGATGGCCAGCGCAGCCGCAGGGCGCTCGTTAGACCCGGTCCTCTTTCACCAGGGTGTCTGTAGATGTTTTTCTTGTGCGAAAAACTGCAGGGAGGGCGGCAGCATCTTGCTTTCATGCCAAAACGGGCGTGGTAAAAGCACAAGCCCGCTGATTGAGGAGCTGGAGCAGCGTCTGTGGGGGATGGACGCCTCGTGGCCGTGCAGTGCTGTTGTGTCACCGCGAAGATCTTGTCTGCTTCGGCAGCAAGCTCAGCGCAGTCTGTGACTTCGGACCTGGCTAGGGCAGCCTGAACTTGCTCCGGGAGTAGGCTGAGGAATAACTCCCTGAAGAGGAAGCATTCCGGCTCGGACCCGAGGAGCGTGAGCATCTGGCTCATGAGCTCGGACGGTTTGGAGTCCCCGAGGCCGGGCATAGCAAGCAGCCAGCGGGCGCGCTCCGACTTCGTGAGCCCGAAGACCTGCAGCAACCATGCCTTTAAGGTGTCATACTTGCGATCAGTAGGCAGACCACCGAGTAGGCTGATGACCTGCGAGGCTGTGGCGCTGTCGAGGGCGGAGACCACGTAATAATAACGGGTCTGATCCGCAACGATGTCCCTGATGGCGAACTGGGCTTCAGCCTGGATGAACCACGCGGCTGGTTGTTGCTCTCAGAACTGCGGTAGCTTCAAGGTAACGGCGTTCGTTTCCATGTTGATTATCTTCTGCGAAAACCGTTCGCAAAAGTCGGGGTCACCAATGTAGGAATGTTTAGTTCCTATCCAAAGACTGAGGTCCACTCAGGCACTTAAACAAAACGAAGTTTAATGGAAACTAACAGGTTTAAACAAGTAACTGCAGGAGAACATCGAGTGTAGGTCTATTCAGTTCAGAGGCTCCATGAGGACTGCTGGCTGGTCCTGTGGTTGACGTCATGGCATCATCACGTTCTTCCCGCCAGTGGGGGATCACGTGATGTACGGCGTGACGTCATCGCGTTTACCCGCGATGTTAAAGTAATCACGCTCTGTACAAGTAAACAGTATAAATAAAGATACAGACTCAGGCTGTAGCTAACATGTTGTTAAAGGGAATTATATACAAACGGTCTGAGTCCTTCAGTGGCTCTGCCACAATATAGCACATGCATGTTTTAGTGTCAACCGCTCTATGATGGGAACAGGATAGATTGTAGACCTAAAATAGCAGATGAGCCAATTTTGGAAAGCACAACAATTTGTGCCAGTGGCAAAAGAATCTTTATTCGTTGTTTAGCATCTTGAGCAAGGTAAACTTGCCATGTTAATGGCATACTGCAAAGATAGCAGTGACAGCTTTTACCCAGGGAGTATGCATTATATTCAGTATTATGGCAATTGCTGTATCATTTCAATATTTAAACAGGTTTGTTTTGAATAGGGTTCAAGCTCTTCTGCTGTAATGTTCATATTCAATTCACAATCCAGGGGTCATGTTTTAAGTTTTTGCACTGCTTACTCCTGGAATCATTTAGCTTCACTTTCTGCTGATTCTGAGCCAGGCCTTTCCCGACAGTTACTTTTTTTTCCAAGTTAGCGTCAAGGTTGCAATTGATCACTCATCCCACAGCCTGACTCAGAAGCACTTACGGTGACAGCTGGTGACTATGAAGAAGTTTACAAATTGGAGCCTTTCTCTCTCTCGCTCAAGTCAAGGAGGTCACTGGAAGAGGATCAGCTGGAGATAAAAGCAAAGAGGGAATAAACTTAAAATAAAGAGTTCTGAGGTACTCAAAGATTTAACAAAATCCAGCTAGCAGCTTCAGGCTGCAGTAGAGTCTCGTTTTACATTTCCAAATCCCCAACCATGCCCAGTTGTGCCAAATGAAAAACGCCTGCACTAATGACTGACCACACAAGTTGCATACCCACTGTGCCATTTTGAAAATGGTGGCTGCTCTGCAACTATATTCATACACTTGCCTTTTGTTTCTCTTGTTACAGTACAGTGTCAAACAGCTGATTAATTAGGAAACTGATAGTTATGTCTATGCAACCTCCATCAACCATTTTACTCAAGGTTAATCTAATACTGGTATTTGAAAATCAGTATCAAAGGATTATAAATTACTGCTGAAAATATTTCCAGATGTTTAGTTACAATTCAGAGCTATCAGAACAAAGAGAATTTCTTTACTGTTGAAAAGGTAAGCATATGGATAGAGACAGATCTACTTGCTAAACACGGGCAAATTTAATTAGCTAAGTTAAAACAGTGCTTGGCTAAATAGAGAGGTCAAATGTTAGAAAAATACAATGATGGCAGTAGCTGCATTTGAAATTAAATCTATCTGGTAAATCATTTGAAACTAGTTATCATCGGTTTCAGTGGCACAAATTTATATGTCACCGTGAACAAAATGCCTCTCAGGCACCACCACCTCATGGATGATCTCATAAATTCAGTCACGGTCCAAATTTGAAACTTATTTCATCAGACAGCCCCAAACTCAGATGAAAGCATCAAAAAGAACTGTTTACATCATTGCAAACTGTAGTAAGGAGATATTCTCACTGTGTAATATGTATAAATAGTGAAAATCCTTGTCAAGAGAAGAAAAAATGAAAACATGACATCTTCTTCCTTCGAAATGGAGGAATAGGTATGAAGGAATAAGCCATATTTCAGAAAGATACACCATCTTATGCACAGAATTCTGATTTAATTAATACATGATAAACTGGGTTTAAAAATCTAAAAAGCCTCAACGACACAAGCTGTGCAAACAGGCATCTGAGATGGGATGGTTTGTTAACACAAAAGTTGTAAACACCATAAGCTTTTGAAATGGGGATTGGTTGTAAATACTGAGACAATGGCCCTATTGAAACAAACCATTGGTGCTTCCAGAATGTCTGCAGTTTGGAACCAACACAATAGCAATGCCAAATTTAAAGTGTTAAAAAGTAACACTCCCGGGAAACAGAAACTTAGGGCAGGAATTTCATTGGGCCGCTGAGGCGGGATTGCAGGTGTGTGGGGGGTTAAAATTGCAAAATTGGGGGGCACAAACGCATCCCGCCCCCAACCCGCCTCCATGCCAGTTTCAAAGGAGGCGGCTACCCGACCTATGCTGGGAGCCACCTCCCTGAGGCGGGAAGGGGATTAGTGCCAATTAACTGCCTGTTAACAGGCAGTTTTTAGCCTAATCCCTATTTTTATTCCTGAAGTGTGGGATTCTAGATGGCTCCAAACCACGCCAAGTTAGCGAGGTGGATTGTCGGGCTGAAGGGCTTGGAGGGTTCGAGGTGTCAGGTGTTCAGGTGAGTGATGGGTGCATGAGTGCAGAGGTAAGTGTGTTTGGTGTGTGTAAAGTGGTTAAAGAAGTTTAATTACCTTTACTTACCTTTACAGCCTTCCTTCCTTCCTTCAGGTCTCGGGAGTCCCTCATTTCACCAGCACAGAAAGCAGAATGGCCGCGAGTTATCAAGAGTTGCAGCATTCAGCTTTCTGTTCTGGAGAGATCTCTAAATCAGCCTGAGAGGAAGGAATTAACTTAGTGTACAGATTGTCAGTGTTTGACAGCTTCAAAGAGCTGTCAAACGCTGATATTTCATCTGTCAAAAGCTCTTGACAGATGAAATGTCAATCTGTGACGTCACCTGTTGCTGGTTGGCCCTTAATTGGCCTGCTGAGTCCACTGGGTGGGCTCAACAAGGTCAATTAAGTGAAAATCGAGTGGGTTGGCCACAACTCGATAGAGGCGGACCTACAGCCCCAAAAGTTGTAGTCCCGCCTCCTACACGCCTCCAGTATTAAAATCCAGCCCTTAGAACATTAACCAACTATATGCCTTCAAAATATCACATCAAATGAAACAAGCAGACACGACATCTGCGACATAACCGTTGAGATATCTAGAAAACAAGTAAATACTCAGTTGAAGTGTTTTCAATTTACATGTTGTAAAATATACCTACAGAAGACTTTGAAAATATGACCTCAATAGATGCACCAAGCAATCACATGTTGTTTGTACTGAACTTGGAACACCATGGAGACAGGAGTCTGTGGTTGTAACCAGTTAAGGTGGTTTTGGTATTGAATGGAAAACCTTTGAATGGAATGACATCAAAGAGATAAATCTGTTATAGCCATTTTATGTTAAGTTTTTGGAACACCTAAAGGTAGAGACATAATTATGCATGCAGCAGCAAAATTGACTGTAAGAATAGAAAAAAGTAAAAAGGAAGATGATTAGAGATAATTAGCTAACATTAGCAGAAAACTTCAAAGAATATACCACTAAAAAAAGGGTAGAAAAATAGAGCATTTCTGATAGACAGTCAGAAGTCGTTGAACGGGGCAAGCATTTCTCAACTTTAGAGACAGGCTCTATAAGTTTTTAACCCTTTGAGCCTCAGGAGTCAAGAGGTGCTTTAATTTGATTTTGGTGGACATTCTAGATTAGAAATAATAAGAAATTTATAAATGTAACAAAGTTAAGATTTGAGAATAAGGATCTCTGAGAATAAGATTGTGTAAGCCAATTGTATTTTGAACTGTTAAAGTTGCGATTGACTCACAAGCTGTTAACTGTATGTCGGCTCTTAAAGAAATCTATATATTTTTAGAATTGTCTCACAGAGAATTTCTGTATCAATCTCGCGAACTCAATTTCCGTACACTCTTTTGTGAGGAGTTGCAGAATTCTGTCCTCATAATATCCTCATAATAGTTAAACTTATTAAAAGTGCTTTCTGGAGGACGGTAACATCTTCAGTCATTCCTTTCCTTTAGGGAGAGATAGCCTGGACCTTTAGACCCAATTAAGTGTCTTATAGAATTCAGCTATCTCTAACTTTAGTTGAAGGTGAACATCTGGGGAATACGCCTGATCTGGGGTAGCCCGAAAAGGGCTAGGACTAGTAATTATCCCTTCATAGGTTGAAACTTTCACCGCAGTCTGAATGTGTAAGGGGTTTTCCTCGAGAAGTTTCCCAGAGGTTTCTCTCTCTGGAGGCCTCTCTCTCTTGCACAGTAAACCTTGAGTGATTCGACCCACTCACCCCTTAGATTCTATACTCTGGACTTAGGCGCAGGAACTGCAATGCAGAGAAAACTCTTGTAGGCCAAGTTTGATGAAACAAAATGAAATTTTATTGCATGAGGAAAATTTTCAAATCAAATGCAAGCAGATAAGGGAGTACATGGGAGGGAAAAACACACAAACAAATCATAACGACACAGTTCTAACTAAAGCAAATACAGGCACCTTATACTCTACAAAGATCATCATGAAATAAGGAAACACACGGAACATCGAGGGACAACAACTCATGTTAATTGTACCCTTAAATCCACCCCCTTATTAAACCTATCTAGATCTGATTGTGAAGGGCCAGAAGCATGCTCACCAATCCCACTAGGAAGTGCAAGGTTTTGAAAACGAGTCTGTGTTTGGTCCTTTCAGGCGTCTCGTCTCCACGTGGATCGTGGAGCTCCTGCGAGCTGCACCACACCGCTCTCCTGAGGTGGGGGTCGGGGGCGGCTGGACACCGGCGGGCCTGGATGTTGGCGGGGTCGAGGATCATCGGCTCGACCCTGGTTAGAGGAGCTTTGGGCTGGTGTGGCCCCTTCTACCTTCAGCTATGGCCCGGGGATGGTCGATGATCTCCCGATAGTTTCCCCCGGGGCGGGACGCTGGTTTCGAGCGACTTTCTTTATACAGTCATAATTATCTTTCTCCTCTGACGGTGGAGAGGAGTCCGCTGATCTTTCCCCAAGCCAGCTCCTCTTCACCCAGCTCAAAAGCTGGACCGGCTGCTGGGGCTGCAACGACTGTCCGACTGTAAACTGTCTTTTAGCTCGACTCTCCTTGTGACTGTTCAAGCTTGTTGATTCAAGCTTCCTCCAGCGTCTTCTCCCAAGCTGTGTGTCTGCCCAATCTACTGCCGTGTCGAGTCATGTCCCACTGCCCTGTCTCAACTCCTTCTGGCCTGCCAGTCCCGACTGCTTCCGAGTGCTTGCCCCAACTGCTGAAAAGTCTCTCCAGATATACCTTTCCTCCCGAGGCTTCACTTCCCGCCCAAAATCAGGTTAGTCTTTGTTTTAACTTTGGCGGGCTTTGAGCACAGCGGGGCAGTTATTATATTTAAAATCACTTTAAGCGGCTGGTAACAGGCCCATCTCTGGTTGGAAATGGCTTTCATTGTTTTGAATGTCCTGCTGATCTCGTTATCTAGTCCTGGGTGCTGTTCTCATGAATATGAAATTATCCCCTTTTGTCTGGGGCAGCATCTTGATGGCCTCTGTCTCCAGGCCGATCTTGAGTGGATCTGCATCTAATCCATATGCATGCCTGTGGGTCTGGTTTCGTTCTCTCAGAAAACGGCTTCCAGAACTTACTAAGGGTTCAATCCACATAGCTGTCTGAGGTTGCGCAGGAACCATTTTAAAGTGTCCCAATAAGCTGGTTGTAGTGTATGTAACCGTTCCACCTTTAAGAGAACCGTTCTACCTTTAAGGGAACTATTTTAAGAGTCGCACTACTTTATCTTGGCTGCTGTATACTGTAATACCGGTGGTGACCACACCAGTATATAAGTGCTGTGTAATGATTTACTGGGCAGTTCCGCCCTGACCTTCGACTAGTAAAGACCTGTTAATTTTTACTCTTTTGTGGTCTGTGTATTAATTCTCAATATAACACACAGACTTAACAGTGGCGACGAGGTCGATCTTACCCTGCGGCAGAGATTATCCAAGGCAGTTTAACGGGCGTCGAGAAGAGGCATCCGCCCTCATCATTCTGCTGAGAGAAGACTCGGGTCTGCAGAGCAACGGAAGAATTATAACACGAAGCCTTCCATCAGCAACAGGCAGGATCATCCCTTCTATCACGGTGGTGGGTAAGCCGATCAGCGACGAACAGCAAGGCGGCCACGTTGGCTGTGAAATAGGGGAGGGAAGATCGGAGGATATAAGGGCGGAGAACTCGACCACGGCCGGGGAAAAGAGCCGGACAGAAGTCGGGGCCAGAGGCGCTGAGACTGGGGCAGCGTAGGCACGGAAGCCGCGGTGAATGCAAACACAGCCGGTGTGAGAGACCGCAGCGAATGCAAATGCAGCCGGCGTGAGAGACCGGGCTGCAAGCGGGCTGGGAGATGCAGCAGCGTCGAGAGCAAGCTCGACTGCGACCGGTGAAAAAGGCCGGGCAGCTACCGCGGCCGCGAGACGCAGCGACCGGGACAGCAAGGCGCGGGAGAAAAATTAAAAAAATTAAAAACCGCGGAGAACTCAGCCGCAGCCGGGGGGGAAAGGACCGGACTGCAAGAGGGGCTGGGAGGCACGATTGAAAACCGCTGGGGAGGGCGAACGCAGCAATACGGCAATCACCGTTACAGCCAGCGAGCGAGCGGGAGAGACAGAGCCCAAGCGAGCGGGAGAGAGAAGAGACCGAGCGAGCGAGGGAGACCGAGCGAGCGAGCGAGGGAGAACGAGACCGAGCGAGCGAGGGAGAACGAGACCGAGCGAGCGAGGGAGAACGAGACCGAGCGAGGGAGACCGAGCGAGATTTCCGCCCAGCGGCTTACAGCAGCTTTCCGCAAAGGACCAAGAGCTGGAACTGTCCACCACCAACTGGTTGTCCCCAGCGCCCGGTTGCCCCTGTCGGGAAAGGGAACAAGGAACTCAATCAGCTGTTCTCGCACTTTCAGAATAAACTGAAGCCGGCGCGCAGACTGCGAACCCCGAAAGCCAGCGGTCGTCGCCCGAGGGCAAAGCTTACCCCTCCCGCCCGAGGAAGAAACGCGGGAAGCTGCCATGTAGGCGGGGAAGAGGACAAGCGTGGGAAACCGCCATTCTCAGAGGAGGGGAAGAAGATAAGCGCGGGAAACCGCCATTTTTGAAAAAAAAAGGAAAAAATAGAAAAATTTCGTTGTTGTTTCTCAAAAAGATTGCGAAGATGCCTAAGCGTGGTAACATCAATGATTTTGATCCCGATGTGGAAGATTGGGCCACGTATGTAGAACGCATAGAGATATATTGTAAGGCAAATAAAATATCAAATGATGATAAAGCACTAACCTTACTAAACTCAATGGGTGCGAAGACATACGGGCTAGTGAAGCATCTTCTATCACCAGCTAAACCGGCGGATCAGACTTTCGCTAATATTGTTGCTGTCCTGAAGGATCATTTGAACCCCACACCGCTGATGTTAGCGGAACGATTTAAATTTTATGCGAGAACGCAACTGAAAGAGGAAAGCAATGTGGAGTACTTGGTTGAACTGCGTAGGCTAGCGAAATACTGTCAGTTTGGGGAAAATCTGACAGAGGCACTGAGAGACAAGTTCGTGTGTGGGTTGTCAAAGGAAGGAACACAAAAGCGACTGCTCGAAGAGAATGATCTTACACTTGATAAGGCTGTCACTATTGCAGCATCGCACGAAGCAGCAGCGAGAGGCACTGCGGAAATGCAGCTGAAGACAGCGGTACTCAGCGTGGATCAAATGGCTTCGGGTACAACGAAATGTTATCGTTGTGGGAAGACAACACACGATCAGAACCAATGCTGGTTTAAAAACCAGGAATGTAGAAAATGTGGCAAGCTTGGTCACATAGCTAACGTATGCCGGTCAGGTAAGAAGACCAGCAACAAAAAGTCACCGCAGGAAAAGTGCAGAAAGGTACATGAGGTGGCTGAGAAGAGTTCGGATGAACAGAATTCGGATTCAGACTCCAACAGCCAGGAACTGGATAGTCTGAGAATTCACAATGTGAGTAAGGAAGCTGACCTACAAACTATCTGGGTCACGCTCAAGATAGCCGGAGTTCAAGTGAAAATGGAATTGGACACAGGATCAGCCCTAACAGCCATAAACCGAAGGGACTACAAGCGGCTATTCTCACATATACCCTTGAGAGATACCAAGATTGTATTGCAGACATACACGGGGCAAAGAGTGTACCCCATCGGGAAGATAAAAGTCAAGGTGAGACACAAGGGCAAAGAACACCAAGGAATGGACTTATATGTACTACCTGAGGGAGGTCCACCACTTCTGGGACGGGAGTGGACCAGGAAAATAAATATGGACTGGCACTCCCTAAAAGCAATAAAGAGTGAGAACTCGGTGAAGACAATCAGCTCAGACTCTGGAACTGATGATGGTAAGACCAGCCCATGTGCAAAAGGCAAGTCTAAAATGGACTTGCAGACTAATGATGGAAAAACGAAGGAGTGCATAAATGCTTATGCTTCAGAGGAGAACAAAGTATCAGAACAGAATTCCACTGAACAACAACAACATAGTTTGACAGAGAATTCTGAGTCTGTCCAGTCTGCAGACATGCACATTTCTGAGGAACACCGGGCTCGAACTCAACTCCATTTCAAACTACAACAGCAATTAGAACAAATGATTCGCCGTTTTGAGCAAGAGATGAATGCAAAGAAAAAGTTCTTTGACACAGAGTGGGAGAATCTGGAAAGACAGCAGAAGCAGCTGATGGAGAAAATGGAGCAGGAACACACAAACCATCTGCGCGAGGAGGCCAAACGAATCAAAGCTGATTCGGTTTCTGAAGGTGCGTGCTCTAATCTGGTGGAGCAAGATGTTCAGCAACTGAAGGCGCTTGTTAGCAGGTTGCAGGCAGAAAAGGCTGATTTGGTTGCCATGAATTCCGAGCTCCTACTGAAGTTGGGTGCAGCATCACCGGACGATTCATTTGTTGAAATTCGAATGGTGGAGGCTGCGGATGATGGCGAATTAAAAGCAGCAAAGGAGCCCCAGTGCAAGGTTACAAACAGCCCTGCAGCCTATACATCAAAAACACATGACGACGATACTGGGAAACGTCTGATGTCAGAAGAGTTAACGGTCAGCCAACTCCTTCATATGCTGAGGGACAAGACTCTGAAATGGGAAAAACTTGAACACGAGCTTCAATCTTCAAAGGAAAGGGGTTCGGAGCTCTCAAAAGTTATTGAAATAGCTGAGGTTGCAACACAGACTGAGAAGATTGCAGCAGAGCAGCCCTTGGATGCCAAGAGTACGCTGACTCACGTCAATGTAGAACAACAGAATGCTGAAACAGCTGCTCCAGTAGAGGAATTGAATAGTCCAAACAATCAATCCCCGAATGAAGTTGAAGTGTTGAAATCACAAATGATGTCATTAGTAAAAGACTTGCAGGAAGCCCAGAAAAAGCTGGATGAAGCTGAACACATGAAGAAGTCTCTTCAGGAGAGATGTCTGGATTTGGAACAAAAGCTGGCTAACGTCCAGCTGGGCATGGAGCAAATAGAAGACCCTCTCGCTGGCCTAGCTCAGGACGACACCAAATATTACCACGACCTGTTCTGCCCAGCTTGTGGGGAAATCTTCCAAAGTGCAAAAACCATGAAGAATCACGATAAGTCTAAGAAACACCGGGAGATGGTGGCGCTACTACGGCAACAGCTGGAGGAAGAGGAGGAGGAACTGTGCGTGCAGCTGGGAGTGGAGCCCAGAGAGTCTCCAAGAAGCAGAAAAGGAAAAGACGAAGCAGAAGAGGATGACCCATCTGAACCATTATCACCTCGACCAGGTCACGCACATGGTCCCTCCGAACTGAGTCAAATCAGTTTGGAAGTAGAAAAACTTCCCAAGGTACTCGAGCTTTTAGAAGTCAGCAATGCTGGTTCTGAAGTTACGGAAGTTCAAGCTGTTAAGTCCAGTGAAGGACTATTAGATGAGTCACCCCAGCAACAAGAACCTACTACACCATCGAAAACTACTACACCACCGAGGCGTTATCCGGACCGAGTCAGGAAGCGCAGGAGGCGCCACCGCAGAGACTGAATCTGTGAACTGTTTTCACATGAAGTTGTGTATATATGTTATGATGTTATGTTTAATGGGAAACATATACTGTTAAGCTAAAAAGGGAGGATTGTAGTGTATGTAACCGTTCCACCTTTAAGAGAACCATTCTACCTTTAAGGGAACTATTTTAAGAGTCGCACTACTTTATCTTGGCTGCTGTATACTGTAATACCGGTGGTGACCACACCAGTATATAAGTGCTGTGTAATGATTTATTGGGCAGTTCCGCCCTGTCCTTCGACTAGTAAAGACCTGTTAATTTTTACTCTTTTGTGGTCTGTGTATTAATTCTCAATATAACACACAGACTTAACACTGGTCACATGATACGGTGGCTATTTTGTATGCCCCTTTTTCTGGGCTTCTTTTAAAACAGTCTTAGAATCACGGCCTCTTCTGCCATTTAACCCTTATTAATATGAAATCCAATTTTGCGAATCCTACACTCCCCCCTGATGATACTGTAACTTGCTTGGAGTATCATAATTCTGGGTGAGCAAAATTTCTGTCCTTCCACAATCTAACCATCCCCAGTATTTACCTATCTATGACCCCACGACACATGCATTTCCCATTTCAGAAAAATCTAGTGTACATTAAGCATCTATAGATGGCAATACCTTGGAGTTAAAAATCTTATAACTGACTGCCAGGTGCGGAGGGGGTCCTTATACCCCTACATCACCTAGTATATACACATTATCAAATAATAATCACATCTAATAAACTTCAATAATAAAAACGAAATACATACGAAAATCCAAAAACAAATGAATACCCATCAAAAAATAATACAGAGGAGGAAGGGAAAACTTTAACTTTATACAAAGCAGCAAAAATCTAAACGGGTGTCTCTTCTTCTACCCGCACATAATGCTCCCTCCATTCCCCTCTATTCTCATACTTTTGTGAATGTTTGACCTTTTTACAGTGTACAAACAACAAATAAACTACAATGACAACCTGGCATACTACAAGAATGTGGGAGGCTATCCTAATCCAGGAAGGGACTTCTATATTAGTGAACAGGTCCCACCACGGTGGGGTCACTATATCCAATATGCCTGCCCCTATCTCTAACGTCTTCTGCTCCAGTGTGTAGAAGTGTTTCTGTGAAACAACAACGGCTTTTAATATCTTGGTGAGGTGTTCAGGGAGAGGGGGAATGATATATCCAAAATGTGCAACGAATCGCTGTAAATCCATGAAATTCTTTTTCACAGCGAGGTGAACAGTGGAAGGTTCAGGGATGGGGACAATTCGCTCTTGGGCCACTTGAACTTCTGCCCTGGGCTTGAAACAGAAGCTGCTGTCACTCACCGGACACCAACCGTGCTGTCCATGCTGGTAGTGGGGCGCTGCAGTGGTGACACAGTATGTCCCACCTCCTATATATGCCACCTGTGGGGGCACATGGCCTTGTGCCATTGCCTCCATGGTGCAATTTATAGGCTTCGCGCCAGCAGTTCTGAACCCGCACTGTGGTTTTAAATGGGCATTCAAGTGCTGGGGACACAGGATGATGTGTGCTCCCCGGCTCCGGCACCCCAAGAGGTCGGTACCCATCATTGCATGCTCCCATCGAATGACGTAAGGTGGGACCCCCGTGTAGCAAATGTGCGCACCCCCCTGAAAGACTCCAATGTTCGCCACCCTGTATACCGGGGCGGGTTTGGCTGTCTTTCCCATCACCGGCATTCTTACCACTATACCCATAATGCTGTGATTAGACCGTCCACAGTCCATTGGGACTGGGTAGGCCTCTGAAGCTAGTCTGAGCTGGCACGGGCTCAATGTGTTCTCAAAAGGGTGGAGGGCTGCGAGGTGCTTGTTGCTAATACAGGAGGGGACTAAGCCTTGCCTTAAATCCTCCAGATTACTGCGGCCCTCGCCCAGTAACCACGCCCCTTATAGCACACAAGCTTCATTCTGCGCAGCCTGATCGGACGCATTCCGATCCTCCCTGATGAGAGCATTTACCGTTTTGGCGTGTTTCTCCAGCTCAGCTATTATCTCTTTTAAGTGTAGTGTCATGGCCTGGTCCTCATATAACTCAGAACCCACTACATTATTCTCATCAGTCAGTATCTTTCTTAGCTGTGTTTTCAAACCATTAATCTGGGTTTGCAGCTCCACGTCATCCAGTGTGTTGATGATGGAAGTTCCTGTATTAAAAGCTGTGAAAATATCATTTACTGCACCCCTTCTTTGTCTCCCTATTCTGTCCAAGACCTTATGTGGTGTGGTGTACAATTCGGCTCTGTCGACATCGGCAAAGTCGAATTCGTAAAACTGTTTAAACAGGACCTGGTATAATTGCTCCATTTCCCTGGGGCACCACGCTGGCACTCTTACCTCGGTGATGTTTAAAATCACTGAAGCCACCACGTAGTTGACCCCTTGGGACAGTACGTGATCTGTGGGTACCAATACGAATCCGTTCCCGGGTCCCTTTGTCATGGTGGGGCACCCTTCCTTGAGGGCTTTAGCTACTGGAACTGTGGGCAGGGGCTTGTGGGGTCGGGTGATGAGCTCAGTGGCGTTCACTGGGATCTGTGAGTGTGGGACTTCGCACGCCCGTGAGCTGACGTCCCACCTCATTCCTTGCCCAGCATCCTGCCACTGTCTTTGGAAAAAGATGGAGACGCCTGTGGGGCAAGCGCTTTCTGAACCCCACATACAGATGTAGATCCCCTCATCTGGCTCCCACCATTTGTCCCAATAGACATTCAACCCCCCGTGTGTCCCCGTAATTGTCCGATGGGTGTTATTACCCAATCTTTCCCACTCCACAGTGGAGTTTTTCAAGGTGCTGCTCAACTTACGCAGCCACCACCATCGATCCAAGGGTACGTGTCCGTTGCAAACAAGGCAGATCTTCTTGCCCATGGTGACGCTTATCCGGGGTGCAATGATCCGCAACCTGGGGCACATCAGAGATGTTTCTCTGTATGCAAATCCCGTCTGGCTGGAGTATTCAGAGGAGTTCGACCCCAGCCAGCCTGGCCATCTCCCTTCATGGAAGTAGACCGCAGTCTCTTCAGCGTCCCGTGAGCCGGTTCCATCAGTCGCGATGGGGCCTCTATCTCCAGAGCACCCATAGACAGTGGAGTCTTTGGTGCGGCCCCGATAGGCCCAGCTCCATCCAGCCATCGCGATCGCGAAGAGGATCCCTCTCATCTTCACTGGCTTCTGCAACAAACCACACAAATATAGCCAGGCTCCCGAGAGATTCTGGCTTAGGTGACGGCATGATCGGGTCTTTCGACCTCGATCCAAAACAACACACACACTGGGCAGGTTTAAAACTACTTAAAATTCTAATTATCTTAATATTTACACTTAAAACTTAAACCTAAACTAAACTTATGTACAGCGCCGCCCGTCCCCAAGCGGCTTGCCTAATCCCTGATCGGACTGCAGCTCACCGCTCCCTGTGGCGGGGCTGCAGTGACCTGTGGCTCTGGTTCCCCACAGCCTTTCGCTGTTAAACGGGGACTGTGTTTTCTCAAGGATTTCTGAAGTCGGCGTCTACTGGGAGTGGGTGACACGGGCCAAGACTTTACAGGCTGAGGCGTTCGGGTCGACCTGCGAGAAGGTACTTTGGGCGTGGCTCCCTTAGCGAGTGGACCTTCGGGTGGGACCTCAGCTCTCACAACCCGTGGCTTTTCCACGACTGTAGGCTTCGGCTCCCTTCCCTCAGGCTCCGCCCCCTTGGGATTTTGGGCAGGCTCCCTTGGCGAGTGGACCTTCGGGTGGGACTTCAGCTCTCACAGCCCGTGGCTCTTCCACGACTGTGGGCTTCGGCTCCCTCCCCTCAGGCTCCGCCCCTTCGGGAATTGGGACTGTGGCAGACGGCTCCTCCCCACCTGTCCCTACAGGTGGAGGATCTCTGCCCCCAACTTCTACCTCCCCCACGCTCGAGTCGAGGGCGGGATCTCCGTCCTCCGACTCCACCTCTTCCAGAATCGTGTCGAGGGCAGGACCTTGTTATTCGGGTTCCTCCTCGTCCGAGTCCCAGGCCATCGGAGAAACCTCCCCCCAGGTGGGCGGGACCTCCTCTCCTTCCAAGCAGGCTACAACGCCAGCTTGTGTGGTCTGTGACTCATCGCGCGCCTCAGGCTGAGGACCTTTATCCTCAGACCTGGCTTCGGTTGCTGATGCTCTTGCGCCCGGTTTAAACAGTTTGCACTGATTGATGTGAAACCATTTAGTGCGCCGGGGCACCTTCACTGCGTATACCATGGGGCTGGCCTTGTCTACAATGCTGTAGGGCCCCATGTACAGTGGTTCTAAACTCCCTACTCGGGCATAGTTCTTCACCATGACCTGATCTCCAACTTCCGATTCGATTGTCTTTCGGGGTTCAAGCAGCAATCAGTTGCCCTGATGCTGCCTCCCCATGTTCCCAACCTCTTGCCCATAGATCTGTTTCAGGCGCTCAAAAAGGTTTTGGGCAAACTTGTCCCGATTCACCTCTTGGAGCTGCCCCTCAGTGAGCACCGGGGCTAGTACATGGGTGGGGGTTCGCATGACTCTTCCAGTCATTAATTCGTGCGGGGAGGACCCCGTACTTTTAGACTGGCTAGCCCGGATCCCCATGAGGACTAGAGGCAAGGCCTCCGCCCATTTCTGGGGCGAGTCCCTCGTCTCCTTCCTCAGCTTTTCCTTTAAGGTGCGGTTCATGCGCTCCACAACCCCGATGACTGCGGGTTGTGGGCCACGTGCCACTTCCCTTCAATGCCCAAAAGCATGAGGGTGTCCTGCATCACATGGCCAGTGAAATGAGCCCTTTGGTCAGACTCCACAAATCGTGGTAGTCCCCACTGCGAGAACACCTCCCGGACCAAGATCCTGGCAGTACTAAGTGCCGTGGCTTTTCGGCATGGGAAGGCTTCCACCCTCTTGGTGAACACATCCACCAGGACAAGGCAGTACTTATAGCCTCCCTGGGCGGTGGGCAGGGGCCCGATGTAGTCGACCTGTATCGACTGCCATGGTCCCTCCAGCCTCCTGATATGCCCCATGGGCACCTTCCTTTTCTGGGGGTCTGGGTTGTTCGCAGCGCACACTAGGCAATTGGCGCAGAACTCGCGGACGTCGTCCCGAAGTCCCGGCCACCACCCCGCCTGTTCCACCTGTTGCCAGGTGATCTCAGGCCCGGGGTGTCCTGCTCCTGGACCCTTGTGGGCCAGTTGAAGGAATTCCCTCCGGTGCTGTTGCGGCACAACCCACTGTTCCTCTCGGAACAGCATGCCTTCCTTGATGGAGAGGGCTGCTGTACCGTATGGACCCTCTACTTCTTTGCCCTCAGTGATGGCCTTGAGGACTGTTTTTAGGGCGGGGTCTAGGGTTTGGACGGTCTTGAGGTCTGGGGGCAGTGTTACCCCTGTGGTTCCCTGAGCCCCATCCCTGCCTCGGATCACTGCCACGGGTTTGGACCCATAGGGATTCCAAAAGGTACCAGTGCGGGCAACCTCCCTGGCCAGCGTATCCGCTTGCTGATTACCCTCGCCGCGGGGTTCCGTGGAGGAATGGGCCTTTACCTTGTGGATAAAGACTTCCCCTTTCTCTCCCACTGCAGCTAAGATCTTTTCCAACAGGGGCTTCACGGTTAAGGGTCGCCCGTCCGCAGAGGTATATCCGCGGTGGGACCAGATGGCTAGGTACTCCGTACACGAGATGCATGTGAACATGCTGTCCGAGCAAATCGTGTATGGGGTGGGGAAGGTCTCGGGGTGTGTAACGACATATACTACCGCAGCCAGTTCAGCCTGCTGGGCGCTCATGGTGCTGGGGAGTTTAATCGCCAGGGCAATGTTTGCTGTGGGGTCATAAACTCCACACCCTGTGAGTCGCTCGCCAGCTGATACTGTGCTGGAACCGTCTACGTAGATCTCGCGGCCCGTGGGATGTATCGCGGCCCGTAAACCCACGTTCACTTCCCATACCCCTTCTACGGAACACCGATGGGCTGTCCCGGGATATATCATGTTAGCCGCGAGTTTGGGCTCGCAGAGACCTTTCACCTTCAGCTCCATCTGTGAAAGGAGGAGGGTCCAGTGCGCAATGCGTGCACTGCTTACCGTCCCGTCCTTAATCCTTCCATCTAGAAGCATTCGGGTGGGTGTGTGATGGGTGAGGAGAGTGATGGGAGAGGTGCCTGTGAAGGTCAGAGATCTTTTCACAGCCCAATGCGTGGCCAGGAGATGCCGCTCGCAATTGGAAAAGCTCCTTTCCACATCAGTGAGCAACCTGGAGGAATAGACCACCGGTCTCAGCTTGCCGTGTCGCTCTTGAAGCAGCACAGCGCTCAAGCTATCCCCGCTAGCTGCTACCTCCAGGAAAAACTCCTCTCCCCCATCTATGGCCCCCAGGGCTGGCGCGGTCTGCAAGTCTCTCTTGAGTTTTTCAAATGCTGCCTGGCAACCCTCATCCCAGGACCACTCCACTCCCTTGTGTAGGAGTCGGAGCAGCGGGGCTGCTGTGGCTGCATAGTCCTTGATAAAGTCTCTGCAGTACCCAGTCAATCCCAGAAAGGACCTCACACCCGTTACGGTGTTGGGGATCGGTAGATTTTGCACCGACTCCCGCCTGGCCTTATCTATGGCTCTCTCACTGGCGCGGATGGTCAGACCCAGGAATTTCACCTCCGGCTGGCCGATCCATGCCTTCTTTGGGTTTACCTTAAAACCCTTTATACCTAACAGCTCCAATAACTCGGCCAATAGTGGGCCATGCTCCTCTCTTGAGTCTGTGAACAGGAGCAGGTCGTCCACATACTGCACTAGCTGATGGGGCTGGCTGAACTCTTTTAAACTTCCTGCCATGCATTGATGAAAAATGCTGGGGCTGTTGTGGAAACCCTGTGGCAAGCAGTTCCATGTGTACTGTTGCCCTTTAAACGTAAAGGCAAACTTGTACTGATCCTCCCTCCGTAAAGGGATGGACCAAAACCCATTAGAAATATCCAGCACCGTGAACATGGTCGTGGAGGCTGGAATACTTCCTGTCAGGTCGGCAACTGCTGCTACTGTTGGCGCGCAGGCTGGGATGTTGCTATTGAGGACACTGTAGTCCACCATGGCTCTCCAGGAATCATCCGGCTTCTTTACCGGCCATAGCGGAAAGTTCACATGGGTGGCTATCGGTCTCAGCACGCCCTGCTGCACCAGTGAAGATATTGCTGTCTCCATGTCGGGCTCCGCTTCCCGGGGGAAGTTGTACTGTTTTTGGGGTCAGGCCATGGGGTCCCCGTCTACGCGAACCTCAAACCCGATGACCCTCCCGCAATCGTGCTTGTGAGTGGCAAACGTCGCTATGTGGTCGCACACGAATGCCTGTAAATCTTGTGGGACACCCGCGACCATGAGCTCGAGGTCATAGCCCTCTTTTGGCTTCACGGTACACAGGGTCCCCCTTTCTCCTTCCCCTGGGATGACGACTACCTGGCCTGGCTCACCCTTACCCGCTCCCCAAAGACAATGGTTTCTTAGGTCCACGAGGAGCCCGTGTTCGACCAAGAAATCGGACCCTATGATCCCTTTCCCATTCTCCACCTCCCACTTCATTAGTATACACCTCCACTTGGTGCGGAGTGGTCCTATATGAATGGAAAGGGGAATGGAATGTGCGCCAGCCTGTTCCTTGCCTGTGAAGCCCGACAGAACATATGGAACCCCGGTGGACAGAGGCGAGGTGGCGGGGTTATCTGTGTGGATCACAGTGCACGATGCCCCCGTATCCAACAAATAGGTCCCCTTCACCTCCTGCACTTCCATCTCCATGAAGGGTCGCCTCCATATATCATATCATAGCACACACAAGTAAATGGGCTGCGCCGGCTCTAGTAATTTGGGCACAGCGGTCGGGGTTTCGGGAGCGATAAGACCGGTGGTGACAGCTATTTTCCCTTGCGAGGTCATCAGAGACCGCATTGTCTGTATGATCGCTTCAATCGCAGCGGGATCCACTGCTGCACCAGCTCCTTGCGCTGGGGCAAGAGCTACGGCTTGGTTTTGGGCTGGTACTGAGGCGGCGGTCTGGGCTTGGGCTTGGACTGCAGGAAATTTCCCTCTACTATCCTTCCATGGATTTCTACAGTCCTTGCGCCAATGTCCATCCTTCCCACACCCGTAACAATTGAGCTTGGCTTGGACAGGGCGATTCCCTTCCTGCCTCCACTCCTTCTTGCTTGGGGCTGCGGGTTTTGCCTCATGCACCTTTCCTTTCTGGGGAGGTGTTTCCTGACTTCTATAGTTCTTATACGCCACATTTAACTGACGGAGCACCGTTTCTTCCGTGACACCGGGACCTTGGGGATCAAACCATGATCTGGCTAGGGCCCGTATCTCTGGCAAGCTGTTGCTAACCACGCAGCGGAGCCAATGAACCCGCTTTTCGCCGCTCATTTGCGCCCATTCAGGCATACCCGGACAGCTGCATCGATACACTGGCCACAGCCTTTCTGCGAAAGCCCGTGGGGGTTCTCCAGATAGCTGCAGGGTCCCTTCCACACGGTCGAACGGACTACTGTCGTCCACTCCCATTACTTCTAAAACTTCCTCCTTGAGGTCCGTATACCCTTTCCGTCCCCTCTTGGCATCCTCTGAGAGGCACTGAAGGATTGTAGGATCCAGGGAGAAAAGCAACAGTTTAACCTGTTCCTGATCGCTGCTGTTTCCTCTATCTCCCTGAAACGAATCGAGGGATCTCCATTTGCTGTGAGTCATGTGAGGTGGCTCACCATGGACCTTAAGTTCGGGCCAGCATAGGGCACCACGAGCTGGTTCTGGTGGGGTCCGATACCGCCATCGGCAGCGTTAGGACCGAACCTCTGGTGCCGAGCGGGACACATCGATGCTGGTCCCGGCTTTGCGACCAGTGGTTCTTCCACACACTCCACCTCGGCTACCTCCTCTTTCGCTACCCCCTCCTTTTCCGACCAAGTCTCACTATAGCTCGGTGTTGCTGAGGGCTCGGTGGCTGGTACCACAATTACCTCAGCTGGAATCGGCTGTTTCGATTCCTTCAAAAAGTCCATGTGTCTGGCTTTCGGGCTGGCTGACGAGACACACCATGCCTCTTGCCTTAACCAGGGCCGTTCTTAGGTCCTCTATGGTCTTTTGGCAGGGGCCATGGTCTGTGCTATCAAACCCGTGCTCGAGGGCCAGCTTGTAAGCTGCCTTAACCTCCACTACTCTCTCCTCCTGCGCTCTTAGCTGTTGTGCGAGGCGGGCGCTTTTCTCCCGTATCCTCGTTTCATTAATCTTTACTTCAGTAACCTGGCACTCCAGGTACTCTATCCTAGCCTGATGCTGACTAGCTACCACTTGGCGTTCCTGATTCAGCGCGTGAAGCGCTGTGATGAGTTTTTCCCCACCCATGGCCTTTTCCTCTATGTCTGCTGCCTGGGCTGTGATTTTGGCTGCCTGTGCTGCAACGACTCGGTCCAAGATCTGGACCTGTTTCTTGTAACACATCAGCCACACTGCCTTTTCCACTGACTTCTTATGCTCTTTTCTCTCTGTCCACCTGATGGCTGCGTCCACTGGGCGCCCATCCAGCAAGAGATCGGAAATCCACTGTTTAGTGAGATTTACCTTGCCAAAGACATAATCCGCTATTCTCTCATCCATTGCATTTCGACCATTCAAACTTGGATATACTACATTGCAATCCTGCCGCCAGAGTCCTGCCGCGGTCGCCATTTTCTGTAAGGGGGATTCCTCGAGAGGTTTCCCAGAGGTTTCCCTCTCTAGAGGCCTCTCTCTCTTGCACAGTAAACCTTGAGTGGTTCGACCCACTCACCCCTTAGATTCTATACTCTGGACTTAGGCGCAAGAACTGCAATGCAGAGAAAACTCTTGTAGGCCAAGTTTGATGAAACAAAATGAAATTTTATTGCATGAGGAAAATTTTAAAATCAAATGCAAGCAGATAAGGGAGCAGATGGGAGGGAAAAACAAACACACAAACAAATCATAACGACACAGTTCTAACTAAAGCAAATACAGGCATCTTATACTCTACAAAGATCATCATGAAATAAGGAAACACACGGAACATCGAGGGACAACAACTCATGTTAATTGTACCCTTAAATCCACCCCCTTATTAAACCTATCTAGATCTGATTGTAAAGGGCCAGAAGCATGCTCACCAATCCCATTAGGAAGTGCAAGGTTTTGAAAACGAGTCTGTGTTTGGTCCTTTCAGGCGTCTCGTCTCCACGTGGATCGTGGAGCTCCTGCGAGCTGCGCCACACCTCTCTCCTGAGGTGGGGGTCGGGGGCGGCTGGACACCAGCAGGCATGGATGTCGGCGGGGTCGAGGATCATCGGCTCGATCCTGGTTAGAGGAGCTTTGGGCTGGTGTGGCCCCTTCTACCTTCAGCTACGGCCCTGGGATGGTCGATGATCTCCCAATAGTTTCCCCCGGGGCGGGACGCTGGTTTCGAGCGACTTTCTTTATACAGTCATAATTATCTTTCTCCTCCGACGGTGGAGAGTAGTCCGCTGATCTTTTCCCAAGCCAGCTCCTCTTCGCCCAGCTCAAAAGCTGGACCGGCTGCTGGGGCTGCAACGACTGTCCGACTGTAAACTGTCTTTTAGCTCGACTCTCCTTGTGACTGTTCAAGCTTGTTGATTCAAGCTTCCTCCAGCGTCTTCTCCCAAGCTGTGTGTCTGCCCAATCTACTGCCGTGTCGAGTCGTGTCCCACTGCCCTGTCTCAACTCCTTCTGGCCTGCCTGTCCCGACTGCTTCCGAGTGCTTGCCCCAACTGCCGAAAAGTCTCTCCATATATGCCTTTCTTCCCGAGGCTTCACTTCCCGCCCAAAATCAGGTTAGTCTTTGTTTTAACTTTGGCGGGCTTTGAGCACAGCGGGGCAGTTATTTAATTTTAAATCATTTTAAGCGGCTGGTAACAGGCCCATCTCTGGTTGGAAATGGCTTTCATTGTTTTGAATGTCCTGCTGATCTCGTTATCTAGTCCTGGGTGCTGTTCTCATGAATATGAAATTATCCCCTTTTGTCTGGGGCAGCATCTTGATGGCCTCTGTCTCCAGGCTGATCTTGAGTGGATCTGCATCTAATCCATATGCATGCCTGTGGGTCTGGTTTTGTTCTCTCAGAAAACGGCTTCCAGAACTTACTAAGGGTTCAATCCACATAGCTGTCTGAGGTTGCGCAGGAACCATTTTAAAGTGCCCCAATAAGCTGGTCACATGATACGGTGGCCATTTTGTATGCCCCTTTTTCTGGGCTTCTTTTAAAACAGTCTTAGAATCACGGCCTCTTCTGCCATTTAACCCTTATTAATATGAAATCCAATTTTGCGAATCTTACAAATGGTAGGAGGTGGTGACTGGAGACAGCATTCATCTTGGCAATATGGAGGCAGTGGTCAGAAATGATAGTAATCCGAACAATAAATAGGCAATGACCAGAGGTGGTAATAATCCCAACAGTAAATTTCAATAGTGAGAACAGAAGATTCGGGCTATTAATTATTTCTAATAAATAAAACATATTCCCTATCTTGTGCATGTGATATAAAGTAACAGCTGCTTGGGACTGTGTTATACACTGCAACACCATCTGCAGGGTCTGATAACTCCATAAACTGACTGAGCTTTGCCTGCACAGTTTACAATATCACAAATAGCCTTCAATTAGGTTACATCCCGAGAGCTATAATTTGTTATCAAACCTCCTCAAGATCCGCAATAATTTAGTAAAAGTCTATAAAATGTGTGATATCCTTCTACCGATCATCCAATGAAATGTCACTGTGCTTACTTACATCAGTGCTATTCATAATTAACCATAATTAATTATTTGACTAGCAGGCACCAAAACAAATAATAAAAAATAAACTCATACAAGGCCTGTAAGTTATTCTCTTGGGATGGGTTTGTGCTCCCAAGATGAGGGATGTTAGTATTGATCACCATTCTTGACTGTTTATTACCATCAAGGGTTCGCGGGTTGGGTTAGGCAAGTCATGTGCTGTGGTCCCACAACCAATTAAAATACAATTGAAATCGCCCAAAAGCATTCTGTTTAGGCTCCTTGCAGCACAGAAGGGCTGATTTCCTGATTGGATGCACTTTTGCAATGAGGGGCACCTGAAGGGAGCACTGGACAGGACATTGCAGGCCCATCACACCCAATTTCTTACCTATTAATTAAAATGGACCAAAAAACCAGGCACTTTGTGCTGGTGATGTGCAAGTGAACGCTGCACTTCAGCAATAGCAGCTAATCGGAGAATCATCCTCAGAGTGTAAAGATGATATTAGATTGGTCAAGTGTTCTGCCTCTTATTCTTCTGACTGTCAAACCTAATTTCTAGTTTAAAGATTGTACCCAAATACAGAATTCCAAATGTGTGATTGGTGATCTTGACATAATCATGCTACTGAGAAAATGAAATGACAAACACTGCACAATGGGTTGACGGAGAAACTATCCTAACACTAAAATGATCTTGAGAGAAACTACTTGACCACTGACTGCATTCAAATGTTATGCTATAGATTATCCTTTGCAGATATTTATGGTGATGTCTTGATGTTGTGAAAAATGCAACATGTATTTCCAATTACATTGACTCTGGCCCAGAAATTCCATTCAGAGGCTTCCCGCGGGTGCAAGCCTCCAACCTGCACCGGCCTTGTCGCTCCCGAAACGCCGATCGCTGTACCCAAGTGACTAGAGTTGGCGCAGCCCGTCTACCTGTGTGCGCTGCGATATGATGTATGGAGACGACCCCTCATGGAGATGGAGATGGAGGAGGTGAAGGGAATCTATCTACTGGATACGGGAGCATCGTGCACCGTAATCCACACAGATAACCTCACCGCCTCGCCTCTCTCCACCGGGGTCCCATACCTTCTGTCGGGCTTCACGGGCAAAGAACAGGCTGGTGCACATTCCCTGCCCCTCTCCATTCGTTTAGGACCACTCCGCACCACGTGGAAGTGTACCCTAATGAAGTGGGAGGTGGGAGGTGGAACGGGAGTCCTGGGGTCTGATTTCTTGGTAGCCCACGGGATCCACGTGGACCTGAGGAATCATTGTCTCTGGGGAGAGGGTACGAGTGTGAAGGGGATAGAGAGTGTTAAGGAAACCCCTACAAAGGCGCGGGTTGGCTGGCGAGAAGTAAAATTCTTGGGTCTAACCCTATGCGCTGGCGAGAGAACCGTAGACCAGGAGGATGAGCCGGAATCGGTGCAAAATCCGCCGGTCTACGCCACTCGCACAGTGGAGGTGTCCCGACGCAACAAGTGGTTTAGCATGCAGCGGTGCAAACTGTTTAAACCGGGCGCAAGAACATCAGCAACCGAAGCCAGGTCTGAGGATAAAGATCCTCAGCCTGAGGCGCGCGATGAGTCACAGACCACACAAGCTGGCGTCGTAGCCTGCTTGGAAGAAGAAGAGGTCCCGCCCATCTGGGGGAAGGTTTCTCCGATGGCCTGGGACTCGGACGAGGAGGGACCCGAACAACAAGGTCCCGCCCTCGACACGATTCTGGAAGAGGTGGAGTCGGAGGACGGAGATCCCACCCTCGACTCGAGCATGGGGGAGGTAGAAATTGGGGGCAGAGATTCTCCACCTGTAGGGACAGGTGAGGAGGAGCCGTCTGCCACAGGCCCAATTCCCGTAGGGGCGGAGCCTGAGGGGAGGGAGCCGAAGCCTACAGTCGTGGAAGAGCCACGGGCTGTGACAGCTGAAGTCCCACCCGAAGGTCCACTCGCCAAGGGAGCCTGCCCAGATCCCAAAGGGGCAGAGCCTGAGGGAAGGGAGCCGAAGCCTACAGTCGTGGAAGAGCCACGGGCTGTGAGAGCTAAGGTCCCACCCGAAGCCACGCCCAAAGTACCTTTTCGCAGGTAAAACCTTGGCCCGATTCCCCCACTCCCAGTAAACGCCGACTTCAGAAATCCATGAAAAAACACAGTCCCTGATTAGCAGCAAAAGGCTGCGGGGAACCAGAACCACAGGTCACTGCAGCCCCGCCACAGGGAGCGGCGAGCTGCAGTCCAGAGCCACAGGTCACTGCAGCCGCGCCACAGGGAGCGGCAAGCTGCAGTCCGATCAGGGATTAGGCAAGCCGCCCAAGGACGAGCGGCACTGTACATAAGTTTAGTTTAAGTTTAAGTTTAAGGTGTGTAAATATTAAAATGATTAGAGTTTAAGTAGTTTTAAATCTGCCCAGTATATGTGTGTGCGTGTTTTTGGATCGAGGTCGAAAGACCCGATCATGCCATCACCTAAGCCAGAATCTCTCGGGAGCCTGGCTGTATTGTTTGATTTATTGCAGGAACCAGGAGAACGATGAGAGGGATCCTCATCGCGTTCGTGATGGTCGGATGGAGCTGGGCCTATCGGGACCACACCAAGGACTCCACCGTATACGGGTGCTCAGGAAATAGAGGCCCCATCGCGACTGACGGAACCGGCTCACGGGACGCTAAAGAGACTGCTGCCTACTTCCATGAAGGGAGATGGCCAGGCTGGCTGGGGTCGAACTCTACTGAATACTCCAGCCAGACGGGGTTTGCATACAGAGAAACGTCTCTGATGTGCCCCAGGGTGCGGATCATTGCGCCCAGGATCAGCGTCACCGTGGGCAAGAAGATTTGCCTTGTTTGCAACGGACATGTACCTTTGGACCGCTGGTGGTGGCTGCGCAAGTTGAGCAGCACCATGACGAACTCGACCATGGAATGGGAAAGATTAGGTAATAACACCCATCGGACAATTACGGGAACACACGGGGGGTTGAGTGTCTGTTGGGACAAATGGTGGGAACCAGATGAGGGGATCTACATCTGTATGTGGGGTTCAGAACGCGCTTGCCCCACAGGCGTCTCCATCTTTTTCCAAAGACGGCAGGGGGACGTCAGCTCACGGGCGTGCGGAGTCCCATACTCACAGATCCCAGTAAACGCCACAGAGCTCATCACCCAACCCCGCAAACCCCTGCCCACAGTTCCAGTAGCTAAAGCCCTCAAGGAAGGGTGCCCCACCATGACAAAGGGACCCGGGAACGGATTGTTATTGGTACCCACAGATCAGGTAATGTACCAAGGGGTCCACTACGCGGTGGCTTCAGTGATTTTAAATCTCACCGAGGTAAGATGATCTTTGTAGAGTATAAGATGCCTGTATTTGCTTTAGTTAGTACTGTGTCGTTATGATTTGTTTGTGTGTTTTTCCCTCCCATGTACTCCCTTATCTGCTTGCATTTGATTTGATAATTTTCCTTATGCAATAAAATTTCATTTTGTTTCATCAAACTTGGTTTACACGAGTTTTCTCTACATTGTAGTTCCTGCGCCTAAGTCCAGAGTACAGAATCTAAGGGCGAGTGGGTTGAACCACTCAAGCTTTACTGTGCAAGAGAGAGAGGCCTCTAGAGAGAGAAACCTCAGGGAAACCTCTCAAGGATCTTCTGGGTGTCCGGATTCAAGCTGCGTGTTTCCAGCTCTCCAACCCGGCATGTCTGATTGTCCCGAGAGCTTGCTGCTGTGTAACCGCCGAAAAAGTCTTCCAGATATACCTTTCTTCCAGAGGCTTCACTTCCCCCCCAAAATCAGGTTAGCCTTTGTTTTATTTCTGGCGGGCTGCGAGCACAGTGGGGTAGCCATTATATTTTTAAATGTCTTAAACGGCTGGTAACAGACCCATCTCTGGTTTGGAATTACCTCCATTGTTTTTAATTGCCTGCTGATCTCGTTATCTAGTCCTGGGTGCTGTTCTCATGAATATGAAATTGTCCCCTTTTGTCTGCGGCAACATTTTGATGGCCTCTGTGTCCAGGCCGATCTTGACTAGATCTGCATCTAATCCATATGCATATACATGTGGGTCTGGTTTCGTTCTCTCCGAAACGGCTTCCAGAACTTACTGTGGGTTGAATCCACAAATCTATCTGAGGTCGCGCAGGAACCATTTTAAAGTGTACCAATAAGCTGGTCACATGGTATGGCGGCCATTTGTATGCCCCTTTTTCTGGGCTTCTTTTAAAACAGCCTTTAAAATCACGGCCTCTTCTGCCATTTGACCCTTATTAATATAAAGTCCAATTTTGCGAATCCTACACTACATCCACTGGTTTCCCCTTATCTATTCTGCGAGTTACAACCTCAAAAAACTCTAACAGATTTGCCAAACATGATTTCCCTTTCATAAATCCGCGTTGACTCTGCCCAATCCTATTATTATTTTCTAAGTGCCCTGTTACCACGTCCTTAATAATAGATTCTAGCATTTTCCCTACTACTGTTGTCAGGCTAACTGGTCTGTAGTTCCCCGTTTTCTCTCTCCCTCCTTTCTTAAATAGTGGGGTTACATTTGCTACCTTCCAATCTGCGGGAACCGCTCTAGAATCTATGGATTTTTTGAAAATGACAACCAACGCATCTATTATCTCTATAGCCACCTCTTTCAAAATGTTAGGATGTAGGCCATCAGGTCCAGGAGATTTATTGGCTGTCAGTCCCATTAATTTCTCAAGTATTATTTTTTACTAATACTAATTTCTTTCAGTTTCTCATTCTTGCTAGACCCTTGATTCTCCACTATATCCAGGAAGTTTTTTGCACCTTCTTCCGTGAAAACAGACACAAAGGCCGCAATTTTCTTGATCGATGCGGCTTGGGAGTGGGTCAGCTGGTTTACGGGTTCTAGTCCCGCCCCCAACTTCATCCGGCCCATGGATGTGATTTTATATCAATTGGCCTTGTTAAGCCTGCCCTGTGGGCTTCCCGGCAAATTAAGAAGAAGCCAGTCAGATGATGTAATTTGATGACGCGTCATCTGCTTGTTTTCGTAAATGGACCAAGCATAATTTTATTTTTGTTTGACAGCACATTTCTCAGTGTTTGACAGCATTGAGGTGCTGCAAACACTGAAAATGACTGTTCACAAGTGAGTTCTTGCACCCAGGCTCTCCAGTGACTCCCTCCTTAAGCTAGAACAGATGGCAGCTGCAGGTGAGGTTACAGAAGCGATCTGTCACTGGTGAGAGATGTTCTCCCAATGAGTTGTGACTACACATTCAATTCAAAACTTGTTACCTACAGAAAAGTCTAAAGGCATTAAAAATGAATTTTCCAACATTTTCTTACCTCTGAAACTCACCAGAGTAGTATTGGATTCTTCACATCACTCCTGCAGCTGTCATCAAGGCAGAAACATTACAGTAGACTCACAACATGTCACACTTACCTGGCGTGGTGTCCGGACATCGGGAAGCCTGAAGTAGAAGTGTCAAAATTGCAAAAGAGCCTGTTAACTGCCTGTTAACAGGCAGTTAAGTGGCTATAATCCCTTTCCTGCCGCTAGGTGTCGGGTCCATGCACAAATCAGGGACCCGACACTTGAGAAGATTGATTGGAGGCAGGTTGACAGTGGGTTTCCTGCCCGCTGTCAATCTTTGCGATTTTCCAGCAGTCCCGCCTCCAAACCCACCCCCTGAGCACTGGCAAAATTCCGACCAAAGTATTTGTTTAATTTCCCTGCCATTTCCTTATTCCCCATTATAATTTCTCCTGTCTCAGCCTGTAAGGGATCCATATTTACTTTTGCTAATCTTTTCCTTTTTACATACTTGTGGAAGCTTTTATAGTCTGCTTTTTATGTCTCTCGTTAGTTCACTCATATTCTATTTTCCCTTTCTTTATCAATTTCTTAGTCCTCCTTTGCTGAATTCTAATATCCTCCCACTCTTCAGGCTTACTACTCTTTTTGGCAACATTATAAGCCTTTTCCTTTGATCTAATACTATCTTTAACTTCTGTTGTTAGTCACGGTTGGACCACTTTTTCTGTGGGGTTTTGGTGCTTTAAAGGAATGTATATTTGTTGTAAATTATGTACTAATTTTTTAAATGCCAGCCATTGCTTCTCTACTGTCATAGCTTTTAATGTAGATTCCCAATCTACCTTAGTCAACTCGCCCCTCATACATACTTAGTTTAGATTTAAGACCCTAGTTTCGGATTTACCTAAATCACTTTCAAACTCAATATAAAATCCTATCATATTATGGTCACTCTTCCCTAAATGCCAATTTACTACAAGGTTATTAATTGACCCTTTCTCATTACACAATACTAGATCTAAAATAGCCTGTTCCCGAGTTAGTTCCTCAACATACTGATCTTGAAAACTACCTTGCATAATCCACACTATTACTTCAAATTCAGTTTGCCCAGTCTATATGTAGATTAAAGTCTCCCATGATTACTGTATTACCTTTGTTACATGCGCCTCTAATATCCTGATTTATACTCTGCCCTACATTACAACTACTGGTTGGGGGCCTATAAACAACTCCCACTAATGTTTTCTGCCCCTTGCTGTTTCTTAGCTCCACTCAAACTGATTCTACTTCTTGTTTTTCAGAGCTCAGATCCTTTCTCTCTACTGTCTTTATCCCATCCTTTATTATCAGGGCTACCCCTCCTCCTTTTCCATTTTGCCTATCTCTTCTAAAAGTTAAGTATCCTGGAATATTTAGTTCCCAACCTTGGCCACTTTGCAACCACGGGCTGGATTTTGTTAGCCCTGGGGAGGCGGGTTTGGGACTGCTGGGTAAATGGAAGAATTTGGGGCTGGGTTCCCAACCCACCCCTAAACTTCTTTTGTGCCATCTTGCCAGAAGGCGGGTAGCCGTCCTGCGCCGGGTCCCATCTCCTTGGAGGCGGGAAGGGATTAAAGCCACTTAACTGCCTGTTAACAGATAGTTAACAGGAAGAAAATAGGCTGGTCACCATTTTGCCCACACAAATGTGGGCTTCCTGAAGGGTCTGAAACCAGCCAGGGTCACCGAGGCGAGTAGTGGGTCTGCGGGGGGTCGGAGGGGTCCAAAAGGTGTGAAGGTGAGTGATGGGTGCAAGTTTGGAGAGGTGATTATCTGAGGTAAGTGCAAAGTGTTAGAAAAAGTTAACTTACCTTTGTTTCTTCCTGCAGGCTTCAGTTGGTGTGTATGCGGAGAGTCTCGCACCTCCGCGGTAGAGATGACAGATGGCCGTTGCATTCTCCAATGCAACAACCATGTAATTTCTACAAAAGAAAGAGGTTTGATGAGGTTGTGAATTCAAGACCTCATCAAACTACAGACAATGTCACTGTTTGACAGCTTCACAGAGCTGTCAAACGATGACAATACATCTGTCAAAAAATTTTGACAGATGAAACGTTATACATTGACGTACTCTGCAACCGGCTTTCCCTTAATTGGCCTGCTAAGCCTGACAAGTGGGAGTCCCACCTCCAAAAGCTCCCCATTAGCAAAATCACCCCCCACATCTCTGTTATGGCTATTAGATCAAAACTGTTAATTTCTGTCTGTGCAATTAATTCATCTATTTTGTTGTGAATGCTTCATGCATTCAGATATAATGCCTTTAGCTTTGACTTATTTCTATTTTTCCCTGATGTCACCTTAGTCACTAATGCCTTATTATCTTTGTTTCTCTCTCTGTTCCTTCCTGACCCACTCGGCTTATTTTTACCCAAAACTGTACTCTGCTCTAGAGCCTTGACATTTCTCTCACTGCTTTTAAATTTACTCTTTCCTGAATCCTCCCACACCCCCTTCATTAGTTTAAAGCCCTGTCTACTGCCCTATTTATTCTGTTCACCAGGACACTGGTCCCAGCCCAGTTTATGTGGAGCCTGTCCCAACGGAACAGCTCCTTCTTTCGCCAGTGCTGCTGCCAGTGCCCCATGAACTGATACCCCTTCCTCCCACACCACACATTTAGCCACGCACTTAAGCCCCTAATATGTTTGTCCCTATGCCAATGTGCGAGTGGCTCAGGAAACAATCCAGATATTATTACCTTTGAGGTTCTGCTTTTTAATTTAGATCCTAGCTCTTCAAACTCCCTCAGCAGAACCTCATTCCTAGTTCTACCTATGTTGTTGGTTCCTATGTGGACCACAACAACTGGATCCTCCCCCTCCCACTCCAAGTTCTTCTCCAGCCATGAGGAGATGTCTTTAACCCTGGCACCAGGCTGGCAACACAACCTTCGGAACTCTCAGTCGCAGCTGCAGTGTACAGTATCTATCCCCCTGACTACAATGTCCACTACCATAACTACATTCCCTTTCACTCTCCCCACTTGAATGGCCTCCTGCACCATGGTGCCATGGTCAGCTTGCTCATCCACCCTGAAGGCTTTTCCCTCATTCAAACAGGCAGCAAGAACCTCATACGTGTTGGACAAGGGCAAAGGCTAAGGCTCCTCCAGCACTGTACCTGGGTTCCCCTTACCTGCCTGAATTGCAGTCACACCCTCCTGTCCCTGACCACTAACCAGACCTGTACCACTACCTGACCTAAGTGATGTGACTGCCTCCTGGATCCAAGTGTCCAGGTAACTCTCCCCATCCCTGATGCCCCGCAATGTCTGCACCTCAGACTCCTGCTCAAAAACTCTGAGCTGAAGTTCCTCAAGATCCACAAACTCCCACATGCTGCAGTTGCGGCACTCCACCTGCACTGCCATCTCTATAAGAACTTGATTCATTTAATTAAATGTGTATTTCGGTAATTTACTGTAAACTAACGCTCCACTTCCTTTCTGGAGCGCTAAACCCGAAGTTCGCATCGGAATCATTAGCAGAGCACCCGGCGCTACTTTTTCGTTACCGCTAATGGTATTGCCCGGGGCGATATTCAATTTCTCCCCCTAAAACTTCTGAGGAAGCTATTCTAATATGCATTAACAAAATGGCGAGAGAATTTTTTTCTCTTACTATTGTAAGATAAGAATCTTAACACATTTTTATTTAATTGCAGTTATCCAAGTGATTTTATTTGAACTTTGTCCATGCAATCACTACATTTTAGAACGTTGTGTAGAATATTCAATTCAACTGCAGCCTGTATGGAATGATGATTGGTTAACATCTCAGCCTAAAGGTATTTAATTTTGCATATATGACATACTGGTTTCTTTCAAATTAATCTGTAAGATAGCAAAACTGAAATAAAAATTAACGTTTACAATAAAGATTTTCATCACAATATCTTGCTAAACATGACTGTGATGTGTCTCGGATTTGTGGTTGGACATAGCAATGCTGTAGAAATATCATCACATTGAGTGACCTTGCAGTGTGGGTTCTTTAATTCATAAAATATGGTCATGGATTGGAGAATTGAGCATGATGCTCAGCAACTCCATTGGGCATGACATATCTGGTACTGTGGTCTGTCAAGCAAGAATCCATACTGGGACTGGAGTCTCTGAAAATGTAACTTGTGATGTCATTTCTATGACACAATTTACTTTTGTTTAATTGAACTTGTAAGTTTTGATTACATGGCAGTTACAGGAAAAAAATATTGAAATAGCAAGATTTCTTGGTATGGTTGTCCTTTTGCTTGGAGCATTGGAGGGTTTAAGGGTTGAAGCAATTTATGCATTGTCTTTATGTTTCAATAGGGTGAAGGTTTGGAGGGGTGGGAGCGTCCAATATTTATGTTGACTGGGATCTGTGGGTGGATCATTGTAGCTGATCTGCATCTCCTCTTGAGTTAGAGTTACCTCTTGGGAGATAGCTGACTGTTTAGGAGAGGTAGGGGTTATACTTAATGAGTCTTCAAAAACAGACCAAGGATTCAGTTCTTGGAGGAAGCCAAATATCACATGTTTGGATTAGGATATGTGTTAAGGTACAACAGGCATGTTGTGTGTGATCTCTCACCATTAATTGATGGCTCATGTCCCTCTGCCAGTCTCCTTCAGGTTTTTTGTCCTGTGTTTTGTTATGGACGTGAACCTGGTTTACAGGGAGCAAATGTGGATGTGTGCTTCTGCCGGGGGCTGGAGGAAGAGTTCCAATGGAGGTTGGCTTGCAAAGTATTGCTGAGTTCAGGATGTAGTGGGTAATCTGGGGGTGGATGAGGTGAAATTTATTAGCCAACTGGTATAAATGTAATCTGCTCCTTGTGGCGGATAAGCCAAGTTTTGAGGACCTCTTTCTCAAACTTTGAATCCATTTGAGGAGAATACTCCTGTGATCTCACATTGCACCAGATTGTGAAGAAGGCTAACTAACACAGATGAAACTTCAGGAATGTGCAGCCTCCCTGGTAGGCTGATCAGGTTAGAGCAATGGGATGCTTTTGGCCTTCTGTTGCTCTTTTCTGAGGATATATGAAGCATAGGCTGTACATGTCAGTCAGTAGGTTATGCACTACACACAATGATCTGACCATTCATTGCACACTTGAATTTGTAATTTACGCTCTCAGCGAACAAGGATCCCCAGCAGGAGGATGGAGTCTGAAAGTGATCCCTTTAACGTGCTTGCATCACGTTCCTTTGTCCATTATTTTAATGAAGCCATTGACCCATTTATCGTGCAGTGCCTTACAAATGAATTAAGTGAGTTAACTTGTCCCCTGATATCGCTAACAGTCACTTCCTACATTACAGCAGTGATTACACTTCAAAAGTACTTCATTGGCTGTAAAGCGCTTTGGGGTGTATTGAGATCATGAAAGGCGCTGTATAAAAACGAGTTCTTTCTTTCTATCTTTCTAGCCTGATTAATTTTATGCATTACTTTGTTTGCCAATTTGCTTCGAATCAGTTACTTTTTTGGTTGCTGCAAGTTTGTTTTCTCTCTCCCCCAAGCACTACCATAAGATTTTTATTGCCTGTTCAAAAGGTCTGAAGTAAATAAAGGAGGAACATTTTGTGCTTTTGTTGGTTATAGAATGTCAGCTGCTCTGAAAATAATGCATCACAGTTGACAGGTACTATTATTGCTACTGTGCCCTTGAGTGCAATGTCTGTGTGTGAGCACTGCTAGCAGCAATCACCATCAGTTACCAAGTTCACCCATGAGCCATGAATGCCATTAGTTCATCTCTAACTTTCCATCCCTTTGGTGAGTTAAAACAAATAAACAGTGTGTGCCCCTGTTGCATTTTGCTGCACAAATAATATTGGTTGATTTGGAATCTATTGGCTTCTTTTTTTAAGGCCTGTTTTTCTATCTTGGTGGTAACCAGGAGTAGTGTTAATGGTATAATTTTGTACATTTTTCAACTATTAGTTTTTTAAAATTTGTTCCTGGGATGTGGGCATCGCTGGCAAGGCCAGCATTTATTGCCCATCCCTAATTGTCCTTGAGAAGGTGGTGGTGAGCTGCCTTCTTGAACCGTTGCAGTCCGTGTGGTGAAGGTACTCCCACAGTGCTGTTAGGTAGGGAGTTCCAGGATTTTCCAGCAACGATGAAGGATCGGCGATATACTTCTAAGTCAGGATGGTATGTGACTTGGAGGAGAACTTGGAGGTGGTGGTGTTGCCATGCGCCTGCTGCCCTTGTCCTTCTAGGTGGAAAATATTGCGGGTTTGGGAGGTGCTGCCGAAGAAGCCTTGGCGAGTTGCTGCGGTACACCATGTAGATGGTACACACTGCAACCATGGTGCGCCAGTGGTGGAGGGAGTGAATGTTTAAGGTGGTGGATGGGGTGCCAATCAAGCAGGCTGCTTTGTCCTGGATGGTGTCGAGCTTCTTGAATGTTGTTGGAGCTGCACTCATCCAGGCAAGGGAAAAGTATTCCATCACACTCCTTATTTGTGCCTTGTAGATGGTGGAAAGGCTTTAGGGAGACAGGAGGTGAGACACTCGCCGCAGAATACCTAGCCTCTGACCTGCTCTTGTTGCTACATTATTTATGTGGCTGGTCCAGTTAAGTTTTTGGTCAATGGTGAACTCCAAGATGGTAATGCTGTTGAATGTCAGGGGGAAGTGGTTAGACTCTCGCTTCTTGGAGATAGTCATTGCCTGGCACTTCTGTGGAGCGAATGTTACCTGCCACTTATCAGCCCAAGCCTGAACATCGTCCAGGTCTCGTTGCATGTGGGCATGGACTGCTTCATTATCTCAGGAGTTGTGAATGGTGCTGAACACTGTGCAGTCATCAGCGAATATCCCCATTTCAGACCTTATGTTGGAGTGAAGGTCATTGATGGAGCAGCTGAAGATGGTTGGGCCTAGGACACTGCCCTGAGGAACTCCTGCAGTGATGTCCTGGGGCTGTGATGATTGACCTTCAACCAGCACAACCATCTTCCTTTGTGCTAGCTTTGACTCATGCCAATGGAGCGTTTTCCACCCGATTCCTATTGACTTCAGTTTTACATGGCTCGGCTCCTTGGTGCCACACTTGGTCAAATGCTGCCTTGATGTCAAGGGCAATCACTCTCACCTCACCTCTGGAATTCAGCTCCATTGACTATGTTTGAACCAAGGCTGTAATGAGGTGGGGAACCAAGTGGTCTTGGCGGAACCCAAACTGGGCATCAGTGAGCAGGTTAGTGGTGAGTAAGTGTCGCTTGATAGCACTGTCGATGACACCTTCCATCACTTTGCTGATGATTGAGAGTAGACTGATGGGGCGATAATTGGCTGGATTGGTTTTGTTCTGCTTTTTGTGGACAGGACATACCTGTGCAGTTTTCCACATTGCCGGATAGATGTCAGTGTTGTAGCTGTACTGGAACAGTTTGGCTAGAGGCGTGGCTAATTCTGGAGCACAAGTCTTCAGCACGATAGCTGGGATATTGTCGGGGCCCATAGCCTTTACTATATCCAGTGCGTTCAGCCGTTTCTTGATATCAAGTGGAGTGAATCGAATTGGCTGGAGACTTGCTTCTGTGATGGTGGGTACCTCAGGAGTAGGCCAATATGAATCATCCACTCGGCACTTCTGGCTGAAGATGGTTGCAAAAGCTTCAGCCTTGTCTTTTGCACTCACGTGTTGGGCTTCACCATCATTGGGGATGGGGATATTCATGGAGCCTACTCCTCCCGTTAGTTGTTTAATGGTCAACCACCATTCACCTCTGGATGTGGCAGGACTGCAGAGCTTTGATCTGATCCATTGATTGTGGGATCGTTTAGCCCTGTCTATAACATGCTGCTTCCGCTTTTTACCATGCATGTAGTCCTGTATTGCAGCTTCCCCAGGTTGGCACCTCATTTTTAGTTACACCTGGTGCTGCTCCTGGCATGCTCTTCTACACTCCTTATTGAACCAGGGTTGGTCCCCTGGCTTGATGGTAATGTTAAAGTGAGGGATATGAGGTTACAGATTGTGGTGGAATACAATTCTGCTGCTGCTGATGGCCCACAGTGCCTCATGGATGCCCAGTTTTGAGTTGTGAGATCTGTTCTGAATCTATCCCATTTAGCACGGTGGTAGTGCCACACAACCCGATGACTGTGCGGTGGTCACTGCAACAATATTATCATGGACAGATGCATCTGTGACTGGTAGATTGGTGAGGATGAGGTCAAGTAGGTTTTTCCCCCGTATTGGATCTCTCACCACCTGTTGCAGGTCCAGACTGGCAGTTATGTCCTTCAGGACTCAGCCAGCTCGGTCAGTAATGGTGGTACCAGGACACTCTTGGTGATGGACATTGAAGTCCCCCACCCAGAGTACATTCTGTGCCTGTTGTATCCGTGTGTTAATGGAAACACGGAATGCAGGAGTTGGTTTAACAGGTGTTTACTGAACAAAGTCTGGAGGTGAACTAAAAGATACAAGACACTATACAGGCTTATATAGCCCGAGTGGCCACTACCGGCATTACAGTACACAGGGGCTCTTAAAGGCACATACACCACAATTCCTCCCCTTTTAGACAACCAGTACATAACATTTTAAGTAATCATTAATTAACATGTTTACAAGAACAATAATCTACACATTTGCTGCAGTTAATCAATTATAAGTCAGTCTCTCTGGAGGCTTCCTGACTCGGTCCGGATAACGCCTCGGTGGTGTAGTAGTTTTCGGTGGTGTAGTAGGTTCTTTTGGCAAGGTCGATTTGGCTTGAATGCCAGTGTCGGGTTCATCTGGTTCCAGTATCACCGGATCGGAGGTAGATACTATGGGTATCTCTGCTTCATCATTAGGCGTATAGAGTTGTGGTGTAGGTTGTCCCTTTTCAGGTGACTCTATGATCTGGTCAGCATGGCACCTTATTATGCTTTCACCAATGTCCACGGTATACATCAGCGGTCCTAGTCGTGTGCAAATAGTTCCAGGCTGCCATTTCTCGGTACGGTAGTCCCGGGCCAAAACTTGTTGACCTATCTGGAAGGTTCTAGTTGGCCTTTCATTCATGCCTTGAAATTGTCGGTTCTCTACGTCCCTTCTGATGTTTGGCTTGATCAAATCCAGCTGGCATCTTAGTCTTCTATTGAAAAACATCATGGCGGGAGTTTGGTTTGCAACCACATGTGTTGCATTCCTGTATGCAAACAAGAAGTTATCTACCTTATGCTGTAGATTTATGTCTTCATTACCCATGGCCTTTATGGCCTTCCTAAAGGTCTGGACAAACCTTTCAGCCAATCCATTGGTGGCGGGATGGTATGGGACGGACGTGTAGTGCTTAACCCCATTGTTTTTTAAGAACTTCCTGAATTCTTCGGACACAAATTGCGGTCCATTATCAGAACAGATCTGTTCAGGCAGCCCATTCCTGGCAAATATGGTCCTTAATACTGTGATGGTTTTTTCCGTGGTGGTGGAGGACATCTTTATTACCTCCAGCCACTTGGAGTGTGCATCAACCGCGATTAAGAACATTGAGTCCATAAATGGACCAGCAAAGTCAATGTGTACCCTTTGCCATGGAGATGAGGGCCACTCCCATGGATGTAGAGGGGCTTGTGGTGGGGCGTTTTGGACCTTCTGGCATCCTAAACAGCCCTTGGTCATTTCTTCGATGTCTCCATCGATACCTGGCCACCACACAAATGCTCTGGCTAGTTTCTTCATTTTCACTCCACCCAGATGCCCCTCGTGAAGCTCCTTTAGCACTTTATCCTGGAGTTTGGGTGGAATCACCACTCTGGATCCACACATCAAGGTTCCTTGACACACTGACAGCTGTTCCCCTCTTTGCGAGAATGCTGGCAACAGTGGTTCGCCATGTGCTGGCCATCCCTTCACCGTTAAATCGTAGACTCGTGAGAGAGTTGGGTCATTTCTCGTTTCCTTTTCAATGGTAGAATTTGTTACTGGTAGACATTCCACTATGGTTGAGTGGAACATCTCCACTGGGCCCACTGTAGGTGCCTCTTCTACCGTTGGCAATGGTAGACGCGATAAACCGTCAGCATTTCCATGCTGTTTTGATCCTTTGTATTCGATGTCATATTGGTGTGCCCCTAGGAAAAGGGACCACCTCTGTAGCCTTTGCGCTGTCATAATGGGAACGCCCTTTTTAGGGTTGAATATGGAGACGAGGGGTTGATGGTCAGTCAACAAGGTAAATTTTTGTCCGTGTAGGTAATGGTTGAATTTCTTCACGCCCCATACCAGGCTGAGTGCTTCCCTGTCGATCCGGGCATAGTTACGCTCAGCTGAGTTCAATGAGCGTGACGCAAAAGCTATCGGCCGCTCCGAGCCATCAGGGAATCTTTGCGATAATACCGCTCCTACGCCATAAGGGGATGCATCGCACGCCAGTCTGATTGGCAGTGATGGGTTGTAATTAGCCAAAACTTCCTTGGACGTGATCAAGCCTTTGCATTTATGGAAGGCACGTTTACAATCTTCGCTCCATTTCCAAGTTACTCCCGTTTGTAGCAGTTCGTTAAGAGGGTGCAGAACAGTTGACAAGTTCGGTAAAAATTTATGATAGTAATTTATCAATCCCAGGAACGACCTTAATTGTGAGACATTTTCAGGTGCTGGGGCTTTTATGACCGCTTCAATTTTTTCAGGTGACTTATGCAACCCTTCTTCGTTAATTATGTGGCCACAATATGATATTTGTTTCTAGAAAAATTCGCACTTGGGGCGATTTGCTCGTAGGCCCCATTCTCTCAGCCTAGTGAGCACCTGCTCCAAATTGGCAAGGTGCTCGTTGTCGTTTTCTCCTGTTACAAGGATGTCGTCTCGGTAGCATTGAGTCCCCGGAATCCCTTGCAGGACTTGCTCCATAGCTCTTTGCCAGATAGCTGGAGCTGATGCTACTCCAAAAACCAGTCGATTGTACTGGTACAGGCCTTTGTGTGTGTTTATCGTGAGATGCTTTTTAGAGGCCTCTTCAACCTCCATCTGTAGATATGCCTGTGCCAAGTCAATTTTGGTGAAACGTTTCCCTCCGGATAGTGAGGCGAAAATATCTTCTATCCTCAGAAGAGGATACTGTACCGTGTGAAGGACTGGGTTTACAGTCGCCTTGAAGTCCCCACAGATGCAAATTTTTCTCTGTTCTTCAGATTTATCATTATTCAACGTTTTCTTCATGACCGGGACGATGGTTGTTGCCCACTCGCTCCAATCTATCTTGGATAACACGCCTGCCTTTTCCAAATTCTCCAGCTCTGCCTCGACTGCTGGACAAATTGCGTATGGCACCGGCCTTGCCTTAAAAAACTTGGGAATTGCCGCATCTTCCACTTTTATTGAGGCGGTGACGCCTTTCAAGGTTCCTAGTTCCTGTTGAAATAGTTCTTTGGCGTTGGCCAAGATGTCTTTTAATCGTTAGGTATGACGTCATCATCATTTTTTTTCTTTCTGGTCACCGTCAGTGCCTGAATAGAGTGCCAGTCTAAACGTATCTTCCTGATCCATTCACGTCCCAACAGCGGTGGACCACCATCGTGCAGAACGTATAAATACAACTTCTGTATTTCCTTGCCGTTGTATACAACAGGCACCCTTATTTTCCCTCTGGGGTATACGTTCTGCCCCGTATATGTTTTCAAGATAATGGATGTGTCTTTCAAAGGTATATGCGGAAATAGCCGCTCGTAATCCCGTCGACTTATGACGGTCAGAGCTGACCTGTATCTAGCTCCATTTTAACTGGGGACCCCGCTATCATGAGGGTAACCCAAATGGTCTGGTAATCTTCTTTGGCAATTACATTATGTAATTTGAGACAGCTTAGTCTCTTGTTTCCGGAGTCGCTATCGCTCTTCTAGTCTTCGGAGCTACTGTCCGTCATCAGTTGTACCTTTCTGTACTTTTCCTTATTGATTTTTTTTCTGTCAGTGGATTTTTTGTTTCCAGATCGGCATACGCGTGCAATGTGTCCCATCTTTCCGCATTGCCTTCAAGCTTTGTCCTTGAACCAGCAGTCCCTCTGGTCATGGGTGGATCTGCTGCAGCGTTAACATCTCTCGAAACCCTGTCATTTCATGGGTGCCGAAGTCCTGTGGCTTTTGCTGTATCTCTGCAGCTCCTCTTGCTGCTGCTTCGTATGATACAGCCACACTGAAAGCCTTGTCCAGAGTTAAATCTTTCTCAGAAAGTAGCCTTTTCTGTGTTCCTTCACTTAGGAGACCGCAGACGAATTTTTCTCGAAGAGAATCTGCCAGTCCTGCCCCGAATTGGCAGTGCTTTGACAGCTTTCTTAATTCGGTGAGGTAATCAGCGTTACTTTCATTCTTGTGCTGATTCCTCCTGAAGAATTTGAATCGTTCCGCTATCAGCAGCGGTGTTGGGTTTAAATGCTCCTGTAGGGTATCAACAATCTCCTTAAAATTCTTGTCCATTGGTTTGGCTGGAGTGATTAAGTTTCGTAACAGCCCGTATGTCCTTGCGCCCATTAGGTTTAGAAGTACCGATGCCTTTTTATCATCCTCTATTTCATTCGCTGTGCAATATACCTCCACTCTTTCCACATATGTGGTCCAATTCTCTACATCACTATCGAAAGCAGTAATATTGCCAGTCTTAGGCATCCTGAAAAAAAATGGCGCCTCCCGCGCTTTCCTTTCTTCCCTGCCGAGAATAAATGGCGCCTCCCGTGCTTTCCCGCCGCTGCCGCTGCTGACAACGCTGTTCTCCGTGGTTTTTATTTATACAGATATTTTTAATCGTTGGAGACTTGTTCCCGCCGGACTCTCTGGGACTTTTCCCTCCCTCTGCTTGGTCCGAACGCCGACCTGCTTTGCAGCGCTGGCTGCCTCCCGAGTGCTCCACCCTCCGTCTCTGTTTGCCTCCGCCTTCGCTGCTCGGCCCCGCTGCAGAGCCAGCCGATCGAGCCCCAGCCCGTCGCCCAGGAAGGATTATTGCAGTACCTGCCACCAGCCCGGCTAGCTGGTGAAAGCACAGTTTGTTTTTTTTTCTTCGACCTTCGTCTGAGGAATCGATCTCCTTGAGGTGCTGCCGAATTGCAGGTAAGTCCGTTTCCAATTCGTCGCCACTGTTGTATCCGTGTGTTAATGGAGACACGGAATGCAAGAGTTGGTTTAACAGGTGTTTACTGAACAAAGTCTGGAGGTGAACTAAAAGATACAAGACACTATACAGGCTTATATAGCCCGAGTGGCCACTACCGGCATTACAGTACACAGGGGCTCTTAAAGGCACATACACCACAGTGCCCTTGCTACTCTCAGTGCTTCTTCCAAGTGGTGTTCAACATGGAGGAGTACTAATTCATCAGCTGAGGGAGGACGGTAGGTGGTAATCAGCAGGAGGTTTCCTTGCCCATGCTTGACCTGAAGCCATGAAAATGTTGAGGACTCCCAGGGCCACTCCTTCCCGACTGTATTCCACTTTGTCGCCACCCCTGGTGAGTCTGTCCTGCCGGTGGGCAGGACATACCTGGGGATGGTGATGGAGGTGTTTGGGACATTGGCTGAAAGCTATGAATCTGTGAGTATGACTATGCCAGGCTGTTGCTTGACTAGTCTGTGGGACAGCTCTCCCAATTTTGGCACAAGTCACCAGATGTTGGTGAGGAGGACTTTGCAGGGTCGACTGGGCTGGGTGTACCATTGCAATGTCCGTAGCTGGTGCCTAGGTCGTTGCCAGGTGGTCCATCTGGTTTCATTCTTATTATTTTGTTTCGTAGCGGTTTGTTACAACTGAGTGGCTTGCTAGGCCATAAGAGTCAACCACATTGCTATGGATCTGTTGGCACATATAGGCCAGACCAGGTAAGGATGGCAGATTTCCTTCCCTGAAGGACATTAGTGAACCAGACGGGTTTTTACGACAATCCGATAGTTACCATTACTGATACTAGCCTTTTTAAAATTCCAGATTTATTTAATTAACTGAATTTAATTTCCCCAGCTGCCATGGTGAGATTTAAATTCATGTCTCTGGATTATTAGCCCAGTGACATTACCACTATGCTACCATTCACGTATTAGTGGTTTGAATATTCCTCCCCTCCCTTTAAACCAGCTGCCATCAATGTCAGAAAAAGGAACTGGGATAAGCTAATCGGAACAGGGCAGTAGAAGCACAGACCTTTTACCAAAAACTCATTTACATAATTGTGACAGGTTTATATCCTTCTCTTGATTGCTGTTCTCTTCACTCTATTTCTCTATTTCACTGGTATTGGACATTGTCCATATTCACTAAGCAGATGACTTGCAATGTAGGACTGGAGATTGCCAGAACTAATCAGATCAGTAGGAGGGCTGACGTACAGGCTATCATAACCAATCAATTGAAAACTACTTTCTCCCATTGCAAATTGCACATGAACTTTAGGCAGAAAAGTATTAAGATGAGCCAATGAATTATGACAGTCACAGTTACACGTAAATTCATTTAGCGCTTGTCCCCATGGAATTTATATCTAACAAATTAGCTGCTAAAATTTTAAAAAGTGATTTTCCCAGCGGAGTCGGGTTGGAGTCGAGTTGGCTGGTCAATGGGTTCCGGTCCCGCTGCCGGTTTCAGCCGCTCCGAAATAACTATTTTCATTTAACTGGCCTGCCGTGCGCGCTACCTGGCCCAGTCAGTGGGTGCGGGTCTGCTGCTCGCCTCTGCTGACGTCTTCCATTCAGGTGCATTTAAGGGGCCCATGTAGCCTTTGGATTTCATTTCCTTTCTGATGCTCCTGAGTGCTGGTCTTTAGGAAGATGACTGCTGCAAGAGCAAAGGCTGCTCCTCGATTTGATGATGACTCTCTCCATGCTCTTGTGGAGGGAGTAAGAGGATGCAAGGAGGTTCCGTTTCCTCCCAATGGCCGGATGAAGCCTCCTCAGCAGACAAAGGCAGCCTGGCTGCATATTGCTGAGGAGGTAAGCGCTAGGTCATTGTGTTCACGCACCTGGGTTCAGTGCAGGAAAAGGTTCAATGATCTGTGATGCTCAGCAAAAGTGAGTATAACATCACACTTACCTTCAATCTGCTCCCCATCTCCTCTCATCACCAGAACTCTGCATTGTCAACCTACTCCTGCACATCCCAACTTACCCTTACATCCCTTGCACCCTTAACTATCTCTCCCTCGCTCTCTATGTGCAGAATCACTTCACCATCCTACTCGATCTCACTGTTATACAATGACAACAATTAACAACGCACAGGGAGGCACCTTGGTATTGGCACCTCACTCCATCTTTGTCTCCCTCTAAGCATCTATGTTGTGGATTCTCTACACTCACTCTATCAATTTCACTGAAACTCCACTTGTGTCCCTCATTGCAGGAAAAGAGTGCCCACAATAAGAGGGAGAGGGACAGGGACAGGAGGAGGCCCACCTTCGATAGTGTATTTAATGAATGCTGAGGAGGCTGCTCTCAACATCATCAGAGGTGCAGAGGAGCTGGAAGTGGGGAACGGAGGGATGGGCACAGTAGAGCAAGCTGGTGACACAATAGATTTGCAACCCTCTCATTTAGATTTCATGAGTGACTGAGATAGCATCTGATGTTAATAGAGATTGACTTCTGATCATCTGCACAATAGGATGTGTCTAACTCATGCCTATACTCCCCATAGGACCATCGAGAGCACCCCTCCACTCTGTCCAGGAGGAAGAGCCGGATGACTCCTCAGAGGAACCTGCAGCCTCTGAGGGAGCAGCATCACCAGAAATCAGCGCACCCAGCTCCAGCGCTGAAACACACACCTCGCTGGTTCCTTCATGGCATAGAGTAGTGTTGTCACTTAGTGTATCAAAGCTCACACATGAGCATCAGCAGATGGTAGAGACAGGGACAGCAGTGGAGAGTCATCGTTAGAGGCCGCTGGATGCTCCTAGTTCTGCTCAGCTGCATGTAGACGCTGTGCCTCTGGGGCCATCCAGAAAGAGAGCAGCGCTGGAGCTTCAGGAACAAGTGCAGGTGTCTCTGACAGGGTTTGCATCCACGGTAACTGCGAGTGTGCAGAGAATGGAGGAGTCCATGTCAAACATGAGCAATGCCATGGTGCACTCAATGGCGAATGTAGGTGCCGCCATGGAAAAGATGGCAACCTACATCGAGGACATCAATCACCAGACTCAAATGAACATGGTGACTCTTCTAAATAGATGGTCTGCTATGGAGGATAGATGGGCATCTATTGAGGAGAGGAACTGTAGGATTCGCAAAATTCCCACATTCTCCCAAGGTTATTAATAAAAGGGACCCTATGGACAATTTAAAAAGGGTACCCAAAAAGATGGCATCCGCACCTCGTGACCAAAAGCCTGTAAGATTTTTTAAAAGCTTGGACTCTGTAGCACAGAACAGGCAGCTTTGGGATATAAAAACTTAAAATGCGTTTCTGTGGAAAGGACTTTGTGTTTGAAAAGCCAGACAGCTAGGCAAACACTGAATATGCATTGCGGCAGATTGGAACAGATCGAACCCAGTTAGGCCTAAGCATGAGGCCATTAGTTTGTCCGCATAAATAATCGGAAACAGCTTAAGGAAGCCACCAAGGCTGGACAGGCCGATTAAAATGCATTAATGACAATACAACTCGGACATCGGGCCATCAGGTGCAAGAAACGGCCATCTAAAGCCAGTTAGTTTAGATTGGTATAATCATTTAAAACAGCCCGCCAAAAGTTAAACAATGGACTGACCTGATTTGGCGCGCAGGTAAGGGCCACCGGAAGGAGTATAATTGTAGGCCCATCAGTAGCAATCGCTCTCTTCACTCTTGACTCTTCTCTTGACTCTGACCTCTTGTCTGGTCTTGGGCTGCTGCCACTCGTACTCGTGCCCTGGCCTCATGGCGGGTTCTCTTCTCGCTCTCCGCATTGGGTTAATACAGCCAAGGACATCCATACCAATCGCAGAGAGGGGAACGAGACCTGAGTCCAAAGTCATACAGGACACATGGGCCACGAAAAGGGGCAGACAAAACAAGGCGAGACGAAGAAAAAGGTAAAGACCCGACAAGAGCAGAGAAGGGCAGCAAAAGACGCATTGATAAAGATCGAGCACCTAGTTAGAAGCTGGCGCTTGGGGAAGAGAATCAGTTGGCTATTGAATACTGCAAATGAACTGGCATTAAACGCAGGTGTCCACGCTGCAAAGAATATACCGGTGTTCCAAGAATGGGTAGAAAAATCTAAGCAGTGAAGACTGCCAACCATCCCATAAACGCAACGTCACCGTCGACGACCGCCCGAGGAAGAAGAAGAAGAGAACCCATCGCTACAAGACAACGATGGTAGCTGAGGAGAGGAAAGGTGTGTCGCAGCAACAGCTCCAGCACCGCGCCCTGAGACCACGTGGTGACGGAGTACCCCAAAGGACAGGAGACCAAACCTCAAAACTTGCAACTGTTAATGCAACAGGCCTTGGACTGGTGAACATGAATTCCTGGCCCCTCATAGTTTAATCTAGTTAGGTATAGGGAGTGGGATAAGGATAAGGGGATTGGTAATGTAGTTGTTTTTCCCTCGATGTGCTGTGTGTTCCCCATTCCCTGTATAAGAATAGTTATTTGTTTGTGCCTGTAATTGTTTATCAGTAATTTCTCATAAGACTGTGTTTTTATTTCTGTTTTAATAAAATCTTGGTTTTCTTACACCAAAACACTTGTCTACTCGATTTTTCTGTATCACCACCTGCACCTAAGTCCGGTGTCTAGAACCCAGGGGCGTGGGAGCGATTTGAACCGCTCACAGGCAGTCAGGGGCATAACTGACTGGGCGCACGCGCCACCCGCCACCCCCTACAGAAAATGGCGACCGCGGCAAGACTCCAGCAGCAGGGTTGCGATACAGTAGACAATGGTTCGGATGAGCAAACCATGATGAAGGAAAGGATTTCTGATTATGTGTTTAGCAAGGTGAATATCACAAAGAAGTGGATCACCATTCTGTTAAGGGCTGGGCGCCCGGTAGATGCAGCAGCTAAGTGGACAGAGGGAAAGGAACACAAGAAGTCCTTAGAGAAGGCAGTCTGGCTGATGTGTTTCAAAAAGCAGGTCCAGCTTTTGGACAGGCTCGTTGCAGCACAGGCAGCCGAGTTAAAGTAGTCAGGCCTGGAGGTCCAGGATAAGGCTCTAGTAGGGGAAAAGTTATTGGTAGCATTGCAGGCCCTGAATCAGGACAGAATGGGGGAGAAATTTGGTATCGCCCCGTTTGGGGTGCGAGTATTGGCGGTGCGCAAAGATTAGCGCCAGGCGCAAGTTCTCGCCACCTCAAGCAATATTGGGTCGCACTGCCCCTGGAGGGGATTGCGGCGCTAAATCAGGCGCTGCACGGTATTCTTAAGACGCAAACCCAGCGGCGCGATGCAATTTCTCCACAGGCGGGCGCAGCGCAGGTGCCGTCAATTATCGAATTCACCCAGACACGCTGGCGCTGGCCAGCTCTTAAAGGGCCGGATCGATTCTCATCTGCAGCCACACTCTGCGCCATGTAGCCCTCAAAATCGGCGGTAACCTACCTGTGGTGGCCAAAACTTCACCCACATGGAGAGGGCCAGGGAGAGAGCACAGCGCTACAGCGAGGGAGCATTGGATGCTCTGGTTGACGCTGTGGAGTGCCGGCGATCTGTGCTGTACCCGAAGAATGGCAGGGGGCCTCAACAAACCGAATACCGCAGAGCTTGGAGGGAGGTTTCCCAAAGAGTCACCTCCAGCAGCATGGTTCCGAGGACTCCTGTGCAATGCAGGAAGAAGTTCAACGACCTCACTTGAGTCGTCAGGGTGAGTGCCTTTTTCAGAATCATCTTCATCCCTCCATCTGCACCTCACTTTATGGCCAGAGGGTCTGCAAAGCCCCAATGGCCAGCTGTCATCCAGAAGCCATGGCCCTTTCTGGAAACACACACGCACATTCAGCTCAGTGCATAATGTAAGGGCTACTCTACCATGGGCAGCATGTGATACCAGATCAGGCCAGCATAATGTCAGGGCTATTCGACCATGGGAGGCATGTGATACCAGATCAGGCCAGCATAATGTCAGGGCTATTCAACCATGGGAGGCATGTGATACCAGATCAGGCCAGCATGTTTCATCACACCCCGTCCTTTCTCTTGCAGGCCAAGCTGGCGAGTAACCACAGGCAGCAGCTTCGGACCGGAGGAGGCCGGCCTCACCTGCAGACCCTTACAGACCTGGAGGAGCGAGTCCACCAGATCGTCGCAAGCCGGATGACTGGCCCCGTCGCCTCTGGAGATGCCAACACCATTGTGGACAGCGATGGTAAGGCCATGACCTTTTTGACCTCTCTCCTTCCAGTTGCTCCCCACACCAGCATGCTTTTTTACTCTCGACCCAATTCAGAGCATTGCAGCACTCATGCATCCCTTGCGGCCACCCTGTCCTTTCGCTAAAGCCACTCTTGAACCTCCTTGCTTTCAGATGCTGCATCACCAGCTCGGGAGGCGGGCCCTCAAGCTTCCACTGCGACTGACTCCGGAGGCGACGAGGAGGAGGAAGCCGGAACATCCGCTCAAACCTCAGGTGAGACAGCCCATCTCCAGACTGGGGAGACTCCTTCCCTGGAGGGGAGCAGGGGGCAATGCTCTGAGGAGGACCCAGCTCCAGGAACCAGCAGCCTGCAGCAATGCGAGGGGGGTAGGGAAGCTCGGGGGCTGTCTCCCCGGAGGGCGAGCCAGGCCGCGACTCCTGCTGCACAGAACGCAGAAGAGGTGCGTGCCCTCGCTGAAATGAGCGCCCAGGCTGGGCTGAGGCACAGTGAGCTCATGGCTGCAGTGGGAAGGATGCCCGAATCCATTGAGACACTGGCAAGGAGTGTCCAAGACTTCAGCGCAGCACAGGCAACGAGTGTGCAGGACTTCAGCGCAGCACTGGCAAGGAGTGTGCAGGACTTCAGCGAAGCACTGGCAAGGATTGTCCAGGGCTTCAGCAAAGCAATGGCACCTGCCACGAAAGTGCTGAGTGCTGCCACGCAGTCACTCGCTGGTCTCATGCAGACGCAGATTTAGGCCACGTGACCACTGACTGCTGCCACCCTCGTTGGATCGGGCAGGATTCCCCGGGGCCCTTGCAGCACCACAGCAGACCAGCAATCTGTGCATCAGCCGATTGCTGCGCATGCTGCGGTGCTGCCCCGTCAGAGTGCCAGTGTGTCGGCCGATCAGGGAGCTGCTGTCCACTCTCAGGATGACAGCATTCCTGATGCCACCACTGGCACTTCTCCACTGCAGCTGCCACCGCCTGTAGGACAGACTACTTCCGCCCATGCAGAGTTGGAGCAGTCAACAGCTGGGCCCTCCATGCCCAGAGCTCATCCAGGCCGTCCCTCAGGGGCATCTGCGGTTTCGGACAGTCAGCAGACCTCCACCAGCCTTGCTGCAGCCACTGGGGTCCCATTACGGCAGAGCTGCAGGGCGGGAAGGGGCCAATGCCGAAAGGGAAGCAGATCACCATCGAGGGGGAAGAAGTAGAAGGTGCTGCTGATTCCTGTAATTTGCTTCATTCAAGGCCGAGGATGCTGGTCTGAATGTTAGTTATGTTTTGGACAGTCTCCTGGGTGTGAGAGTCACTTATGTTTTGGATAGTCTCCCGGGTGTGATAGGCACTTCTGTTTTGGACAGTCTCCTGGGTGTGAGAGGCACTTATGTTTTGGACAGTCTCCCGGGTGTGAGAGGCACTTATGTTTTGGACAGTCTCCCGCTTGTGAGAGCCTCTTATGTGGCAGTCTGTATGTTTTGCTTTTTGTTGCCATTGCCTTGTCAGGTGGGAAAGAAGCACATTTTGTTAAATAAACAACTTTCTTTATTCACAATGGCCATGTCTGTTCTTTGGACAAATTTAGCCCTTGACCGGCTTAGGGGTAGCAGAATGATTCCATTCATGTTCTTGGAATGGCAGCAAGCATTCCCTGAGAGGGGCCTGGAAGCAACTTGCTATAAGCCTCTGACAGACGGCCATTGCAGTTTGTGCCTCCCTCCCATCTTAGTGCTGCTGCTCCTCCTCCTCCTCCTCCTCTGCTGGTGCTTATATGTCTGGTGGCATTGGCTGGGTCCTGAGGATTGCGAGGTTAAGCAGCATGCAACACACAACCACGAAGTGGGAGACTCGCTCAGGCGAGTACTGAAGGGCTCCTCCGGAATGGTCCAGACAGCGGAACCATTGCTTCAGCACGCTGATTGTGTGCCTCACGATGTTCCTGGTCGCTTGATGGCTCTCATTGTATCGTTCTTCAGCAGGGGTACTGGGCGAACGGACTGGGGTCATCAGCCAGGGGCACGGAGGATAGACCTTGTCCCTGAGAAGCCAGCCTCCTGGGTGAGCCGGGGCCTCGAAAAGGTCTGCCACAGAAGTCTGGCGCAGGATGAAGGCGTCGTGGCTGTTGCCTGGAAACTGGGCATTCACAGCAAGTATCAGCTGTCAGTGGTCACAGACCAGCTGCACATTCAAAGAATGGAACACCTTTCAGTTGCGGAAATCCTCCGCATTCTCTAGAGGCGCCCGCAAAGCCACATGCGTGCAGTCAATGGCGCCCTGAACCATGGGGAAGCCCACTATCGTAGCGAAGCCCTCTGTGCGCTTTCGCTGCTTGTCCGGGGTCATTGGGAAGGAGATATACTGCCGTCTCCTTCTAAAGAGGGCATTAGTCACTTGACGGATGCAGCAATGCACCGCGAACTGTGAGATATTGGCAATGTCTCCAGTAGCGGCCTGAAAGGAGTCGCTTGCATAGAAGTTTAGAGCCACAGTGATCTTCACAGCCACCGACAGAGATGTCCTGCACCTTAGTTGAGGCTGCAGATCTGGCTGAAGCAGGTGGCAGAGCTCATTGACCACCTCCTTACTGAAGCGCAGCCTTCGGAAACACTGCTCCTCCGACATGTTGATATATGAAAACTGCTGGCAGAAAACCCTGGCAGCGTAAGGATTGTGGGGTGACGTCTGTAGGCCCTCCTCCGTCTGGCCATGCCTACCACTCTATCCCTGCATCTCTGTGCCCTGTCAATATGATTGAGAAGCATGACGTTCCCATCCAATGCAGCCCCCATAGTAAGAGCGCACTGAAAGTTATGCCATTTGAGAAGCTCACCAACTGCTAAGTGATGTTCAGAAGGCTAAAGTTCCTCTGCCAGCGCTGGCTCACTGCAGAAATGGCTCTCCATTTGTCTCTGAGCAACTCTGTCTCTCTCTCCAAGAAGTTGTGGTCCAAAAATGGCTACCAAGAATAATCCAGAACAGTCCCCTTTAAGGAGCGCCCCCCAAGCCCGACAGCGACTGGGAAACATTCCAGGTAACCTGTCCATGTTAGCGCCAGGCGGAACGGAGGGGGGCGCCACTGAATTTCCGGTCCGGGGCGCCCCAAAGGCGTTGCACACTGAAATGACGTCATAATCTGCATGCACCGGTGAGCGGGCGCTAAGGTTTAGCGCCGGCACAAAATGTCCGCTCACTATGGGAAGATGCGCAGGGTTCGTTGCGCCCGGGCACTAGTTGGTCAGCGCCCCACTTCTCAGCCTCTTTAGGCGCTAATGGGTGGCGCAGCCAACCAAATTTTTCCCCCAGTGTATTTAATGGGAGAACACAAGGCTCAGTTGGAATACCTACAGTGCCAAGTCACCGAAGCCAAGGGAAATGAGTTTAGGTTGTGGGAAAAGAACGCCCGCTTGGCAAGGCAAGTTAGGGAACAGGAGGAGAAAGTACAGGAGGTAAAGGCAGCTTACAAGCCAGCGAGCGAACGGGGATTTGAGGAGACAGATCACGGCCCCTGCAAAGAGCGGATAGAATATCTGAGCCTGGCCCTCAGGAAGGCAAAAGGCATGGTGTGCCTCATAAGCCCAAAGGCAGGTCAGGCAGATTTTATGGGGAACGAGGGGAGGACAGTTCCAACGTCACCGGTAGTAGCCAGGGATGACCCGGTTGAGGGACAGGAGGTCTCACGACCACCACCCGTAGCACCAAGTTTCAGCGAGGTCTGGCAGCAAGGGGGGGTGGAGCCAGAGGTGGGAGCAGAGGTGGAGCAACCCCCGCCAGAGAGGTCGGAGCCGGGACCGATGTGCCGAGCACGGCATCGGAGGTTCGGCCCACTCGTCAATGGCGACGATGAGGGACCCCTCCAAAGCCAGTTCGTATTACCCTATAGCACCCAACACCTTAGGGCTATGGTGAACCATATCCCAAAGCTCTCCGAAAAGGGAGACCCCTCGATCCACTTCAGGGGCATAGAGCAGGCAGCCAGCGTCAACAACTGCGATGGCGCTGAGCAGGCCAAGATGCTGCTATTCTCCCTGGAGAGCAGTCTCCTCCGATCCCTCTCTGACGAGTGTAAGAGGTGGCAGAGCGGGCATGAGGCTCTCAGGGATGAAGTTCTGGAGGCCATGGGGATGAATGAGGGAAGTCCTTTCTCCCGTGTGGAGAAGACAGGCCAGCTCTCAGGGGAAGCCCCGCAGGCTTTCGCGGACCAGTTTTGGCCGGTGTACCGGAGGGCCTGCCTGGGGATGCCGAACTGGGTGTTCCTGAATGGGGATCCCCTGGCCCATTGGCTCCGTTGCCTGTTGGCAAACAGTTTGCCACAGGTCCGGGCCAAGGCAGAGGTCTGGTTCGACACCAAGAACCCCCAGACCACCGAACTTACGGTGATCAGACAGTTGACTCTAGCCTATAAAAATGGTAGGGAACCGATTCACACCCACCTAAGGGAAAGTTGCATGATGTAAAACTCGGTCCGGGTAGGAAAGAGTGGCACCAGGAAGGAAATAGCCACCTCAACACAAAGATGAATTGTTACGGGTGCGGGAAGGATGTTCACTGGCGGAAGGAATGCAAGAACCCTTGGAAAGATAACAAGGGAAAGAATTCCACAGCCCCAGCCCAAAAGGCAGAGGCGGGAATCCCTCCCGCAGCAGTCGAGTCACTTTTGGACACCATGAGGTCCTTATTGACTGGTTAGGGGAGAGTAGCAGCCGCTACCGGTGTTCTGACCCTGTCAGCCTAATCAAACCCACAGCCCTGACTAGAGCCTGCGCAGCCTGTTTACCTGTGTTCTCTCCGGTACGATGAATGGAAAAGACCCCTCTTGGAGAGGGAGGTAGAAAAGGTGACAGGGACCTATCTGTTAGACACGGGGGCATCATGCACCGTGGTCTACTCAGCTAACCCCACCACCTTGCCTCTATCTAACGGGGTCCCATACATTCTGCCGGGGTTCACAGGCAAAGAACAGGCTGGCTCGTTTTCCATCCCGCTCGCCATTCGGTTAGGACTGCTCCGCTCTAAGTGGACCTGTGTCCTGATGAAATGGGAAGTGGAGGGTGGAAGAGGGGTCCTGGGAGCCGACTTTATTGTAGGCCACGGGATCCTAGTGGATTTGAGAAATCATTGCCTGTGAGGGGCAGGTAAAGGAAAGAATGGTGAGATCGTAGTAATCCCGGGAAAGGAAGGGAAGGGGACCCTGTTCACCATGAAGCCCAAAGAGGGTTATAAGCTCGAGCTTATGGTCAGTAACACCCCACAGGAATTCCTGCATATGTGCAGGCCCACCTGGCCACATTTGCCATACACAAACATGACTGCGGGAGGTGTAGTGTATGTACCTTTAAGGGGAGAACTACTTTTTACAGCTCCTGTATACTGCAGTACCGGCAGTGACCACACCTGTATATAAACCCTGAGTAGGGATCTGTACTGTTAGTTTTTGGGTGACCCTCATCCAGCAAACACCTGTTGATTGTTCCTCTGCAGTCTCTGTCTATTTGTTGAAGGACACCATACATTAAGATTCACGGATTTAACATTGACGACGAGTCGATTCAAATCTACCTGCAACTCTGCAGAAGAAGGCCGATTCCAGGGGCACGGGCATCGACCATCCGGCGGGGACTCCAGCGAGACGGGCTGGCAGCAGGTACGGCGAAGACCCTTCCTGGACGGCGGCGGCTAGAGCTGACCGACGGCACAGGGGAAGGCCAAGCAGCGTCGACGGGGTAAGAGAGAGAGAGTAAAGCGCACAGGGCGCAGCCGGGGTTGAAGACCGAGCGGCGTCAAGGAGAGAGGCGCGCAGGAAAACGCGCATAGCGCGGCCGGTGTTCAAGGGCTGAGCAGCGTCTGCGGGGGAGGAAAGGAAAGCGCGGGAGACGCCATTTGAGCCGCAGCGGAGAAGAAGGGAGAGTGCGGGAGACGCCATTTTGGAGCCGCAGCGGAGAAGAAGGGAGAGCGCAGGAGAAGCCATTTTTGAGCCGCAGCAGAGAAGAAGGGAGAGTGCGGGAGATGCCATTTTTAGCCAGTCTAACCACACCCAGGGATGCCGAAGAGTGGCAGTGTCACAGCGTTCGACAATGAAGTCGAAGATTGGGCGACATATGTAGAACGCATAGAAGTGTACTGCAAGGCGAATGAAGTGCCAGATGCCAGGAAAGCACTGGTATTGTTGAATTCCATGGGTGCAAAAACGTATGGCTTACTGCAAAACCTAGTATCCCCAGAGAAGCCAGTGGAAAAGGATTTTGAAAGCATAGTGGCAATCCTACAGGACCACTTAAAACCCACACCGCTGCTGATAGCAGAAAGATTTAAGTTTCACAAAAGGAACCAGCATAAAGACGAAAGTAATGCTGAGTATTTAACGGAACTGCACAAGCTATCGAAACACTGCCAGTTTGGAACGGGACTAGGAGATACTTTAAGGGACAAGTTTGTGTGTGGGCTTCAAAGTGAAGGAACCCAGAAATGGCTTCTATCAGAAAAGGATCTTACGCTGGACAAGGCTTTCAGCATGGCAGTATCACATGAAGCAGCAGCACGGGGTGCTGCAGAGATACAATGGAGGCCGCAAGAATATGGCACAAATGAAATGTCATATGGAGCAGTGAAGTGCTATCGCTGCGGCAGAACAACACACGACCAGAAGGATTGTTGGTTCAAGGACCAAGTGTGCAGACAGTGTTGAATAGTAGGACACATAGCAAGTGTCTGCAGGTCGGGAAAGAAAACCAGCAGCAAGAAATCTCCACAGGAGAAGTACAAAAAGGTACAAAAGGTGACGGAGAGTTGTTCAGACGAACAGAAAAGTGATACAGACTCCGGAAGCAAGGAGCTGGGTTGTCTGAAACTATATAATGTAATCAAAATGGAGGATCACCAAACTATCTAGGTCACGCTCAAAATAGATGGAATCCAAGTGAAAATGGAATTGGACACAGGATCAGCCCTAACAGTCATATACCGAAGGGACTACAAGCGGCTATTCTCACATATATCCTTGAGAGATACAGAGATTGTCTTGAAGACGTACACGGGGCAAAAAGTCTACCCCAAAGGAAAAATAAGGGTGAACATTATATATAACGGCAAGGAAACACCAAAAATGGACCTATATGTATTGCCAGATGGAGGATCACCACTACTAGGACGTGAATGGATCCGGAAGATACAGCTAGGTTGGCATTCCATACAAACACTGACTGTAGATGCCAAAAAGGATGACGACGTCACACCTGGATGGCTGTCAAAAATGCTAACTGACGCACAAGAAGTGTTCCAGGAGGGACTCGGAACACTAAAAGACATAACAGCGACGATCAAAATAGAGGAAAATGCAAACCCAAAGTTTTTTAAGATCCGCCCAGCCGTCGAAGCAGAGCTGGAAGGTTTGGAACATTCTGGAGTACTGTCCAAAGTGGACTGGAGCGAGTGGGCTACACCCATCGTTCCTGTAATGAAGAGGTCGTTGAGTAATACGCCTGGGGAACCAAAGAAGGTTCGCATCTGTGGGGACTTTAAGCTGACAGTGAACCCAGTCCTCCACACGGTACAATATCCGCTTCCGCTGATTGAAGATATTTTCGCCTCGCTATCTGGAGGAAAATGCTTCACTAAGATTGATCTGGCCCAGGCGTACCTGCAAATGGAGGTAGAAGAAGCCTCGAAACAGTACCTCACGATCAACACTCATAAAGGTCTCTACCAATACAACCGGCTGGTGTTCAGGGTAGCATCAGCTCCGGCTATTTGGCAAAGGGCAATGGATCAAGTCCTGCAAGGGATTCCAGGGACACAGTGTTATTTGGTCGACATCCTTGGCACGGGCGAAAATGACAGTGATCACCTCGCCAACCTGGAGCAGGTGCTCACTAGATTGAAGGAATATGGGCTCTGAGCTAATCACCACAAATGCTAGTTTTTCCAGAAGCAGATCTCGTATTGTGGCCATGTTATTGATGAAGAGGGGTTACATAAGTCCCCTGAAAAGATTGAGGCAGTAGTCAAGGCTCCAGCACCGGAAAATGTGTCACAACTGAGGTCGTTCCTCGGGCTGGTGAACTACTACCATAAGTTCTTGCCGAATTTGTCTACAGTACTACACCCACTGAACACCCTACTGCAAACGGGGGTACCATGGAAGTGGAATGACGAATGTAAATGAGCTTTCCAGAAGTGCAAATAATTGATCACATCAAAAGAGGTGTTGGCTCATTTCAACCCAGCACTACCAATTCGGTTGGCGTGTGATGCATCAACCTATGGTATTGGAGCGGTGCTGTCGCACAAATTCCCTTTGGCTCGGAGAGGCCAGTAGCCTTTGCGTCTCGGTCACTAACCTCAGCCGAGCACAACTACGCCCAGATTGACAGGGAGGCCCTCAGCCTAGTGTGGGGAGTGAAAAAGTTCAACCACTATCTGCATGGGCAGAAGTTCACCTTGCTGACTGACCACCAACCACTTGTCTCCATCTTTAATCCAAAGAAGGGCGTTCCGGTGATGACTGCGCAACGGCTACAAAGATGGTCCCTTTTTCTAGGGGTGAACCAATATGAAATAGAGTATAAGGGCATGAAACAGCATGGAAACGCTGATGGGCTATCATGCCTGCCACTGCCTACTGCGGAGGAAGCACCAGCAGTGGACCCTGTCGAAATATTTTATTCGACAATAATTGAACGCTTGCCAGTAACTAACGCGGATATAGAGAAGGAGACCCGAAATGACCCGACACTGTCTCGGGTATATGACTTGACGGTGAAGGGATGGCCAACACATGGCGACTCACTGTTGCCAGCATTCTCACCCAGAAGAGAACAGCTGTCAGTATGCCAGGGGACCTTGATGTGTGGATCCCGAGTGGTAATTCCACCCAAGTTAAGGGAGAGAGTGCTCAATGAGTTTCACGAAGGCCATCTGGGAGGGGTGAAAATGAAAAGCCTTGCTAGGGCTTATGTGTGGTGGCCGGGGATCGATCAGCAAATCGAGGACCTGACAAAGAGCTGCTCAGGATGCCAGAAGGTCCAAAATGCACCACCACATGCCCCTCTACACCCATGGGCGTGGCCCTCCTCTCCATGGCAACGGGTGCATATTGATTTTGCTGGTACATTCATGGGCTCAATGTTTTTAATAGCCGTGGATGCGCACTCGAAATGGCCTGAGGTGATAAAAATGTCCTCCACCACCACAGAAAAAACGATTGCAGTCCTACGGACCATATTTGCCAGGAACAGCTTGCCAGAGCAGATTTGCTCTGATAACGGACCACAGTTTGTGTCCGAAGAGTTTCGGAAATTTATGAAAAGGAATGGTGTAAGGCATTACACATCCGCCCCGTATCATCCAGCCACAAATGGGTTGGCTGAGAGGTTTGTACAAACCTTTAAAAAGGCAGTAAGGGCCATGTGCGATGACGACGTTCCAGTGCAGCATAAGGTGGACAATTTCCTGTTAGCCTACAGAAATGCGACACATGCAGACACCAACAGACCCCGGCCATGATGTTCTTTAACCGAAGGTTGAGATCTCGTCTGGATTTGCTCAGACCAAATGTACGAAGAGATGTTGAGAATAAGCAATTCCAGCACATCAATGAGAAGCCGACAAGGAGCTTCAATGTAGGGCAACCGGTCTTGGCCCGCGACTACCAAACAGAGAAATGGCAACCAGGAACGATATGCACACGGCAGGGGCCAATAATGTACACAGTGGATGTTGGGGAGAATATTGTGAGATGGCATGTCGACCAGATCCTAGAGTCACAGGAAGGAGCCAACCCCATGTCTCGCGTACCTGGTGATGAACCCGACATACAGGTAGCATCTACCCCAGAAACAGTAGCATCGGAAGCTGATGAACCAACCGACGACAGGGGGCCAGAATCACCTCCGCACCAAGAGCAAGACACTCAGGAAAGCCGCTATCCAGAAAGGATCAGGAAGCCGCCCCAAAGACTGAATTTATAAATGGACTATTTTCAGTTAATGTTACATGTTAAAAGTGTTAATTGTTAAATAAATTTTATGGTACTATTAATCTAAAAGGGGAGGAATTGTAGTGTATGTACCTTTAAGGGGAGAACTACTTTTTACAGCTCCTGTATACTGTAGTACCGGCAGTGACCACACCTGTATATAAACCCTGAGTAGGGATCTGTACTGTTAGTTTTTGGGTGACCCTCATCCAGTAAACACCTGTTGATTGTTCCTCTGCAGTCTCTGTCTATTTGTTGAAGGACACCATACATCAAGATTCACGGATTTAACAGGAGGGTCAAAGGGTTTGAGGTCAGCGTAGATGGGGACCCCATGGCCCGACCACAGAAACAGTATCACTTCCCCAGGGAAGCAGAGCCAGACATGGAAGCAGCCATGTGTTCTTTAGTGCAGCAGGGAGTTCTGAGACCGATAGCTACCCATGTGAATTCTCCATTGTGGCCGGTTAGAAAGCCGGACAATTCTTGGAGGGCCACGATGGACTATCGGGTGCTCAATAGTAACATCCCAGCCTGTGCACCCACGGTAGCAGCAGTTGCCGACCTGATAGGAAGTATTCCAGCATTCGCGACCACTTTCACGGTGCTGGATATTTCCAGCGGGTTTTGGTCCATCCCTTTAAGGAGGATCAGTACAAGTTTGCCTTTATGTTTAAAGGACAACAGTACACGTGGAACTGCTTGCCTCAGGGCTTCCATAACAGCCCCAGCATTTTCCATCAATGCATGGCAAACTGTTTAAAGGAGTTCAGCCAGCCCAGACAGTTGGTACAATGTGTGGATGACCTGCTTCTCTTCACCGATTCAAGAGAGGAGCGTGGCTCACTATTGGCCGAAATGCTGGAGCTGCTTGGGCAAAAGGGTTTTAAGGTAAACGCCAAGAAAGTGCAAATCGGCCAGCAGGAGGTGAAATTCCTAGGCCTGACCGTGCGCGCTGGAGAAAGGGCCATAGATAAAGCTAGGAGAGGAGAGGTACAAGAGCTACCAGTCCCCAACACAGTGACGGGTGTGAGGTTGTTTCTAGGGCTAACCGGGTAGTGCCGAGACGTTATTGAGGATGATGCAGCCACAGCGGCCCCTCTGCTCTGACTCCTACACAAGGGAGTGGAGTGGGTTTGGGATGAGGGTTGCCAGGCAGCATTTGTCAGGTTGAAGAAAGACTTGCAGGCTGCACCAGCTCTAGGGTCTATAGATGGGGGGAAAGAGTTTTTCCTGGAGGTAGCAGCCAATGGGGACAGCCTGAGTGATGTGCTGCTCCAAGAGTGGCATGGCAGGTTGAGGACGGTGGTCTACTCCGCCAGGATACTCACGGAGGTGGAGAGTAGCGACTCCAAATGTGAGCGTCACCTCTTGGCCACACATTGGGCTGTGAAAATATCGTTGATCTTCACAGGCACCTCTCCCATCACCCTCCTCACCCATCATACACCCACTCAGATGCTTCTGGATGGGAGGATCAAGGATGGAACAGTGAGCAGTGCCCGCATTTCCCACTGGACCTTGCTCCTCTCACAGGTGGATCTTAAGGTGAAGGGTCTCTGTGAGCCAAAGCTCGCAGCCAACCTGGTATATGCTGGAACAGCCCACCGGTGTTCCATCGAAGGGGTTTAGGAAGTGAACATAGGTTTACGGGCTGGGATGCACCCCACAGGCCGCGAGATCTATGTAGGCGGTTCCAGCACGGTATCTGCTGGCGAGCGTCTCACGGGGTGCGGCGCTTCCAACCCAGCAGCAAACATTGCCCTGGCGATTAAGCTCCCCAGCACCATGAGGGCCCAGCAGGCAGAACTGTCCGCAGTAGTGTACGTCGTTACACCCCCCGAAATCTTCCCCACCCCCTACACGATTTGCTCGGACAGCATGTTCACGTGCAATTCGTGTACGGAGTACCTGGCCATCTGGTCCCGCCGTGGATACATCTCCGCCGACGGGAGACCACTCACAGTAAAACCCCTGCTGGAAAAGATCCTGGCTGCAGTGGGGGAGGAAGGGAAGGTTTTCATCCACTGTTGAAGGCCCATTCCTCCACAGAACCCCACGGCCAAGGCAACCAGCAGGCTGACTTGCTCGCCAAGGGGGGTGCCCGCACAGGCACTTTCTGGGACCCGTATGGTTCCAGACCCATGGCGGCAGTCAGAGGTAGGGATGGGACCCAAGGGGAGTGCAGAGGTTGCGTTAGTCCTGGATCTTAAGACGGTCCAAGCCCAAGACCCCGTCCTCAAAGCAGTCCTCAGTGCAGTGACTGAGGGAAAAAGGGTAAGAGGTTCCGTACGGCACAGCGACCCTCTCCGTGAAAGGAGGAATGCTGTTCCAGGGGGAACAGTGGGCTGTCCCGCAGCAACACCGGAGGGAATTCCTTCAACTGGCCCATGAGGGTCCAGGAGTGGGACACCCTGGGCCTGAGACCACCTGGCAGCGGGTTGAAAAGGCGGGATGGTGGCTGGGACTCAGGGAAGATGTCCGCGAGTTCTGTGCAGGGTGTCTTGTGTGCGCTGCTAAAAACCCTGACCCCCACAAAAGGAAGGTACCTATGGGACATGTCAGGAGGGTAGAGGGACATAAGAACATAAGAAGTAGGAGCAGGAGTAGGCCATACAGCCCCTCGGGCCTGCTCCGCCATCCAATAGGATCATGGCTGATCCGAATCTAGACTCACGTCCACTTCCCTGCCCTCTCCCCGTAACCCCTAATTCCCTTATCTGCTAGGGAACTGTCTATCTCCATTTTTAATTTATTTAATGTTGCAGCTTCCACAGCTCTCTGGGGTAGCAAATTCCATAGATTTACTACACTCTGAGTGAAGAAGTTTCCCCTCAACTCAGTTTTGAAAGGGCAGCCCCTTATTCTAAGATTATGCCCCTTAGTTCTAGTCTCACCCATCAGTGGAATCATCCTCACCGCATCCACCCGATCAAGTCCCCTCACAATCTTATATGTTTCGATAAGATCGCCTCTCATTCTTCTGAACTCCAATGAGTAGAGTCCCAACCTACTCAAACTTTCCTCATACGTCAACCCCCTCATCTCCGGAATCAACCGAGTGAACCTTCTCTGAACTGCCTCGAGAGCAAGTATATCTTTTCTTAAATATGGAAACCAAAACTGCACGCAGTATTACAGGTGTGGCCTCACCAATACCCTGTATAACTGAAGCAAGACTTCCCTGTTTTTATACTCCATCCCCCTTGCAATAAAATCCAAGATTCCATTGGCCTTCCTGATCACCTGCTGCACCTGCATACTAACTTTTTGTGTTTCATGCAGCAGGACCCCCAGATCCCTTTGTACTGTAGCACTTTGCAGTTTCTCTCCATTTAGATAATAACTTGCTCTTTGATTTTTTCTGCCAAAGTGCATAACCTCACACTTTCCAACATTATATTGCATCTGCCAAATCTCTGCCCACTCACTTAGCCTGTCTATGTCCTTTTGCAGGTTTTTTATGTCCTCCTCACTCACTGCTTTCCCTCCCATCTTTGTATCGTCGGCAAATTTGGATATGTTGCACTTGGTCCCTTCCTCCAAATCATTAATATAGATTGTAAAGAGTTGGGGTCCTAGCACTGACCCCTGCGGAACACCACTAGTTACTGATTGCCAGCCCGAGAACGAACCATTTATCCCAACTCTTTGTTTTCTGTTAGATAGCCAATCTTCCACCCATGCCAGTATATTACCCCCAATCCTGTGATTTTTTTATCTTGATCAGCAATCTTTTGTGTGGAACCTTGTCAAATGCCTTTTGGAAGTCCAAATACACGACATTCACTGGTTCCCCTTTATCCACCCTGTATGTTACGTCCTCAAAGAATTCAAGCAAATTTGTCAAACACGACTTCCCCTTCATGAAAGCATGCTGACTCTGTCCTATTAAATTATGTTTATCCAAATGCTCTGTTACTGTTTCCTTAATAATGGACTCTAACATTTTGCCAACCACAGACGTTAGGCTAACTGATCTGTCGTTTCCGGCTTTTTGTCTACTTCCCTTCTTAAATAAGAGTGTTACATTAGCAGTTTTCCAATCTGCCGGGATCTTTCCTGAGTCCAGGGAGTTTTGGAAAATAACCACCAATGCATCCACAATCCCTACTGCCACTTCTCTCAAGACCCTAGGATGTAGGCCATCAGGTCCGGGGAATTTATCCGCCTTAAGTCCCATTATTTTACCGAGTACCATCTCCTCAGTGAGTTTAATCGTGTTTAGCTCCTCTGCCCCTCCCATTGCCCCCTATTTGTCCAGTGTTGGGATATTTTTAGTGTCCTCTACTGTAAAGACTGATACAAAATATTTGTTCAGCGTCTTTGCCATCTCCATGTTCCCCACCATTAGTTTCCCGGTCCCATCCTCTAAGGGACCAACGTTCACTTTAGCAACCCTTTTTCTTTTTATATAGCTGTAGAAACTCTTGCCATCTGTTTTTATATTTTTTGCTAGTTTACTTTTATAATCTATCTTCCCTTTCTTAATTAATCTTTTAGTTATTGTTTGCTGGCTTTTAAATGCTTCCCAATCTTCTATCCTCCCACTAGATTTGGCTACTTTATATGCCCTTGTTTTCAGTCAGATACTATCCTTTATTACTTTACTAAGCCACGGATGGCTGTTTTTTCTTTTACTCCCCTTTTTCCTCAATGGAATATATTTATCTTGAAAGATGTGAAATATCTCCTTGAATGTAAACCACTGCTCTTGTACCGTCTTACACTTTAATCTGTTTTCCCAGTCCACTTTTGTCAATTCTACTCTCATACCTTCATATTCTCCTTTATTTAAGCTCAATACGCTGGTTTGAGATCCAACTCTCTCACCCTCAAACTTAATTTGGAATTCAACCATATTATGGTCACTCATTCCAAGGGGATCCTTTACTAGGACATTTTTTATTAATCCTGTCTCATTACACAGGACCAGATTTAAGATTGCCTGCCCCCTGGTTGGTTCAGTTACATACTGCTCAAGGAACCCATCCCTAATACACTCTATGAACTCTTCTTCAAGGCTGCCATGCCCAATTTGATTAGTCCAGTCAATATGAAAGTTAAAATCCCCCATGATTATAGCTGTTCCCTTATTACAAGCCCCAACGATTTCCTGTTTTATACACCGACTAACAGAGTTGCAACTGTTAAGAGGCCTATAGACTATGCCCACTAGTGACTTTTTCCCCTTATTATTCCTTATCTCCACCCAAACTGTTTCACTATCCTGATCCTTTGACCCAATATCATTTCTGACTATTGCAGTGATTCCATCCTTGATTAACATAGCAAACTCACCTCCCTTTCCTTCCTGTCTGTCCTTCCTAATTGTCAAATACCCTTGTATGTTTAGTTCCCAGTCATGATCATCTTGCAGCCATGTTTCCGTAATGGCCACCAGAACATACCCATGTGTAGTTATTTGTACCGTCAACTCGTCTATTTTGTTACGAATGCTGCGTGCATTCAGATAAAGAACTTTCAAATATGTTTTCTGACAATTTATTCCTGCTTTTACCTCCTTTACTACTTTACCATTATACATTCTGTCCCTTCCTGACAAGGTCTGGTTTTTAATTCCCCCACTGCTACCTTGCTCTATTGCCTTCGCCGCTGTCATTTTTATTTTTCGCTCTCTTAAAACCTCCCCCCCACTAATTTGTTTAAAGCCCTCTCTACAGCCCTAGTTATTCGATTTGCCAGGACTCTAGTCGCAGCACTGGCCAAGTGAAGTCCATCCCAATGGAACAGCTCTCTCCTGTCCCATTACTGATGCCAGTGTCCCAAGAAGCAAAACCCATTTCCCCCACACCAGTCTTTGAGCCATGCATTTAACTCTCTAATTTTATTTACCCTAGCCAAATTTGCACGTGGCTGAGGTAGTAATCCAAGTCGACTACATCGGGCCCCTGCCCACCACCCAGGGAGGCTATAAATACTACCTAGTCCTACACAGAAACATAGAAGATAGGAGCAGGAATAGGCCATTCGGCCCTTCAAGCCTGCCCCGCCATTCAATGAGATCATGGCTGATCATCCAAATTCAGTACTCTGTCCCTGCCTTCTCCCCATATCCCTTGATCCCTTTAGCCTTAAGAAATATATCCAACTCTTTCTTGAATATATTTAATGAACTGGCCTCCACCGCCCTTTGTGGCAGAGAATTACACAGGTTCACCACTCTCTGGGTGAAGAAATTCCTCCTCATTTAAGTCCTAAATGGCTTACCTCTTATCCTTAGACTATGACCCCTGGTTCTGGACTCCCCGGCCATCAGAAACATCCTTCCTGCATCTAGTCTGTCCAGGCCTGACAGAATTTTATAGGTTTCGATGAGATCCCCTCTCAATCTTCTAAACTCCAGTGAGTATAAGCCCAATCGACACAATCTCTCCTCATACGTCATTTCTGCCATCCCAGGTGTCAGCCTGGTGGATCTTTGCTGCACTCCTTCCATGGCAAGAACGTCCTTCCTCAGGTAAGGCAACCAAAACTGTACACAATACTCAAGTTGCGGTCTCACCAAGGCCCTGTACAACTGTAGCAAGACATCCTTGTACCTGTACTCGAACCCTCTTGCTACGAAGGCCAACATACCACTTGCCTTCTTAACTGCCTGCTGCACCTGCATGCTTACCTTCAGCGACTGGTGCACAAGATCACCCAGGTCTCTTTGCACTTCCCCTTCTCCCAATCTATTGCCATTCAAATAATAATCTGCCTTCCTGTTTTTGCCACCAAAGTGGATAACCTCACATTTATCCACATTATAGTGCATTTGCCATGTTTCTGCCCAATCACCCAACCTGTCCAAATCGTACTGGAGTTTCACGACATCCTCCTCATAGCATACCCTCCCACCCAGCTTTGTGTCGTCTGCAAATTTGGAGATATTACATCCAATTCCCTCATCCAGATCATTAATATATATTGTGAACAGCTGGGGTCCTAGGACCGATCCTTGCGGTACCCCACTAGTCACTGCCTGCCACTAGGAAAACGACCCGTTTATTCCAACTCTTTGCTTTCTGTCCGCCAACCAGTTCTCTATCCAAGTCAATACCTTGCCCCCAATCCCATGTGCCTTAATTTTGCACGCTAATCTCTTATGTGGGACCTTATCAAAAGCCTTCTGAAAGTCCAAATACACCACATCCACTGGTTCTCCCTTATCTATTTTACCAGTTACATCCTCAAAAATTTCCAGTAGATTAGTCAAGCATGATTTAGCTTTTGTAAATCCATGTTGACTTTGTCCGATCCTGTCACTGCTTTCCAAGTGCTCTGCTATTACATCTTTTATAATAGACTCTAGCATTTTCCCCGCTACCGATGTCAGGCTTACCGGTCTATAATTCCCCGCTTTTTCTCTACCACCTTTTTTGAATAGTATGGTAACAATAGCTACCCTCCAATCCATGGGTACTTTTCCAGAGTCTATCGAGTTCTGGAAGATGACCAGCAATGCATCTACTATTTCTAGGGCCACTTCCTTTGGTACCCTGGGGTGTAGATTATCAGGCCCTGGGGATTTATCGGCCTTCAGTCCCATCAATTTTCCGAACACCATATCCCTACGAATACTGATGTCTTTCAGTTCCACCCTTTCATCAGACCCTATGTTCCCCGGCATCTCTGGGAGGTTATTTGTGTCCTCCTTTGTGAAGACAGAAACAATGTATGAATTTAGTTCGTCAGCCATTTCTTTGTTTCCCATTATAAATTCCCCTGATTCTGACTGCAAGGGACCTACGCTTGACTTCACCAATCTTTTTCTCTTCACATATCTATAAAAGCTTTTACAGTCAGTTTTTATGTTCCCCGCAAGCTTACTCTCATGTTCTATTTTCCCTTTCTTAATTAATCCCTTTGTCCTCCTTTGTTGCATCCTAAACTGCTCCCAATCCTCAGGATTATTGCTTTTTTCTGGCCAATTTATATGTCCTCTCCTTGGATCGTACGCTATCCCTAATTTCCCTTGTTAGCCACGGTTGAGTCACCTTTTTTTTTAATGCCAAACTGGGATGAACAATTTCTGTAGCTCATCTATTCGGCCTTTGAATGTTTGCCATTGCCTATCCACCATCAACCCTTTGAGTGCCATTCCCCAATCAATCCTACCCAACTCGCTCCTCAGACCATCGTAGTTTCCTTTATTTAAATTGAGGACCCTAGTCTCTGAGTCAACTACTTCATTCTCCATCTTAATGAAGAATTCGATCGTATTATGATCGCTCTGACCCAAGGGGCCTCGTACAACAAGATTGCTAATTAATCCTTTCTCGTTACATAATACCCAGCCTAAGATGGCCTGATCTCTGGTTGGTTCCTCGATATATTGGTCCAGGAAACCATCCCGTAAACACTCCAGGAATTCCTCCTCCACAGTATTGTTACTAATTTGGTTGGCTCAATCTATATGTAGATTAAAGTCACCCATGATGACTGCTGTGCCCTTATTGCACGCTGTAAGATTCGAAATTTTCAGCAAGAATCACGCAAGAAAATAGGGCTAATAAGACAGTTTTATTGACCAAAATAAGCTTGTACAGCAAAACCTTGATAAAAGGGCATACAAAATGGCCGCCACACCTTGTGATCAGTTTCTGGGACCATTTGATTTTCCGTTACTGCAAGCCAGACAGGCTTGTGGATTGAGGACAGTAAGCCCGCGAAAGCCAGTATCGGGAAAACGAAACTCAGGGAACTGAGCATACATATTAATTGGATTCTAAGTACAGGACAGTCTTGGGTTACAGGATGAGGCCCATCAAGAAATGGGTGGACATTTGAATGAACACTTCAACCCATTTACTGTACAAAGGAAAACCGTTTGACAGCCATCAAGGGCAATCTCCAGACCGATCAATATACGAACCGAGTTACGGTGACAAAGTAAAAGATATTATCGGCCCAGGAAGGCCAGTTAAGCTATCATCGGCTCCCGTTACAAGACAAAGCTCCCCTGCAGAGATTTCTGCCCGCCAAAAATATTACAAAGACAGGACTATGATTTGGCGGGAGATAAGACTGTCCCAAAAGGGTATAACTATGGATTTGAAAAGTCCATCAGGACGATTACGACTACGATTACGCTTCGCTTCACCTCGACCGCTACGATTCACAATTCATTTCTTCAGCACGATTCGTAACTTTGGTGCGGAACGGAAGACGACGAGAAGACTTCGGCTCGGAAGCCAGCTCGGCCAGGCAAGGCCCGGCCACGACGGGAAGACGACGAGGGTGGCCCGGGTACTTTTGTCGGGAGATCATCGACGACCCAGGCCGAAGGAGAAGACACCCTCGGGAAAACGACGATCCAGGCCGGAGAAAAGGACACTCCGGGCCTAGCACTCCAGTGCCTCAACATCCCATTCGACCAGGAACCTCCCATGTGCAATTCTACAACATCACATCGGTAGCAGAGTCTCCAAGGTGCATCCAATTCCCCATCAGCCTTTCAGTAAAGGTAACACAGGTTTAACGGATTCATCCATGACGAGCGCTCATCAAGACTGTATCTGCTGCTCCACCGCGTAAGAAAAACAAACTGCGCCAGAAGTTTCCAAATCCACGTGACGACGGAAAGCTGTGCCAAAAGGCTGCGAACCCCTTTTTGCGAATCTGAAAGTGGTGAGCATGATCCCGAGTTCCTCAACTCGAAACTTAGTTTAGGTCTAGGGGAGGGGGTTAAGGGTAATCGTAATGTGTTTCCCCTTTTACGATGTGCCGTGTGTTCCCCATTTCCATAGAGTTAAGTTTATAGATATGTGCATGATTGTAGTTACTTTGATCTGTGCTTATGACATGTATTTTATAATGCTGCAAACTGTTTTATAATAAAAGCCTCCATTTCGTGCTATTCAACCTGGTCTATTGAGTTTTTCTCTGCACTACAGTTCCCTGCACCTAAGTCCAAGTTCTAGAACCGTAGGGAAGAGTGGGTCAAACCACTCAAGGGTAATTATTGCACGAAGCCTGGTAGGAGACCAGAACGGGCAAGAGAAACCCCCTACAACGCTTCTTTAATTTCCCTTTTAATGCCATCCCCAACCTCCGCCTTACTGTTTGGAGGTCTATATACCACTCCCACTAATGTTTTTTTCCCCTTCGTATTTCTCAATTCTACCCATACAGATTCCACATCATCAGAGCTAATATCCTTCATTACAATTGTATTAATCCCTTCTTTAACCAGTAATGCTACCCCACCTCCCTTTCCTTTTTGCCTATCTTTCCTGAATATCGAATACTCCTGGATGTTGAATTCCCAGTCTTGGCCATCCTTGAGCCACGTTTCCGTTATCCCAACCAAATCTTATTCGTTTACCTCTATTTGCGCAGCCAATTCGTCCACCTTATTACAAATGCACCTCGCATTAATACACAAAGCCTTCAGGCTTGTTTTTTTAACGCTCTTAGACCTATTAGAATTATTATTTACTGTGGCCACGTTTGATTTAAACCGTTGATTTCTCTGACTGCCACTTTTGTTTTCCTCCTTCCTATCTTTTGCTTTTATCCCTGTTTCCCTTTCCTCTGTCTCCCTGCTCAGGTTCCCAACCCCCTGCCATTTTTGTTTAAACCCCAAGAAGAGCGCTAGCAAACCTCCCCACAAGGATATTTGTCCCGATCTGGTTCAGGTGCAACCCGTCCGACTTGTACAAGTCCCACCTTCCCCAGAAGCAGGCCCAGTTATCCAGGAAACTAAAGCCCTCCCTCCTGCACCAACACTTTAGCCATGCACTCATCTGCTCTATCCTCCTATTCCTATACTCACTAGCACGTGGAACCGGGAGTAATCCAGAGATTACAACCTTTGAGGTCCTGCTCTTTAATCTGCTACCTAGCTCTCCAAATTCTTGCTGCAGGACCTCATCCCTCTTCCTACCCATGTCATTGGTCCCAATGTGAACCATGACCTCTGACTGTTCACTCTCCCCCTTCAGAATGCCCTGCAGCTGTTCAGTGACATCCTTGACCCTGGCACCAGGGAGGAAACAAACCATACTGGAGTCACGTCTACGGCCACAGAAATGCCTATCTGTTCCCCTTACGATAGAATCCCCTACCACTATTGCTCTCCTACTCTTTTTCCTCCCTTCCTGAGCAGCAGAAGCACGCCTGGTGCCAGGAAGTTGGCTGCTGCTGCCTTCCTCTGGTAAGTCATCCCCCTCAACAGTTTCCAAATCGGTATATCTGTTTGAGAGGGGGATGGCCACAGGGGTCCCCTGCACTACCTGCCTGCCTCTACTGCTTTGCCTGATGGTCACCCATTTCCCCTCTGCCTGTGCAGCCCTTACCTGCGGTGTGACCAACTCACTAAACGTGTTATCCATGACCCTCTCAGCATCGCGAATGCTCCAAAACTCATCCATCCGCAGCTCCAGCGCTGCAATGCAGTCTACTAGTAGCTGCAGCTGGATACATTTCTGGCACACATGGTCATCAGGGACACAGGCAGCGTCCCCGATTTCCCACATAGAGCAAGAGGAGCATAACATGGGGCTGGGCTGTCCTGACATGACTTACCCTTTAATTAATTTAAATTAAATCAAAACCACCAATTTAATGATATACTCAAGGGCGCTTGTCTGCCAGCAGTCCCCACTACACTACAGAGACCCTAGAAACTATAAACCACAGAATTTAAGTTTTGTGAAGAAGAAGAAAGAGTAAATACTTACCAACAAATCACTTACCCACTTTCTGGTGATGTCACACTTGGATTACTTTTTACCTCTCTCGTTCCCTCTGACTTCGGAGACTGGAGACTGGTACACCTTACCTGGGTCTCTGAAGCCTTTTTAAGCTTCCCGCTCGCGCCTCCCGCCGACACCCACGGTCTGAGGCCTTACCTGGGTCTCTGAAGCCTTTTTAAGCTTCCCGCTCGCGCGTGTTCACCAAATGGGTAGAGGCCTTCCCCTGCAGAACAGCCACAGCTCTGGGTACTGCCAGGATCCTGGTCTGGGAAGTGTTCTTGCGGTGGGGACTACCACAGTATGTGGAGTCCAACCAAGGGTGTCACTTCACCGGACAGGTGATGCAGAATACCCTTATGCTGCTAGGCATCGAGGGGAAATGGCACATGGCCTGCAACCCGCAGTCATCAGGGATTGTTGAAAGAATGAATAGGACCCTAAAAGAAAGGTTGTGGAAGGAAATGGTGGACTCGCCCCGTAAATGGGCCGAGGTCCTACCGTTGGTTCTGATGGGGATCCGGGCCAGCCAGTCTAAAAGCACGGGGTACTCCCCGTATGAGCTGATGACTGGCAGGGTTATGTGGACCCCCACCTGTAATGATATCAGCAAATAGAGATGGTATTTGCCTGTTCGATTATGATGCCTTAATAGCATGATTGCATGTATTGATTGCTTGTGCCTGACCAGCAGAGGTCATGTGACCGAGGGAAGCAAGGCAGGCAGTTTAGTTTCAGTTTCATCCTAGATGCATCACTAGCATAATGTCTCCTGTAAATGCTGTATAAAGAGTTGAACAGACTTTAGATTAAAAGACATTCTCTTTCATAAATGTCTCGTCATTGAACCCACAAAGAAATCAATACATGGTGTCAGAAGTGATTGAAAGAGATGAAGAGAAAAAATCTGAAGTTAAATCAGCTCTCCACAAATTAGCAAGCCAAAAGAGAACATCGTTGCTTACCATTGGAGAATAGCTAACGAAGTGAAAAAATGGAAGGTTTACACCCACCGGCGACGCTTCAGTTGACAGGTAATGTGGCTGAAAATTGGAGGAGGTTCAAACAACGTTTGGGGTTGTATTTATCAGCAAACGGAGCTGACGAGAAAGGTGATAAAATGAAAGCGTCACTGTTCTTACATGTCGTGGGTGATGAAGCGCTGGAGGTGTATAATAATTTCACATTCGCTGCCAATGGAGACAAAATGAAGCTACATAAAATAATGGAACAGTTTGAGGCCTACTGCATACCTAAACGTAATGTGACATTTGAGAGGCACAGATTTTTCACATGTGTACAGAAAACGGGTGAGACTATTGATCAGTATGTGACTGAACTGAGAAACAAAAACAAATCATGTGAATTTGGGGGACTGACAGACTCGTTGATAAAAGACAGACTGGTGTGTGGTATTCCAGATAATGGTCTAAGGGAAAGACTGCTAAGAGAGCAAGATCTAGACCTGGGAAAAGCCATAGCACTGTGTAGGGCTACAGAGACTGTGAAGTTGCAGGCAAAGGAGATGTTCAGTGACAATAGCTGCAACGTGGATGCAATGAGAATGAACGGACATAAACCGTTTGACAAAAAGAGCGCCAATGTGAAAAAAGAGGCGTGGCCAGCGAATGAAAATGAAAGGGACAATCGAAAGTCATGTAGTCGATGCGGTACACAGCATCCACCAAAAAAGTGTCCAGCATATGGTAAAAAATGCAATAGTTGCAACAAAAACAACCATTATGCCCGTTGCTGCAAGAACCAAGCGCAACAAAGCTAGGTCCATGCAGTAGATGAAAGCGAGATAGAGAAGTTCAATGTAGATGTTGTGTCTGAAAACAAAAAAGAAGAAAGAGACTGGATGTTGACACTAAAAGTGAATGACATACACATTCCCTTTAAATTGGATACTGGAGCACAAGTTAATGTGATATCAGAGACTGATTTTAAGAAAATTAGACCCAGACCAAAGATACATGGAATAAAAGTAAAAGTGACAGGATACTCAGGTACTGATATACCAGTGAAAGGAAGATGCATTGTCAAAGTAACACACAAGGACAGAGAGCACATGCTAGCATTGATCGTGGTGCCAAAGGATGTGCAAGCCATACTAGGTTTAAAAGCCTGTGAGAGACTGAACCTGGTAAAGAGAGTCCTCATTGTGGAAAGCGAAGGAGAGACAGTCTATGATGAACGGAATGTTGCGTACACACCGGGTAAGCTGATGTATACAACAGACACATTGTCCAGAGCTGTTGACCCAGGAGAGCCCGCAAACACAGTGAAAAGACTGATGTACAAGGCAAAAGACAGTGGAACTGACTTCTACCAGAGCATGCTTGTATACTGCACAACGCTGCTCGAGTGTGGTATGTCACCAGCCCAACTCCTTATGGGACGTATGCTAAGGTCAAGCCTACCCATCCCGGAGAACCTCCTGAAAACAAAAGAGGGGGAGAAAGTGAGGAAGTTCAAAGAACAACCTGATCACACAGCAGGTCAAAAGACTGATACTGTTGAACAACCTGATCACACAGCAGGTCAAAAGACTGATACTGTTGAACAACCTGATCACACAGCTGAGAACACATCATCTGAGGCAACAACTCAGATTCAAGGACAATCAATCAGAAAATCCTCAAGACACATGAAGCCTCCTGAGAGACTCATTGAGCAAATTTAAGGACTATTGTTATAGAAGGAAGTAATGTTATCTTATTCTTTCTTCAAGTTCTAGTGTATTGACATATTTCATGTGAACACACAAAGCAAGGTTAAAAAACCTTGATCATGATAATGATAATGTAAGTTCATTAAGTGTTACAGTTAAAATGCAGATTAATACAAAGAAAACATGTTGTTAGTTAAAAGTAAAATACTTTTGTTTTAAGAAAAGGAGATGTAATGATATCAGCAAATAGAGATGGTATTTGCCTGTTCGATTATGATGCCTTAATAGCATGATTGCATGTATTGATTGCTTGTGCCTGACCAGCAGAGGTCATGTGACCGAGGGAAGCAAGGCAGGCAGTTTAGTTTCAGTTTCGTTCTAGATGCATCACTAGCATAATGTCTCCTGTAAATGCTGTATAAAGAGTTGAACAGACTTTAGATTAAAAGACATTCTCTTTCATAAATGTCTCATCATTGAACCCACAAAGAAATCAATACACCACCCATGTACTAGCCCCGGTGCTCACGGAGGGTCAGCTCAGGGAGGTAAACATGGACAGGTTCGCCCAAAACCTTTTTGAGCACCTTCAACAGGTCCACGAGCAGGCGGCTGGGAACATGGGAAAGCAGCATCGGAGTAACCAATTGCTGCTCGAACCCCGAAAGCACCACGAGTGGGAGGTAGGAGATCAGGTCATGGTGAGGAACTATGCCCGAGTCGGGGGTGTGGAACCATTATACATGGGGCCCTATAGCATTGCAGACAAAGCCAGCCTCATGGTATACGCCATTAAGATGCCTCGGCGCACAAAATGGTTTCACATTAATCAGTGCAAACTGTTTAAACCTGAAAGGAGAAAACAGCCAGTTGTGGTAGGGTCTGAGGATAGAGATCTTCAGCCTACAGCAGGAGCGAGTTCACAGACTGCACAGGCAGGCGCTTTTATGTTGCAGGAGCAGCTGTCAACAACTCAGCTACTTGCTGAACCCGGCACAATCAGATGGCGTGTTTGTCGCATGACAGGCAACACGCTGAAAATGTACTAAAATGGGAAGAGCCTGTAAAAATTGAATTATCTAGGCAGTTAACAAGCTGTTAACTGCCTTAAGTGCCTCTCCCACCATTTGGTGTCGGGTCTGATTGGGACTTGCAGACCCGACACTTTGCATAGTTGCGTGGAGGCGGGATGGCGGCGGGTTCGCAATCCGCCGTCAATCATTTGGATTTTAACACATGATCCACCTCCAAACCCGCCCTCTGAGAGCCAGCATAATCGCAGCCTTATTCTCCTTAAAGGCACTTTATGGGGCATGTTTGGCTGTTGTCTTGCCTGAGAGTTTATTTTCTTTAAGAATTTTTTTTTGTAATGAGGAGAACGTTCTCTGGTGTGAATACATTAACTGACTTTATTTGAGTATTTCTGTCATTGCACTTGTGAAATTGCCAGGGTTTGGAAATAAAATGGGGAGTGGGATTGAAGTGATGATTTTAATGATTTAAAAAAAAAATACACTGAGATTCCTATATTCAGGATTTTACTACAATGTACCATTATAATGTGTGACAGAGACCATTGACTTGTTTGTGAGTGATATAGAGGACCCAGTTATATCTTGTCACTTTGAAAGCTGTGTTCAGTTTGTTAGCATGCTCACAATGAAGATCGCTTTAATACAGCGCAGTAGCCAGGGAGAGCACCTACATCATCCATATTAGTGTCTGTCCAAATTGCTGTTACCATTAATAGTGGACATATGCTTAATATATTTGTGTGACATTCCTCTGTCCCCTATTTTAACAAAGGCATTAATCTATTTATTTTAAATGGATTAACACTTCCACTAAAATAACAGATGGAGGTATGACATTCACACAGTAATTGTTCATTCATCATTAGTGACAAAAAAGTTAGCGTCCCAGTTTCTACGTTTTTTAAACAGAAAATATTTGAATACATAGCAGATTGAACAGTGTCTAAAAGAGGAAAAGTAAGATGGATGTTTGGCTGTGACCATCTGTCAGAGCTCAGCTCCAAGATTTGGTTTCAATGTAACGATTCACCGTTATCCCTGCTGAAGGGATTATAGAATGCAACAAATTATTTAAGTAAATAAATAAATATATATTTTTACACAAGCATACATACATAAATATGTGTAGGGATGCTTTATTTTGCTGCTGCGCTTGCCTGCCCATCAACGGGAATGGTAGCATAGTGGTAATGTTACTGGACTAGTAATCTGGAGGCTGGACCAATGATCCGGAGACATGAGTTCAGAGTCCCACCACAGCAGCTGGGGAATTTAAATTCAGTTAATTAAATAAACCTTGAATAAAAGCTAGTATCAGTAATAGTGACCATGAAACTATCAAATTGTCATAAAAACACATCTCGTTCACTAATGTCCCTTAGGGAAGGAAATCTGCCATCCTTACCTGGTCTGGCCTATATGCGATTCCAGACCCACAGCAATGTGGTTGACTCTTAAATGACCTCTGATATGGCCTAGCAAGCCACTCAGTTGTACCAAACTGATACGAAAAACAATATTAATAAAACTGGACGGACCACCTGGCATCGACCTCGGCACCAGCTTCAGACACGACAACGACACACCCAGCCCAATCGACCCTGCAAACTCCTCCTCACTAACGTCTGGGCTCTTGTGCCAAAATTGGGAGAGCTATTCCACAGACTAGTCAAGCAACAGCCTAACATAGTCATACTCACAGAATCATACCTTTCAGCCAATGTCCCAAACTCCTCCATCACCAGAAGTGGTGTCACAGTGGCATACAGTCGGGAGGGAGTGACCCTGGTAGTCCTCAACATTGACTCCGGACCCCATGAAGTCCCATGGCTTCAGGTCAATAATGGGCAAGGAAAACTCCTGCTGGTTACCACCTACCACTCTCCCTCAGCTGATGAATCAGTACTAATCTATGCTGAACACCACTTGGAAGAAGCACTGAGAGTAGCAAGGGCACAGAATGTACTCTGGGTGGGGGACTTCAGTGTCCATCACCAAGATTGGCTCGGTAGCACTACTACTGATCAAGCTGGCCGAGTCCTGATGGGCATAGCTGCCAGACTGGGCCTATGGCAGGTGGTGAGAGAACCAACATGAGGGAAAAACCTACTTGGCCTCGTCCTCACCACTCGCAGATGCATCTGTTCATGACAGTGTTGGTAGCAGTGACCACGGCACAGTCCTTGTGGAGACGAAGTCCCATCTTCACACTGAGGACACCCTCCATCGTGTTGTGTCGCACTACCACCATGCTAAATGGGATAGATGCAGAACAGATATAGCATCACAAAAATGGGCATCCATGAGGTGTTGTGGGCCATCAGCAGCTGCAGAATTGTATTCCACCACAATCTGTAACTTCATGGCCCGGCATATACCTCATTCTACCATTACAATAAAGCCAGGGGACCAACTTTGGTTATTTGAGGAGTGCAGAAGAGCATGCCAGGAGCAGCACCAGGCATACCTAAAAACCTGGGAAGCTGCAACACAGGACTACATGCATACTAAACAGCGAAAGCAGCATATTATAGACAGGGCTAAGCAATCCCACAAACAACGGATCAGATCAAAGCTCTGCAGCCCTGCCACATCAAGTCATGAATGGTGATGGACAATTAAACAACTAACAGGAGGAGCAGGGTCCATAAATATCCCCATTCTCAATGATGGTGGAGCCCAGCATGTGAGTGCAAAAGACAATTCTGAAGCATTTTCGACCACCTTCAGCAAAAAATTCCGAGTGGTTGATCCATTTTGGCCTCCTCCTGAGGTTCCCACCATCACAGAAGCCACTCTTCTGCCAATTCAATTCACTCCATGTGATATCAAGTAACGGCTCAGTGCACTAGATACAGCAAAAGCTATGGGTCCCGACAAGATCCCGGCTGTCATGCTTAAGACTTGTGCTCCAAAACAAGCCTTGCCTCTAGCCAAGCTGTTCCAGTACAGCTACAACACTGGCATCTACCCGACAATGTGGAAAACTGCCCAGGTATGTCCTGTCAACAGAAAGCTGGACAAATCAAATCTGGCCAATTACTGTCTACTCTCAATCATCAGCAAAGTGATGGAAGGTGTCGTCGACAGTGCTATCAAGCTGCACTTACTCACCAATAACCTGCTCACTGATGCTCAGTTTAAGTTCCGCCAAGACCACTCGGCTCCAGACCTCATTACAGCCTTGATCCAAACATGGACAAAAGAGCTGAATTCCAGAGGTGAGATGAGAGTGACTGTCCTTGACATCAAGGCAGCATTTGACTGAGTGTGGCATCAAGGAGCCCTAGTAAAATTAAAGTCAATGCGAATCAGAGGGAAAACACTCCACTGGCTGGAGTCATACCTAGCACCAAGGAAGATGGTTGTGGTTGTTGGAGGCCACTCATCTCAGCCCCAGGACATCGCTGCGGGAGTTCTTCAGGGCCGTGTCCTAGGCTAATCCATCTTCAGCTGCTTCATCAATGACCTTCCCTCCATCATAAGGTCAGGAGTGGGGATATTCGCTAATGATTGCACAGTGTTCAGTTCCATTTGCAACTTCTCAGATAATGAAGCAGTCCATGCCCACATGCAACAAGACCTGGATGACATTCAGGCTTGGGCTGATAAGTGGCAGGTAACATTCGCGCCACACAACTGCCAGGCAATGACTATCTCAACAAAGTAGATTGTAACCACCGCCCCTTGACATTCAATGGCATTACCATTGCCGAATCCCCCACCATCTACATCCTGGGGGTCACCATTGACCAGAAACTTAACTGGACCAGCCACATAAATACTGTGGCTATAAGAGCAGGTACCTTCACGACAAAGACTGCAGTGGTTCAAGACGGCAGTTCATCACCACCTTCTCAAGGGCAATTAGGGATGGGCAACGAATGCTGGCCTTGCCAGTGACACCCACATCCCAGGAATGAATAAAAAAATCCCTTTCACTTTCTCGTAGAACTGAAGTTTAGAAAGGAATCATAAGTCTCTGACATGTCAGATGGGAATAATGATAGTAACAAAATGGAGGGATGCACATTTATGCAGCATATGTTATGACCACAGGACATCCCAAAGTACTTCCAAGCCAATTAAGTATTTTTGAAACGTAGGCAGCAATTTCGCCTTCCGAGGCAGGACCAGAACGGCCGAGGTCAGTGGCGGGGTGCAACCCCGCTGCTGGCTCCATTCCGCTCTGTGAAAAGAATTTTACACTGATTGGGCATGTTAAGCCCACCAGGGCGGATGCTGGCCAATTGAAGGAAGTGGGTCTGATGGCGTCACTTGAAGACTCATCATCAGCCGGTTTCCTTAAAGGGACCATGCACAAAATGTTTTTGACAGTTCTGATGCCAGTGCTGCACACACTGACAATGACTGACACAGAGGTGCACGACTGCACCCAAGCTCTCCCATAGCTCCCTATGGAGGGAGCCACAAAAAGCAGGGAGGTTCTCTTCCCTTCCCATGGGCAGAAGAGACCTCCCCAGGAGATCAACGCAGCCTGGTTGGACATTGCACAGTAGCGCACAAGCAGGTATGTCATCAGGAGGACCAGGTTGCAGTGGCGCAAACCTTTCATTTATCTCAGTAGATCACGAAACGTTACTGCAAAGCCACACTCAACCTGTCATCCTGCTGTGCCATTCATCACATTCCCATCACTCAGCCTCCCCTATCCTACTCCTGCACATCCTTACTCATACCAACTTATCTTGCACCTCCACCCATCCCTCTCTATCTACATTATCACTTCCCCATCTCACTAGCCACCCCTCACACTCAACCTCATCCTAGTCCAATCATACCAACTAACAACACACAAGGCACTTGGGTGATTTAGCCATTGTTCACGTGAGGTTTCTGTTAACGTGCTGTCAAACATTGAAACACTGTTTGCAACCTTAGAGTCATATTTGACCCTGAACTGAGATTCCGACGACATATCCGTAGCATAACAAAGACCGCCTACTTCCACCTCTGTAACTTCGCCCGTCTCCGCCCTTGTCTCAGCTCATCCGCTGCTGAAACCCTCATCCATGCCTTTGTTACCTCTAGACTTGACTATTCGACTGCACTCCTGGCTGGCCTCCCACATTCCACCCTACGTAAACTTGAGGTCATCCAAAATTCGGCTGCCCGTGTCATAACTCGCATCAAGTCCCGTTTGCCCATCACCCCTGTGCTCGCTGATCTACATTGGCTCCCGGTTAAGCAGCGCCTCAATTTCAAAATTCTCATCCTTGTTTTCAAATCTTTCCATGGCCTCGCCCCTTCCTATCTCTGTAATCTCCTTCAGCCCCACAACCCCCCAAGATATCTGTGCTCCTCTAATTCTGCCCTCTTGAGCATCCCTGATTATAATCACTCAACCTTTGGTGTCGGTGCCTTCTGTTGCCTAGGCCCTAAGTTCTGGAATTCCCTGCCTAATCCTGTCCACCTTGCTACCTCTCTTTCCTCCTTTAAGATGCTCCTTAAAACCTACCTCTTTGACCAAGCTTTTGGTCACCTGCCCTAATTTATCCTTATGTGGATCGGTGTCAAATTATTTTGTCTTAAAATACTCCTGTGCAGTGCCTTGGGACATTTTACTACGTTAAAGGCACTATGTAAATACAAGTTGTTGTTGCTATTTTCAACACTTTGCATTCTTGGACAGATTTGTGTGCACCTTTGGAAGTTGCTTAGTGAGTTGCAGTGAATTGTGAGTCATAACAGTACCCCCCATAATGGTCATGAGTGTGAAAGGAATGGCGTGAGCATTGTAGGGATACTTTATGGTGTTGGTGTGGGGTGGTGCCAACTTGGTGCATCATGTGGCAGCCAGGGTATACAATGTCAAGTGAAGTAAATGTGGCTAAGGTGAGGACATCCCTGGCATCCTGGGCAGCAATGTGGTCGGGTGCTTATGCCCTGTGTTAAGTACAGCATCAGTTGATTGCGGAGAATGTTGGTGTTGTTGGCGCTGCTGGTGTGCCTGGTGCTGCTGGTGTTGGGGGCATGGTGGGATTTTGAGGATCAAGGTGAGATTTTTTCAAGGGCACCGATGCTGATGGAATAGATGGCAGGTGAGGTTGAGATGACAGAAGCGATCTGTCAGTGGTGAGAGAGGTTGTTCCAATGAGGTGACACAGGTTAGAGAGATTGCTCCAAACGCTTGCAAGCTGCATAAAACTCAATCTGTCTTCCAAATGCAATAAGCAACAGCTTCTAACCTTGGAAAGTGAACACCTATGAAATGGGGATTTTTTTGACCATTTGCAGCTGTCAAGTAAATAAATCATCACGTGCTGACACAACACCCGACCTCCTTACCTGAAGTGATCCCCGAGCAGCGTGGAAGCCATTGACAAACTCTAAAAATCTAAAGGTAAGCATAAAATACTAGTTAATTGCCTCTTAACAATCTCTCGAATGATATAAAATGCTTCCCCCACCACTTGGTGTCGGGTCTGTTCTGCGATGACAGACCCGACATCTGGGAGACTAGTTTGGAGGCGGGTTGACAGCGGGTTCCCTACCTGCTGTCAAAAACATTTTCCCAGCTGACCCACCTCCAAATGCCCCCGCTGACCCCCTGAAAAATTCCGGCCATAGTCACTGTTGTAGGGAAATGTTGCAGCCAAATTGCACACTGCATGGTCCCAAAAGAGCAATAAGATAAATGACCAGATAATCAGTTTAGTTAATGTAGGTTGAGGAATAATTGTTGGGTGGGACATCAGGAAATCTCCCTTGCTTATCTTTTAATAGAGCCATAGAATATTTTACACTCACCTGAAAGTATTCCCTCAGTAATTCACTGAAGTGTCAGCCTAGATTATCTGCTGGAGTGGGGCTTGACTCAGAAGCAAGAGTGCTACTACTGAGCCTTGAATGGCACCTATTATTGCATTCTCAATCTATACTTACTGAATGTGAGTTGTTCTCCCTCATTATTCTTTATGATAATGATTGTCACATCATTACTTCTTATGCCGGTCTACAGGAAAATCTCTATAAAGCATAACCCATGTTTGTAGATCAGAAAAACCTGAATGGAGCCATGTGATCTACACGTTGGATTTTATGGGAAATACAATATTTTTTTACTGTTGGAATCTACTAACAACTAACATTAGTTCAACAAATCAAAACTTTCCCAATTCTGTAACTCAATAGTGAGAAATTGAGGTTAAGTAGAAAATGAAAATTACTTCCTGATGTGAGGCTGTTGGTCTTCAGTAGAGTATTTCAAATTAACATCCAATCTCCAGCTTTGGAAGTCTGCAAAACATTGACACATGCATACTGCTGGGACGATATTATGAACCAGCAGCACTATTTTCTAATAGGGATGGGCACATGCAAATCCCAGTTGTCTGATATGGGGAAAATTTCTGATTTCTCAAGTAATGGGAAAGTGTCGAATTGAAATTAATTTTAATTTTAATTTAAAGATTTAATTTAATTTAAAGAAGATTCACCAGGATGTTACCTGGGATGGAGCGCCTCAGCTATGAAGAAAGACTAAACAGGCTGGGGTTGTTTTCCTTAGAGCAAAGAAGGCTGAGGGGGGACCTGATTGAGGTGTACAAAATGATGAGGGGCATAGATAGGGTAGATAAAGAGGAACTTTTCCCCTTAGTAGGGGGGTCAATAACAAGGGGGCATAGATTCAGGGTAAGGGGCAGGAGATTTAGAGGGGATTTGAGGAGGAACTTTTTCACCCAGAGGGTGGTTGGAATCTGGAACTCACTGCCTGAAAGGGTGGTAGAGGCAGGAACCCTCACAACATTCAAGAAGCATTTGGATGAGCACTTGAAATGCCATTGCATACAAGGCTATGGACCAAATGCTGGAAAATGGGATTAGACAGGACAGGGGTGGATGGGCGGCGCGGACACGATGGGCCAAAGGGCCTCTTTCTGTGCTGTAAAACTCTATGACTCTATGACTCTAAAGATCATTCATTTCTAATTATTTTATTACTTATCATTCTCAACCATAAGTTTAGAATTAAAATAAATTGCACGTCACATCCTTGAACTTGTTGGATTGATGCTGTGAATGACATGAAATTTGGGGGTAAGTATACTCCAATTCCACTCCTGACAGATCAGGAGGGTGCCCAATATATGGTGGTCTTTATTTTCTAGCCTTTAATTTTATTGAGTTTCAAAGTGAGACTCAAGCAGAACCAAATGAGCTGCCTCCACTCCACCTCTGTGCTACCTTATGTTTTCCATTTGGGACTCTTTGTCAAGCATCCCTTTGAGAGATGCAAGTGTTGACAAAGATCATTGCCATCTGTCTATTTTTCAACCAGAATAGTCTAGATTTTGTCTGGAAATTTTTGAAAGGAAACCAGACACCAAAAGTCTGTTTTCATAAAGTAAAATTCCACTTTTCTTATTTACGTCTGTCTCTTGCGACACACAGGCATCAGTTGTAAGTTTTTCACTGAAATTTTGTCATCAGCAAAGCAAACATCAGAAGTAAAGCCTTGATTAGATCGCAACTCCAATACTGGAAAAATATCATTCAGCTGTGACAGCCAAAGGAGACCTTAATATCAAAATGCTTCCCAAAAGGCTCTCTATTTCCCTTCCTGGCCATAGTCAATGAATCTATCATGAGCCGAATTTAACACACAATTCCAGTGCATCTTGGTCATGGTGGGAAATCTGCCCAAAACATTATTGTACCCCTGATCCTGCCAGGTCAGGGCTCTTTGCATATTTTCAGTGGGTTCCCTGGCCTCTTCCAGGGACTTTGGCTGGCAATTGCTGGACAATGCTTGGGGCAGGGCTGGTTCGCAGTGCAGATCAATCGCATAGGCCATGCGGCCATTTAGACTGTAAATACTTCCCTCTGCTACCATACCAATACTGGGCATCAGGAATGCACCAGCTTCCCAAGTGGCCAACATTTCTACTGTGAAAATAGAAAATACCTTAGATAGTGTATTCCTATCATTTGCATGGACTTGCCCATATGTGGGCTGATGTATTGTACACTGACCGTCACTTCCAATGGAAAATCCCAGTGCAGCCGAGGATATTGGGAAGCCTGGGACTGACTTGCAAAGAGATGTTTTACCCCAGTCTGCTCAATGCTTCCTGGGGAACCTGTGTAATTTGAGATGGAAAATCTAGGCCATGTTCCTCTGTGGAACTTGGGAGTTTTTCCACATCACTGAGAGACTAGAACTGGTGAGAAAATTAGAGGGAAACATAAAGCTCAGTACAGTATACATCCAAGCACAAAGATAATATGTTAGTGAATATATTTAAAATTAATTTAAGTCAAGCCTGTTCAATATTCTCCCATGAATTGAGCACATAATATAAGATGACAGTACTGAGCAAGTGTTATATAGCAAGCTACCACCCCGTCGCCAATCTCCCTTTCCTCTCCAAAGTCCTTGAATGTATTGTTGCCTCCCAAATCCATGTCCATTTTTCCCGCAACTCCATGTTTGAATCCCTCCAATCAGGATTCCACCCCTGCCACACTACCAAAATGGCACTCATCAAAGTCACAAATAACATCCCTTCTCATCCTTCTTGACTTGTCTGCAGCCTTTGACATGGTTGACCACTCCATCTGCTCAGCCACCTCTCCACTGTCGTCCAGCTGGGTGAAACATAGAAACATAGAAGATAGGATCAGGAGTAGGCCATTCGGCCCTTCGAGCCTGCTCCGCCATTCAATAAGATCATGGCTGATCATACAAATTCAGTGCCATGTCCCTGCCTTCTCCCCATATCCCTTGATCCCTTTAGCCTTAAGAAATATACCCAACTCTTTCTTGAATATATTTAATGAACTGGCCTCCACCGCCCTCTGTGGCAGAGAATTCCACAGGTTCACCACACTCTGGGTGAAGAAATTCCTCCTCATTTCAGTCCTAAATGGCTTACCCCTTATCCTTAGACTATGACCCCTGGCTCTGGACTCCCCGGCCATCAGAAACATCCTTCCTGCATCTAGTCTGTCCAGGCCTGACAGAATTTTATAGGTTTCGATGAGATCCCCTCTCAATCTTCTAAACTCCAGTGAGTATAAGCCCAATCGACACAATCTCTCCTCATACGTCATTCCTGCCATCCCAGGTATCAGCCTGGTGAATCTTCGCTGCACTCCTTCCATGGCAAGAATGTCCTTCCTCAGGTAAGGCGACCAAAACTGTACACAATACTCAAGGTGCAGTCTCACGAAGGCCCTGTACAACTGTAGCAAGACATCCTTGTTCCTGTACTCAAATCCTCTTGTTACGAAGGCCAACATACCATTTGCCTTCTTAACCACCTGCTGCACCTGCATGCTTACCTTCAGTGACTGGTGCACAAGAACACCCAGGTCTCTTTGCACTTCCCCTTTTCCCAATCTATTGCCATTCAAATAATAATCTGCCTTCCTGTTTTTGCCACCAAAGTCGATAACCTCACATTTATCCACATTATAGTGCATGTTGCCATGTTTCTGTCCAATCACCCAACCTGCTCAAATCGTACTGGAATTTCACGACATCCTCCTCACAGCATACCCTCCCACCCAGCTTTGTGTCGTCTGCAAATTTGGAGATATTACATCCAATTCCCTCGTCCAGATCATGAATATATATTGTGAACATCAGGGGTCCTAGGACCGATCCTTGCGGTACCCCACTAGTCACTGCCTGCCACTCGGAAAACGACCCGTTTATTCCAACTCTTTGCTTTCTGTCCGACAACCAGTTCTCTATCCAAGTCAGTACCTTGCCCCCAATCCCATGTGCCTTAATTTTGCATGCTAATCTCTGATGTTGGACCTTATCGAAAGCCTTCTGAAAGTCCAAATACACCACATCCACTGGTTCTCCATTATCTATTTTACCAGTTACATCCTCAAAAAATTCCAGTAGATTAGTCAAGCATGATTTACCTTTTGTAAATCCATGTTGACTTTGTCCGATCCTGTCACTGCTTTCCAAGTGCTCTGCTATTACATCTTTTATAATGGACTCTAGCATTTTCCCCACTACCGATGTCAGGCTTACCGTTTTATAATTCCCCGCTTTTTCTATACCACCTTTTTTGAATAGTGGGGTAACATTAGCTACCCTCCAATCCATGGGTACTGTTCCAGAGTCTATCGAGTTCTGGAAGATGACCAGCAATGCATCTACTATTTCTGGGGCCACTTCCTTAAGTACCCTGGGATGTAGATTATCAGGCCCTGGGGATTTATCGGCCTTCAGTCCCATCAATTTTCCTAACAGCATTTCCCTACAAATACTGATTTCTTTCAGTTCCACCCTTTCATCAAACCCTATGTTACCCGGCATCTCTGGGAGGTTATTTGTGTCCTCCTTTGTGAAGACAGAACCAAAATATGTATTTAGTTGGTCAGCCATTTCTTTGTTCCCCATTATAAATTCCCCTGATTCTGACTGCAAGGGACCTACGCTTGACTTCACCAATCTTTTTCTCTTCACATATCTATAAAAGCTTTTACAGTCAGTTTTTATGTTCCCTGATAGCTTACTCTCATGTTCTATTTTCCCTTTCTTAATTAATCCCTTTGTCCTCCTTTGTTGAATCCTAAACTGCTCCCAATCCTCAGGATTATTGCTTTTTCTGGCCAATTTATATGTCCTCTCCTTGGATCTTATGCTATCCCTAATTTCCCTTGGTAGCCATGGCTGAGTCACATTTTTTGTTTAATTTTTATGTCAAACTGGGATGAACAAATTCTGTAGCTCATCCATTCGGTCTTTGAATGTTTGCCATTGCCTATCCACCGTCAACCCTTTGAGTGCCATTCCCCAATCAATCCTACCCAACTCGCTCCTCAGACCATTGTAGTTTCCTTTATTTAAATTGAGGACCATAGTCTCTGAGTCAACTACTTCAATCTCCATCTTAATGAAGAATTCGATCATATTATGATCGCTATGACCCAAGGGGCCTCGTACAACAAGATTGCAAATTAATCCTTTCTCGTTACATAATACCCAGTCTAAGATGGCCTGATCTCTGGTTGGTTCCTCGACATATTGGTCCAGGAAACCATCCAGTAAACACTCCAGGAATTCCTCCTCCACAGTATTGTTACTAATTTGGTTGGCTCAATCTATATGTAGATTAAAGTCACCCATGATGGCTGCTGTGCCCTTATTGCACACTTCTTTAATTGTCATCCCCAACCTCTGCCTTACTGTTTGGAGGTCTATATACCACTTCCACTAACATTTTTTTCCCCTTAGTATTTCTCAATTCTACCCATACAGATTCCACATCATCAGAGCTATTATCCTTCATTACAATTGTGTTAATCCCTTCTCTAACCAGTAATGCTACCCCACCTCCCTTTCCTTTTTGCCTATCTTTCCTGAATATCGAATACCCCTGGATGTTGAGTTCCCAGTCTTGGCCATCCTTGAGCCACGTTTCCGTAATCCCAACCAAATCGTATTCGTTTACCTCTATTTGCGCAGCCAATTCATCCACCTTATTACAAATGCTCCTCGCATTAAGAAACAAAGCCTTCAGGCTTGTTTTTTTAACACTCTTAGACCTATTAGAATTATTATTTACTGTGGCCACGTTTGATTTAAACCCTTGATTTCTCTGATTGCCACTTTTGTTTTTCTCCTTCCTATCTTTTGCTTTTATCCTTGTTTCCCTTTCCTCTGTCTCCCTGCTCAGGTTCCCAACCCCCTGCCATTTTAGTTTAAACCCTTCCCTACAGCACTAGCAATAACTCCCCCTAGGACATCGGTTCCAGCCCTGCCCAGATGCAGACCGTCCGGTTTGAACTGGTCCCACCTCCCCCAGAACCGGTTCCAATGTCCCAGGAACTTGAATCCCTCCCCCTGGCACCATTCCTCTAGCCACGTATTCATCTGAAGTATCCTTCTATTTCTACTCTGACTAGCACGTGGCACTGGTAGCAATCCTGAGATTACTACCTTTGAGGTCCTGTTTTTTAATTTATCTCCTAGCTCCCTATATTCAGCTTTTAGGACCTCGTCCCGCTTTTTCCTATATCGTTGGTGCCTATATGCACCACAACAACTGGCTGTTCACCCTCCCCTTCCAAGAGGTTCTGCAGCCGCTCGGAGACATCCTTGACCCTTGCACCAGGGAGGCAACACACCATCCTGGAGTCTCGTTTGCAGCCGCAGAAACGCCTATCTATTCCCCTTACAATAGAATCCCCTATTACCATAGCTCTACCCCTCTTTTTCCTCCCATTCTGTGCAGCAGAGCCACCCCTGGTGCCAGGAAGTTGGCTGCTGCTGCCTTCCTCTGATAAGCCATACCCCCCAACAGTGCCCAAAGTGATGTATCTATTGGAGAGGGGGATGGCCACAGGGGACCCCTGCACTACCTGCCTGCGCCTAGTACTCTGCCTGTTGGTCACCCGTTCCCTTTCTTCCTGTCCAACCTCTACCTGCGGTGTGTCCAACTCCGTAAACGTGCTATTCACGATGTCCTGAACCAGGTGGAACTGCACTCGCCTGGTTCCATTCTTATCTATCTAATCATAGCCAGAGAATCATCTGCAATGACTTCTCTTCCCGCTCCCGCATCATTACCTCTGGTGTCCCCCAAGGATCTATCCTTGGCCCCACTCCTATTTCTCATCTACATGTTGCCCCTTTGTGACATCATCCGAAAACACAGTGTCAGTTTCCACATGTACGCTGATGACACCCAGTTCTACCTCACCACCACTTCTCTTGACCCCTCCACAGTTTCTAAATTGCTAGACTGCTTGTCTGACAACCAGTTCTGGATGAGCAGAAATTTTCCTCCGATCGGGGAAAATCTACGCACTTACCTGCTGGCTCCATAGGTCCTGAGACTTCCGATCCTAGGCCTCTCCTGGTCCGTGTGTGCAGAGGTCCAGGTATCCCAGGGGTGCATGTGGTTCGTAAGCATCCCTGGGATCACATGGGCTATGGGGAACCAATCAAAGGAGGGAATCCCCCTTCACACTTTTGACAGTTCTCTACGCATAGATATCTACGCATTAGATCTGTCAAATGTATGAACGGGGATCATTCAAAAAACAAAATTAAACATTAAATAATTTTTCTTTAAATCACGTATTTAAAATTAGTTCAAATTACATGAAATAAAGGCCTAGAAATTGGGTTGTAGCACCGGCGTTGAGCGCCTAAAGAGACCTAGAATTGGGGCGAAGCGCTATGTTGGGGCGGATGCTATGAAGACAGCGCCAACTCAGATAATGACTATACATCTAGCGCCTGCGCTAAGTGTTTGCGCGCGCCCGCGAGCGCAAGCACCTCATGATGTCATTTCAGTGTGCAACGCCTTTTAGGAGCGCCTGAGCGCATATTGGGTGGCACCCGGAGCCTTAGCGCCCAGCGCTATTAGTGACAGTTCGAGGGAGGGCTAACAGGCCCTTCTCGGAGTAGGGGGGCGCTATTTAAAGGGGACAGCTCTACTGCAGAATCTTCTGCCACTTGGCCTGCTCATTGCGCTCGCTGCTAGAGATTTGGCGAGCTAATGTGGAGCGGAGTTCTGGGATTTGAGCTTTACCGTACTTGGTACCTTCAACCCTGTCCGAAGCACTTGCACTACTACACCTAAAAGCCTTTTGACCAACTGGCATCAGAATGGGAGCTTGTTTGGAGGGCGACGGACCTCATCTGCGCTCTGTGCAGCTGTCATGACGACCTGCCTTGCCCTGCGGGGAGACGGTGGCCGAACTTGCCTATCCCCCCTGCGTTGCTCCATGCCGCTTGGTCCGGCAACTGGTTCATCCTCAGAGCCACCCCCCTCCCCTCCAGGGGACTACTATCCCCAGTCTGCAGATGTCTCCGCTCCCCAGATTCTGCAACGGCTGGTCCGGATTCCTCCTGGTCCTCGCCTCCGGTGGCACTGGCACTGGCAGCTTCAGCGCGTTGAGCCCGAGTTGCTGCTGCTTCATCTGAAAGTGGTAGGTGGAAGAGTGGCTTTAGCAAAAGGACAGGTTTGCTGAAAAGCATGCCAGATTGCGGCAAGACTCTGATATGGCTGCACACTGAGGATGCATGCTGGCGGGGGGACCAAGTGGAAGGCAACAGGTGGAAAAGGTGAGAGTCTTACCCTCGCTGTCGGTAATGGGGTCGCTAGATGCAGTGGTCACAGGACCAGACAGACGTCCTCCAAGTATCTGGTGCACTCTCTCCTCCAGATCCGTGAGAGTGACCACTTGTGCAGGTCGGCCACCGGTTCGACGCTGCTCCTTCCTAATCTGTGCCATCTTGGACTGCAGGGGAAAGAAGGGGATGTTCTGTTACATGAGGCCTTGAGACCTCATCGCATGCCCCCCATGGTGCAAGAGCCCTTACATGAGGCCTTGAGACATCTGTCCATGTGTGTGGCCAGAAATGGCCATGGGTGCATACTGACAGATGGCCATTGGCGCATCATTGCAGCAGGGTGCCCGAAGTCAGCTGCAGATGGAGGGAAGCACAAGTTTGGTAAACCATCACTCACCCTAACGATCCGTGTGAGGTCATTGAATTTCTTCCTGCACTGAACAGGGGTCCTGGTCGCCATGCTGCTGGAATTCACCCTCACAGCAACCTCCCTCCAAGATCGTCGATAAGCCTTCTGATTTGGCCTCTTGCCATTATCCGGATACAGGACCTCTCGACGGTGTTCAACTGCAGCCACCAAGTGGTCCAGAGCCTCAGTGCTGAAGCGCTCTGCTCTCTGCCTAACCTTCTCCATAATGCACAAGTTTCTAACGCCAGACAAGGGCGAGCGCCGAATCTGAGGCCTACAGGGCGTTGGGTGTTTAAGCTCAGTCTGACTGACCCGCCCCTTTAAGAGCCGACCGGTGCCTGTAGGTCTCATGCTTTCCCGTAATTGAGTTCACCTGCGCTGCGCCCGTCCGCGTCGATATTGAGTAGTGCCTGACCTTTTGCGCCTTAAGAGCACCGTGCAATGGCTGATTTAGCGCCTCAATCCCCTTTGGGGGCGAAGCAACCCAATATCGCGCCAGGCGGCGATAAGTTTCGTCTGGCTATAAACTTTGCGCATCGCCAGTTCTAACGCCTCAAGCGGGGCTATACCCAATTTCTAGGCCAAAATATTTTTTAAAAAAATTAAATATTTTGAAAAAAATAATTAAAAGTCTTGTGGAGCTAAAAATAAACTTACCTTTTTTAAAAGTATTTTAAAATTATAAATGAATGAAAAAAAAAATATTTTTTTAAACTCTTATGCTGGTAAAAGCAAGCCTTATGCTTGCTTTTACCAGGCGTAAGATTTTTAAAGGTGTTCAGCGGGCGGAGGTTTGCAGAAAGCGGAAATCTCTGCCTGTGGAGGCCCTTCTCCAGGGTAGGCAGATGATCTGTCAAGAGAATTCTTGACAGATCGGAAGTGCCGGTTTTCAGCGCATGCCTGAAACTGGCACTTGCAAGGCCCCTATGGGTGCGTACACACCTCGTACGCACCCGTGGAGGTTGGAATATCCGGCCCATTGTTTTCGGACCCCACCACAAACTCCATTCCCTAGTCAATGACTCCATCCCTCTCCCTAACATCTCTCTGACGTGAACCACACTGTTTGCAACCTTGGTGTCATATTTGACACTGCAATGAGCTTCCGACCAGATATCCGCGGCATAACTAAGACCGCCTATTTCCAACTCCGTAATATCGCCCAACTCCACCTTTGCCTCAGCTCACCCACTGCTGAAACCCTCATCCATGCTTTTGTTATCTCTAAATTTGACTATTCCAATGCACTCCTGCCTGGCCTCCCACATTCTACCCTACATAAACTTGATGTCATCCAAAACTCGGTTGCCCATGTCTTGACCAGCACCAAGTCCCGTTCATCCATCACCCCTGTGCTTGCTGACCTACATTGGCTCCCGGTTAAGCAACGCCTTGATTTAAAAATTCTCATCCTTGTTTTCAAATGCCTCCTTGGCCTGGCCCCTCCCTATCTCTGTAATCTCCTCTAGCCCCACAACCCTGCCAAGATATCTGCGCTTCTCAAATTCTGCCCTCTTGAGCATCCCTGAATATAATTGCTCAACCATTGGTGGCCATGCCTTCTGTTGCCTAGGCCCTAAGCTTTGGAATTCCCTGCCTAAACCTCTCCGATTCTCTACCTCTCTTTCCTCCGTTAAAACCCTTTTGACCAAGCTTTTGTTTACCTGCCCTAATTTCTTTTTAGGTGGTTCGGTGTCAAATTGTTTGTCTTATAATACCCCTGCGAAGCACCTTGGGACATTTTACTATGTTAAATGCGCTATATAAATACAAGATGTTCTTGTTGTTGTTGTTGTATATTGTTGGAGGTGCTGTTTTTCCAAGGTTAAACCAAGTTCACATCTGCCTGTTCAGGTTGATGTTAAAAAAAAATTCCATGCTACTATTCGAAGAGGATTAAAGGTTTTTCCTGGTGTCCTGGTCAGCATTCCTCCTTCAACTAACACCACCAAAAATAGATTAACTGGTCATTCATCTCATTTTGTGGGACTTTGCTTTGCAAACATTGGCTGCTGCATTTACCTACATAACAGCAGTGACTATACTTCAAAAGTAATTTATTGGTTGTAAAGTACTTGGGACATCCGAAAGACATCAATGCCACTATATTATTGCACGTTCCTGATTTACTATTATTGAGGGAGGGAGTGCAGTGAAGATTCACCAGACTGATACCTGGGATGGCAGGAATGACGTATGAAGAGAGATTGGGTCGATTAGGCTTATATTCGCTAGAGTTTAGAAGAGTGAGAGGGGATCTCATTGAAACTTATAAAATTCCAACAGGACTAGACAGACTAGATGCAGGAAGGATGTTCCCGATGGTTGGGGAGTCCAGAACCAGGGGTCACAGTCTAAGGGTAAGGGGTAAGCCATTTAGCACAGAGATGAGGATGAGGAGGAATTTCTTTGCCCAGAGAGTGGTGAACCTGTGGAATTCCCTACGATAGAAGGCAGTAGAGGCCAATTCATTAAATATATTCAAGAAGGAGTTGGATATATTTCTTAAGGCTAAAGGGATCAAGGGATATGGGAAGAAAGCAGGGATAGGGTACTGAATTTGGATGATCAGCCATGTTCACATTGAATGGCGGAGCAGGCTTGAGGGGCCGAATGGCCTACACTGCTCCTATCTTCTATGGCCTAGAAATTAGGTTTGCCTCCGCCGGGGCTTTTGCGCCCGAAATTTTGCGCCCACGATAATTGCCGCTGCGCCCGCCAAAAATTCAGCTGCCCCGCGCCCAGACGGCTGCGGGCGCTAATGGAGGGTTTCAGCGCCTCGCTATGGGCGCTGAATGCAGGTTTGCAGCGCTAATCCCCCGCTGCGGCACCCGATGCGGTGCGGCAGGCTGGGGTACTGCAGGCCTCCTCCTTCTGTTAAGGAGGAGCTGCCTGCAGCCGACCGCTGACCGGTCGATTCGCCCGACAAATGAGCCCGGCACCTCGGAGAAGTGCCGGGCTCGCGGGCCACACACATCAGTGCCACGGGGGGGTGGTGGAGGAGTCCGGGGAGGGAGGTGCGGGCAGGCGGCCACCGGGAAAGCGGCCGGCCGCCGCTCCACCTTAATGCGCCGGCGCTACGTGCTGCAACATCCCGTTGAACAATCGTTGGTTGCGGCTGCCACGGGCGAGGCGGCCGCAACTGAATTTGGGCGTCCGGCCGCGTTACCACGGCAACCGGGACGCTGCGCACACCGATGACGTCATCGGTGCCGGCGCAGCACTACCGGCTAACGCCGATGGTAGGGCCCAATGCAATTTCGATCGCGGCTATAATTCCGGCGCAAGGCCCTCTAACGCCTCTAATTGGGCGCTAACCCCACCGAATTTCTAGGCCTATGTTTCTATGTTTCTAAGAGATAACGACAGTTAAAATCAAAATTAAAATGAAGAAGCTTTAGTTCTCTAACCAGTTCACCCATTCTAAACCATCAGTGGGTTCTCCTATTTGATACTGCAATTGTGCCAGCACTTGCCATTTGAAACTTCATTACATTAGAAACATCCAATTTGTAAGAGTTATTTCAATGAAATTTCAAATCACTGGAGAGTCTTCTTTGTTCTTTACAGTCTCAAATGTGTTGTAACATTTGGAATTATTGAAAAAGCATCTGGAGGATGATTTCCTCTTTGCACTTTTCATAATGGACCCATCAACAGGTCTATATAGTCACCTTTTATGATTTTACTGTAAATAGGCATTGAAAGGGAATCTCCCTTTAGATACAGAACTGCAGCCTGGTGGTTATGGTGCCAGAATAAAATCTCACAGGTTTGGAGTTCCAATCTCATCATGAAATTGAATTTGCGTTAATTTGTGGGTAGCACAAAATCAATAACCATTATTGTAATAATACCCTTTAAGGAGGTAACTACTATGCCTACCTAATTGGTTTGCATCTGACTGCAGTCTCAAGCTATGCACTTGACTCCTGGTGCTCTCAAGGCAACTAGGAATAGGCAATAAATACTGCCTGGCCAGTCTTGTCCATATCCAGGAACAAAACATTCCGAAAACTGTAAGTACAGGGTAGATTCCATGTAACAGTGAAGAGCCATTATTGTGCCTGCCCCAACAAGGCCTTCAGATTTTCGAGAAAACAACCCTGCAGACATTTTGTGAAAAACAATTATTTCCTTTACCTGGAGGTTATAGCCAAAGAGACAAATGATCTGCACAGACTACTCCTTCAAGTTCAAAAAATATTAATTAATTTAAAGGTACTATTCTGTCCATGAGCCCTTTTAGTATCTTATTTAAACTGGAAGTGTGCACATTGCAATTTGTGCACACAACAGCTATTGATGTCTAGGACAGGTACAGAGATGTGGCTGACCTTCCTCATCCAATTCCAAGTGCTAGGCACTGCCAAGGGTCAGACATAAGAACATAAGAACATAAGAAATAGGAGTAGGCCATTTCGCCCCTCGAGCCTGCTCTGCTATTCAATAAGATCTTGGCTGATCTTCTAACTCATCTCCACTTTCCTGCACTATCCCCATATCCCTTGATTCCCTTAATATCCAAAAATCTATTGATCTCTGTCTTGAATATACTCAACGACTGGGCTTCCACAGCCCTCTCGGGTAGAGAATTCCAAAGATTCACCACCCTCTGTGTGAAGAAATTTCTCCTCATCTCAGTTCTAAATGGCCGACCCCTTATTCTGAGACTGTGACCCCTGTTTCTAGACACACCAGCCAGGGGAAACATCCTCCCTGCATCTACTTTGTCAAGCCCTGTAAGAATGTTGTATTTTTCCCTGAGATCACCTTTTATTCTTCTAAACTCCAGAGAATATAGGCCTAGTCCACTCAACCTCTCCTCATAGGACAATTCCCCCATCCCAGGAATCAGTCTGGTGAACCTTCATTGCACTCCCTTGATGGCAAGTATATCCTTCCTTAGGTAAGGAGAACATAACTGTACACAATACTCCAGGTGTGGGCTCACCAGGGCCCTATATAATTGCAGCAAGACGTCTTTGCTCTTATACCCAAATCCTCTTGTAATAAAGGCCAACATACCATTTGCTTTCCTAATTGCTTGCTGTACCTGCATGTTAACTTTCAGTTATTCATGTACAAGTACACCAAGGTCCCTCTGAACACCAACATTTCCCAATCTCTCACTATTTAAAAAATACTCTGCTCTTCTATTTTTCCTACCAAAGTGGATAACTTCACATTTCTCCACATTACACTCCATTTGCCATGTTCTTGCCCACTCACTTAGCCTGCCTATATCCCCTTGAAGCCTCTTTGCATCCTCATCACAACTTACATTCCCACCTAGCTTTATATCATCAGCAAACTTGGATATATTACATTTGGTCCCCTCATCCAAATAATTGATGTAGATTGTAGCTGAGGCCCAAGAACTGATCCTTTCCGTACCCCACTAGTTACAGCCTGCCAATCCAAAAATGACCCGTTTATTCTTACTCTCTGTTTTCTGTCCGTTAACCAATTCTCAATCCATGCTAGTATATTACCCCTAATCCCATGAGCCTCATTTTGTTTAATAACCTCTTGTGTGGCACCTTATTGAATGCCTTCTGAAAATCCAAATACACCACATCCACTGGTTCCCCCTTATCTATTCTGCTAGTTAAAACATCAAAAAACTCGAACAGATTCATTAAACACGATTTCCCTTTCATAAATCCGTATTGACTCTGCCCAATCTTATTATTATTTTCTAAGTGCCCTGTTACCACGTCCTTAATAATAGATTCTAGCATTTTCCCTACTACTGATGTCAGGCTAACTGATCTGTAGTTCCCTGTATTCTCTCTCCTTCCTTTCTTAAATAGTGGGGTTACATTTGCTACCTTCCAATCCACAGTAACCATTCCAGAATCTATGGAATTTGGAAAATGACAACCACTATCTCTATAGCCACCTCTTTCAAAATGCTAGGATGTAGGCCATCAGGTCCAGGGGATTTATTGGCTTTCAGTCCCATTAATTTCTCCAGTGCTGTTTTTTCCTAATACTAATTTCTTTCCGTTCCTCATTCTCGCTGGACTCTTGGTTCGTCACTATTTCCGGGAAGTTTTTTGCTTCTTCTTCCATGAAGATAGACACAAAGGCTGCGAGTTTCTCATTGGTGTCGGGATGGGGGTGGGTCAGCTGGTTTCCGGGTTCCAGTCCCGCCCCCAGCTGCCTCCGCTCTGCAGACATGATTTTCCATTGATTGGCCTTGTTAAGCCCACCTGCCGGCTTACCGGCCAATTAACAGGAAGCGGGTCTGATGACATCATTTGATGATGCCTCATCTGCCGGTTTCCTTAAAGGGACCATGCACAATTTTAATTTGGCAGTTGATTTGTCAGTGTTTGACAGTATTTAGGTGCTGAAAACACTGACAATCACTGCACAAAGGTGAACTCTTGCACCCAGGCTCTCCAATGACTCCCTCCATTTGCTTATGGAGGGAGTCATAGTATGCAGGGAGGTTCTCTTCCCTTCCAAGAGTGGAAAATTCCTCCCCAGAACACCAACTTGCCTTGCACCTCCCCCAACCCACTCTATCTACTTTATCACTTCCACATCTCACTAGTCACCCCTCACACTCACCCTCATTCTACTGCAAGAATACCAACTAACAACACACAAGATGGGCACTTGAGTGATTTAGCCAATGTCCATGTGAAGTTTCTGGTAATGTGTTGTCATACAGTGAAATCACTTTTTCAAAAGTGTCCCTTATTGGACAGATCTGAGCACACATTGAGAAGTGTCTTACTGAGTTCCAATGATTGTTCAGTCATAATTCACCCCCCCACCACCCCCAACCCCCCGCCCCGCTATAGTGATGTGTGTGCATGGAATGGCTTGGACATTAAAGGGATGCTTCACAGTGCTGGTGTGGGATGGTGTCAACCTGGTGCCTCATGTGGCAGCCAGGGTTTACAGCATCAAGTGAAGAAAGTCTGGCCATGGTGATGCCATTGCTGGCCTCCCAGACAGCAATTATGTCAGGGGCTGATGCCCTGTGTCCAGTGCAGCATCAGGTGATCGTGGCGAAAGTTGGTGATGTTGGTGTTGGGGATGATTGTGGAAGGATTTGGAGGACCAAGATCTGATCGTTTCATTGGCTCCGATGTTGCTGGATAGATGTCAGCTGCAGGTGAGATGGCAGAAGCGATCTGTCACTGGTGAGAGTGGTTCTCCCAATGAGGTAGCACTGGACATAGAGTTGGATTTAAAAACTTGTAAGCTAAAGAAATCTGTATATGTATTAAAAATGCAGTACCCAACATTTTCTTTGCTCTGAAACTCATCATGTGCAACATGGCATTCTTGACACCACTTCTGCAGCTGTCATCTTTTCACAAACATCAGACCAGACTCACAACATGCCACACGTACCTGGCGTGCTATTCAGATGTCGTAAAACTCGACCTAGAAGCTGGAAAATTGAAAAAGAACCTGAAAACTGCTCACAAGTACCTGTTAATAGGCAAATAATTGCCTTTAATCCATTTCCCACCACTATGTGTCGGGTCCATTCGCAAATCGGGGACCCAACACTTGGGTAGCTTGTGTGGAGGCAGAATGATGGTGGGTGCAGAACCCACCGACAATCAAAATGAGCTTAACCTCTGACCCGCCTCCAAACCGCCCTCGGAGCGGCAGCAAAATATTTGTTTAATTTCTCTGCCATTTCCTTATTTCCCATTATAATTTCCCCTGTATCAGCCTGTAAGGGACCCACATTTCTTTTCACTAATCTTTTCCTTTTTACATACATATAGAAGCTTTTACAGTCTTCTTTTTATGTCTCTCGCTAGTTTACTCTCATATTCTATTTTCCCTTTCTTTATCAATTTCTTAGTCCTCCTATACTGGCCTCGCTAGACATGCTCCTATCTAGTTATCCAGCAATTTAAACACATTCAAAATAATTCCTCGTGAAGCCGTTTGCTGTTTTGAAGCTTTACTTGAACGAATTTGTGAAACTGTAAACAAAGACAAAGTATGTTTTGTACATAAAACTAAGGACTATACATTTGATATTACATAAGATATAACATATTTACAACAGTAGAATAGACTAATTGTATAACTAACTAACATTTGGACTAACTTCTGTAACTATCAAATATTAACCTTTTATAAACATAGTGTTATCAAAATACTATACTGACAAAGTTACTATCATGCGAATAGACTAAGATACACACAGATATTGTGCCTGGCCTAAAATAGAAGATCAGATTACATTGGATTGCAAATCCCTCATGGAATTCTCCATTACTCAAGCCAGGTTCTTCCTGGAATTCCACTTCATGGGATTCTACTTCCTGGGTCACACAGGAAGAAAGGTAGAAAGGTCAAATGACCTCTCACACAGGAAGAAAGGTAGAAAGGTCAAATGGCCTCTCCTCCCACACAAACACTGCTAACACATAACCACCACCAGAGGGTGCTATCTGCATATAAAATGGTCCATAATTCCAGAACACTCCCCGTCTGGGGTCATTAACGACTCCACATAGTCCAAACTCTACTTGTCACTGGAGTCCTCTGGCAACAAAAGAAGAACCACCTCAGAGACAGTCCGTCGGTGTCGACGATAGGATGCAGCTTCCGTAGACTTTTGTGAGGGGGTAGGTTGCGTTCTGCTACGCACAGTTCCAATCTGGGTATGGTGAGGTCTGGCTGGGGCGCCAACTTGCCCCTATCAAAGACGAAGCTGCTTTTGCTTTGTCCATCTTGAGTGGTGACCTTCAGATAAGCCACACTTGCAATGGCCTTAGCGGATGCGTCTGCAAAGACACAAAGCTCTTTGAATTGGGCATTTAAGGGAGAGAAAGACGTATAGCAGCGAGGTATTCAGATCTCCTGTAAGTCTTGGAGTGAGTCCCTCCATCTGTCCCACTCTGCTTGCATCTCTTCAGGGAGAGGTGAATCCCACTCTTCGGCACGTGTGGAGAGTTCCCTAAGGAGCAGCCTGCCTTGTATGGTGACAGGGGCTAAGAAGCCAAGAGGGTCGTACAGGCTGTTGACTGTAGAGAGCACTCCTCTCTGTGTGAAGGGTTTCTTGGCATCTAAGACTTGGAACGTGAACGTGTCTGTTGCTATGTTCCAAGACACTCCTAAGTTACGCTGTAGGGGGAGGTCATCAGTGAAGAGGTCTAGATCCTTGACATCCTCAGCACGATCTTCAGGGGGGAATGCCTCCATCACTGCTGGTCTGTTAGAGGCTATCTTATGCAGCCTGAGGTTGGAAAGTGCAAGTAGTTCCTGAGCTCGTCCGAGGGTACTGATGGCCTCTGCTTCGGTCGGGAATGACTTCAGTGTGTCGTCAACATAGAACTCTCGTTCGATGAACCCTCTCACATCACTGCCAAATTCGTCGTCTTCTTCCTTGGCAGCCCTCCTCAGTCCGTATATGGCGACGGCAGGGGATGGGCTATTCCCAAAGACATGGACACGCATTCTGTAGTCCACAATGTCTCTATTAGGGTCATTGTCCCGATACCACAGGAAGCGGAGGAAGTCTCTGTGGTCTTCTCTCACCACGAAGCAATGAAACATGTGCTGGATATCGGCAGTGATGGCGACGGGCTCTTTCCTGAATCTCATGAGTACTCCCAAGAGGCTGTTGTTAAGATCGGGCCCTGTGAGGAGTACGTCGTTGAGAGAGATTCCCTGATATGGTGCGCGGGAGTCAAACACCACGCGGATCTGTTCCGGCTTTTTGGGTGATAGACTCTGAAGGAAGGGAGGTACCAACACTCTTGGCCTTCCTGGAGTGGAGGAGCTATGTCTGCATGATCGTTGACAAGCATTTTCTTGACAAATTCTAGGAAGTTTGCTTTCATCTTTGGCTTCTTCTCTAGTGTGCGACGGAGTGAGTTAAGATGATGATAGGCATACATCTTTTCAGATTCCTTGCGACATCCTACAGGGTACACATTAACGAGGCATATTTTGGAGCATGCTCTTGCACTCACTCCTTCTCCGCACACCTCGGTGCACTTGGATGTAATCTCTGGACCGGCAGCTCCCTCTCTCTCCCCGCCATGCTCTGAGGCGGGAGGAGGCGACTCTGACTTCCAGGGAGCTGGGCCTGGGTGGAGTGCTGAAATCTGCCGTTCACTTTCACATTCTGTGCATTTTGCCTTTACCTTGCAGTTCTTGTCAAGATGGCTCGTGCAAGAGCAGCACTTGAAACATAATAAAGTCCTCTTTAAGATATTGTTTTCGTTCTTCCAGGGACATCTCCCTGAAACCTCTGCACTTCTTTAAAGGATGGGACTTGTTGTGGACAGGGCATTGTTTGCTCATATCCTCAGGTTTCTTCTGAATCTTTGTGTTCTCAGTTGAAGACACTTGCATTTTGTTGACAGATATTGGTGTCTTTCCGTGTCTGTCGAACTTGTCTCTTCTGGCAAGTGCTGTGTGGGAGGAGAAGAGGTTGAAGCTGGGGTCGTTCCTGGCTTTGGCTTCTTTACGGATGAATTTGGCGAACGCAGAGAATAGTGGGAAGGCCACGTTGTGCTTTAGCTTGAGATTTGATCCAAACGTTATCCACTTCTCCTGCAGGTTAAATGGAAGCTTCTCAATGATGGGACTTACCCCTCTGGAAGTGTCTAAGTATGATAGACCGGGTAGGTAGCCGTCCTGCTTTGCGGCTTCGAATTCCGACAGCAGATCTCCAAGGTCGCGGAGCTTCTGGGGTTCCTTACTCGTCAACCTCGGAAAGTTCTCCAACCTGTCAAAGTGAGCCCTTTCAATGGCTTCGGGCGAGCCGCAGCTTTCTTCTAGCCTCGCCCAAGCCACCTTCAACCCCGCTGGCAGACGTCCCACATTGGCCGCTTTTATCCTGCATGCCTGTCCGGCGGACTCTGGGCCGAGCCATTTGATAAGGAGGCCGAGCTCTTCTCCTGTCGACAGGTCTAAGCCCGATATGGCATCGTGGAAGCAGGACTTCCAAGCCCGATAATTCTCCGGCCTGTCATCAAACTTGGTTAATCCTGTAGTCACCAGCTGGGTGCGTGCAAGGTTTTTGACAAGGTCGTAGGTACTGGGACCTGTGCCAGGGTTACCCTGAATAGGGGTTCTGTTTTGGGTCTCAAGGAAATGAGAGGGGATTCGCTGCTGACTTTCTCTATCCAGCGTTCTATTCCTCTGCACCGTGCCTTCCGTCCTGCTGCGGGAGACTCTGCGGCTTGAGGCACGCTGTCTACTTTGACCTTGGTTGGCAACTTGGGGCATGTTATATGAAGTGCTTGTGTCTGTAGAGATGTGCGGGCCTTCATCCCTTTCTCTTGTAAATTGTATGTCGGCATGGTCGCTTACGTAATCTATGGTGCGCTGTCGTGGACTCTGCCATGAAACGGGAATTAAAGGTTTGTAAGCTGTCTCGGGATCAGCTCCCTCCAAAATTGCCTCGAATACTTGTGTCTCAGCTAATGCAGCATCTATCTCTTTTTGTTGCTGCAGAGCGTCTAATGTGGCTTGGAGACGGGCCTGTTCAGCCTGGCATTCCACTTGGTGACGGGCCTGTTCCGCTTGGAATTCGGCTTGGAGTCGGGCCTGTTCAGCTTGGAGTCGGGCCTGTTCAGCTTAGGGTTCAGCTTGGAGATGGGCCTGTCTTACTTTTATTTCTATTTCACTCTTCGCATGCGCAGCTCTGGCTTGAGCTGCTACTAGCTTAGACGGTACTCTGGCGATGGTCACGCTTACTCTAGAACCACCTGTTGACCGTGAACCAGCTTGCGATCTGACGTACCCGGAGCTTATAGACCAATTGTCACCTTCTACAGTTTCGTCTGCCTGGTTAAGATCTTCTCCTCGCTGCAAAGCATTTTTGTTATTATCTTCTGACATGTTGATGTAAGGTAGGTGTGGTCTACGAGGTTAAGGCTCACACTGGGTTCCTCTTGCTCCGCTCTTCACAGCTAGCCGTATTGCTATCTTTTCACTGTACTAGCCTCGCTAGACGTGCTCCTATCTAGTTATCCAGCAAGTTAAACACTTATTCAAAATAATTCCTCGTGAAGCCGTTTGCTGTTTTGAAGCTTTACTTGAACAAATTTGTGAAACTATAAACAAAGACAAATGTGTTTTGTACATAAAACTAAGGACTATACATTTGATATTACATAAGATATAACATATTTACAACAGTAGAATAGACTAATTGTATAACTAACTAACATTTGGACTAACTTCTGTAACTATCAAATATTAACCTTTTATAAACATAGTGTTATCAAAATACTACACTAACAAAGTTACTATCATGCTAATAGACAAAGATATTCACAGATATTGCGCCTGGCCTAACATAGAAGATCAGATTACATTGGATTGCAAATCCCTCATGGAATTCTCCATTACTCAAGCCAGGTTCTTCCTGGAATTCCACTTCCTGGGATTCTACTTCCTGGGTCACTCAGGAAGAAAGGTAGAAAGGTCAAATTACCTCTCACACAGGAAGAAAGGTAGAAAGGTCAAATGACCTCTCCTCCCACACAAACACTGCTAACACATAACCACCACCAGAGGGTGCTATCTGCATATAAAATGGTCCATAAGTCCAGAACACCTCCTTTGCTAAATTCTAAATCCTCCCAATCCATAGGCTTACTGCTCTTTTTGGCAACATTATAAGCCTCTTCCTTTGATCTAATAGTATCTTTAAGTTCTGTTGTTAGCCGTGGTTGGACCACTTATCCTGTGGGGTTTTTGTGCCTTAATGGAATGTAAATTTGTTGTAAATTATGTATTAATTCTTTAAATGCTAGCCATCACTTATCTACCATCATACCTTTTAATATAGCTTCCCAATCTACCTTAGCCAACTCACCTCTCATACCTATCATATTATCGTCACTCTTCCCTAAAGGCCCCTTTACTACAAGGTTAAGGTTATTAATGAACCCTTTCTCGTTGCACAATACTAGATCTAAAGTAGCCTGTTCCCCAGTTGGTTACTCAACATACTGGCCCAAAATTTGTGATCGGAGGCTTCCGGCGGGCGGATGCCTCTGACCTATAATAAATCTATGCATTTACCTGGTGCCCCAGGAGGTATGGAGGCTTGCGATCCTGGGCCTCTCTGGGTACGCACGGGTGCATGCGGTGCGCTAGCATCACCTGGGATCATGTGGGCCGGTTCAACCAATAAAAGAAAGGGGACCCCTATTCATACTTAGGGGATTTCCGTACGGCACTCGCATAAGTTTGAATGGGAATCACTTAAAAATTACATGAACACATGAAAATATAAATTTTATATATAAAATTAATTAAAATGCCATTTAATTAAGTATTTTAAATGAAAATTTAACTTTTTGAAAAAAAAATGTATATGTTTTAACAGGGCTAAAAATAAACTTACCTTATTGGACAGGATTTTTGAATGTATAAGTGAATGATAAAATTAAATGTTTCTATTTTCAAAACTCTTACGCTGGTGAAAGCAGGCCTTACGTCTGCTTTTACCAGGCATAAGAATTTCACAGGCATTCAGAGGGCGGAAGTTGAGCAAACAGAGCAACTCTCCACCCGCAGAGGCCCATCTCCCGGGGATGTGAAGCATCTGTCAACTGGATGCTTGGCAGATCACTAGTTCCGGGTTTTAGTGCATGTGCTTCGCATGCCTAAACCTGAACTTGTGCGGTCCCTACGGGCGTGTACACACCTCGCACACAACCACAAATGATGGCCCACAGACTAGAAAACTATCTTGCATACATTCCATGAATTCATCCTCCACACTATTACTGCAAATTTGGTTTGCCCAGTCTATATGTAGATTAAAGTCCCCCATGATTACTGTATTACTCTTGTTACATGCACCTCTAATTTCCTGATTTATACTCTGCCGTACATTACAACTACTGTTTGGGGGCCTATAAACAACTCCCACCAATGTTTTCTGCCCCTTCATTAGCAGGGCTACCCCTCCTCCTTTTCCATTTTGCTTATCTCTTCTAAAAGTTAAGTATCCTGGAATATTTAGTTCCCAACCTTGGCCTCATTGCAACCACATCTCCATAATGGCTATTAGATCAAAACTGTTAATTTCTATCTGCACTATTAATTCATCTATTTTGTTGCGAATGCTTCATGCATTCAGATATAATGCCTTTTGCTTTGACTTTTTTTCAATTTTTCCCTGATGTCACCCTAGTCACTGATGCCCTATTACCTTTGCTACTCTCTCTCTGTCCCTTACTGACCCACTTTGCTTATTTTTACCCAAAACTCTACTCTGCTCCAGAGACTTGACATTTCTCTCACTGCTTTTAAATGTATTTTTTCCTGAACCCTCCTACCCCCTTTCATTAATTTAAAGCCTTTGAGGTTCTGCTTTTTAATTTGGATCCTAGCTCCTCAAATTCCCTCAGCAGAACCTCATTCCTAGTTCTACCTATGTTGTTGGTTTCTACGTGGAACATGACAACTGGATCCTCCCCCTCCCACATTACAACAGTGACTACACTCCAAAAATGTACTTCATTGGCTGGAAAGCACTTTGAGACATCCGGTGGTTGTGAAAGTTGTTATATAAATGCAAGTCTTTCTTTCTTTTCTCCCTCTCCAAGTTCTCATCCAACTGTGAGGAGATGTCTTTAACCCTGGCACCGGGCAGGCAACACAACCTTCGGAACTCTCGGTTGCGGCTGCAGAGAGCGGCATCTATACCTCTGACTATACTGTCCCCTACCACAACTACACTCCCTTTCACTCCCTCCACTTGAATGGCCTCCTGCACGGGGCCGGGACCCACCACTGATGTCGCCCACCATGGACACGCTGAGGTAAATAAAATCGTGGCCTAAGCGTTTTCATTGGAGGTTAAGTGTGAAAATAAGAGTAATAAGGGGTTAGATCTACCACCTAGGCTTCCAACATGTGGGAACTTAACTGTGACACACGGGTATGTTTTGACAGCTTATTTGAAAGAGCCAGACTTGAAGGATGACTGCTAGGAGACAAAGGTTCTCCTATGCAGCCCTGGATAATGGCACCCATAGTCACAATGTGAATGCAGATATAATGATGCCAATGCACCTATCAGGATAATAAGAGAAAAGTCCAATAAAGAAAGATTTGCATTCGTATAGCACCTTTCATGACCTCAGGATGCCCCAAGGTGCCTTACAGCCAATGAAGTACTTTTTTTTTAAGTGCTTCAGATGGCTGGGCACGTTGAAGGGAGGTGGGAGGAGGGGGGTGGTTGCAGTACAACACCACCAGAGTCTCCAAGATCATGGCTGTCTGCTTCAAGTTCCACATTTTCACCCTCCTAACTGTGGTGGTGGTGGAGGAGGAGACTTGTCTGCTGACAACACCAGGGGCGACCATGGCAATATCCTGAGGGTGCCAGCTCTGAAATAGCTTTGCAGGCAGTAGGCAGAGTATGTCAGACTCTCATAGAGGAGACATTCATTTAAGTGGTTTACTTGCCTACTTCACAAACAAACCTTCTCAAATGCATTCAGCACAGACCCAAAACACCAACCCTACGTTATCCATTGCACTACTTAAACTGTCCCATCATTGCAACTGCTGCTACCTTATTCTGAACAAGCAGAAAGCAGCTCTCTGAATAAAATAAAGTACAACTTATTATTCATCCTAAAAGTGTTTTGAGCATGTATAATCAGATTTTTTTTAACCTGATGTTTCACCTTGGTTACAGTGTCTTTTAGAAATGATCCTATTGCTCCTTCGCTGTGTTTCCCCAGTGGAAGGACTGTGCGAGATGGCTGGTTGCTGAATGTCTTCAATCTCTTGGGTTTCAGGTGGCCCTCTACCTCCCTCTACTGGGTCATGAGATGGCATTGCTCCTGGTTCTGCCATGCCTACTGCTGTAGTATTGGCTTTGTCCTGCTCAATTTTTGGCACTTCTATGATCAGTTGAGATGGGGAGCTATTTGTGTTGGATTTGGTGTCTGTCTGAGATACAGCAGTTTCATTCATACCAAACTCAGCTCTACCCCTACAGCTGGGCATTCCCTCAGCATGTCCAGTAATCAGCATAGGAGCATATCTCCGAGGGATCAATGAGAGCAATGCAGCCCTGTGGAATGGCTCAGTCTATCCAACGCTCCAGCATGTTCACACCAGAAAAGAGAAGCTGTCATAGATTAATTCTCAAGGCGCTATATCAGAATTAAGGCCTAGAAATTCACTGGGTTTGGGGCGCCAGTCTCGCCAGGGTGCCGGAAGTACCGCCCCAGAAGGAGTCACGGCCGTCCGCCGCAAATTCACTTTCAGCGCCCCAGACGGAAGCGTGGCGCTACTTGAGGCGCCCTGCATCCCTCTTGGGGCACTGCAACTGAAAATCGCAGCGCAACATACCGCAGCGCCACACACTGCGGCACGGCATGCTGCGGTACTGCAGGCCTTCCTCCCCTTCTTAAAGGGGAGGGACATGCGGCAGCGCGCTGGAAGAGCGCAAGTGCCGGCAAAAGAGCCCGGCAGCGAGGAGCAGTGCGGGGCTCTTGGGACACAGCCGGCACTCCGCGGAGGGGGGGGAGCTCAGGAGGCCGGGGACGGCGGCGCGGAGAGGTGCTGGCAGGCGGCCAGCAAAAAAAATGGTCGCCCCACACCTCAGCGCCTCTACCGCCGCAGGTAGGCCCCCCTGAACCGGTCACAAATTGCGACCGGCGTTAAAGAAGGGGGCGCTACTAAATTTCACGTTCGGGGCAGTAGCGGGGCGCTGCGCACACCGATTACGTCATCGGTAGCGCCGCAGCGCTAACATATAGCGCCGCCATTAGCGTCCCACTAAGTTTAGTGGGAGGCGTGGCCAGTGGTGTAAAACCCACTAAGTGCCCTCTTAGGGTGCTAACGGGTGGCGCAGCCCACTGAATTTCTAGGCCTAAGTGTTTTATGACAGATGATCTCACTGTGCTTATGTCCTGTGGCCCCTGAGGGCTCCACTGCAGCTGTCCATGGATATGCCATGCATTCCACAATGGATAGCTGAAACAAGAAGGTTTGCTGCATCACTGCACAGATGTGGCTAGTGGGATGCTCCATAGTTATTGCAGGATGCCTTGCACATTGTCAAAAGACTCCAGAAGATGATTTTGCTCAGATAGCAACCTTTCATAAACAGGTCGCGTGAAGGCTGATTCCCGAGACTCTGCAAGTGTCGAAGGAGCTGAGATGGACCTCTGAACAGCTGGTTCCACTGCCAGCTCCTCATGCATGTGCTCAGTGCTTCATCAGGTGGTGACTCCTCCAGCTCATTATGGAAATCTCCAAGAGTGAGTGTACCTGTGCTATGCTTGAGATAGTGGGGGGGACTTTAACTCAGGTGCGGGATGGTGTTGTGTTATCTGAATTTCGTGTTTCCTACACAAATTTAAATGGATGTGGGAGATTGATGCAATTTTAACTGAATTGGCCAATTGATTTCCAACGTGTGGGAAGCCTTTGCAAATGAGTTTTTCATGACTGAAAGTCCCCTCCGATTACATCAACATTGCTGCTGTATTTAAGGTCCACAGCCAGCCTTGCTTCTTCTGCAGACTGCCAAGATTCTTGACTGTGCAGTGTGAGGGAGCTGCAGCAAATATGACAAGCGGGAGGGCCAGATCAGCTCCTCGCTTTGACGAAGTGGCACTGCAGGCATTAGTGGATGAGGCTAGGGCCAACAGGGAGGTGCTCTTCCCTTCATCAGGGAGGAAGAGGCCTCCCACTCAGACCAAGGCAGTGTGGATGCAGGTGGCTGAGGAGGTCAACTCCTTGGGAGTCACCCGCAGAACCTGGATACAGTGCAGGAAAAGATTTCATGGCCTTCAGCGCACTGGAAAAGTGAATATGAATTTCCCATCCCTCGCAATCTGATCCCCATTGCCTTTCCTCACCTGCACTCAGCTTTAGCAATCTCTTCCTCTGCATCCCACTTGACACTAACATCCATGCACCCTTACCCACTCCCTCGCTATCTATGCTCACATTCACATAATTATTCGACCATGCAGCTCTCACACTCCCTATCACTCTGATGCTTTGAACACAACTGACAACACACAGGGAGGGCCCTTGATCTTGCAACCTCACTGCATCTTTGTCTCCTTCTAAGTATCTATGCTATGCAATCTCTACACTCACTCCTTAATTCTCACTCAAACTCCACTTGTCTCCCTCATTGCAGGAAAAGAGAGCTCACAACAAAAGTGAGCGAACCAGGACAGGAAGAGGGACAGCCTCAACAGCACACCTGACCCCCTGGGCGGAGGCCGTCCTGGAAACAATGGGAATAGAGGAAGATTCGCACATGGGGGATGGACAGATGGGTGTAACACAGCAAGCTGGTGACAGAAAAGTTTCCCATCTCTCTCTTTGACATTGCATGAGTCGCTGATAATGATTGTGAAGCTGTAACAGATGGACTTATAAGCATCACATCTCTGACTCTTTCAATTACTCCCCCACATGGCCATCACAAACATCCGTACCCCCTAGCCAGGAAGAAGAGGCTGAGCAGCCAGACTCCTCAGAGGAAGCTGCAACATCTGATGGTGCTGCGTCTGCAGAACTCGGCACACCCAGGACCAGCACAGACACTCACACCTTGGTGGGACCTTCGGGACATAGAGTAGTGTTGTCACCTGGTGTATCACAGCTCAAAATTGAGTATCAGCAGATTGTGGAGACCAGGAGCAGCAGAGGAGAGCCTTAAGTTTTGTGGTTTAGAATTTCTAAGGTCCCTTTTGTGTAGTGGTGACTGCTGGTAAACAAGTGCCCTTGAGTAAATAATTTAATTATAGTGTAATTGGTGGGATTCATTTGAATTAATTTAATTTGAATTAATTAAAGGGTAAATCATGGCAGTATAGCTCGGTAGCCGTGGTATGCACCTCCTGCATTATGTGGGAAATCAGGGACACTTCCTGTGTCCCTGATGACCATGTGTGCAGGAAGTGTATCCAGCTGCAGCTACTGGCAGACCGCATTGTGGTGCTGGAGCTGCAAATGGATACATACTGGAGCATTCGTGATGCTGAGGAAATTGTGGAAAGCACGTTTAATGAATTGGTCACACCGCAGGTAAAGGCTGCAAAGGCAGGTAAGGAATGGGTAACCGCCAGGCAGAGTAGTAGGTACAGGCAGGTAGTGCAGGGGTCCCCTCTCAACCAGACATACCGCTTTGGATATTGTTGGGGAGGATGGCTTATCGAGGGAAGGCAGCAGCAGCCAACTTCCTGGCACCATGGGTTGTTCTGCTGCTCAGGACGGGAGGAAAAAGAGGGGTAGAGCTATAGCAATAGGGGATTCTATTGTAAGGGGAATAGATAGGCATTTCTGCGGCCGCAAATGAGACTCCAGGATGGTAGTTTGCCTCCCTGGTGCAAGGGTCAAGGATGTCTCAGAGTGGCTGCAGAGCATTTTGGAAGGGGAGGGTGAACAGCCAGTTGTTATGGTGCATGTAGGCACCAATGATATAGGTAAAAAATGGGATGAGGTCCTAAAAGCTGAATATAGGGAGTTAGGAGGTAAATTAAAAAATAGGACCTCAAAGGTAGTAATCTCAGGATTGCTACCAGTGCCATGTGCTAGTCAGAGTAGAAATTGAAGGCTATTTCAGATGAATACGTAGCTAGAGGAATGGTGCAAGGAGGAGGGATTCAAATTCCTGGGACATTGGAACCGGTTCTGGGGGAGGTGGGACCAGTACAAACTGAACGGTTTGCACCTGGGCACCTTGAGGATGTAACTGGTAAAATAGATAAGGGAGAACCAGTGGATGTGGTGTATTTGGACTATCAAAAGGCTTTCGATAAGGTCCCGCATAAGAGATTAGAGTGTAAAGTTAAGGCACATGGGATTGGGGGCATGGTATTGACTTGGATAGAGAACTAGTTGGCAGACAGAAAGCAAAGAGTTGGAATTAGGGGTCTTTTTCCGAGTGGCAGACAGTGACTAGTGGGGAACCATAGGGATCGGTCCTAGGACCCCAGCTATTCACAATATATATTAATGATCTAGACAAGGGAACTAGATGTCTCCAAGTTTGCAGATGACACAAAGCTGGGTGGGCGTGTGTGCTGTGAGGAGGATGACGAGAAACTCCAGGATGATTTGGACAGGTTGGGTTATTGGGCAGAAGCATGGCAGATGCAATATAACGTGGATAAATGTGAGGTTATCCACTTTGGTGTCAAAAACAGGAAGGCAGATTATTATCTGAATGGCAATAGATTGGGAGAAGGGGAAGTGCAATGAGACCTGGGTGTCCTTGTGCACCAGTCGCTGAAGGTAAGCATGCAGGTGCAGCAGGCGGTTAAGAAGGCAAATGGTATGTTGGCCTTCATAGCGAGAGGGTTTGAGTAAAGGAACAGTGATGTCTTGCTGCCGTTGTACAGGGCCTTGGTGAGACCACATCTTGAGTATTGTGTGCAGTTTTGGTCACCTTATCTGAGGAAGGATGTTCTTTCCATGGAGGGAGTTCAGCGAAGATTCACCAGACTGATACCAGGGATGGCAGGAATGGCATATGAGGAGAGGTTGGGTCGTTTGGGCTTATACTCACTGGAGTTTAGAAGAATGAGAGGGGATCTCATTGAAACTTATAAAATTCTGACAGGACTGGACAGACTAGATACAGGAAGGATGTTCCCAATGGTCGGGGAGTCCAGAACCAGGGATCACAGTCTAAGGATAAGTGGTAAGCCATTTAGGACAGGAATGAGGAGGAATTTCTTCACCCAGAGAGTGGTGAACCTGTGGAATTCTCTACCACAGAAGGCAGTAGAGGCCAATTCATTAAATATATTCAAGAAGGAGTTGGATATATTTCTTAAGGCTAAAGGGATCAAGGGATATGGGGAGAAATCAGGGACAGGGTACTAAATTTGGATGATCAGCCATGAATGCATTGAATGACGGAAAAGGCTCGAGGGGCTGAATGGCCTACTCCTGCTCCTATCTTCTATGTTTCTATGTTTCTATGGACCAATGTCCTATGGGGAGCATTTGCTAGTGCTGTGGGGGAGGGTTTAAACTAAAATGGCAGGGGTTTGGGAACCTGAGCAAGGAGACAGAGGTAAGGGAAACAAGGATAGATGCAAAATACAGGAAGGAGAAAAGCAAAGGTGGCAGTCAGAGAAATCAAGGGTTTAAATCAAACATGGCTGCAGTAAATAAGAATTCTAAGAGGTCTAAGAGTGTTAAAAAAACAAGCCTGAAGGCGTTGTGTCTTAACGCGAGGAGCATTCATAATAAGGTGGATGAATTAGCTGCGCAAATAAAGGTAAACGGATATGATAAGATTGGGATCACGGAAACATGGCTACAGGGTGACCAAGGCTGGGGACTCAACATCCAGGGGTATTCAATATTCAGGAAAGACAGGCAAAAAGGAAAAGGGGGTGGGGTAGCATTGCTGATTAAAGAGGGGATTAACACAATTGTAAGGAAGGATATTAGCTCTGATGATGTGGAATATGTATGGGTAGAACTGAGAAATAGCAAGGGCAGAAAACATTAGTGGGAGTGGTATACAGACCCCCAAACAGTAATGCAGAGGTTGGGAATGGCATTAAATGGGAAATTAGAAATGCGTGCAATAAGGGCACAGCAGTTATCATGGGTGACTTTAGTCTACATATAGATTGGGCTAACCAAATTAGTAACAATATTGTGGAGGAGGAATTCCTGGAGTGTATACGGGATGGTTTCCTGGACCAATATGTCAAGGAACCAACTAGAGACCAGGCCATCTTAGACTGGGTATTATGTAATGAGAAAGGATTAATTAGCAATCTTGTTGTGCGAGGCCCCTTCGGGGGGAGCGATCATAATATGATAGAATTCTTCATTAAGATGGAAAGTGAAGTAGTTGACTCAGAGGCTAGGGTCTTCAATTTAAATAAAGGAAACTGCGATGGTATGAGGCGCGAGTTGGGTAGGATTGATTGGGGAATATTACTCAAAGAGTTGACAATGGATAGGCAATGGCAAACATTCAAAGTTCGCATGGATGAACTACAGAATTTGTTCATCCCTGTTTGGCATAAAAATAAAACAAAAAAGTTGAATCAACCGTGGCTAACAAGGGAAATTAGGGATAGCATAAATCCAAGGAGAGGACATATAAATTGGCCTGGAAAATCAGTAAACCTGAGGAGTGGGAGCAGTTTAGGATTAAGCAAAGGAGAACAAAGGGATTAATTAAGAGGGGGAAAATAGAGGCCTAGAAATTGAGTGGGCTTTGCGCCCATTTTGCGGTGCTAGAGGTCATTGCGCTGGACTTACAGCCGGTTCAGAAATTCCCTGGGGCCCTACCATCGGCGGTAGACCAGTTGCGCTGCGCCGGCACCGATGACGTCATCGGTGTGCGCAGTGTCCCGGTTGCCGTGGTGACGGACCCCAGCGCCGAAATTGAGTTGCAGCCGCCTCGCCCGTGGCAGCCGCAACTAAGACTCTGGCAACAGAGTCTTACACGGCTTTGCGCCGGCGCAGAAAGGTGGAGCGGCGGCCGGCCGCTTTCCCGCCGGCCGCCTGCCCGCACCTCCCTCCCCGGACTCCTCCACCGCCCCCCGCGGAACAGATGCTTCTGGGCTGTGAGCCCGGCACTTCCCCGAGGTGCCGGGCTCATTTTTGTGAAGATTTTACCGGCCAGCGGGCGGGTGCAGGCAGCTCCTCCTTAACTGAAGGAGGAGGCCTGCACTTCCCGAGCCTGCCGCACCGCATCGGGCGCCGCAGCGCCGGAATAGCGCCGCAATGCAGCAGGTAGCGCCCATTTTCAGGCGCAAACACCCTTCATTAGCGCCGGCAGCCATTTGGGCGCGGCGCTACTGAATTTTTGGCGCGCGCAGGGGGACTTAGCGCCGGCGCTAACTTTCCGGCGCTAAAGCCCTGGCGCGGCGCCAACTGAATTTCTAGGCCAGAGTGTTTGAGTAAGCTTGCAGGGAACATAAAAACCGACTGTAAAAGCTTTTATAGATCTGTGAAGATAAAAAGATTGGTGAAGTCAAGCGTAGGCCCCTTGCAGTCAGAATCAGGGGAATTTATAATGGGGAACAAAGAAATGGGGGACCAATTATGTACATACTTTGGTTCTGTCTTCACAAAGGAGGGCACAAATAAGCTCCCAGAGATGTCGGGGAACATAGGCCTAGAAATTCAGTATAGCCACATTTGGGTCGCTACAGCCGGGCGTTCGCTAAATTTAGCACCCAGCGCAACTTAGCGCCACCTTCGCCGATATTCAGTTGCATCGCCCCAAGAGGTTGCTGCTGTGCTAAAGCAGGCGATGCACGACTATCATAAGGCGCTTAGCCGGTGTGCCGAAGTGCTAACACAGTTGGCGGGCGCAGAGCAAGTGCGGCGAGTTGCTGATTGAAGGCAGACATGCTGGCGCTGGTCAGCTCTTAAATGGGGAGGGTCGATTTGTTTGGCTGGCACGCCCTGCACACTGCAGCCCTGAAGCAAGGCCTGACCATTGCCGGTTCTTCAGTTCTACGCCCAGGACCATGCAGAAGCCCGCTATTCTTCCAAATCCCATTGCACGCTCTTGCTGCTTGTCCAGGGTCATGGGGAAGGAGATGTACTGACGTCTCCTTCTGAAAAGGCCATTGGTCACCTGGTGGATTCAGCAACGTACCGCAAACTGGGAGATGTTGGCAATGTCCTCAGTAGCAGATTGGAAGGAGCCGGTGGCATAGAAGTTGAGAGCCACCGTCACCTTCACTGCCACCGACAGAGACGTCCTGCTCCTCAGCTGTGGCTGCAGATATCTACGAAGCCGATGGCAGATCTCAGTGACAACTGCCCTTCTGAATCGCAGCCTCCGAACACACTGCTCCTCAGACATGTTCAGATATGAGAACTGCTGGCGGTATACCCAGGGTGGGTAAGGCCTCCTGTGCCGACGCCTGTAGGCCCTTCTCCATCTGGCCGTGACTGGCACTCTCTCACAGCGTCTCTGAGCCCTTTGAATGCAATGGAGAAGCCCAACGTTTCCACCCATTGCAGCCCCCATTATATGTGGCGACTCAAGGCTATGGCACTGAAAGTTAAATCCAAGTGCAAAGCTCTGCATAGATAGGACTAGGAAGCCGGTTCTGTTAAAGGAGTATGAGCAGCTAGGGGTCAATTAAAAGACAGAACCTCAAGGGTAATAATCTCTGGATTATTACCTGAGCCACGAGCGAATTTGGCTAGGACAAATAAAATTAGAGTGTTAAATGCGTGGCTCAAAGACTGGTGCGGGAGAAATGGGTTTTGCTTCTTGGGACACTGGCACCAGTACTGGGGCAGGAGGGAGCTGTTCCATTGGGAGGGGCTTCACTTGGCCAGTGCTGAGGCAAGAGTCCTGGTGGATCATATAACTAGGGCTGTAGAGAGGGCTTTAAACTAACTAGTGGGGGGGAGGTTCCTAGAGAGCAAATAATAAAAATGACAACAGAGAAGGTCATAGACTTAGGTAGCAGTGGGGAAATTAAAAACCAGAGCGTGTCAGGAAGGGGCAGAAGGTATGGAGTAAAAGGTAAAGTAATAAAAAGGGCAAAAGCAGGAACTAAGTGTCACAAAACATCTTTGAAAGTTGTCTATCTGAATGCTCGTAGCATTCGTAAAAAAATAGATGAGTTAATGGCACAAATAACTACATATGGGTATGATCTTGTGGCCATTACAGAAACATGGCTGCAGGGTGACAATGCCTGGGAATTAAACATACCAGGTTATTTAACGATCAGGAAGGACAGGCAGGAAGGAAGGGGAGGTGGGGTGGCTATGTTAATAAAGGAAGGAATCACTGTAATACAGAGAAATGATATTGGGTCAAAAGATCAGGATAATGAAACAGTTTGGGTGGAGATAAGGAATAATAAGGGGAAAAAAACACTAGTGGGTGTAGTCTATAGGCCTCCGAACAATTGCAACTCTGTTGGACGGAGTATCAATCAGGAAATAGTTGAGGCTTGTAATAAGGGAACATCTATAATTATGGGGGATTTTAACTATCATATTAATTGGACAAATCAAATTGGGCAGGGCTGCCTTGAGGATGAGTTCATTGAGTGTATTAGGGATGGGTTTCTTGAGCAGTATGTAACTGAACCAACCAGGGGGCAAGCAACCTTAGATCTGGTCCTGTGTAATGAGACAGGATTAATTAAAAATGTCATAGTAAAGGATCCCCTTGGAATGAGTGACCATAACATGGTTGAATTCCATATTCAATTCGAGGGTGAGAAGGTTGGATCTCAAACAAGCGTGCTAAGCTTGAATAAAGGAGACTATGAAGGTATGAGAGCGGAATTGAGTAGAGTGGATTGGGAAAATAGATTAATGGGTAAGACGATACATGATCAGTGGTGTACATTTAAGGAGTTATTTTACAACTTCCAAAAAATATATATTCCACTGAGAAGAAAAGGGTGTAAAAGAAAAGACAGCCATCCGTGGCTAAGTAAAGAAATTAAGGATAGTATTCGACTAAAAACAAGGGCATATAAGGTAGCCAAATCTAGTGGGAGGATAGAGGATTGGGAAAACTTTAAAAGACAGCAAAAGGTAACAAAAAGATTAATTAAGAAAGGAAGATAGATTATGAAAGTAAATTAGCAAAAAATATAAAAACAGATAGTAAGAGTTTTTATAGTTATATAAAAAGAGAAAGGGTGGCTAAATTAAATGTTGGTCCCTTAAAGGATGAGACCAGGAAATTAATGGTGGGAAATATGGAGATGGCAAAAACACTGAATGAATATTTTGTATCAGTCTTTACAGTAGAGGACACTAAGAATATCCCAACACTGGACAATCAGGGGGCTATAGGGGGGAGGAGCTAAACACGATCAAAATCACTTAGGAAGTGGTACTCGGTAAAATAATGGGACTCAAGGCGAATAAATCACCTGGACCGGATGGCTTACATCCTAGGGTCTTGAGGGAAGTGGCGGTAGGGATTGTGGATGCATTGGTAATAATTTTCCAAAACTCCCTGGACTCGGCAAAGGTCCCGGCAGACTGGAAAACTGCTAATGTAACACCCTTATTTAAAAAGGGCAGTAGACAGAAGGCTGGAAACTATAGACCGGTTAGCCTAACATCTGTGGTAGGTAAAATTTTGGAGTCCATTATTAAGGAGACAGTAACAGGACATTTAGATAATCATAATTTAATAAGACAAAGTCAGCATGGTTTTATGAAGGGGAAGTCATGTTTGACAAATTTGCTGGAGTTCTTTGAGGAAGTAACATATAGGGTGGATAAAGGGGAACCAGTGGACGTAGTGTATTTAGACTTCCAAAAGGCATTTGACAAGGTGCCACACAAAAGATTATTGCTTAAGATAAAAAATCACGGGATTGGGGGTAATATTCTGGCATGGATAGAGGATTGGCTATGTAATAGAAGGTAGAGTGTTGGGATAAATGGTTCATTCTCAGACTGGCAATCAGTAACTAGTGGTGTTCCGCAGGGGTCGGTGCTGGGTCCCTAACTCTTTACAATCTATATTAACGATTTGGAGGAGGGGACCGAGTGTAACATATCAAAGTTTGCAGGTGATATTAAGATGGGGGGGACAGTAGTGAGTGAGGAGGACATAAAAAACCTGCAAGGGGACATAGACAGGCTAAGTAAGTGGGCAGAGATTTGGCAGATGGAATACAATACTGGAAAGTGTGAGGTTATGCACTTTGGCAGGAAAAATCGTAGAGCAAATTATTATCTTAATGGCAAGATACTGGAAAGTACTGAAGTACAATGGGATCTGGGGGTCCTGGTGCACGAAACTCAAAAGGTTAGTATGCAGGTGCAGCAAGTGATTAAGAAGGCCAATGGAATGTTGGCTTTCATTGCTAGGGGGATAGAATATAAAAATAGGGAGGTATTGCTTCAGTTGTACAAGGTATTGGTGAGAACGCACCTGGAATACTGCATACAGTTTTGGTGTCCATACTTAAGAAAGGACATACTTGCTCTCGAGTCAGTACAAAGAAGGTTCACTCGGTTAATCCCGGGGATGAGGGGATGGACATATGAGGCGAGGTTGAGTAGATTGGGACTCTACTCATTGGAGTTCAGACGAATGAGAGGCGATCTTATTGAAACATATAAGATTGTGAAGGGGTTGGATCGGGTGGATGCGGGGAGAATGTTCCCGAAGATGGGTGAAACTAGAACTAGGGGGCATAGTCTTAGAATAAGTGGCTGCTCTTTCAAAACTGAGAGGAGGAGGAACTACTTCACTCAGAGGGTGGTAGGTCCATGGAATATGCAGCCCCAAAAAGCTGTAGAAGCTACATCATTACATAAATTTAAAACAGAAATAGACAGTTTCCTAGAAGTAAAGGGAATTAAGGGTTACGGGGAGCGGGCAGGAATTTGGACATGAGTCTAGGTTCGGATCGGTCAACGCCCTGTGGGTAGCGGAGCGGGCCCAGGGGCCGTGTAGCCTGATCCTGCTCCTATTTCGTGTGTCTAATTCTGTTAGATTCAGGAGATGGTTCTGTGATAGTAAATTGACGGTTAGGATCAGGTCAGCCATGATCTTATTGAATGGCGGAGCAGGCTCGAGGGGCCGATTGGCCTACTCCTGCTCCTATTTCTTATGTTCTTATGTTCTTATGTTAAATACCTGTGCGAGCGCTGAGTCAAAGCAGAAAGCTCTCTCCCTTTGTCTCTCTTCAAATATCTGTCTCTCAAACAGAAGGATTGGAACAAAATGGCTGCCACTAATAATGCAAGAGGAGTCCCCTTTAAATAGCACACCCCGCGCCCCGCAGTGACTGGGAACCGTTCCCCTCTACCAGTCGCAGGGGGCGCCAGGCGCACAGAAGGGCGGCGCCACTGAAGTTCCGGTTCGGGGTGCACCAAGGGCGTTGCACCATGAGCTGACCTCAGGATCTGCGCGCAGCTGAGTGGGCGCTGCGGTTTAGCGCCGCCGCTAAATCTTGAGTGAAGTTCGCGAGAGGCGCAGATCGCGCCGCGCCCGGGGGCTAGCCGCTTAGCGCCCCACTTCTCCTCCTCCTAAGGCGCTAGCGGCTGGCGCTAACAAATGAATTTCTAGGCCATAGGGTCTAATGAGAGGGAGGAACTGAATGAAATCAGTATTTGTAGGGAAATGTGTTAGGGAAATTGACGGGATTGAAGGCCAATAAATCCCCAGGGCCTGATAATCTACATCCTAGTGTACTTAAGGAAGTGGCCCTAGAAATATAAGATGCATTGCTGGTCATCTTCCAAAGCTCTATAGACTCTGGAACAGTTCCCATGGACTGGAGGGTAGCTAAAGTTACCCCAATGTACAAAAAAGGTGTAAGAGAGAAAACAGGGAATTATAGACCAGTAAGCCTGACATCGGTAGTGGGGAAAATGCTAGAGTCCATTATAACAGATGTAATAGCAGAGCCACTTGGAAAACAGTGACAGGAACGGACAAAGTCAACATGGATTTACAAAAGGTAAATCGTGCTTGACTAAGCTACTGGAATTTTTTGAGGATGTAACTGGTAGAATAGATAAGGGAGAACCAGTGGATGTGGTATATTTGGACTTGCAGAAGGCTTTCGATAAGGTCCCGCATAAGAGATTAGCGTGTAAAGTTAAAGCAAATGGGATTGCGGGCAAGGTACTGACTTGGATAGAGAACTGGTTGGCAGACAGGAAGCAAAGAGTTGAAATAAATGGGTCTTTTTCCGAGTGGCAGGCAGTGACTAGTGGGGTACCGCAGGGATCAGTCCTAAGTCCCCAGATTGCACAACATATATTAACAATCTAGACGAGGGAACTAGATGTAATATCTCCAAGTTTGCAGATGACACAGAGCTTGGTGGGCGTGTGTGCTGTGAGGAGGATGCCGAGAAACTCCAGTCTGATTTGAACAGGTTGGGTGATTAGGCAGATGCATGGCAGATACAGTATAATGTGGATAAATGCGAGGTTATCCACTTTGGTGGCAAAAACAGGAAGGCAGATAATTATCTGAACGGCAATAGATTGGGAGAAGGGGATGTGCAACGAGACCTGGGTGTCCTTGTGCACCAGTCGCTGAAGGTAAGCATGCAGGTGCAGCAGACGGTTAAGAAGGCAAATGGTGTGTTGGCCTTCGTACTGAGAGGATTTGAGTACAGGAACAACAATATCTTGCTACAGTTGTACAGGGCCTTGGTGAAACCACACCTTGAGTATTTTGTGCAGTTTTGGTCCCCTTATCAGAGGAAGGATGTTCTTGCCATGGAGGGAGTGCAGTGAAGATTCACCAGACTGATACCAGGGATGGCAGGGATGACGTATGAGGAGAGATTGGGTCGATTGGGCTTATACTCGCTGGAGTTTAGAAGAATGAGAGGGGATCTCTTTGAAACTTATAAAATTCTAACTGGACTAGACAGACTAGATGCAGGAAGGATGTTTCCGATGGCGGGGGAGTCCAGAACCAGTGGTCACAGTCTAAGGATAAGGGGTATGCCATTTAGGACAGAGATGAGGAGGGATTTCTTCACCCAGAGAGTGGTGAACCTGTGGAATTCTCTAACACAGAAGGCAGTACCACAGAAGGCAGTTGAGGCCAATTCATTAAATATATTTCTTAAGGCTAAAGGGATCAAGGGATATGGGGAGAATGCAGGGACCGGGTACTGAGTTTGGATGATCAGCCATGATCTCATTGAATGGCGGAGAAGGCTCGAGGGGCCGAATGGCCGAGCAGGTTCGAGGGGCTGAATGGCCTACTCCTGCTCCTATCTTCTATGTTTCTATATTTCTATGTCCTAGTTGGAGGGCGCAGGACTCTGCCAGCTCGGCTCAGCTGCATGTCGACCCTCTACCTCTGAGTCCATCCATAAGATCAGCAGTGCTGGAACTCCAGGCACAGATGCAGGAGTCTCTGGCAGGTTTTGTCTCTAGGGTTGCTGCAATTGTGGAGCAAATGGAGAGGTCCATAGCGAACATGAGCAGAGCCTTTGTGGAGTCACTGGCGCATGAACGCATCACCACGGAAAGGATGGCTACCTGCGTGGAAATGATTGCTACCTCCATGGTAAGGCTGGCTACCATAGAGGAGAGGATGGCTATGGTAGAGGAGAGGATGGCTACGGCCATGGAGGAGCTTAGTCACCAGGGTATGGAAAAATTGGTCATTGTACAGAATAGAATGACATCTCTTGAGGAGCGATGGGCATCTATTGAACAAAGAAACCAGACCTTCATCGCAGTCCTTCTGAGTAGGACTGCCATTGCAGATCCGGGTCCCCATGGCCCCCCTGATATGCAGCAAGGTGCTCTCCAGCCACTTGCAGGTGCTGAGGGGGACCTGACCGATGAGAGGGAGGTTGGTGGCAGACCTCAAGGAAGTGGGGGCTCCTCTCCAAGCGCTCACACTTCCATGCCACTGCAGAGCCCTCGGTCAGAGCCCCACTGGAGTCCACACCCAAGTGAGATAGATGTCTCAACCCCTGCACAGCCGCCGGAGCAACAGACTGTTGACGCGCCCTCACAGGCTCGCAACCACAGAGGACGCCCGCCAAAGGTGTCAAGACAGGAGCAGCAGGAAAGTGTGCAAGGGGCCTCCACATCTGCTGAAGTCACAGGGGAGGCACCATGTAGGAGCACGCGTAAGAGGAAAATCTGCACAAATAGTCACAAGGTTAGTCACTTGGGTGCAATTTTGTGTTTATTGTAAAAATGCCATGACGTTGTTATTGAACATAAAAATTTTGATAGCAAAGATTGCATTTTGCTATTGGGACATCCACATTGAGGCCTTAGGAATACTTGCAACTGTCAGTATGGTGGTCAGAGTTCTAGGAATCCTCTGGTTCTTGGCCATTGTCAAAGCTCTGGTAAGAAGCAGCAAGGCATAAGTGTTTGATTGACTAGGCTAAGCAAACCTGGCCAGGATGAGTGCGTTCCTTGCATCCTGGGCAGCAATGCTCTCGCATAATGCTGCTGCTCGTTGATGGGCCTCTGCAGGATGTTCATTTTCGCACTCCTCCTCCTCCTCCTCATCTGAGGAGGATATGTGAGGAGCCACTGGGTCCTCAGGAATCTGCAAGCAGCGACGCTGTGCCATGTTGTGAAGTGCACAGCAAACCACGACGATTCTGGAGACCCTAGCTGATGAGTACTGCAGGGCTCCACCTGATCTATCCAGGCATCAATGGTTTGCTCGATAATGGATCTGGTGGAAATGTGGCTGGATTTGTAGCACTCCTCAGCTTCGTTGGCTGGACTCCTCAACGGCGTCATTAGCCACATCCTCAGGGGATAGCCCTTGTCTCCAAGTAGTCATCCGCTAAGTTGGTCTGGCGGACTGAATAGCGGAGGCACACTAGACTGGTGCAGTATGAAGGAGTCATGGCAACTGCCAGGGTACATGGCACAAACATGCAAAATTTCCTTCTTGTGGTCACACACCAGCTGAACATTGAGGAAGTGGAAGCCCTTGCGGTTGACAAAATTACCTGGATTGCGATGGGGTGCCCTAAGGGTCACATGTGTGCAGACAATGAAGCCCTGCACCCTTGGAAAGCCTGCCAGATTAGCTAATCCAACCGCTCACGCCGTGACACTTGCTCGATCCTTGGTGAAATGGATGTGATTGTGCGTGAGGGCAAAGAGGGCATCGGTTACCTGAATGATTCAAGTGTGTGCGGCCGCCTGGGAGATGCCACTGATGTCTGCTGCTGATCCCTGGAATGAGCCTGATGCAAAAAAGTTGATTGCGGTTGTGACTTTGATGCCTACTGGTAATGCTTGTCCACCTGGTCCTCTGGGCAGCAGGTCTTGCTGTAGCATTGCGCAGATGTCAGTCACTACCACTCGCGAAAGTCGGAGCCGCCTTTAGCACTGCTGCTCAGACATTTTGAAGTAGCTGACCCTGCGTCTGTAGACCCTGTTTGGGGGGTATCTCCTGCGCCAACGGGCTTCCAGGCGCTGGCCCCTTCTGGCCTGTGCAGCTTCAGGTGGGTGAGCAGCAGCCTGGGGCTCCTGCTGCTGCTGCTGTTGCTGGTGCTGCTGTTGTTCCTGGTTCTGCTGCTACCGCAGCTGGTGCTCGAGCTCCTCTAATGCCCAGATGGGAAGGAAATAAATGGCTTCCGTGCTTCTGGTATATGCCTTTGTTGAGGAAGCGCTGAGTGAAGGTGGCGAGAGGGGTTTCCCAGGAGGTCACACTGGAGATGGTTGTGAGGCTCCAACCTTCCACAGGTGTGGTTAAGCCTTCTAAGAGTTGCCACAGACCTGAGCCCACTAAGTTCTGCCACATGTAAATCATGGCTGATCAAATCTCCTCTTTAATGGTTGACCTGCAGTTTGTAAGATTCGCAAAATTTGTGCATTTCCCCCGAAGGTTATTATCGATAAAAGGGACCCTGCGTGGACATTTCTTTTGAAATTAAAAAGGGTACCCAAGATGGCATCCGTGCCTCGTGGCAGAAAGACTGAGGGTCTCCAAAATGGATTCTGCAGCCCAGGCAGTTTGAGGGAAATCGAAACTAAGGCTGCAGGTTTCCTGTGAAAAGAACTTTGGGCTAGATTTTCAGTTGATAGCGCCAGCAGTTAGCGCCTTAAGAGAAGTGATTTTCGGGCGCTATGCGTGTAGCGCCCGTGCGCAGCGCAGTTTGCGCCCCACCCCAAATTAAGTTGCCCGTTAGCGCCGGCGCAAAGTTTAGCGCCCGGCCGGATGCGCGCGCAGAAAATGACGTCACATCCTCGTGCAACGCCCTTTGGCCGCCCCGGTTCCAAACTTCAGTCGGCCCGCCCCATTGTGCGGCTGGCGGCCGGAGCGTTTGGAAAAAGGAACGCAACACAACCAGCGCGGGCCCCGGGGGGCGCAAATTAAAGGGGACGTGCTCTCCAGTATAAAGGCCAGCCTTTTTTCAGAAAACACTCTTGTGCAACGCATTTCTGGAGACACAACAAGGAGGATAGCTAACTGGTTTCAAGCAGCAAGAGCTCAGGTATTTTTGGACTCAGGCCAGAGCGCTGCAAGTGGCCTTTTGGAAATTTGAGTGTTTGCCAGGATTTGATGGGGGTTGCATGGGGTGCCAACGCGGAGCTGCAGCTCCATGTCCGTAGGGCTCGCAGACGCATTGTGAGAGGGGCAGCCCTGGCTAGAGGCAGAGGGGGCTACAGGCGTCGGCCACGTAGGCCTTACCCAGTCAGGCTATACCGCCAGCAGCGCTCCTACCTAAACATGAGTGCCGCGCGATGTGTTAAAAGGCTCCGATTCCGAAAGGAGGTGATTGCAGAGATCTGCCACCTGCTTCGCCGAGATCTGCGGCCAAAGCTCAGGTGCAGGACGTCTCTGTCGGTGGAAGTGAAGGTGACGGTGGCATTGAACTTCTATGCCACCGGCTCCTTCCAATACGCTGCTGGGGACATAGCAAACATCTCCCAGTACGGCGCGCATCGCTGCATCCGCCAGGCGACCGAAGCACTGTTCAGAAGGAGAAGCCAATTCATCTCCTTCCCCATGGCCCTGGAGAGCCAGCATCAGCGCGCATTGGGATTTTCCAGACTCGGGGAATTCCCCTTGGTGCAGGGCGCCATTGACTGTACGCATGTGGCTTTGCGGGCCCCTCTGGAGCATGGCGAGCAGTATCGCAACAGGAAGGGCTACCATTCTCTGAATGTGCAGCTGGTGTGTGACCACAAGCAGCGCATCATGGCAGTCAATGCCAGCTTCCCAGGCAGCAGCCATGATGCCTTTATCCTGCGGCAGAGTACTGTGCATGACATGTTCCAGGCACAGCCTCCCCCAAGAGGATGGCTACTCGGGGACAAAGGCTATCCTTTGTGCACCTGGCTCATGACCCCGCTCCGCGCGCCCAGGACCGCTGTTGAAGAGGCCTACAACGAGAGCCATCAAACCACCCGCAACATCATCGAGCAAACTATTGGGGTCCTCAAGCAGCGGTTCCGCTGCCTTGATCGCTCCGGAGGAGCTCTCCAGTATTCGCCGGACCGGGTCTCCCAATTTGTGGTGGTTTGCTGCATGCTACACAACCTGGCTATCTGCAGGACTCAGGCACTGCCACCTGACGTTGGACCAGCACCTCATGAGGAGGAGCAGGAGGAGCATGAGGAGGAGGAGGAGGAGGAGCAGGAGTACGTTCCCAGGAGGGAGCGACCAGGGCCAAGGGCTGCACGACGCCACCTTATTACATGGTACTTCTAAGCCCCCTGTCAGGGAATGGCCAGGGGCCATGAGGGAAGATGAATGCAACCGCTCCGCACGCCCTCAGCCGGCGAAGCCAACAAACACTAAGAAGAACAACCATGGAGACTGCATGAATAAAGATAATTATTTATTACACAAAAATGAAAAGCCCTTCCCACATGAATCCCCAAAAACAATAAACGGGCCCCACAAAAAGCCCAACAAACGACTCACTCCCACAAACTGGGGAGGAGTCACTCCACATTTCTTCAAACCGGGCCTCAACGTCGGCCTAACGCAAAAAATAAGCCCACCAACAACACAACCATGGGCAAAATAAAGATGGCCACCGCCATATAAAAGGAAAGCTGGCCACACCCTCTACTGAGTGGCCCACGAGGGCGAGACCTTGCCCAGCCTTTTGCCTCCCCTGCCCGGCCTGCTGCTCCTTCGCAAGCTCTGCCCAGTGGCTGCTGCGAGGCTGGGGGAAGGCGCCTGAGGCTCAGATGCCCTTCCGCCAGATGCCGCTGGGGGGCGGCCTACACGGCGTTTGGGCCTCGAGGGGCCGTCTGCTGAGTGGCGCACCTGAGCCTGGCCACCATCAGCTGCAGCCGCTTGCCCTTGACGCCCCAGTGGGGGAATGGCGGCGACGGATGGCGCAATGTGGGCCAGCTGGCGTCTGGGATGCGCTGGCTGGTGCTGTGGCGCGGTGGCACTCGGCCGGGCGGGCCCGCACTGAAGGATCCGCAACAATCAGCCGAGGGGCGGCTTGCTGGGATGGTCCAGCGCGGCGGCTGCCCTGGCGATGCCTGCCTGAGACAGCGCGTGTGGCAGCAGTGAGTGCCCCTGTTGTCCTGGTGTGCGCCCGCATCACATCCGCCAGGGTCTTGACGGCATCAGTCAGCATGCGGCCACTCGCAGCAGTTGCTGCCTCGAACTCGCGCACACTGGTCGCCAGCGACTCGATGGCCTCAGGCATGCGCCCCACCACGCTCATGAGCTCCGTGTGGCGCCGGTCCGAATCCTCGGCCATCTTATCCAGCTTCCGCACCTCCTCCGAGGTGAAGGTGTCCGGACTGGAGTCGCGACTCTCCCGCTGGGGAGGAGGGGGCCGAACTAGGGGACCCTTGCCACGTTGGTGGCGGCGAGCGTGCCGATCAGCAGCACTCCCCTCTGATCCTTCCCCCCTTTGGGGGGAAGGCCGCGGGCCACGCGCACGGCTCCTGGGTGGCTGGACGCCACTGGTCCCAGAAACTGCATTGCCCTGCGACAGTTCCTCCAGGCACTCGTCCAGTGAGGAGGTGTCAAGCATTTCCTCCTCTCCTGCGGGGCGTGACTGTTCCCCCGATGGTCCGGCTTGCTCCTCCTCCTCCTCCTGCTCGGAGGTGCTGTCACTGGCAGCTTCAGGGTCCTGGTCGTCACCAGCTGAAAGCAGGAATGCACAAGAGTAGCTTCAGAGTGAGGAGACGGCGTCAGCGAGGGAGTTAGGACTGGTGGCATTCAGCGCATTGGTGGGACAGTGGCAAAGGAGGTAGCTCGGATGGGCCAGTGCGACGCGAGAGGGCCAAAAGGCGAGGTCCTTACCATTGCCGGGCAGTGGAGGGTCGGCTACTCCGGACGCTGTGGGGACGATCACACGGGCTCCCATGAGCACACACACGCACTCCTCCAGCCGAGTGAGCTTCTGCAGCTTGGCGCGGCCACCCCTGGCACGGGCCTGGCGATTAAAGGCTACTTTAGCCTGCACGAGAAAGGACGGGCTGTAAGTGCGCAGTGTAGCCCTGATGTAGTGTGCACTGCCTCCCATGGTGGAATAGCTTGGCCAGAGTGAAGCCCTGATGTAGTGTGCACTGCCTCCCATGGTGGAATAGCTTGGCCAGAGTGAAGCCCTGATGTAGTGTGCACTGCCTCCCATGGTGGAATAGCTTGGCCAGAGTGTAGAGTGCCGAATGGCCAATTGATGCTCATGACTGTCCCAATGCTGCTGGCTGAGGGCTGGCCAATAGGACTTTCAGCTCCCTTTGCCCATCATGTCAGGTATACATGCAAGAATGAGGAGGAGACTGGAAAGGGTACTCACCCTGACAATCCTGGTCAGGTCGTTGTATTTTTTACGACATTGTTTGTGGGCCCTGGGGGCATCGCCGGTGAACGTCACCCTCTGGGCGATCTGCTTCCAGGCTTTGGTGTAGTCGTGGTGGGTTGGATTCCTCCCACTCTCTGGGAACAAGATCTTGCGCCTCACCTCCAGAGCTGTGACCATTATGTCCAGGTCACCCTCTGAGAAGCGCAGGGCACGCTGACGGGCCTTCTCTGGCGTTGCCATGACTCCCTGGGGCTGAGCAGCAGTGTTGAGGCCTCTTTGCAAGGCTGCAGTGTGCAGGGCGTGGCAGCAGACCAATTCGTCCCTTTCCCCTTTAAGAGCTGGTCGGCGCCACGGGGTCTGCTGTCAGTCCAAAAATGACCGCACCCGCGCTGCGCCCCGCCTGGGCGCTATCCCTCTGGACCGCCGGCTTAGCGCCTAAAGATAGTAGTGGAACGCCTCTTTTAGCGCTCCACCAACCTCTTAGGGCGAAGCCACTGAATTTCCGGCAACGGGGCGCTACTTTGGGGCGGGCGCTAACTTCGGGCGGGCGCTAAGGTTAGCGCCCCAAAACTGCCTATACTGAAAATCTAGCCCTTTGTGTTTTGGGACCCAGACAACTGTGAATTATGTATTAGGCCAAATAGAGGCAGATCTGAATTCAATGAGGCCTACAGTTAAAGCCATCAGACAGTCTGCATACATAATCGGAAACATATTAAACACAACCATCGAGGCTGGACAAGCCCATCAAGGACTTTTAAGACAATACGAGTCAATTATCGGGCCAGTAGATGCAATTACCGGCCATCTAAAAACCTGTCAGTATAGATTGCTACCATTATTTTAACTAGCCCACCAAAAATAAAACAAAGAACTAACCTGATTTGGCGGGCAGATAAGGTTTTTCGACGAAGGTATAATTGAAGGCACCCAGGTAGCAATTGGGGGTAGTCGTTGGACGAAGAAGAAGAAGACTGCTGCTCGGCTGCTGTCGGTATTGCCGCTCCCTGGTCCTTCGGCACCTCGCCCTCGTGGCTGCCGCTCTTTCCCCCGTCCCGCGCTTACCCCCTGGCTTTTGCCCGTGCCCCCTCCAACTCCATCTGGACTCGCCCCGACACCGGGTCGGGCGAACACGGGCAATTCAGGCCAGGCGAAGCGGGACGCAACGAGGGGAGGAGGAAGGCCACCCGGGGAAGGCTAACTGAGGGTAGGCTTCGAATTATCAGGCCTTCAGCCTCAGCTGACCTGCGAGTATCTTCATGCAAACTCAAGCTGTCGGCGAAGAATTATCCCTGCAAGGTAAAGTACCCAAGCAGAGACTGTAACTTTGGGGTACTCGAACCTGGACAACGCCCTTGCAGCACCCGGAGCCCACGTGACGACGGCAGGCTCCAGAGAGCACCAAGAGCGAACCCCGAACCCAACCGTTGTTTTGAGTCTAACAAACCCTTTTGGTTGGTGAGCATGAATTCTGACCACTCATAGATTAACCTAGTTAGGTATAGGGGGTGGGATAAGGATAAGGGGATTGTTAAGATAGTTGTTTTCCCTCAATGTGCCGTGTGTTCCCCATTCCCTGTATAAGTATAGTATTATTATGACTCTCTTGTAATTTTTGCCTGTAGAAGTGTACACTAATAATTTTCCATAAGATTCTATCAAGTATTTCCTCTTCAATAAAATGTTGGTTTTGTTTGCATCCAACTACCTGTCTACTCGAGTTTTCTCTGTATCGCTGCCTGTATCTAAGTCTGGTGTCCAGAACCCAGGGGGCGAGCAATTCAAACAGCTCAAGGAAGGTTGTCAGAAGCAAAGCTGACTGACCCGAACACGCCTGTGCACAAACCCCTACAGAAATGGCGTCCACAGCAGGACACCGGCAACCAGGTTGCGATACGGTAGACAGCGGTTCGGATGAGCGAACCGTGATGGCGGAAAGGATTTCTGATTATGTGTTTAGCAAGGTGAATATCACTAAGAAGTGGATCACCACCCTGTTAAAGGCTGGGCGTCCGGTAGATGCAGCAGCCAAGTGGACAGAGGGAAAGGAACACAAGAAGTTCTTAGAGAAAGCAGTTTGGCTGCTTTAAACAGCAGATCCAGCTTCTGGACGGGCTCGTTGCCGCACAGGCAATCGAGTTAAGGGAGTCAACCCTGGAGATCCAGGATAAGGCTCTCACGGGGGAAAAGTTATTAGTAGCTCTGCAGGCTTTGAACCAAGAAAGAGTACATCTAGTAAGGGAACAAAAAGCCCAGTTGGAATACCTACGGTGTCAAGTCACCGAGGCCAAGGGAAATGAGTCAAGGTTGCGGGAGAAAAACGCCCGCATGGCAAGGCAGGTTAGGGAACAGGAAGAGAAAGTACAGGAGGTAAAAGCTGCTTACAAGCTAGCTAATGAACAGGGGTTCGAGGAGGCAGACCATGGCCCCTGCCAAGAGAAGATAGAAAATCTAAGCCGGGCACTCCGGAAGGCAAAAGACATGGTATGCCTCATAAGGCCCAAAGGCAGGTCAGGCAGATTTTATGGGGAAAGAGGGGAGAACAGTTCCAGTGTCACCGGTAGTGTCTAGGGACGACCCGGTTTAGAGAGAGGAGACCTCATGACCACCCCCATAGCGCCAAGTTTCAGTGAGGTTTGGCAGCAAGGGGGGGTGGAGTCTAGGGTGGAACCAGAGGTGGAGGCGGAGTTAGAGCAACCCCCGCCCGAAAAGTCGGAAGCGGAGCCGATGTGCCCAGCACAGCATCGGAGGTTCGGCCCACCCGCCAATGGCGAAGATGAGGGACCCCTCCAAAACCAATTTGTATTACCCTTTAACACCCAACAGCTTAGGGTTATGGTCAACCATATCGCAAAGCTTTCCGCCAAGGGAGACCCCTCGATCCACTTCAGGGAAACAGAGCAGGCCGCCAGCATCAACGACTGCGATGACGCTGAGAAGGCCAAGATGCTGCTATTCTCCCTGGAGAGTAATCTCCTCCAATCCCTCTCTGAAGAGTGTAAGAGGGGACAGAGCCGGTACGAGGAGCTTAGAGACGCGGTTCTGGAGGCCATGGGGATGGACGAGGGAAGTCCTTTCTCCCATGTGGAGAAGACGGTACAGCTCTCAGGGGAGACCCCGCAGGCTTTTGCGGACCAGTTGTGGCCGGTATACCGGAAAGCCTGCCCGGGGACGCGGGACCGGGGATTCCTGAACGGGGATTCTCTGACGCATTGGCTCCGTTGTCTAGTGGCGAACAGCTTGCCACAGATCTGGGCCAAGGCAGAAGCCTAGTTCGACCCCAAAGATCCCCAGACCACAGAGATCACGGTAATTAGACAGCTCACTCTGGCCTATAAAAACGGTAGGGGAGCCGATGCACACCCACCTAAGTGTAAACAGCATGAGGTAAAACCCGGACCGGGTAGGAAAGAGTGGCACCAGGAAGGGAGTAACTCCTGCAACAAAAAGACCAATTGTTATGGGTGTGGGAAGGATGGTCACTGGCAGAAGGAGTGTAAGAACCCTTGGAAGGATAACAAGGGAAAGCATCCCACAGCCCCGGCCCAAAAGGCGGGGGTAGGGGCCCCTTCCGCAGAGGTCGAGTCGCTTTTGGACGCCATGAGGTCCTTACTGACTGGCCAGGGGAGAGTAGCAGCCGCCACCGGTGCTGTCACCCCATCAGCCCCATCCAACCCACAACAGTGACTGGAGCCAGTGCAGCCTGTGTATCTGTGCTCGCTCCGATATGATGAATGGAGGAGACCCATGATGGAGATGGAGGTGGAAAAGGTAGCGGGGACCTATCTGTTGGACACGGGGGCATCACGCACCGTGATCTACTCAGCTAACCCCACCACCTCACCTCTCTCTAGCGGGGTCCCATACAGTCTATCGGGGTTCACGGGTAAGGAACAGGCTGGCTCGGTTTCCATCCCACTCGCCAGTCGGATAGGACCGCTCCGCTCCACGTGAACGTGCGTCCTGATGAATTGGGAGTTGGAGGGTGGAAGGGGGTTCCTGGGGGCCGATTTTATCGTAGGTCACGGGATCCTGGTGGATTTAAGGAATCACTGCCTCTGGGGGGCATGAAAGGTAAAGAACGGTGAGATCGTAGTTATCCCGGGTAAGGAAGGGAAGGGGACCCTCGGTACCATGAAGCCCAAAGAGGATTATAACCTCGGGCTCATGGTCAGCAACACCCCACCAGAGTTCCAGGCATTTGTGCAGGCCCACCTGGCCGCATTTGCCACTCACAAACACGACTGCGGGAGGATCACAGGGTTTGAGGTCAGAGTAGACGGGGACCCCATGACCCAACCACAGAAACAGCATAACTTCCCCAGGGAAGCAGAGCCAGACATGGAAGCAGCCCTGTCCTCGTTAGTACGGCAGGGAGCTCTGAGGCCGATAGCCACCCATGTGAACTCTCCGTTGTGGCCAGTTAGAAAACCGGACAATTCCTGGAGGGCCACGGTGGACTATCGGGTGCCCAATGGTAACATCCCAGCCTGTGCACCCAGAGTGGCAGCAGTTGCCGACCTGATCGGGAGTATTCCAGCATCCACGATCACTTTCGCGGTGCTGGATATTTCCAATGGGTTTTGGTCCATCCCCGTAAGGAGGGAAGATCAGTACAAGTTTGCCTTTACGTTTAAAGGGCAACAGTACACGTGGAACTGCTTGCCTCAGGGCTTCCATAATAGCCCCAGCATCTTCCATCAGTGTATGGCAGACAGTTTGAAGGATTTTAGCCAGCCCGGACAGTTGGTACAATATGTGGATGACCTGCTCCTATTCACTGATTCGAAAGAGGAGTATGGCCCACTAATGGCCGAACTGCTGGAGCTGTTAGAACAGAAGGGTTTCAAGGTGAATCCCAAGAAGGCGCAGATCGGCCAGCAGGAGGTGAAATACCTCGGTCTGACCGTACACGCTGGAGAAAGGGCCATAGATAAGGCTAGGATAGAGGCGGTGCAAGAACTAGTGGTCCCCAACACAGTAACGGGTGTGAGGACTTTCCTGGGGCTCACCGGGTACTGTAGAGACTTAATTGAGGACTATGCAGCTACCGCAGCCCCTCTGCTCTGACTCCTACGCAAGGAAGTGGAGTGGTTGTGGGATGAGGCTTGCCAGGCAGCATTTGTCAGGCTCAAGGAAGACTTGCAGACCGCGCCAGCTTTAAGAGCCATAGATGGGGGGAAAGAGTTTTTCCTGGAGGTAGCAGCCAGCGGGGACAGCCTGAGTGCTGTGTTGCTCCAAGAGCGGCACGGTCGGCTGCGCCGGTGGTCTACTCCTCCAGAATGCTCACAGATGTGGAAAGGAGCTATTCCAATTGTGAACGGCATCTTCTGGCCAAACATTGGGCTGTGAAAAGGTCTTTGATCTTCACAGGCACCTCTCCCGTCACCCTCCTCACCCATCACACACCCACCCAGATGCTTCTGGACGGAAGGGTCAAGGATGGAACAGTGAGAAGTGCCCGCATTGCCCGCTGGACCTTGCTCCTTTCACAGATGGATCTGAAGGTGAAGGATCTCTGTGAGCCAAAGCTCGCAGCCAACATGGTATATCCTGGAATAGCCCATCGGTGTTCTATAGAAGGGGTTTGGGAAGTTAACATAGGTTTACGGGCTGGGATACATCCCACAGGCCACGAGATTTATGTAGACGGTTCTAGCACGGTATCAGCTGGCAAGCGTCTCACGGGGTGTGGAGTTTACGACCCAGCAGCAAACATTGCCCTGGCAATCAAGCTCCCCAGCAGCATGAGCGCACAGCAGGCTGAACTGTCCGCGGTGGTGTACGTTGTTACACACCCCGAGATCTTCCCCACCCCCTACACGATTTGCTCGGACAGCATGTTTGCGTTCAATTCGTGTACGGAGTACCTTGCCATCTGGTCCCGCCGCGGATATACCTCCACGGACGGGAGACCCCTCACAGTAAAGCCCCTGCTGGAAAAAATCCTGGCAGCCGTGGGGGAGGAAGGGGAGATTTTTATCCACAAGGTAAAGGCCCATTCCTCCACAGAACCTCGCGGTCAGGGCAACCAGCAGGCTGACTTGCTCGCCAAGGAGGGTGCCTGCACAGGCATTTTCTGAGACTCATTCGGATCCAGACCCATGGCGGCGGTCAGAGGTAGGGACGGAACCCAAGGGAATGTAGGAGTAGCGTTAGCCCCGGACCTCAAGACGGTCCAAGCCCAAGACCCCGCCCTCAAAACAGTCCTCAGCGCCATAACTGAGGGAAAGGAGGTAGAAGGTCCGTACGGCACAGCGACTCTCTCCATTAAAGAGGGTATGCTGTTCCGGGGGTAACAGTGGGTTGTGCCGCAGCAGCACCGGAGGGAATTCCTTCAACTGGCCCATGGAGGCCCAGTAGCGGGACACCTCGGGCCTGAAACTACCTGGCAACGGGTGGAACAGGCGGGATGGTGGCCGGGACACAGGGACGATGTCCGCGAGTTCTGTGCAGGTTGTTTCGTGTGCGCTGCAAACAACCCTGACCCCCGCAGAAGGAAGGTCCCCATGGGACATGTCAGGAGGGTAGAGGGACCATGGCAGTCGATACAAGTCGACTACATCGGGCCCCTGCCCACCGCCCAGGGAGGCTATAAGTACTACCTAATCCTGCTGGACGTGTTTACCAAGTGGGTAGAGGCTTTTCCCTGCAGAACTGCCACAGCTCTGGGTACTGCCAGGATCCTAGTCCGGGAAGTGTTCTTGAGGTGGGGACTGCCACCATTTGTGGAGTCTGACCAAGGGAGTCACTTCACCGGACAGGTGATGCAGAGCACCCTGATGCTGCTGGGCATCGAAGGGAAATGGCACGTAGCCCACAACCGCCAGTCATCGGGGATCGTAGAGCGTATGAACAGGACCCTTAAGGAAAGGTTAAGAAAGGAAACGGTGGACTCGCCCCGTAAATGGGCCGAAGTCCTACCGTTGGCTTTGATGGGGATCCGAGCCAGCCAGTCTAAAAGCATTGGGTACTCCCCGTACGAGCTGATGACTGGCAGAGTTATGCGGACTCCCACCCATGTACTAGCCCCGGTGCTCACGGAGGGTCAGCTCAGGGAGGTAAACCAGGACAAGTTTGCCCAAAACCTTTTTGAGCACCTCAGGCAGGTCCATGAGCAGGCGGCCGGGAACATGGGAAGGCAGCATCAGAGCAACCGATTGCTGCTCGAGCCAAGGAAGCACCACGAGTTCGAGATAGGAGATCAGGTCATGGTAAGAAACTATGCCCAAGTAGGTAGTTTGGAACCACTGTACATGGGGCCCTACAGTATTGTAGACAAAGCCAGCCCCATGGTGTACACCGTGAAGATGCCCCGGCGTACGAAATGGTTCCACATCAACCAGTGCAAACTGTTTCAGCCTGAAAGGGGAAAACAGCCAGTCAGGGTAAGGTCTGAGCATAAAGATCCTCAGCCTGCAGCACGAGCGAGTTCACAGACCACACAGGCAGGCGCTGTGGCTTGCTTGAATGGAGGGGCCATCCAGCCCATCGATTGGGATATGCCCCCACTCATCTGGGATCCAGACGAGAGGGAGGGACTTGAGGGCAAAAACCCCGCCCCTAACCCAGGTGTAGAGAGGGAGGGACCTGAGGTCGAAAACCCCGCCCCGGACCCAGCCATGGGACCTGGGGGCGGAGACTCTCAGCTCGCAGCAGCAGGCTGTGAAAAGTTACCTACCCCCAGCCCAGGTTCTGGAGGGGCCAAGCCTGGGGGAGCAGCGGTTCGGCTAAAAGGCTCAGCGGCCAAGAAAGCCCCACCCACCAAAGCCCCCAGAAAGTCCCCGTGGATGCCCCAGCCGAGAAAGCCATGGTCACCAGCCCTCCAGTTCCCAAGGGCCGCCCCTCGAGCTAGGGAGCGGTCCAAGGACAGAGGTCCTCAGCCAGCAGCCTCGGGCTGCGAGGGACCAACCGTGAAGGACGGTGCGGTCATGCCGGGGGTAGCGGCGAGCTGCAGTCCGACCAGGGATTAGCTGGCCGCCCAGAGACAGGCGGCGGATGTATATAGCATAGTGTAAGTTTAAGTCTAATTAGGTGTAATTATTAAACTTAAGTTTGGGTGTTTAGCTTAGGTTAATTAACGTGATGGGTAGTTTGAATAATAAATCTGCTGAGAGTGTATATATTTGGGTCGAGGTCGCGGGGCCCGACCATGCCTCACCAAGCCAGAGAATCTCTTTGGGACCTAGCTGCATGTTTTTACATCTTTTTGCAGAAAGATGTTCGGGATGGACTGGATCGTGGTCCTATTCACCCTGATCGGGATAAGCGAGGAGAGGAGGGGAGACTTCAAAGACTCCCACATCTATGGGTGTTCTGGAGACAAGGCACCCCTTGCGATCGATGGGAGTGGCGAACGGGATGCGGAGGAGACCGCTGTTTACTTCCACGAGGGAAGGTGGCCAGGATGGTTGGGGTCCAATTCGTCTCAGTACTCCAGCCAAACCGGATTCACGTACGGGGAATCCTCCCTCCTGTGCCCCCGAGTGCGAGTCGTTTCCATGAGGGTCAGCATCACCGTTGGAAAGCGAATATGTTTAACATGCAAAGGACACATTCCACTGGACCGCCGGTGGTGGCTCTGAAAGTTGAGCAAGGACATAAGGAACCCCGAAGTCGAATGGGAACGCCTGGGGAATAACACCCATCGGACAATTACCTGGGCTCATGGAGGACTGAGTGTGTGTTGGGACAAGTGGTGGGAACCGGACAAAGGGATTTACATCTGTATGTGGGGTCAGAGACGGTCTGCCCCGCAGGCATATCCATTGTGTTCCACCGGCAGTGGCACTACACTGGGGAGGGGATAAGGTGGGATGCCAGCCTGCAGGTGTGTACAGTCCCATACACCCAGATCCCAGTCCACGCCACTGAACTTGTGCCATGCCCATGGCGCAGGCGGCAAGGTTATCCAGGGAAGATTGCCCCACCACCACCAAGGGACCAGTGAATGGATTGATACTAGTCCCCACCGATCAGATGCTGTACCAGGGGGTACACTACACGGTAGCCTCCGTGATTTTAAATCTCACGGAGGTAAATTTACCGGAGTGGTGCCCCAAAGAAACAGAGCAGTTATACCAGGCCCTATTAAAAGACTTGTTCCGAAAGTTTTACGAGTTCGATTTTGCCCATTTGGACAAGACCGAACTCTACACCACACGCCGGGAATTTTTGGGTAACCCAGGGAGACAAAGAAGGGATGTATGGAATGATGTTTTTACTGCGTTTAACACTGGGTCCTCTGTGATGACATAGAGCTGCAGACCCAGATAAATGGTTTAAAAACACAGTTAAAAGGATATTACTGGATGAGAACAAGGTAGTGGGCTCGGAGTTGCATGAGGACCAGGCCATGATGGTCCATTTAAGAGAGATTATAGCCGAGTTGGAAAAGCACACAAAGACGGTAAATGCTCTCATAAGGGAGGACAGAAATGCTTCTGACCAAGCTGCGCAGAATGAGGTGTGCATGTTATATGGGGCATGGTTACTGGGCGAGGGCCGCAGTAACCTGGAGGATTTAAAACAAGGTTTGGTCCCCTCCTGGATTAGCAACAAGCACCTCGCAGCCCTCCACCCTTTTGAGAAAATGTTGAGCCCGTGCCAACTCTGGCTAGCCTCCGAAGCCTATCCAGTCCCCGTGGATTGTGGGTGGTCCAATCACACAATCATGGGAGTAGTAGTTAGGATGCCGGTCATGGGTAGGACAGCCTGACCCGCATCGGTATACAGGGTAGAGAACATTGGAATCATTCAGGGGGATGCACACATTCGTTTCACAGTGGTCCCGCCTTACGTCATTAAGTGGGAGCACACTATGACAGGTACTGACCTCTCAGGATGCCGGAGCCGGGGAGCACACATAATCCTGTGCCCCCAGCACTTGAATGCCTTCTCAAGACCGCAGTGCGGGTTCAGAGCTGCTGACGCGAAGCCTATAAATTGCACCATGGAGGCAATGGCACAAGGCCATGTTCCCCCGCAGGTAGCATATATAGGGGGTGGGGCATACTGTGTCACCACCGGCGCATCCCACTACCAGCACGGACAGCACAGCTGGTGCCCGGTTAGTGACAGCAGTTTCTGTTTTATACCCAAGGCAGAAGTTCGAGTGGCCCAGGAGCGAATTGTCCCCATCCCTGAACCCTCCACTTTTCACCTCACTGTGAAGGAGAATTTTACGAACTTTCAGAAGTATGGAGCACACTTTGGCTATGAAATCCCCCCTCTCCCTGAACATTTGACCAAAATTCTAAAAGCCGTTATAGTTTCACAGAAACATTTCTACACTCTCGAGCAGAAAACAGTAGAGATCGGGACTAAGATATTGGATATTGTGACTCCACCCTGGTGGAACCTTTTCAATAATATAGAGGTGCCTTCGTGGGTCAGATTGGCTTCTCACATCCTCGTGGTTTGCCAGTTAGGAATAGTGCTGTATTTAGTTTGTATCCAGTGTAAGGGAAAAGGTCGGTGGTCAGAATTCCGAAACCAGAGCTTTTGGAAAGAACATTATGTAAAGGTGGAGGAAGATACGCCAGTTTAAGCCTTTTACCCTGTATTTCGACTAAAGAATTGTTGTTTCTTTGGGTTTGTTATTTTCAATTAAAGGTTTTTCTTTTGTTGTTTTCTTTTGCGACGCGGTTTAATAAAGATCTGTGTACCAAGTGGTGCAGGGGTGTAGAACCCCCTCCATGCTAGGATATGTGTGTAAAGCCTGTGATTTTACTCTTTGTATGCTGATGTACACTACATTTTCGCAGAATGGGAAGTGCATGTGTCGTGGGTATATTAGATAGATAATTACAGGGGTCTATGGAGGGTCAGAAAAATTTTGCTCACTTTGGAAAAGTATGATACTTCAAGCAAGTTTTAGTATCACAGGGAGGAATGTAAGATTCGCAACATTTGTGCATTTCCCCCGAAGGTTATTATTGATAAAAGGGACCCTGTGTGGACATTTCTTCTGAAATTAAAAAGGTACCCAAGATGGCGTCCGTGCCTCGTGGCAGAAAGCCTGCGGGTCTCCAAAATGGATTCTACAGCCCAGGCAGTTTGAGGGAAATGGAAACTAAGGCTGCAGGTTTTCTGTGAAAAGAACTTTATGATTTGAGACCCAGACAAACTGTGAATTATGTATTGGGCCGAATAGAGGCAGATCTGAATTCAATGAGGCCTACAGTTAAAGCCATCAAACAGTCTGCATACATAATCGGAAACAAATTAAACACAACCATCGAGGCTGGACAAGCCCATCAAGGACTTTCAGGACAATACAAGTCAATTATTGGGCCGGTAGATACAATTACCGACCATCTAAAAACCCGTCAGTATAGATTGCTACCATTATTTTAAATAGCCTGCCAAAAATAAAACAAAGAACTCACCTGATTTGGCGGCATATAAGGCTTTTTGACGAAGGTATAATTGAAGGCCCCCAGGTAGCAAGGGAGGTCGTTGGAAGAAGGAGAAGAAGACTGCTGCTCAGCTGCTGTCGGTATTGCCACTCCCCAGTCCTTCGGCCCCTCGCCCTCATGGCTGCCGCTCTTTCCCCCATACCGTGCTTACCCCCTGGCCTTTGCCCATGCCCCTCCAACTCCATCTGGACTCGCCCCGACAATGGGTCGGGCGAACACGGGCAATTCCGGCCAGGCGAAGCGGGACGCGATGAGGGGAGGAGGAAGGCCACCCGGGGAAGGCCAACTGAGGGTAGGCTTCGAATTATCGGGCCTGCAGCCTCAGCCGACCTGCGAGTATCTTCATGCAACCTCAAGCTGTCGGCGAAGAATCATCCCTGCAAGGTAAAAGTACCCAAGCAGAGACTGTAACTTTGGGTTACTCGAACCTGGACAACGCCCTTGCAGCACTCAGAGCCCACGTGATGACGGCAGGCTCCAGAGAGCACCAAGAGCAAACCCCGAACCCAACCGCTGTTTTGAGTCTAACAAACCCTTTTGGTTGGTGAGCATGAATTCTTACCCCTCATAGATTAACCTAGTTAGGTATAGGGGGGTGGGATAAGGATAAGGGGATTGTTAAGATAATTGTTTTCCCTCGATGTGCCGTGTGTTCCCCATTCCCTGTATAAGTATAGTATTATTATGACTCTCTTGTAATTTTTGCCTGTAGAAGTGTACACTGATAATTTTCCATAAGATTGTATCAAGTTTTTCCTCTTCAATAAAACCTTGGTTCTGTTTGCATCCAACCAACTGTCTACTCGAGTTTTCTCTGTATCGCTGCCTGTATCTAAGTCCGGTGTCCAGAACCCAGGGGGCGAGCGATTCGAACCGCTCAAGGAAGGTAGTCAGAGGCAAAGCTGACTGACCCGAACATGCCTGTGCACAAACCCCCTGCAAGTTGATAGTCAGCAATCCAATAGTGCTCCCGCCAGGTTTCATATTCATGTTTCCCACCAGGCGTGTTTCACGTAGGTAAAGGGTTAAATTCGCAAGGGCCTTTCAAAATAGGATTATAGAGGGCATTTAGTGCTTGTTAAGGGCCTTAACAACCAGTCTCGCCTGTTGGATGCGGGACGGAGTCGGAACCATCAGACACAACTGAGTTAAAATTGCTCGGAGTTGAGAACCAGGCTGGGGGGTGTCCCGCCCGCCAATATTTGCGATTTTAACCCCCCGCACGCCTCCAAGCCCGCCTCCATGGCTCAATGAAAATCGAGGCCAGTGAGTGAGTGATGCTGCCGGTTGTGCGGCTCAGGCTTCTTCATGGAGGCGGCGTAATTGCTGGATCCTGGGGACACAGATGTGGAAGCTATATGGGAATCGTGGTTGCATAATGCTGGGGTGTTGTGCTTCAGGTTATGTCTGAGTGAGTGAGAGTCAAAATGTGAGTGAGTGAGCAGGCAGAGAAGGAAAAACATGAGAAGCATGATATCATAGAATCATAGAATGGTTACAGCGCAGATAGAGGCCATTTGGCCCGTCGAGCCCATGCCCGCTCTCTGCAGCAGCACTTCAGCTAGTCTCATTACCCCGCCCTTTCCCCATAACCCAGCATTTTTCTCCTTCAGGTACTTGTCCAATTCCCTTTTGAAAGCCATGATTGAATCTGCCTCCACCGCCCTTTCAGGCAGTGCATTCCAGATCATAACCACTCGCTGCGTAAAAAAGTTTTTCCTCATGTCGCCTTTGGTTCTTCTGCCAATCATCTTAAATCTGTGTCCTCTGGTTCTTGACCCTTCCACCAATGGGAACTGTTTTTCTCTATCTACTCTGTCTAGACCCACATGATTTTGCACACCTCTATCAAATCTCTTCTCAACCTTCTCTGCTTTAAGGAGAACAAGCCCAATTTCTCTTGTCTATCCACGTAACTGAAGTCCCTCATCCCTGGAACCGTTCTTGTCAATCTTTTCTGCACCATCTCTAAGGCCTTCACATCTTTTCTAAAGTGCGGTGCCCAGAATTGGACATAATATTCCAGTTTCAGCCGAACCAGTGTTGTATAAAAGTTCATCATAACTTCCTTGCTTTTGTACTCTATGGCCCCGATTTTCGGCTTGTGTGGGGAATGGTCGGATGTCCCCGAATGTGGGGTTTCTGACACACATAAAAAAGTGTCAGCCAGCTCCACGCAATTTTCCCTCAAGTGGCCAATTAATTCCCAGCATGTGGGAAGCCTTGCTAATTGTCCAATTTGTGTCAGAAATCCCCACAGTATGATGTCATAATTCGTGGTGCTTTCAAGGTCCATAGCAAGCACTGTATCCTCTGAAGGCTTCCAAATGAACCATACAGGATGGCAGAGGAGCCTGCAGCAGCTGTGGGCAGTGCCAGACCCCGAGCTGCCTCCAAATTCGACGAGGCTTCACTGCAGGCATTATTGGGAGGTCCTCTTCCCTAGGTCAGGGAGGAAGAGGCCTCCCACTGAGACCAATGCTGCATGGATGCAGGTGTCAGCAGATGCCAACTCACTGGAAGTCACCAGAAGAACCCTGGCATTACATCTCTATCTCCTTCCTTTACTCCCCCATAGTACCATCCAGAGCCCCCGTCCTCACTGTGGTGGAGGAAGAGGCTGTGCAGCCAGACTCCTCAGAGGAAGCTCCAACCTCTGAGGGCGCAGCGTCAGCAGAAGTAAGCGCACCCAGCAACAGCGCAGACACTCACACTTCGGGGGGACCTTCGGGACATAGAGTAGTGTTGTCACCTGGTGTTTCACAGCTCACAAGTGAGCCTCAGCAGATTCTGGAGATGGGGACAGCAGTGGAGAGTCCTCGTCGGAGGGCGCAGGACTCTGCCAGCTCAGCTCAGCTGCGCTGCATGTCGACCCTCTGCCTCTGGGTCCATCCGCAAGAGAAGAGGTGATGGACCTCCATGCACAGATGCAGGAGTCTCTGGCAGGTTTTGTCTCCAGGGTCGCTGTGAGTGTGGAGCGAATGGAGGAATCCCAAGCGACCATGAGCAGAGCCTTTGTGGAGTCATTGGTGCATGAACGCATCACCATGGAAAGGTTGGCAACCTCCATGGAGGAGGTAACTCGCCAGGGTACGGAAAACATGGTGAGTGCACATAAGAGAATGACATCCCTTGAGGAGCGTTGGCCATCTGTTGAACAGAGAAACCAGATCCTCATGGAAGTCCTTCTGAGTAGGACTGCCAGTGCAGATACGGGTCCCCATGGCCCCCTAAAGCGCAGAAAGGTGCTCTCAAGCCACTTCCAAGCACTGGCCCCTTCTGGCCTGTGCAGCTTCAGGTGAGTGAGCAGCAGCCTGGTGCTCCTGGTGCTCATCATACTGTTCCTGGTTCTGCTGCTGCCACCTCTGCTGCTGGAGATCCTCTAATGGCAAGAAGGGAAGGAAAAAAAGGCGTCCCACGCTTCTCGTAGATGCCTCCGCTGAGGAAGCGCTGAGTGAAGGTGGCGAGAGGGGCTTCCCAGGAGATCGCATTGGAGAAGTATGTGAGGCTCCAACCTTCCACAGCTGTGCCTAAGCCTTGAAGAAGTAGCCCCAAACCTGCAACAACAAGGTCCTTCAACATACAAGTGCTGGCCCTTTAAATCGCAGCTTCTCCTTACCTGCAGCTGACAGCTAGCAAGCTTCACGCCAGCTCTCAGCAGCGGGGTTCCCCGCAGATGGGTTTCAGGTGGGGAAAGCCCCAAAGTCGCAATGGCACGGGAAAATCAACTTCAACAAGCAGATAATTGCTTGTTGGTGCTCCGACGACCAGTCCCGCCAGCGGCGGCCGGGACTGAAGTGGGGTGCGGGGAAACGGCGGTCCGAAAGTCGGATGGGGCAGAGAATCAGCGACCCACTTTTTCACCGATTTTCGGCCCCCGGCTGCATGAAAAGCCGCCCGACGGCGGCCAGAAAATCGGGGCCCATGTCTCTATTTATGAAGCCCAGGATCCCATATACTTTTTCAACCGCTTTCTCAACCTACCCGGCCACCTTCAACAATTTGTGCACATATACCCCCAGGTCTCGCTGTTCCTGCACCCCCTTTAGAATTGTATCCTTTACTTTATATTGCCTCTCCTCACTCTTCCTACCAAAATGTATCACTTCGCACTTTTCTGCGGTAAATTTCATCTGTCACGTGTCCGCCCATTCCACCAGACTGTCCTCTTGAAGCATATCACTATCCTCCTCACTGTTCACTATACTTCCAAGTTTTGTGCCATCTGCAAATTTTGAAATTGTGCCCTATACACCCAAGTCTAAGTCATTAATATATATCAAGAAAAGCAGTGGTCCTAGTACCGACCCCTGGGGAACACCACTGTGTACCTTCCTCCAGTCCGATAAACAACCATTTACCACCACTCTCTGTTTCCTGTCACTTAGCCAATTTCGTATCCATGCTGCCACTATCCCTTTTATTCCATGGGCTTCAAATTTGCTGGCAAGCCTATTATGTGGCATTGTATCAAACACCTTTTGAAAGTCCATGTACACCACATTGCCCTCATCAACCCTTTCTGTTACCTCATCAAAAAACTCAAGCAAGTTAGTTAAACACGATTTTCCTTTAACAAATCCATGCTGGCTTTCCTTAATTAATCCTGTAGTTGCTGGGTTTATCCTTACACCCTTTTTTGAACAAGGGTGGAACGTTTGCAATTCTCCAGTCCTCTGGCACCACCCCCGTATCTAAGGAGGATTGGAAGATTATTGCCAGTACCTCCACAATTTCCATCTTTACTTCCCTCAGCATCCTAGGATGCGTCCCCTCCAGTCCTGGTGACTTACCTACTTTAAGTACAGCCAGCCTTTCTGGTACCTCCTCTTTATAATTTTTTATCCCATCCTGTATCTTAACTACCTCCTCTTTCACTATGGCTTTGGCAGCATCTTCTTCCTTGTTAAAGACAGATGCAAAATATTCATTTAGTACCTTCGCCATGCCCTCCGCTTCCATGTGTAGGTCTCCATGTTGGTTCTTAATCGACCCCACCCCTCCTCTTACTACCCATTTACTTTTTATATGCCTATAGAAGCCTTTGGATTCCCTTTTATATTAGCTACCAATCTATTCTCATGCTCCCTTTTTGCCCCTCTTATTTCCTCTTTCACTTCCCCTCTTAACTTTTTATATTCAGTCTGGTTCTCACTTGTATTCTTAACCTAGCATCTGTCATACGCCCCCTTTATCTGCTTCATCTTACTCACTATCTCTTTCATCATCCAGGGAGCTCTGGCTTTGGTTGCCCTATCTTTCCCCCTCGTGAGAATGTACCTCGACTGTACCCAAACCATCTCCTCTTTAAATGCAGCCCATTGTTCGATTATTAGCTCAGCTCTCTAGGTTTACTCTGTCCCAATCCCACTATGTTCTCAATCCCTAGGATTTCCAATGTGGCCTCCTCAAGCAGAGTAAAGGTTCCCCCTTCAGTTCTGGTGTGCTCTTTCTAAGGTGCTGCAAATGTCAGGAGCACATTCAATAACATCCAAGAGGCCACGGTGCAGCCTATCATGTATGTGAGGTCATGAACCTGTATTACGCAGCTAGGTTTTGTCAAAAGCCCGTTTTAAGATGTCAATGTGCCAAAAGTTTCAGTGATAATTTGCAGCCTGAACTTCTGTCCTGCTGCAGTAAGGGTGTCCATGATATGCATTTCAAAGGCTCGAAGGAGCACTTTTGGACAGATAATGCAGTCCCAATGCAGATGTATCAGGAACGTGTGCATCAGGCACTGTGCAAACATTGGGAGAAAATGACCTTGCATCATAACTTGATGGCATCTAATTTGCATATTGATGAGGTGCTCCTAACATTTGGAGCATGGCAGGAGGGACAATGGAAGGGAATATGAAGCCTATTAATGGGCACTAATGGCTATTGAAAGCCTACCCTTAAAAGCGGTGCCAGTTTATGGGGAACAATAAATGAAAGGATCATAGAATCTTGAGGCACAGAAGGAGGTCATCGGTCCATCGTGCCTGTGTTGGCTCTTTGAAAGAGCTGTCCAATTAGACTCGGTCCCTTGCTGTTTCTCCCTAGTCCTGCAATGTCTTTCCTTTTCAAATATAAATACAATAACCTTCTGAAATTTCCAGCACATTTTCGGTCAATAATGGCTTGGGAAAGGACAGCTTCATACAGATTAGACTCAGGAGGGCAAGAAAAGGTAGGATCTATCAACAGAAGAAGACTACCCAGCAGGAAAAATGTAAGAAGTCACACAACACCAGGTTATAGTCCAACAGTTTTATTTGAAATCACAAGCTTTCGGAGCGCTGCTCTTTCATCAGGTGAAGTGGAGAGATGCATAAATACACAGCTTATATAGTCAGAGAATAATGCAAGATGATTACAAGTGACCTTTCTAACTGCCATTTATCACACCTCGGCAGAGAGATAATCACAGCAATCAAAGGTGTGAATGGTGTCCAAACAGGATAGTCAGGAAAACATTACATCAAAGAACAATGAGGTGGGGTCACAAGGGATCAAATGTTGCAGATGCTGGGGTCTGTATGAAAAAAAAACAGACAAAAAAACATTTTTTTTTGCTGGAAATCACAGCAGATCCGGCCGCATCTGTGTAGAGAGAACAAGCCAATGACGACTCGAGTCTGGTGGGGTTACATGTAGCATGACATGAACCACCCAGCAGGAAAGGTAAGATGCTCTTACTGCTCTCCCTTGATGTCATTGACCAGGAGGGGCTTCATAAGTCTCCTGACAAGATCGAAGCTGCTGTGAAGGCTCCCGCTCCGGATAATGTATCCCAATTGAGGTCGTTTCTAGGGTTGATTAACTATTACCATAAGTTTCTGCCAAATTTATCCACGGTGCTGCACCCGCTGAACGCTCTTTTACAGAAGGGAGTACCATGGAAGTGGAGCGAGGGCTGTAAGAGGGCCTTTCGCGAAAGCAAGGCATTGATCACCTCAGAGGAAGTGTTGGCTCACTTCAACCCAACGCTGCCTATTCGTTTGGCTTGTGATGCTTCTCCATGTGGTATTGGGGCAGTACTGTCACACAAGTTGCCAAATGGCCAGGAGAGACCAGTTGCGTTCGCATCCAGATCATTGACCTCCGCTGAGCGCAACTATGCTCAGATCGATAGGGAGGCTCTCAGCCTTGTGTGGGGAGTAAAGAAGTTTAATCATTACCTGCAGGGCCAAAAGTTTACGCTTCTGACAGACCACCAGCCGTTGGTATCCATTTTTAACCCTAAGAAGGGTGTTTCGGTGATGACAGCACAGAGACTCCAGAGATGGTCCCTTTTCCTAGGGGCACATCAATATCAGATAGAATTCAAAGGTACAAAGCAGCATGGTAATGCTGATGGGCTGTCGCGCCTGCCACTACCTACAGAGGAGGAGGCACCGATGGTTGACCCTGTTGAGTTATTTCACTCGACCATCATCGAATGTTTACCAGTCACCAATGCAAGTATTGAAAGAGAAACCAGGAATGACTCGACACTGTCCAGGGTCTACGAAGTGACAGTGAAGGGAGGGCCAGCACACGGTGATCCACTGTTACCGGCATTCTCAGCAAGACGAGAACAGCTGTCCGTCTGTCAAGGAACATTGATGTATGGAACAAGGGTGATTATTCCTCCTAAGTTAAGAGAGAGAGTTCTAAAGGAACTGCATGAAGGTCATCTGGGGGGAGTCAAGATGAAAAGCCTTGCTAGGGCTTATGTGTGGTGGCCGGGTATCGACCAACAGATAGAGGAGCTGACGAATAGCTGCTCAGGGTGCCAAAAAGTGCAAAATGCACCTCCGATTGCACCGCTGCATCCATGAGAATGGCCTTCAACCCCATGGCAACGTGTACATATTGACTTTGCTGGTCCTTTCATGGACTCCATGTTTTTAATTGTGGTGGACGCACATTCTAAATGGCCAGAAGTGATTAAGATGACTACCACTACCTCGGAAAAGACGATCGCGGTGTTAAGAACGATATTTGCAAGAAATGGATTGCCAGAACAAATATGTTCAGATAACGGACCGCAGTTCGTGTCAGAAGAATTCCAGAGATTCATGAAGAAGAATGGGGTGAAACATTATACATCTGCCCCATATCATCCGGCTACAAACGGGTTGGCCGAGAGATTTGTACAAACGTTCAAAAAAGTGATAAAGGCCATGAGCGAAGATCAGATTCCACTACAACACAAGGTGGACAAATTCCTACTGGCATATCGAAACGCCACCCATGCAGTGACAAACCAAAGTCCTGCCATGATGTTCTATAACAGAAGGTTGCGGTCCAGGTTGGACTTGTTAAAACCAAATGTGCGGAGGGAAGTTGAAAACAAACAGTTCCAGCATATAAATAACAAGACCACTCGGAGTTTCGAAATAGGACAACCAGTGTTAGCCCGGGATTATAAAAACAAGAAATGGCAATCTGGAACAATTCGGGCCAGACAAGGACCCCTGATGTACACGGTAGATGTTGGTGAAAATGTAATACGGCGTCATGCTGACCAACTGGTAGAATCGGGAACAAGGGTCGAACCCATGGTTACGGCAGAGACAACCGTGGAAGAAGTTAGTGAACCTGAAGCATCTACCTCAGAAGTGAATGTACCTGATGATGATGTCCAATCCATAAGAGACCAACTAGATGAGTCACCCCAACAACGAGAATCAGAGACCCCTGAAAGGCGTTATCCAACTCGAATCAGGAGGCCTCCTCAGAGACTGAATCTTTGAACTGTTTTGCATGAAGTTGTATATATGTTATTATGTTATGTTAAATGGGGATATAACTGTTAAGCTAAAAAGGGAGGATTGTGGTGTATGTAACCTGTTCCACCTTAAGAGAACTACTTTAAGAGATGTACTACTTTCTCTTGGCTGCTGTATACTGTAATAACGGTGGTGACCACACCGGTATATAAGTGTTGTGTAAGGATTTGCTGGGCAGTTCAGCCCTGACCTCCGAATAGTAAAGACCTGTTAAAAGTTATTCTTGTTGTCTGTGTCCAGTGATTGATCCTAAACATAACTGGGACACACAGACTCAACAGGTGAGACTAGAACTAGGGGTCATAATCTAAGAATAAGGGGCTGCCCTTTCAAAACTGAGATGAGGAGAAACAACTTCACTCAGAGGGTAGTAAATCTATGGAATTTGCTACCCCAGAGAGCAGTGGAAGCTGCGACATTAAATAAATTTAAAATGGAGATAGACAGTTTCCTAGCAGATAAGGGAATTAGGGGTTACGGGGAGAGGGCAGGGAAGTGGACGTGAGTCTAGATTCGGATCAGCCATGATCCTATTGAATGGCGGAGCAGGCCCGAGGGGCCGTATGGCCTACTCCTGCTCCTACTTCTTATGTTCTTATGTTCTTATGAGGGTAGGGTGTGCCCTGGAATACCAAACATGGCAGCCCTCATTTTCCCCACTTCTTGAAGAGGCGCCTCTCTTACTGCATCTGCATATCTGTGCACTCTATCCATTATAATTGTAGATAAATTAAAACATCTACTTGATGTTTTCCTGCCCATTAAACAGGTGCTTTAAATAGGGGCTGCAGTGCCAAACATCACACCTCTGCATTGGTGGGCAACCTATGACTGGTGGACACCCCACCAAAAGCTCACCTTGAACTAGAATTGAGGCAGGAACCCACTGGCAGTGTGGGAATGGCCATGTGCAACTTAGCTGGGTGCAAAGTCTGGTGTACATTGCCCCCTCTGCCAGCAGTAAATCCAACCCATTATCATATTTAAGCACAGTTTAGTTCAAACCCTTTATTTTCCAGTATCCATATTTATTACAATACTAGAAAATCTTAGGTGGCATCACTCCCAGTGAGTGAGTGGATACGCTATAGTGTGACACTAAAGTGCAACAGGAAGTGCTCACTGACATAAGATGTTCGATATATTGGGCTAGAAATTGTGGTCGGATGCATACCTCCGGAGTACCTTTGACTCGCAAAACCTTTACAAACCTACCTCCAGGCGCCCAGGCTGCGTAGAGTTGTGGGGCCGGGCCTCCAGGCATACGCCAGCGTAAAGGCCCATGGATCTCAGGGATGCAGGCAGTGCGGCAGTATTCCTGGAATCATGTGGGGTCGGTCCTCCAATCACAAAGAAGAATTCCATTGCAATCATTTACAAAGGCAATCCCCTAATGAATTGCAATGGAATTCTTCTTTGTTGGAATAAACGGGTCGTTTTCCGAGTGGCAGGCAGTGACTAGTGGGGTACTGCAAGGATCGATCCTAGGGCCCCAGCTGTTCACAATATATATTAATGATCTGAACGAGGGAATTGGATGTAATATCTCCAAATTTGCAGATGACACAAAGCAGGGTGGGAGGGTATGCTGTGAGGAGGATGTCGTGAAACTCCAGTATGATTTGGACAGGTTGGGTGATTGGGCAGAAACATGGCAAATGCACTATAATGTGGATAAATGTGAGGTTATCCACTTTGGTGGCAAAAACAGGAAGGCAGATTATTATTTGAATGGCAATAGATTGGGAGAAGGGGAAGTGCAAAGAGACCTGGGTGTTCTTGTGCACCAGTCGCTGAAGGTAAGCATGCAGGTGCAGCAGGCGGTTAAGAAGGCAAATGGCATGTTGGCCTTCGTAGCAAGAGGGTTCGAGTACAGGAACAAGGATGTCTTGCTACAGTTGTACAGGGCCTTGGTGAGACCGCACCTTGAGTATTGTGTGCAGTTTTGGTCGCCTTACCTGAGGAAGGACGTTTTTGCCATGGAAGGAGTGCAGCGAAGATTCACCAGGCTGACACCTGGGATGGCAGGAATGACTTATGAGGAGAGATTGTGTCGATTGGGCTTATACTCACTGGAGTTTAGAAGATTGAGAGGGGATCTCATCGAAACCTATAAAATTCTGTCAGGCCTGGACAGACTAGATGCAGGAAGGATGTTTATGATGGCCGGGGAGTCCAGAACCAGGGGTCACAGTCTAAGGATAAGGAGTAAGCCATTTAGGACTGAAATGAGGAGGAATTTCTTCACCCAGAGAGTGGTGAACCTGTGGAATTCTCTGCCACAGAGGGCGGTGGAGGCCAGTTCATTAAATATATTCAAGAAAGAGTTGGATATATTTCTTAAGGCTAAAGGGATCAAGGGATATGGGGAGAAGGCAGGGACAGGGTACTGAATTTGGATGATCAGCCATGATCTCATTGAATGGCGGAGCAGGCTCGAAGGGCCGAATGGCCTACTCCTGCTCCTATCTTCTATGTTTCTATGTTTCTATGAATCCCCAAATACTTATACAATGTACATAATTCTAATAAATATAAATGTACAGAATTGCAATTTTATTCCTAAATCTCTTCATTGCACCAACCTCAATAAAAAATTAATTTTTTGATAAATAATTTCAAACATCATTTAAAGTGCATGTGCATAATTTTTTATTTTTAAATGTCTAATTTAAGGCTTATGTATACCCTTACGCTGATGAAAGCAGGCCCTATGCTTGCTTTTACCAGCCGTAAGAGTTTTGTGGCCAATTGCTGGGCAGTTATTTGGCAAATAGTCCAACTCTGCACCAGCAATACTGAATTTCTATGTGGTTCGGATGATCAAATACTCTTATGCCATCAGGGAGATCACAATTTCAGGCCCATTATAAATTTGATACTGTGCTATTATTTTCTAATATTCTGATTTGTTTTAAATTGTTTCAGTGGAAAGCACATTAATCTGTGTTCTTTATTATTTTGCAACGTTCTTCATCTTGTCCCATTGATACAGACTTAGACGGGAGTCCACAATTGGGCTTACCTTCATTGTTTGTGACCCTAGACAATTAGTATCATAGATATTTGACCTTAGAGGGCAACAGTTTCACGCCAGATCCTCTCCTTAGTAAACATCCACACATTCACATTTTCAAGGGACAGCAATCAGAAGATAGAACTCATGTAATGTAGGAAACACAGCAGCCAATTTGCATACAGTAAGGTCCCACAAACAGCAATGTGATAATGACCAGATAATCTGTTTTAGTTATGTTGGTTGAGGGATAACTATTGGCCAGGACACCGGGAGAACTTCCTTGCTCTTCTTCGAATAGTGCCATGGGATCTTTTACATCCATCTGAGAGGTCAGACAGGGTTGAGGTTTAATGACTCATCCAAATCACAACACCTCCAACAGTGCAGCACTCCCTCTGTACTGCACTGGAGCATCAGCCTAAATTTTGTGCTCAAGGCTCTGGAGTGGGACTTGAACCCACAACCTTCTGACTCAGAAAGTGCTGAGTCATGGTTGGCACCAAATAAAATGTGGCAAGCCAGTCTGAGAAAAAAAATGAACCGCTACATCATATTTTGTGAAGGAATGAGGAAATGTTAATGTAAGAAAAGGTGGCGAGATAGTCGCATAAAAAAATGATTGTACTTGGCCCAGTTATATTTCCATGTGAGTCACCAAATATTCTAAATAGCAGCTGGTACCTACAATCTTTCACAGGCTCCCAATAAATGACCCACATGCAGGTAATGAAGAGAAATTACTACTTAGACAGAAGCAGGAAGACACTCATTAATCTGTCACCTTCAACAAATATTCACTGTAATCATAATGGCACCCACACAAAAAACAATCCCACACATGATGGGTGACCCAAAATTACTGCACAGTTTTATCTGTCAAAAATGACAAGCTTTGTTAATTGTGTGGATGAATACTAGTTTGGACCTGAATGGAATATTATCCATTCCTTTTTGAATTGTTTTCATTGCCGAAGCTTAGTTGTGCATCATAATTTTGGGCCTGTGTCCAATTCAAGCCGAGAACAGTTGAAAGTCCCAGGTGGGAGGAACTGTGCTGCAAAATAAAGGGGTACACTAAACATCAGACTCAGGTTACAGAGGACTTCATTGAAATGCTAAGTTTGGACAAGGTCATATAGCTGGAGGTCAAGGTAAGTGCTGCCCAGCACTGTGGGTGGATAAACATAGCAACCTTACACCACCCCATATCTGGGTCTCCACTTTCACTGATTATGGCTATTAAACAGGTGATTATCTCTGTAGTTCCAGTGCTCTACCTGTAAATTAACTAGCAACAAACCCTGACCTTTCAGCTACACTTGATGTGTGTGGCCACCGAAACGCTTAGTCAAATAGCTGCAGTGTTGACATTTTGGCATTAATTCCATGAAACATAAACTGGTAAATCAGACAATGAGCTTTGCCTGCTTTGAAACATTCAACATATATAATATTGATCCTTGGGATAAACCATCATGTTCTCAATAAATTCACTCAGCTTGTGATTTAACTGCAGTCATGAGGTTACACAACTACTACAATTCTGAGCTTAGCTAGAAATGTATCTCTTTTTCTCATAAGAGGACTATTGTTGAAAACACGGTTTAAATTCTGATAACTTGATTCTGCACTACAATCTCTGCGTTCTTTTCTGGATTCAAACAGATCAGGGATGGAGGCTACTGTTGTGATCATGGCTCTTATATCTTATGCAGGTCTTTGCTGCTTGTGGACTGGTGTAAGTAATGCTCACAAACAACAGACTGCATACTCATTGGGTGTACTTTATGGGTGTTAAGGACTGCAAAGAATGCGATTCAGAACAAAAGAGAAACTCCATGTAATTTTACATAGTTTCTAAACAAAAACGACCAACTATACACTTAACTGGGAACCCCCATGTCAACATAAGGCCACCAACACCCACTGAGTGGCCTGTTCTGCAATAGTAAGATAACTAGAAAAATTTATCTCAGTTATTAGCCTCTGTATTCCACTTGTAATTCTTTTGCTTGAAAGTGACGTAACTCATATTTTTACCCTTCAGATACACAAGTATAGGTCTTTAATGCTGTTACAAATCCACAGGTCTACATCAGATATTCTTCAGGTTGAGCATCACCAATTACACTTGTACGTATACCTCACCTCCCATACAACCTGGAGTGCACCTAGCGTGATGCAAGGATCGTAACAATAGATACCTCTTTGTGTGTACTGGAAGTCCTGATCTCATACAGGTTGCCAAATGCTCTCCACTGTCTTTTTGGAAGGCAGACTGAAAGTAATCTAGTGAAACAGGGCTAATTATGAACAAATAAGCTGGTTTATTTTACATGAAATATATGAATGCACAGAACATAGTTTTTGTAGCAAGCTTCATCCATGTTCTATCATCCCCTCATATTACAAAATAGCAAAATATGAGGCTCTGCCCCTGTTATGGGCTAAACTCAATCACAACTTTGCAGTCCCTGAACTAACTCTCATTAAAGAAAGACTTGCATTCTATAGCACCTTTCATGACCTCAGAACGTCCCAAAGCACTTTACAGCCAATGGAGTACTTTTGAAGTGTAGTCATTGTTGTAATATAGGAAACACAGCAGCCAATTTGCATGCAGCAAGATCCCATGAACAGCAATGTGACAATGACCAGATAATCTGTTTTAATGCTGTTGAATGAGGGATAACTATTGACCAGGACACCAGGGATAACTAGCCTGCTTTTCCTCGAATAGTGTTATCTGTTAAGTTCAATTGAGATGGCAGACGTGGCCTCGGTTTAACATCTCATTCAGAAGACGGCACACCTGACATTGCAGCACTTCCTCAATAATGCACTGGAGTGTCAGCCTAGATTTTGAGCTCAAGTCCCAACTCCAGGGACTTGAACCTTCAGACTCAGAGGCGAGAGAGCTATCATTGAGCCAGGGCTGGCACACTTACAAGTCATTTATGTGCATAATTCAGCCTGGAGTCATTCAGCCTCCCTCTGTCTATGTTGGCTCAGACCCAGCCTGCCCTGTATTAACTTCTCCAGAGAGAGATAGGGAGGTAAAGGCTGACCTCTGACACCCCTCTGTTGCGTGTGTCAAAGATTGGCTCGCTAAGCTGCCAATCAATGTTACTAGCTTGAATGAATCCCCCATTGGTGTGGACACTCATGTAACTACATTGTCAGTTCAAAAAAGCCATCCCTGTCAGGCGCACTGAATCAACAAAAAAAATTCTAACTCCAGGGTGTGAATTGCTCTGGGATGTGCTCACTGACTTCAAAATTCCTCAAATTCGTGCAACATATGAAAGTACACAATTTAGACAATTTAGGCGCATGGGAACACCACCACCTCCAAGTTCCCCTCCATGTCACACACCATCCTGACTTTGAAGTATATCGCTGATCCCTCATTGTCGCTGGGTCAAAATCCTGAACTCCCTACCTAACAGCACTGTGGGAGTACCTTCACCACACGGACTGCAGTGGTTCAAGGCGGCGGCTCACTACCACCATCTCAAGGGCAATTAGGGATGGGCAATAAATGCTGGAGTTGCCAGCGATGCCCACATCCCATAAACAAATAAAAAAAGTGACACCTGCACAGCGACAGGGGTTGGAGGAGGTTGGGCAAGTAAAAGAGTGACTCCCGATCATTGTATCGCTGCAGCAGTTTTCACGAGATTGGCGGCAGGAAGGGTTTGGCGCCAGAAATTGTTGGGCCTCAAACGATGTGACTGGCTAATGCTATGTGTGGATTATTTCTTCTGGTTTCCTTGTCGCAGTGCCTTGGAGTTCACAGGGCCCCATATATGGCTGGGGCCCCATGACTGGCTTGGAGCCCTGGGCACAGGTCTCATAGGCCCCTGTATGAATCTGTCCCTCCGTGTATCTCTAGGAGTTAACCCTTTCTCAGCTAAACCTGACCTTACATTAGCAGCAATAATATAAATTAAACCAAAATCCCTCTAAGACAAATAGGTAAATATCCCATAATGTTACAGAGAGTTATGGAGAAATTAGATACAGAGGGGGAGAAATTCCCTTCGAGGGCCCTTTGGGGTGCTAAGTGAAAAATGTTTGGAAAGTTAGCGCTGGCACTAACCTTTTCAAACATTTGTTAAATTCCCTCTTTATGCTCCAAGAGAGAAGTGGAGCGCTAAATCAAGCATCTGCGTTTTTCTTTTTGACCTGCCGCCCACTGCACCACACGAGCAGTCGGCCTCACTGTTCGCAACCCCGGTAGCAGTCGGTAACATCGCCCAGCGCTGCTGCGGGGCGCGAGTGCAAATTTTTCTCCCGAGGCGCTAATGAGGCGCTGTGCCCAGAGATAACGTCATGCTCTCCGGGCGCAGAAGATCGGGGCGATACCCGGTAACGCCGCCACTAACCACCCGTGGAATTTCACGGTAGGTGCGGTTATCGGAGGCGCAAATGAGGGGAATTTCACTCCCATAAAGTCCTTCTATCAGATACAGGATTTGAGTACTAGGGAACACAATTTAAAGTTAAGGATACCAAAAGAAAGTAAGAAATTATGGCAGCAACATTTGGTAGCAAGATGATAGATGGACCAATGGTTTACTCCTGCCCAAAATGTTACTATGGGTTACAAAAGTTCACATTCTAACCTGATTTCCACCTGCATACAGAAATCCAATTTGCAAATGTGCACAATATTCCAATATGTGCAGAAAATAGAGGATGTCCACAACAGCAAGGAGACTGCCACCCAATAGATTCATCCCTCTGCCCCAAAATGTTCCATTATGGACACTGGCTAAACTCCAGTTCGGACACTAACAGGCTCACTTTCTCCAAACCATTTATCCATTTTTTTAAAATAATTTCTCTCCCATTGCCAATATACACAGTTAAAATTTGTCTCTCCAAGACAAAACAGAATGGGGGAGGAATTGGGCTCTGTAGTGCCCATTTTTTAGGTGCTATGCGGCCTCCTAACGCTCAAAAATGGAGTCCGAAATTCTGACGGGATCTGTGCCAGATGTCATCTTGGTAAAGGGGTTTGTGTACGCGTGCGCCTAACAACAACCTGCATCATGCAGAGCAGGGAGATAAAGACATCAATTAGTGTGCAATGCTGATTTGACACCAGCGCTGTCATTTTCAAATGCCCACTCTAGCCTATAACCTGTCACAACCTTGCACAGCTGAACATGATGTTAAAAGGCATGAAGGGCCCCTTAACAGCGTTACTTAAATGGATCATGAACTACTTACAGGATAGTTGCTGGATTAGTTCTTCTAGCTGCTGGTGAAATTGTACGCATATTTGGAGCTTTCCACTACTTAACCAAAGTTTCAATAGTATACAGGGAGTGGTCTGGCTGGTGCTGAAGTACCTTTTTGTTCATTTAAAAGCCTGTGCTGAAACAAGCTGTTACATCATTATATTATCACATCATTAAATGGAACTACTTGCTACATTGTTATATGGAACTACTTTCGTTAGTGCATTTATACTGCTATGTGGCACACTGTGTCAGGCAGTGCACAGTGCAAGGTCGGACATCTTGTATCACTCCGCACCATGCGGCAGCAACATCATGAAAGCACTGAGTAAAAGCTGTAAACTAAAATGAGTTAAAAGTGTCTGTATTACATAGTAATAAGAACACAAGGGGACATAACATGGTGGCAGCGGTATAAGTGAGTACAACTTGTGCCATACGAACTATGAATAAGGCGAAAAGTGAATATATGAGCTGATCGTGAGTGCTGGTGTCTGCGTGATTGAGCATGAATCGTACGGGCAACTAAGATGGTGGCTTCCACGGCACTGACTGCGCAAATACAACCCCTCATGAACTTGGAAGCCAATGATATAGTAGAGGCATTCCGCAAGTTCAAACAGAAATGTGACCTTACACTCAAAAGCTTCCTGAAGGGTACTGCCGATGAGGAAAAGGTTAGTTACATTCTGTTGTGGGCAGGAGAAAAAGGTCTAGACTTCTTCGCTGCACAGGATCTCCAAACAACGCTATACACCAGATACATCGACGACATTTTCTTCCTATGGACCCACGGCGAAGAATCACTGAAAAGACTACACGATAACATCAACAAGTTCCATCCCACCATCAAACTCACCATGGACTACTCCTCAGAATCGGTCTCATTCCTGGACACACGAATCTCCATCAAAGACGGACACCTCAGCACTTCACTCTACCGCAAGCCCACGGACAACCTCACGATGCTTCACTTCTCCAGCTTCCACCCTAACCACGTTAAAGAAGCCATCCCCTATGGACAAGCCCTGCGAATACACAGGATCTGCTCAGACGAGGAGGAACGCGATGGACACCTACAGACACTGAAAGACGCCCTTGTAAGAACGGGATATGACGCTCGACTCGTCGATCGACAGTTCCGACGGGCCACAGCGAAAAATCGCATAGACCTCCTCAGAAGACAAACACGGGACACAAGCAACAGAGTACCCTTTGTCGTCCAGTACTTCCCCGGAGCGGAGAAACTACGCCATGTTCTTCGCAGCCTTCAACATGTCATCGATGATGACGAACACCTCGCTAAGGCCATCCCCACGCCTCCACTACTCGCTTTCAAACAGCCGCCTAACCTCAAACAGACCATCGTTCACAGCAAATTACCCAGCTTTCAGGAGAACAGCGACCACGACACCACACAACCCTGCCACAGCAACCTCTGCAAGGCATGCCAGATCATCAACACAGATACCATCATCACACGTGAGGACACCACCCACCAGGTACATGGTACATACTCATGTGACTCGGCCAACGTTGTCTACCTCATACGTTGCAGGAAAGGATGCCCCGGAGCATGGTACATCGGCTAGACCATGCAGACACTGCGACAACGGATGAACGGACACCGCGCAACAATCACCAGGCAGGAGTGTTCCCTTCCAGTCGGGGAACACTTCAGCAGTCAAGGACATTCAGCCTCCGATCTTCGGGTAAGCATTCTCCAAGGCGGCCTTCGAGACACACGACAACGCAAAATCGTCGAGCAGAAACTGATAGCCAAGTTCCGCACCCATGAGGACTGCCTCAACCGAGATCTTGGGTTCATGTCACACTACATGTAACCCCACCTGACGCAGGGTCATCCAGACTCGAGTCGACATTGGCTTGTTCTCTCTACACAGATGCGGCCGGACCTGCTGTGATTTCCAGCCAAAAAAAATGTTTTTTGTCTGTTTTTTTGTTTTTCATACAGACCCCAGCATCTGCAATATTTGACCCCTTGTGACCCCACCTCATTGTTCTTTGATGTAATGTTTCCCTGACAGACCTGTTTGGACACCATTCACACCTTTGACTGCTGTGATTATCTCTCTGCCGAGGTGTGATAAATGGCAGCTGGAAAGGTTACCTGTAAACATCTGACATGATTCTCTGACTATATAAGCTGTGTCTTTATGCATTTCTCCACTTCACCTGAAGAAGGAGCAGCGCTCCGAAAGCTTGTGATTTCAAATAAAGCTGTTGGACTATAACCTGGTGTTGTGTGACTTCTTAGATTTGTATAATAGCTGGAGTTTGACTGAAGAGGAAAAGGAAAATCCTGTGACAATCTTTAAGAAATTCAGCAACCATCTAGAGCCTAAATCCAATCACCGTATACACAGATACAAATTCCAGAGCCTACGACAGGAACTCGGCTGAGAAATGAAGCCAGCAAGTGTGCATTTAAGGAAATGGAGGAAAGGCTTGTGGACCAGCTGATATGGGGGTCAGCACATGCAGAGGTCCAAAAAGCCCTGATAGGGAAAGAAAAGCCCGAAATAACAGAGGCTATAGATACTGCGAGAGCTCATGAAGCCATGAAGCAGCAAATGAGAATGCTGATTTCTCAAACGGCTGACATGCGGACGGCTTCTGAGACAGACAACAGAGTGGATACAGTGAGAGAAAAATACAACACACACAGACATGCACATGACAATGGGAGAAACATGTGCAGTAACTTTGGAAGACCGCATGATTAATCAGACAGGAGAAAATGTCCAGCATATGGAACAAGCTGCAATGCATGTGGCAAACTAAACCACTGGGAAAAGAGGTGTAGAACGAAGAAAAAAGGAACATACATCAAAAACAAAGGCAGACAGCAGAACCAGAGAAAGAAACACAATATCCATGCCATGGATGAGCAGGATGATGATGATTATGGTCATGACAATACACTAAACATCAAAACCATAAAGGTACAGCTTCACGAGATGTCCAGAGCAGAAAATACTCCGAGGAGAGAATTGCACACCATCATCCAAATCAAAAAGAGGATCAAAGGTCAGCCCACAACTCTTATGTTCATTAATAAATAGACATTCTTATTATGAACACAGCTAGCTTTTGCTAGTTACTTTATTGAGCACATGTAGACTGGTACAGTATCTGTAGAGGCTTCCATCTTGACTGTTGCCTTGTGGGTCGCCAATGCCTCATGGGTAATGTAGTCTTAATATATATATACAGCTGGGTAGTGTAGTCTTATATACAGCTCTACACAGCTCTACAGCTCCACCTAGTGTCCACTATAGAATGACATGTTATTGATCATTACATCCCCCTTTCTTTGAGGTTTAACAAAATCAATATCAATCAACTTTCAAGAAAACAATAAAGATAATATCAGTAACACTTTTGTTAGTGCTCTATAAACATAAACATTTTCAAAACAGTCAACACAATTTCAAAGCTTTACATTGTACTCAAAGATTAGGGGCTAGATTTTCAGTATAGACAGTTTTGGGGCGCTAACCTTAGCGCCCGCCCGAAGTTAGCGCCCGCCCCAAAGTAGCGCCCCGTTGCCGGAAATTCAGTGGCTTCGCCCTAAGAGGTTGGTGGAGTGCTAAAAGAGGCGTTCCACTACTATCTTTAGGCGCTAAGCCGGCGGTGCAGAGCGCAGCGCCCGAGTTCGGGCGCAGCGCACAGCAGACACTCTGGTGCCAGTGAGCTCTTAAAGGGGAAGGGTGCATGTGTTGTTTTCAAAGGCAGAGTCTGGGGAGGAGGAGGAGGAGGAGGAGGAGGAGGAGGAGGAGGAGGAGGAGGAGGAGGAGGAGGAGGAGGAGGAGGAGGAGGAGGAGGAGGAGGAGGAGGAGGAGGAGGAGGAGGAGGAGGAGGTGGTGGTGGTGGTGGTGGTGGTGGTGGTGGTGGTGGTGGTGGCCGGAAACATAAATACGCCATGCAGAACAACACACTGCATCCGTCCACACAACACATGCAGACTGCCGTTTATAGTGCAGGAGGAGTGCCCTTTAATTTGCGCTCCCCAGGGTGTGTTGCGTTCCATTATACAAACGCTCTGGACGCCAGCCGCACAATGGGGCGGTCCGACTGAAGTTTGGATTCGGGGCGGCCAAAGGGCGTTGCACGAGGATGTGACGTCATTTTCTGCGTGCGCATCCGGGCGGCCGCTAAACTTTGCGCCGGCGCTAACGGGCAACTTAATTTGGGGCGGGGCGCAAACTGCGCTGCGCCCGGGCGCTACACGCATAGCGCCCGAAAATCACTTCTCTTAAGGCGCTAACTGCTGGCGCAAGCAACTGAAAATCTAGCCCTAAGTCTCTCAGGCTCTTTTACTTCACGTGTGGATCTTCTCAACATGGGTAAGTCTGATGTGCCTTCATGAGATTGTTCTGGCAGTGAATGGCATGATGCAGTTGCGGCATTGTCATCAATCTGGTCTTGAATAGTCTCTTGTGTTTTTAGGAGGGAACGGCGGTTCCTCCAGAGAATCTGTCCTTCCTCAGTTCTAACAGTGTATGACCTTGGTCCTACTTCCTCAAGAACTGTAGCTTTCCTGTTCCAAGCATCTGGATCCTCAATCCTGACAATATCATCCCTTGTCAATGGTTTTAGAGTTTTGGATGACTTGTCATAGTATGATTTCTGTTGCAGCTTTAACAGTTGAAGTCTCTGTCTCAGTTCCTCACTTTGCTGTTCTTTTGCACAGCAGGGTAGTGTGGTGCACAACTTGCGACCCATTAGTAGTTCAGCAGGTGAAGAACCACAGTCTAAAGGTGAGGCTCGGTAGCTCAGCAGGGTGAGATAAGGATCAGACTTGCTTTCTGTCACTTTCTTCAGTAGCTGCTTGAGAACTTGAACACCTTTCTCTGCCTTACCATTTGACTGAGCATACAAAGGACTGGATGTGATGTGCTGAAAGTCATAATGTGCTGCAAACTGTTGCCACTCCTTACAGTTGAAGCACGGACCATTGTCGTTAATGGCAATCCTGGGAATTCCATGTCTGGCGAAGATGGATTTCACATGCATTATGACACTGCTTGCTGTGGTGCTTGAGAGCAGTGCCATCTCAGGATAGTTAGAATAGTAGTCAATCACTATTAGATAGTTTTACCATTTAAATGAAAAAGGTCCATACCAACCTTTTGCCATGCTGCTGTTGGTATGTCAGCTACTATCATTGGTTCCTTTGCTTGTTTGTTTTGGTGTTTCTGACATGTCTCACATTTGCCTATCATGTTCTCAAAGTCCTTATTTATGCCAGGCCAATAAACAGTGTCTCTTGCTCTCCGTTTGCATTGTTCAATTCCGAGGTGTTCCTCATGAATCCTTTTGAGCATGTCTTGACGTAGAGCCTGTGGAATGACTATTCTGTTCTGTTTTAGTAATAGTCCACTTGCGACACTCAATTCTGACCTTATGTGAAAATATTTTGGACAGGAACCTTTTGGCCAACCATGATGAATGTTCTCTATTACTGTTTGTAATACTGTATCTGTTACTGTTTCTTCTGCTATTTGCTTTGATTTTGTGTCTGACACGGGCAGCGCAGCAGTGACCATACTCACATGAACATCCACGTCTTCTTCAGTAGAGCTCACATGACTCATTGTGGGTGCTCGGGATATTGCATCTGCTAACACTATGTATTTGCCTGGTGTGTAGATCAGTTCAAAGTCATATCTTTGCAGCTTTATCATGAGTCGTTGAATCCTTGGAGACATCTCATTCAGGTTTTTTTTTTATGATGGCAATTAGAGGGCTGTGGTCTGTCTCAACTGTGAAGGTGGGAAGTCCATATATGTAGCCATGAAACTTTTCTAGTCCAACTACCAAGCCTAGGCATTCCTTTTCAATCTGGGCGTATCGACACTCAGTATCAGTCATAGACCTGGAGGCATAGGCAACAGGCTTCCAATCTTCACCCCCTGCTTGTAGCAAGACCGCACCTAGGCCATCTTTTGATGCATCCGTTGACACTTTGATTCTTTTTGTTGGGTCAAAGAAGGTGAGTACAGGTGTGGTTGTCAGGACTGTTTTGAGGTTTATCCACTCTTGTTCATGTCTTTCTGTCCATGCGAACTCATTTGTTTTATGTAGTAGGTCTCGCAGACAGGCTGGCTTGGCTGACAAGTTAGGAATGAACTTTCCAATGAAGTTTATCATCCCCATGATGCGTAGCACTCCTTTTTTGTCAGTGGGTCGGGGCATTTTGAGTATGGCGTTTACTTTTTCCATATCTGGCTCTATTCCTTTACCAGATAGATTATCTCCTAGGAAAGTGACTTCCTGGACGCCAAACTGACACTTGGCTTTGTTGAGCTTCAGTCCATTCAGGCGTATGCTCTGTAGCACTTTAGTCAGTCTCTCATTGTGTTCTTTCAGTGTGGAGCCCAAGATGATGCTGTCATCAACATAGACCCGAACTCCTTCCAGACCTTCAATTATGTGTTCCATTGCTCTATGAAAGATTTCAGATGCAGATATTATCCTGAAAGGCATTCTGAGGAAACAATACCTGCCAAATGGTGTGTTGACGGTACAGTATTTGGTGCTCTCTTCATCCAGTTTTAGTTGCCAAAATCCTTGTGAGGCATCGAGCTTTGTAAAGTACCTGGCACCTGACATTTCACTGGTGATTTCTTCTCGCTTGGGAATCTGGTAGTGTTTACGTTTTATGTTTGCATTTAAGTCCTTTGGATCCATGCATATTCTTAGATCATTGTTCTTTTTCTTTACACATACCATGGAGTTAACCCAGTCTGTTGGCTCTTCAACTTTCCTGATGACTCCTAGTGTGGTCATTCTGTCCAGTTCATTCTTGAGCCAGTCACGCAGGGGTGCTGGAACTCTTCGTGGAACATGTACTACTGGCTGAGCATCCTGCTTTAGCTGGATCTTGTAAGTGAATGGCAGAACTCCAAATCCTTTGAACACATCCTGGAAATTATTCACTACAGAATCCACTGAGTCATCTGGTCTGCTTATGGCACAGTTTATACGGTAGACTCTTTTGACCAGTTCTCAGTCCTCAAAAGCTTTGTCACCCAGTAGTGAATCAAGCCTTTCAGCCACAACAGAAAACATGAGATGATGCACTTTGTCTTTGACTGTCACTTTAAGTCTGCATACACCTAAGCTATCTATTTTCTGTCCATTATAGTCCTTCAGTAGTACTGACTTTTTCTGTATTTTGGGCTTTTCTTTCATATTGTTAATGTCACTCATACTGATTAAGTTTGCTTTTGCCCCAGTGTCTAGTTTCAAGGTAACTAATGCTCCATTTACCTGCAGTGGGATCATCCATTTGTCCTCTTTTACTGCATTAACTTTATGTTCAGCATTGTCCATTTCTGAGGGCTGCACATTTTCTGTATCCTTTTTGATATTGTCACATGACACCATTCCTGCAAAAAATGTCTCGCTGAAATCAGTGTCCTCAATTACATTAACTCGTTGCCCTTTCTTAGTTTGTACTTTTGAAAAGCATTGTTTGGCAAAGTGATTCTTTCCATTACACTTTTTGCACATTTCTCCAAACGCTGGGCATTGTCTTAACTGGTGTTTGTAACCACAGTGTTTGTAATTAAAAATGTCATCCTCCGATTGCTTTTCATTTCTGTTCTGCCCATGTTTCTTCCCCTTAGAGGACACAGCACTGACAGCAGCATTATCACTCGTTACAATCGCATCATTATTGATTTCACTGAAAGTCTTCACGTGCTTTCGAGCTAGCTCGCTGGCTTGGCATATTTTCACCGCATTTTCCAAATTTAGTTCGGTTTCTCTCAACAGACGTTCCCTGACTTTTTTTATCATGAATACCAAACACAATCTGGTCACAAATCATGGATGCTTTGAGCTCAGAGAAATTACATGTCTGTGCTTTCAGTTTCAGATCAGTTATAAAGCTATCAAAAGTCTCATTTTGCTGCTGTGTCTGAGAACAGAAGATGCATCTTTCATAGGTCTCATTCTTTTTGGGAGAGCAATGTGCATCAAATTTTTTTAGCACATCTTCTAATTTTTCTCTGTTCTCCACTGGATTAAATACAAATGTATTAAATACCTCTATTGCCTGTGGGCCTGCAACCGTAAGCAGCAACGCTATCTTCCTTGCGTCTGGCTTCGTACCGAATCCGATGGCTGCAATGTAGAGTTCGAATTGTTGTTTAAAAGTCTGCCAGTTGTAGTCGATGTTTCCTGTGAGTTTCAAACGCTCTAGTGGCTTCAAATTCTCCATGTCACTTTTCACAATTTTCAGCAGATCTTCACCACCCTGGTACCATCTTATGTTCATTAATAAATAGACATTCTTATTATGAACACAGCTAGCTTTTGCTAGTTACTTTATTGAGCACATGTGGACTGGTACAGTATCTGTAGAGGCTTCCATCTTGACTGTTGCCTTGTGGGTCACCTAGTGCCTCATGGGTAATGTAGTCTTAATATATATATATACAGCTGGGTAGTGTAGTCTTATATACAGCTCTACACAGCTCTACGGCTCCACCTAGTGTCCACTATAGAATGACATGTTATTGATCATTACAACAACCATCAACTTAAAGTTGAAGCTGGACACAGGGGCTCAGAGCAACATTCTCCCATTGAGACTGTACCAGCTGATCTTTCCCGAAAACTTGAGAGAAGATGGCTACCCGAAAAACGGTTGTTTAAAGGCAAGTAATGTCACGCTGACAGCATACGGGGGGAGTGAGATTAAACAACTCGGAATAACCTTTGTCAAAGGGACACATAAAAGAAAGAACATCAACTGCATGTTCTATGTCACCGACACCGAGGGGCCAGCAATCCTGGGATTAAACAGCTGTGAGAATTTGAGATTGATCTCAGTGAATCACGAGCTGATGAAAACATCACTGAGGATAGACAGCAACACCCCGCTGGAGAATCGCCCACAAATCAAGAGTAAAAAAGACTTGATAGACATGTATCCGGAATGTTTCGATGATACAGTGGGATGTTTTGGAGATTTCCAATACCACATCACCATCGATCCAGAGGTAAAGCCCGTTATCCATGCTCCACAAAAAGTACCCATTGAGCTGAAGACAAAGTTGAAAGAGAGCTAAAGGAAATGGAAGAAAAGGGAGTGATCATAAAGGTCACTGAACCCACAGACTGGGTAAACTCAATTGTGGTGTGAGAAAAGCCAAATGGGCGTCTCAGAATATGTTTGGACCTCAAAGATCTAAACCCGGTGATAAAGAGGGACCACTATCCCACCCCAATGCTAGAGGAGATTACGCCATCACTGGCAGGAGCCAAGGTTTTCTCAAAACTAGATGCCAGAAATGGATATTGGAACGTGAAGCTGGATGAGGAATCAACAACACTGACAACATTCAACGCACCATTTGGGCGTTACAAATTCCTGTGGCTACCATTCGGGTTAAAGGTCAGACAAGATCTCTTTCAACAGAAAGTAGACGAGACATATAGAGGCTGTGGAGGAGCTATAGGAATAGCTGATGATATTCAGATCTATGGAGCTGATGAAAGAGACCATGATATTCACCTACATGAGGCCATGGAGCATATCAGGAAGGCTGGCATCAAGTTAAATGCTGATAAGTGCATAGTTAAAGTCAAGGAATGCCAATTCTTCGGTCTGATTTACACACCAGAGAGAGTCAAGCCAAATCCTGAGAAGATTGCGGCGATTGCTCAAATGAAACCACCCAAAGATAAGAAAGAGCTAAGGAGTTACCTCAGCTTGATCCAATACATGAGTTATTTCATCCCAAACATGTCGGAACATACAACAAATCTCAGAGAGCTAATGAAAGAAGACACCGAATACTTGCGGTCTGAATCACACAAAAGGTATTTCAAACAGCTTAAAGAACTGTTGTGCAAAGAAACAAGTCTATCATATTATGACAGAAGAAAACCAGTCACTCTGCAAGTAGACGCTTCTACCAGAGGACTAGGGGCAGCTCTTGTGCAGGAAGGAAACCCAATAGCTTTCGCATCAAAGGCCTTGACGTCAGCCGAGACAAGATACGCCAACATAGAAAGAGAACTATTAGCAGTAGTGGGTGGATGCGAGAAATTCCATACATACCTGTATGGAAGGCAGTTTACAATAGAGAGTGACCATCGTCCACTAGAACAGATCTATAAGAAGAATCTGTGCAAAGCACCTGCAAAACTGCAAAGACTACTTCGAAGGCTCCAAAGCTATGACTTCACACTTAAATATAAGCCAGGAAAGGAAATGGTGCTAGCAGATACGTTGTCTCGATTGTCACCATATGAGAAACACGAGGTGGAGGGTCTAACAGTAAAAATCCACCACCTAGTGAGTGTTACCCCTACAAAGCTTAGTCAAATCAGAGATGAGACTAGCAAAGATGAGGAATTGCAACTACACACACAACAAGTGATACAGGGGTGGCCAGAGAGAACGCAGCAGGTACAGGCGACAATTCGTCAATACTGGACGATTAGAGACGATATTGCAGTAGAAGACGGTAGTCTCCTTGCTGGATCGAGGACCATCGTGCCATAGACGATGCAGACAGAACTTCTCCATCTAATACATGAAGGCCACATGGGAATGGAGAAATGCAAGCTGAGAGCCAGATCAGCTGTATACTGGATAGGCATGTACAAAAATATCGAACAGATGGTTTCTGCATGTGGTATATGCCAGGAATACAGAAATGTACAACAGAAAGAGGAGATGATACCGTGAAGGCCATGGCACACTGTTGGGGCAGATCTCTTCATGTGCAATCAAGATTGGTATCTCATAGTGGCAGATTACTATTCCAAGTTTCCTTTTGTGAGAAGGATGAAAAATCTGAGAGCCACAACTACCACCAGAATTGCAAAGAGCTTGTTTGCTGAACAAGGAATCCCGGAAAAGGTAATCTGTGACAATGGAACCCAGTTCACATTGAGTGAATTCAGAGCTCTGGGAGAAAAGTATGGGTTCAAAATAGTAACCTCATCCCCACATTTCCCAAGGGGACACGGGTTCATTGAAAGACAGATCCAGACTGTCAAGAGAACTCTCACCAAAAGTAGTGAGATGGGGGAAGACCAAGACCTTGCCCTCCTATCACTCAGATCAACACCACTGAAAGCAGACATGAAATCACCTGCGGAATTGCTGAATGGGAGGAAGTTTAAGACTACCCTACCAGCAAAAATACATCCTCCCCAGGACCAGGAGGATTTCAGACAGAAGCTGGAAGAAGCACAAGTCGTAGGGAGCAAATATTACGACAAACATGCAAAGATGCTACTAGATTTGCTGAATGGTCAATCAGTGCATGTGCAAGACCCGGTGTTGAAAACCTGGAATCCAGCCAAGGTCATTGGAAAAGCTGATACTCCAAGGTCCTACTTCGTAGAGACCGAATCTGGTAACCAAAACAGATGGAAAAGACTCCATATCAGACCTGGGAGAATGAACAGAGGCCACGCAGAGCAGGACAGGCTGCGAAAAGAGGATGAGGGGGAGAATGGCTCTCAGCAGGACTCCATGTCCATAGAGGGTCTTTAGGGAGCAATTCTGTTATCTCACCTTCAGCGAGGACCAATGCTTGAGACAACTTTGCTTCACTAAAGAGTTTGTGACTGAAATCTACCAACAGCTGCAACCACAACTGCAACCTCAAAGCAGGGCAAGGACAGCATTGCCTGTGGCTGTCAAGGTGATCATGGCTCCCTACTTTTATGCATCTGGCTCGTTCCAGGCTGCTGCTGGAGATATAAGCAACATCTTGCAGTTTGCAGTACACTGCTGCATAAAAAAGGTTGCTGAGGTTCTCTATACACAGAGACACAGCTTCATCTCATTCCCTTTGGCAGAGATGAGCAGGTGGTGCGAGCACAAGGGTTGCACAGATTGCAGGCTTCCCCATGGTGCAGGACGCCATTGACTGCACTCACATTGCCTTGTGTGTGCCTCATGTGAACTCACCCAATTTCATGAACCGAAAAAGGATTCCACTCCCTCAGTGTGCAGCTGGTGTGCGACTACAGGCAGCGCCTCATGCAGCTGAATGCCTGTTATCCTGGCAGTAGTCATTCTGTGACAGTCCTCTGTGCCACCTGTATTTGACCCAGCACGACAAGTCAAAGGCTGGTTACTGGGCGACAAGGGTTATCCACTCATGACATGACTCATGACTCCAGTCCGGAACCTATACACACATGCACAGCAAACATACAATGAGAGCCATGCTGCCACAAGGAACATTATAGAGCACAGCATCGGCATCCTCAATCAATGCTTCTGCTGCTTGGACCACTCTGGAGGAGCCCTCCATACTCAGAAGAGCAGGTCTCAAAATTTGTGGTAGTATGCTGCAGCCGTATAACCTGGCCATTATGAGGGAACAGCCCTTGGCAAGAACCAGGCGAGAAGCTGAGGCGCAGGAATATGACGAAGATGAGGAGGAAGTGCAAGAGGAAGTGGAGGGACAGGAACGGAAGGGAGGCTACAACATAGACAGAACCTTTCTGCCTGGGTTCTACATGATGAAATAATTAATGAGCAATACCAGTAACCTCAACCACATCTCCCCATTTCCCAACAGTCCCATTTTCCTTACCTTCCCATTATCACTGACCATCACAATGTCCTCTTTCTGACAACACAAAAATTAAAACCACCAGAAAATGCACACTCCAATCCAAATTTATAAATTCAATCATGACATAATGCATACAAAAATAAACTAATCACCCTTGTGCATTCCCTTAGCACTTCTTCTGTGTGCCTTTGCCTCACCTAGTGCTCCTACAAGGTGCTTCCCCAGTGGCTGCAGCATGGGTGGTGGAAGGCTGCTGACCTCCATTGAGGAGACTGCAGATGGCCTTGGAGGGTGACCTCGAGCAGCTCTGGGCTTAGAAAGCCCACCTTCAGGCTGCACCATTTCAGCCTGGGATGCAGCAGTCAGGTCTGGCTGGCTGGCTGACAAGGGCACTGGCAGAGTGGCAGGGGTTGGTGCAGGAATGCAGTTATCCTGAGAAAGGAAAGCAGGTTCGTGTTCCAGAGAGCCACTCTCCCGGGGTGACGCCTCAGCAATCCTACTGATCCGTTTGAGAACAGATTGATGGACTGCTGTGATGCCCTGGAAGTCCCTTTGAACAGTGGTATCCAGAGCCATGATGGCAGCAGTCTGAGCTTACAAGGTAGCAGGCTAAGCTTCCACTGGAGCACTCGGACCTTTGATGGAAGCCGTTGTGCTGCAATGAAAGCTGTGATATCAGCCATCAGAAGCTGCATCATGGCGGGTTCCACAAGTGTGCTGATGCAGGTGACCACCAGTTCCATGCTGGAAAGGATGGGCTCCAAGCTCTGCACAAAGTCATGTGCCAAGTTGGTGTTGGACTCTTCTATGCTCCTTGACATTGAGTGCAGACTTTCTAGCAGGCTTTCCAGTGTATCAAGCATTTGGTTATGTACACTCATCGGCATTCTTCTGTACAAAAGCAAAATACCACCGATGCTGGAAATCTGAAATAAAAACAGAAAATGCTGGAAATGCTCAGCAGGTCAGGCAGCATCTGTGGAGAGAGTAATAGAGTTAATACTTCAAAGGTCGTCGACCTGAAACGTTAACTTTCTTTCTCTCTCCACAGATGCTGCCTGACTGACTGAGCATTTCCAGCATTTTTCTGTTTTTATTTCAGCCTTCTTCTGTAGCCTGGCCCAGTGAAGTCCTCATTTGAATCCTCTGCAGCAGAACTAGTGTGCGACCTCACACTCCGGCGAGTTGGCATCTGCGTTAGCATTACCCCACCCCCCGCCCTGGCTCCTGCACACTCGTGCTCGGTGTCTCACCACATATAGATCTCTCCTCTATCCTAGCCTCTAAGATACGTGCATTGTCAGTATCTGAGCTGATGGCTGCTATTGTAATATCGAGTGATGGAGTCCCTTCATCAATTCTAAGGTATCTTAAATGAAAATGGGACAAGGGTTGGGTTGTGGTGAGGGGAGCGGAGAAAGTAAGAAGTGCATGTTTCACCATCTGTAGATTCTAAGTTAGAAAAGATTGAGGGATGAGAGAAGGAGGATTAGGTATGTAGATACCCTCATCATCGATCCTTCCAGCCCTGCTCAGTGATGTCCCTTCCCATGATGGCCAACATGGGGGTTAAAACATGCAGGAATACTTCTCCCCCTCCAGTTCTTTCCTGCAGCCTGTTGTTATGCGCCACCTTCTGCTGCAAGAAAGAGGAAAGTGTGTCAGTGAGTGTCCTGCACTATGTTTGGCTGATGTGGCTGTCATGGTGGAAGGTCCAGCATCTCGTGAAGTGGTGCGCCGGCAACAACCTGGCCCTTAACACCAAGAAAACAAAGGAAATAATCGTGGACTTCAGGAAGTCCAAAGGCAGGAGTCACACCCCCATCCACATCAATGGGGCGGAGGTGGAAAGGGTGGCCAGCTTTAAGTTCCTCGGAGTCCACATCACGGAAGACCTCTCCTGGTCCCTCAACACCTCCTCTCTGGTGAAGAAGGCCCAGCAGCGCCTATATTTCTTGAGGAGGCTGAAGGGATGTAATCTGTCACCCCCGATCCTCACTAACTTCTACCGCTGCACTATAGAGAGCATCCTGACAAACTGTATCACGGTATGGTACGGCAGCTGTAGCTCCCATGACCGGAAAGCCCTGCAGCGGGTAGTCAAAACTGCCCAACGCATTACCGGCACCCGGCTACCGACCATAGAACATATATATCAGAAACGCTGCCTACGGAGGGCACGGTCCATCATCAAAGACCCTACCCACCCCAGCCACAGTCTGTTCGCCCTCCTACCATCTGGAAGACGCTACAGATGCATTCGCACCCGTACGACCAGATTTAGGAACAGCTTCTTTCCCAGGGCTGTCATCCTACTGAACTCCACAAATAAACACTAAAGCCTGCACATCTGCCGATGCACTTTATTATGGTCATATTTATGCTAATATATATGTACAAATGTATGTTGAAATGTTTAAGTGTCCTAATCCAAATTGTACACTCTCGGGAGCCGCAAGCCTACATTTCGTTGTACTGCACTTGTGCACTAACAATGACAATAAAAGTTGATTTGATTTGATTTGATTTGATAGCTACCAGTGTGTGTGAGCTGTGAGATGTGGGTTCAAGACTTACAACAGTGCTAAGTGTTTAAGGGTGAGGTAAAGCATATGAATTGAAGGTTGAGTACTGATTGATAGAGATTTTGGGTGAGTGATGGGGGGGTGTAGTGAATTGAGCAGTGGATGAGGCTAGTTGTGCATTCAGTAGGATGTGCCATTTGAAACTTGAAATCACTCACCTTGACAACTCGTGTGAGATCATTAAACTTCTTCCTGCACTGCATCCATATATTTGGAACAACACTCCTGGCATTGACCTCTGCCGATACATCTTCCCACTGCCTCCTGAGCACCTGTCTGGAGGGCCCCCTGCCCCCCTGCGGATACAGGAAATCTCTCCTTCATTCCACCTCTACCACCAAGACACCCAGTGCAGTTTCTGAAAACTTTGGTGCTCGCTCTCTTGCATGTTTAGCCATTGGTCAAAGTATCACAGCACAGATTCAGTTTTCAACTGACTTGCAGCCACAATGCACCTCCACTTTAAGAGGTGCAGGCTGCCATTATGTAGCATTAGCTACTCATGACATTGGGCCCCCTGCTGATGCGTGCTCCCAATGAACAACATGGGTAGCACTAGCTGCACGTAACAATCATGTACAGCAGCAGGCAGCACCAATTTACCATGCTACCTGCACCACAATGAACGGGTGCAGGTTAACTGCATACCACGATCTCCATGCCCATTTTTGGAGGTTTGCCAGTTCCTCCCCACATATGTACAATTCCCACAGTACCAATAAAGAGGGGAGGGATTATCACAGAGTGAAGATGATGTAAACGCTTTTCACATTTGTATAGGTCGGGTTTTAATTCATATAACATCTACCATATGGAATTGGAGGTGAGAATGGATTGGGGTGGAGATAACACAGGTAAATAACCAATGAAAATGCAAATTTCTCACAATAAATCAGTAGATGCATCTAACCTCATTACCAAAGATTAGTAGAATATTGATCCATAGGCTCAGGTTTTATAGAATAGATCTACTCTTCATAAATAGGGAATCTGCAAACCATCTATTGTTGTAAGTAGCTTGTAAATATAACAATGGATAATGTATGGAGTCCTTTGAATAGAGTTCACCTACATATGAACAGTGGCTGCTTTTCAAAGTGATAAATTGGCTGTGAGCCCTTCAGAATGCTCAGGGAGGTGTCACATTGCACTAGACATTCTTCCTTTATTTTAATATTCCATGGAGTAAATTTTTGGAGAATCTATTCCTACCTTGCAGTGTGACTCAACAGAAACAAGGAGAATCAGAGGTGGAGGTTAGCAGTCAGACTCGTGGTGCTCCCAGTTTTCCACCATCGATCGGATGTGATGATCTCCATACACAATCATCGAGAGAGACTCATGGGGGTCGATTTTCCTGCAGGTGTGGGGAATTGTCAGGTTCCCCGAATGTCGGGTTTCCCACACGAATCTAAATGGGTCTGCCACATCGATACAATTTTCCCTCAATTGGCCAATTCATTTCCAGCGTGTGGGAAGCCTTGCTAATTGACTATTTCCAGTCAGAAAGCCCCACAGTATGATGTCATCATTCATGGTGCTTTCAAGGTCCACAGCAAGCACTGCATCCTGTGAAGGCTTCCAAATGAACCATACAGGATGGCAGATGCGCCTGCAGCAGCTGTGGCCAGTGCCAGACACCGAGCTGCCTCCAAATTTGATGAGGCTTCACTGCAGACATTATTGGATGGGGTTAGGGCCCACAGGGAGGTCCTCTTCCCTAGGTTAGGGAGGAAGAGGCCTCCCACTGAGACCAAGGCTGCATGGATGCAGGTGTCAGCAGATGTCAACTCGCTGGGAGTCACCAGAAGAACCTTGACACTACATCTCTAACTCCTTCCTTTATTCCCCCACAGTACCATCCAGAGCCCCTGTCCCCACTGTGGAGGAGGAAGAGGCTGTGCAGCCAGACTCCTCAGAGGAAGCTCCAACCTCTGAGGACGCAGCGTCAGCAGAAGTAAGCGCACCCAGCACCAGCGCAGACACTCACACCTCGGGGGGACCTTCGGGACATAGAGTAGTGTTGTCACCTGGTGTTTCACAGCTCACAAGTGAGCATCAGCAGATTGTGGAGACAGGGACAGCAGTGGAGAGTCCTCGTCAGAGGGCGCAGGACTCTGCCAGCTCAGCTCAGCTGCATGTCGACCCTCTGCCTCTGGGTCCATCCGCAAGGGAAGAGGTGATGGATCTCCATGCACAGATGCAGGAGTCTCTGGCAGGTTTTGTCTCCAGGGTTGCTGCGAGTGTGCAGCAAATGGAGGATGTAGGGGGGCATCTTTTACTTGGTTTACAGTAATTTACCTGGTCAGCAGCCTTTGCCTGCACTGTGACCAATTCCAATCTTTTACCTGGTTTACGGTAATTTACCTGGTCAGACAGCTTTTGTAGTGCACTGTAAACCAATTTCCAAACAGCGGTTTCAAATGGCTAAACCCTACCTTCCAGTTCTGACTGGAGGAACTTATAATTAATGATATATTAAAACAGACAAACTGGTCTGGATGTGAGAAAATCAAACTTTATTAACTAAAGAAAACTACACCACATGATCAAAGTAAAATTGCTTAACAGGGGAAGGAAGACAGCAAAACCGAGGGATAAATGGCTGCAATGTAAGTCTTACAATCTCAGCAATTTCCCTTAAATTACCACCCCTCTAACTCCTTACTAGATTGCCATGCTGAGGAGTCAGAAACCTACTCACCTGTGGTCCAAAGAGAGAGAAGAGCTCACCTGCGGTCCAAGGAGAAAGAGAGAGCGATGCTTCTGAGAAGCTCTTTATATCCTGTGAGCTCCTGCTGTTTTGGTGCTGAAAAGGTCTGTGTGCAAATTCGCGCCGAAAAGTTCGAAGACACAAGAGAAAGGCCCTGATTGGCTGATTCAAACGGGCTATTTCCCAGTGGCCAAACTGCTTCGATTGTCTGGAATGGGTTTCGAATAATGCTTGGGGTGGTTTGAATGTGTCTTCATTCTGTGGCCGAAATATTCCCGCCCACATCCGGAGTTCATCTGGCTGTAACAAAAGGGACCTAACTGCCCTATTGTCTGAGTAATGGGTGATTCAAACCCATTCATTCCTTTTCTTCGTCTAAAAAAAAAATCTCTTCCGTAGTTTAGGTGTGACTCAATTTTTGTGCTGGGCTTTGAATGGAGTTGGATTACTATGTAAACAGAAGCCCCTTTGTCACCGAAACTGCAGTCTCAAGTGGATAATCCCTTATATCAACATCCTGAACAAACATTGCCTCTGTAGGGAAGAGAAACTCCCTTTTTTTGATTGACAGAATCTGACTGCCACTGCTTGATCCTTCCACTTTTCACAGACATCCACGAGCTGCTTCTAAGCCTTTTATCTTTGGCCATGCTTTTCTGACGGCCATTTTTAAACCCCTTTGCAATTTACACAGTTCAAAACTCAAGAGTACATTTTTTTTAAATAAAATGTGCTGTCTTAAAGTGTGCAAATTTTTCCACGAAGTTCCTTGATTCCAGTGTTGTCCACATGCTGCCCATCTCAACCCAGCCTTTTGTGGTTCTGGGCACGTTTTAAAACATTGTCCAACCCAGAGACAATTTAAAGTCACGCACAGTCTCCGTCCATGATGTGGGTTAATATTTCCAGTATCTTCGGGGCTGAGGGATTTTGCGAACCCCTACAAGGAGTCCACAGCGATGATGAGCTGAGCCTTTGCGTAGTCATTGGCGCATGAACGCATCACCATGGAAAGGTTGGCACCCTCCATGGAGGAGATGGCCTTGATTTTCAGTGTGCCGTGAAGCGGGCTTATAGGCATGCGGGGGGGGCTAATATCCTGAATTCGGGGGTCCCGACACCATCCCGCCCAAAACCCGCCTCCACATAAGTTTCAAAGGAGGCGGGTACCCGCCCCGCACTGGGACCCGCCGACCTGAGGCGGGAAGGGATTAGTGCCATCACAAAAAAAAAGAGGGATTAGTGCCAATTAACTGCCTGTTAACAGATAGTTAACAGGCAGTTTTTAGTCTAATCCCTATTCTGAGGGGTGTCATGTGGGATTCCCGACAGCTCCAAACCACGCCAGGTTAGAGCAGGCGGGCCGTCGGGTTGAAGGACTTGGAGGGGTCGCGATGTCAGTGTTCAGGTGAGTGATGGGTGCATGAGTGCAAATGTAAGTATGTTTGGTGTGTCTAAAGTGTGTAAAGAAGTTTAAATTACCTGTACTTACCTTAACAACCTTTCTTCTTCTAGGTTTCGGGAGTCCATCACTCAGCCGGCACTGAAAGCAAAATGGCTGCGAGCTGTGAAAAGTTACAGCCATCAGCTTTCATTGCCGGTGTGAGTTCTAACTGAGTCTGTGGAGAAGGACTCAGGTTAGAAGTCAGACTGTCAGTGTTTGACAGCTTCAAACAGCTGTGAAACACAAATATTTCATCTGTCAAGACATCTTGACAGATGAAATTTCAGTCTGTGACATCACCTGTTGCCGAGTGGCCCTTAATTGGCCTGCTGAACCCGCTGGGTGGGCTCAACAAGGTCAATCAAGGGAAAATCGCGTGGATTGGCCGGATGTTGATATAGGCTGGACTAAAACCCAAAAGTTGTAGTCCCGCCTCCTTCCCGACTGCTGAATGAAAATCCAGCCCAATATGTCGCCAGGGTATGGAAAACATGGTGAGTGTTCATAATAGAATGACATCTCTTGAGGAGCGATGGGCATCCATTGAACAGAGAAACCAGACCATCATGGAAGTCCTTCTGAGTAGGACTGCCAGTGCAGATACAGGTCCCCATGGCCCCCTGATGCGCAGCAAGGTGCTCTCAAGCCACATCCAAGCACTGGCCCCTTCTGGCCTGTGCAGCTTCAGGTGAGTGAGCAGCAGCTTGGCGCTCCTGCTGATGATGCTGCTGTTTCTGGTTCTGCTGCTGACGCCTCTGCTGCTGGAGATCCTCTAATGGCATGAAGAGAAGGGAAAAAAGGCCTCCCATACTTCTGGTAGATGCCTCCATTGAGGAAGCGCTGAGTGAGGGTGCCGAGAGGTGCTTCCCTGGAGCTCACATTGGAGAAGTGTGTGAGGCTCCAACCTTCCACAGCTGTACCTAAGCCTGGAACAAGTTGCCCCAAGCCTGAAACAACAAGGTCCTGCAACCTACAAATGTAGTCTGATTAAATCTCTTCTTTCCTGATAGACCTGCAGCTGATAGTAAGCAAGCCGATATTGTTCACGCCAGGTTTCATCAGCGGGGTTCCCACCAGGCGTGTTTAACGTGGGGAAAGGCTGAAAATAGCAAGGGCCCCTTATAATGGCATTACAGATGCCAATTATTGGTGATTAGGCTGCCTAAAGACCAGTCCCGCCTGCTGCGGGCGGGACTGATTCGGGTCGGATTGAAACACCGGGGTGAAAGTCGGACGGGGTGGGGAATCAGTTGGGGGGGGGTCGCGACCCCCTATTTTTGCAATTTCCCCCCCCCCCACACGCCTGAAACCCCACCTGAGGCTCCAGGAAAATCGGCCCCATTGGGTTTGATTTTGCCAAGCACGAGGAGGCAGGTTTGGAGGCGTGCGAGGTGGTAAAATCACCAAAGATGGCAGGCGGGCCCGATCCCATCTCCATCCTGCCTCCGAGCAATTTTCAAAATGTGTGTTTTCTGACCCCCTTTGCATTCTGCCTCCAAGAGGCCCTTAAGGCCCTTAACAGCCCCTTAATTGCCTCTATTATCAAATTTTGAGAGGCCTTTCTATTTTTTAGACATTTCCCCCATCCTCCATGCCTCCTCTGGAACACACCAGGTAATCCTGGTGGCCTCACAATTGGATTGCTTACTAACAGCTGCAGCTTCACCATTACAAAGGAGTTTTTACCAATGATCATTTATAGGTGGCAAAACTTTGTTGACTGCAGATTGGGCGACCACTTTGCAGAACTTCTTGCAATCTAGTATACTGTATTTGCTGCTCATGATGCCGTCTCCTCTACATTGGGGAGACCAAACGCAGATTGGGCGACCGCTTTGCAGAACACCTCCATTCAGTCCGTACGGGTGACCCTGAGCTTCTGGTCGCCTGTCACTTTAATTCACTGCTTCACTCCCACTCTGATCTCTCTGTCCTCGGGCTATTGCATTGTTCCAATGAAGCTCAACGTAAGCTTCGAGGAACAGCACCTCATCTTTCGATTGGGCACTTTGCAGTCTGCCGGACTCAACATTGAGTTCAACAATTTCAGATAATTATCCCTGCCCCCATTTTTCATGCAGTATGATTTTTGCCATTCCCATTTGCAACATTTTATCTTTCCTGCCTCTTACAAAAGTACAGGATGTTCTTTCTACTCCTTCCTCCCCTCCTAAACACCCCCCCCCCGTCTCTGCACCTGCTTAATATCTGTTACATCTCCAGCTTCTTCCAGTTCAGATGAAGGGTCCCAGACCTGAAACGTTAACTCTGTTTCTCTCTCCACAGATGCTGCCTGGTCTGCTGAGTATTTCCAGCATTTTCTGTTGTTATTGGTTGACTCAGGTCTGGGTGAGCTTTTAGCAGGCCTACTCATTGTTGTGGAAGTTTGGAGCCTGACACCCATCTCCAGTGTGACCTCCTGGAAAACCCCTCTCCCCACCTTGACTGAGTGCTTCCTCAACTGAGGCATATACCAGAAGCATGGCGACCAGTTAATTCCTTTCCTCCTGGACATCAGATTCGGATGAAGACCAGCCACAGCAGCAGCAGAGCCATGAAAAACAGCAGTGTAGGATTCGCAAAATTGAACTTTATATTATAAAGGGTGAAATGGCAGAAGAGGCCATGATTTTAAAGACTATTTTAAAAGAAGCCTAGGAAAAAGGGGCATTCAAAATGGCCACCAGACCCCGTGACCAACTCATTGGGACACTTTAAATTGGTTCCTGCAGTCCTCAGACAGCTTTGTGGATTCAGCCCACAGTAAGTTCTGGAAGCCGTTTCTGAGAGAACGAAACCAGACACCCACATATACATATAGAGTGGATGCAGATCCAGTCAAGATCAGCCTGTAGATAACGGCCATCTAAATGTTTACCCAGACAAAAAGGAACAGTTTCATATTCATGAGAAGTGCATCAAGGACCCGTTAAGGACATCACCAGGACATTAACATAGAAACATAGAAACATAGAAGATAGGAGCAGGAGTAGGCCATTCGGCCCTTCGAGCCTGCTCCGCCATTCAATGTGATCATGGCTGATCATCCAATTCAGTACCCTGTCCCTGCCTTTTCCCCATATCCCTTGATCTCTTTAGCCTCAAGAAATATATCCAACTCTTTCTTGAATATATTTAATGAACTGGCCTCCACCGCCCTCTGTGGCAGAGAATTCCACAGGTTCACCACTCTCTGGGTGAAGAAATTCCTCCTCATTTCAGTCCTAAATGGCTTACCCCTTATCCTTAGACTATGACCCCTGGTTCTGGACTCCCCGGCAATCAGAAACATCCTTCCTGCATCTAGTCTGTCCAGACCTGACAGAATTTTATAGGTTTCGATGAGATCCCCTCTCAATCTTCTAAACTCCAGTGAGTATAAGCCCAATCGACACAATCTCTCCTCATGCGTCATTCCTGCCATCCCAGGTATCAGCCTGGTGAATCTTCGCTGCACTCCCTCCATGGCAAGAACGTCCTTCCTCAGGTAAGGTGACCAAAACTGCACACAATACTCAAGGTGCGGTCTCACCAAGGCCCTGTACAACTGTAGTAAGACATCCTTGTTCCTGTACTCGAACCCTTTTGCTACGAAGGCCAACATACCATTTGCCTTCTTAACCGCCTGCTGCACCTGCATGCTTACCTTCAGTGACTGGTGCACAAGGACCCCCAGGTCTCTTTGCACTTCCCCTTCTCCCAATCTATTGCCATTCAAATAATAATCTGCCTTCCTGGTTTTGCCACCAAAGTGGATAATCTCACATTTATCCACATTATAGTGCATTTGCCATGTTTCTGCCCAATCACCCAACCTGTCCAAATCGTACTGGAGTTTCACGACATCCTCCTCGCAGCTTACCCTCCCGCCCAGCTTTGTGTCGTCTGCAAATTTGGAGATATTACATCCAATTCCCTCGTCCAGATCATTAATATATATTGTGAACAGCTGGGGTCCTAGGACCGATCCTTGCGGTACCCCACTAGTCACTGCCTGCCACTCGGAAAACGACCTGTTTATTCCAACTCTTTGCTTTCTGCCCGCCAACCAGTTCTCTATCCAAGTCAATTCCTTGCCCCCAATCCCATGTGCCTTAATTTTGCATGCTAATCTCTTGTGTGGGACCTTATCGAAAGCCTTCTGAAAGTCCAAATACACCACATCCACTGGTTCTCCCTTACCTATTTTTATTAAAAACAATGAAGATCATTCCAGACACAGAGATGGCCCTTTACCGGCCATCCCAAAGTATTTTAAAATATAATAACTACCCCGCTGTGCGATAAGCCCGCCAAAAGTTAAAGAAAGTCTAACCTGATTTGGGCGGGAGAAAAAGGCTTCTCCTGAGAAGTATATCTGGGGAACCCGGGGGTAGCAAGAAAAAAAAAGCAGTCATCGAGGTGCTACCATCTTATCGGTGCTGTCATCGCGAGAAGAAGGAGAAGAAGATATTTCGAGCTGGCATCGGGAGATCATCGACCAACCCCGGGCCGTTGACGAAACGGGAGCACATCGACCCACTCCGGCTCGGGAGAAGAGACAACAAAAAACTACAGAAGAAACTATGGGGGCCAGCCCGAGGCTCCTCTGACCGGGGTCAAGCAGACAATCCCCGACCCCGCCGACATCCAGGCCAGCCAGTGTCAAGCCGTCCCCAACCCCCACCTCAGGAGAGAGATGTGGTGCAGCTCGCTGGGGCTCCACTAACCACGTGGAGACAGGACGCCTGAAAGGATCAAAACACAAGACGTCAAAACTCTATACTTTTCCCATTGGATTGGTGAGCATGTTTCTCGCCCTTCATAATCGGATCTAGATAGGTTTAAGGGGGTGGACATTTAAGGGTATAATTAGCATGAGTTGTTGTCCCTCGATGTTCCGTGTGTTTCCCCATTTCATGATGATCTTTGTAGAGTATAATATGCCTGTATTTGCCTTAGTTAGTATTGTGTCGTTATGATTTGTTTGTGTTTTTCCCTCCCATGTACCCTCTTATTTGCTTGCATTTGATTTGTTTTACATTATGCAATAAAATTCCATTTTGTTTCATTAAACTTGGTCTGTAAGAGTTTTCTCTACATTGTAGTTCCTGCCCCAAAGTCCAGAGTATAGAATCTAAGGGGCGAGTGGGTCAAACCACTCACGGTTTTACTGTGCAAGAGAGAGAGGCCTCTAGAGAGGGAAACCTCTGCGATCTAAAACACCTTACAGAAAATGGCGACCACGGCAGGACTCTGGCAGCAGGACTGCAGTGTACAAGATCCAACTTTGAGTGGACAAAATGGTATGGATGAAAGGATAGCGGATTATGTCTTTGGCAAGGTAAATCTCACTAAGCATTGGATTTCCGATCTCTTACTGGATGGGTGTCCGGTGGATGCAGCCATCAGGTGGACAGAGAGCAAAGAGCATAAGAAGTCAGTGGAGAATGCAGTGTGGCTGATGTGTTACAAGAAGCAAGTCCAGATCTTGGACCAAGTCGTTGCAGCACAGGCAGCCAGGATCACAACCCAGGCAGCAGAGATAGAGGAAAAGGCCATGGGTGGGGAAACACTCATCACAGCACTTCACGCGCTGAATCAGGAACGCCAACTGGTAGCTAGTCAACATCAGGCTAGGATAGAGTACCTGGAGTGCCAGGTTACTGAGGCAAAGATCAATGAAACGAGGGTACGGGAGAAAAACGCCCGCCTCGCACAACAGCTAAGAGCACAGGAGGAGAGAGTAGTGGAGGTTAAGGCAGCTTACAAGCTAGCCCTCGAGCACGGGTTTGAGAGCACAGACCATGGCCCCTGCCAAAAGATCATAGAGGACCTAAGAATGGCCCTGGTTAAGGCAAAAGGCATGGTGTGTCTCGTCAGCCTGAAAGCCAGTCACATGGACTTTTTAAAGGAATCGAAACAGCCGATTCCAGCCGAAGTAGTTGTGGCACCAGCCACTGAGCCCTCAGCACCGCCGAGCTATAGTGAGGCTTGGCCGGAAAAACAGGGGGGGTAAAAGAGGAGGTAGCCAAGGTGGAATGTGAGGAAGAACAGCCACTGGTAGCAAAGCCGGGACCGGCACCAATGTGTCCTGCTCGGCACCAGAGGTTCGGTCCCAACGCCGCAAACGGCGATGACGGACCCCACCTGAACCAACTCGTGGTGTCCTACAGTGCCCAACAAATAAGCTCCATGGTGACCCACCTCCCAAGACTCACAAGTAAAGGGAGATCCCTCAGTTCATTTCAGGGAGATAGAGGAGACAGCCGCCATTAATGATTGTGACGATCAGGAACAGGCGAAAATGTTGCTCTTCTCCCTGGATTGCACAATCCTTCAGTGCCTCTCAGATGAGAGTAAGAGGGGACGGAAAGGGTATGTGAATATCAGGGAGGAAGTTTTAGAAGTAATGGGAGTGGACGACGGTAGTCCATTCGACCGTGTGGAAGGGACTGTGCAGCTATCTTGAGAACCCCCACGGGTTTTCGCAGAAAGACTGTGGCCACTGTATCGATGCAGTTGTCCGGGTGTGCCTGAACGGGTTGCAATGAGCGCCGAACAGCGGGTTCATTGGCTCCGTTGCTTGGTTACCAACAGCTTGCCGCAGATATGGGCCCTAGCCAGATCTTGGTTTGATCCCCAAGGTCCCGGTGTCACGGAGGAGACGGTGCTCCGCCAGCTCAACGTTGCGTATAAGAATTGTAGAGGTCAGGAAACACCTCCCCAGAAGGGAAAGGTGCATGAGGCAAAACCCGCAGCCCCAAGCAGGAAGGAGTGGCGTCAGGAGGGGAATCGACCTGCCCAAGCCAAGCTCAATTGCTACGGGTGTGGGAAGGATGGACATTGGCGCAAGGACTATAGAAATCCGTGGATGGATAATAAGGCAAAATTTCCCACAGCCCAAGCCCAAGCCCAGACCGCTGCCCCAGCACCAGCCCAAACCCAAGCTGTAGCTCCTGTCCCAGCTAAGGGAGCCGGTGCGGCTATGGATCCCGCTGTGATAGAATCAATCATAGAGACAATGCGGTCTCTGATGATCGCGCAGGGGAAGATAGCCGTCGCTACTGGTCTTGTCATTCCCGAAACCCCGACTGCTGTGCCCAAATGACTAGAGCCAGCGCAGCCTGTCTACCTGTGCGCGCTGCGTTATGATATCTGGAGGCGACCCCTCGTGGAATTGGAGGTGGAGGAGGTAAAGGGGCTCTATCTGTTGGATACGGGGGCATCATGCACTGTGATCCATACAGATGACCTTGTCACCTCACCTCTGTTCACCGGGGTTCCCTATCTTCTATCGGGCTTCACAGGCGAAGAACAGGCTGGTGCATATTCCATTCCCCTCTCCATTCGTTTAGGACAACTTCGCACCACGTGGAAGTGTACGCTAATGAAGTGGGAGTTGGGAGGTGGAACAGGGGTCCTTGGGGCCAATTTCTTGGTAGCACACGGGATTCTTGTGGATCTGAGAAATCACTGTCTCTGGGGAACGGGTACGGGGGAACAAGCAGTAGGGGAAGTCAAGGCGAACCCACCGAAAGCGCGGGTCGGCCGGCGAGAAGTAAAATTCTTGGGCCTGGCCATCCGCGCTGGAGAGGGAACCATAGACCAGGGTGGACAGGAATCAGTGCAAGGCTCACTGGTCCCCGCCACTCGCACAGTAAAAACGCCTCGGCGCACTAAATGGTTTCACATCAATCAGTGCAAACTGTTTAAGCCAGGTGCAAGAGTACCAGCAACCGAAGCCAGGTCTGAGGGTAAAGATCCTCAGCCTGAGGCGTGCGATGAGTCACAGACCACACAAGCTGGAACAGCAGCCTGCTTGAGGGGAGAAACTGTCCCGCCCACCTGGGAGGTTTCCACAATGGCCTGCGACTTGGACGAGGAGGAGCCCGAAGATCAAGGCCCTCCCCCTGATCCGAACGCTATCGGAGCCGAGGAGCCCGAACAGCTGGGCCACGCCCTTGATACGATTCTGGAGGAGGTGGAGTCGGAGGACGGAGATCCCGCCCTCGACTCAAGTTTGGGGGAGGTAGAAATTGGGGGCGGAGATCCTCCACCTGTAGGGACAGGTGAGGAGGAGTTGTCTGCCACAGACCCAAATCCCAAAGGGGCGGAGCCTGAGGGAAGGGAGCCGAAGCCGGCAGTCATGGAGGAGCCATGGGCTGTGAGAGCCAAGGTCCCACCCAAAGGTCCACTCGCTACGGGAGACTCACCAAAGACAAGCCCTCGCAGGTCGCCTCAGGCGCCCCAGCCAAGGAAGCCCTGGCCCGATTCCCCCACCTTCAGTAAACGCAGACTTGGGAAACCCCTGGCAGAACGCAGTCCCCAGTTGACAGCAAAAGGCTGCGAGGAACCCAAGCCACAGGTCACTGCAGCCCCGCCACAGGGAGCGGCAAGCTGCCGTCCAATCAGGGATTAGGCAAGCCACCTGGGGACGGGCGGTGCTGTACATAAGTTTGAGTTTTAAGTTTAAGTTGTGTAAATATTAAAGTGAGTAGTGTTAAGTAGTTTTGGAATCTGCCCAGTATGTGTGTTGTTTTGGATCGAGGTCGAAAGACCCGATCATGCCTTCACCTAAGCCAGAATCACTCGGGAGCCTGGCTATATCGTTTAATTTTGTTACAGGAACCAAAAAGATGACGAGAGGAATTCTCGTCGCGGTCGTGGTAATCGGGTGGAGCTGGGCCTATCGGGGCCGCACCAAGGACTCCACGATCTATGGGTGCTCTGGCAACAGAGGCCCCATAGCGATCGACGGAACCGGCCCGCGGGACGCTGAAGAAACTGCTGCCTACTTCCATGAAGGAAGATGGCCAGGCTGGCTGGCGGCGAACTCAACTGAATACTCCAGCCAGACGGAGTTTGCATACAGAGAGACATCTCTGATGTGCCCCAGGGTGCGGATCATTGCACCCAGAATAAGTGTCACCGTCGGGAAGAAGATTTGCCTGGTTTGCAATGGACATGTACCTTTGAATCGCTGGTGGTGGCTGCGCAAGTTGAGCAGTACCATGAAGAACTCCACGGTCGAGTGGGAGAGATTGGGTAACAACACCCATCGGACTATTACAGGGACTCATGGGGGGTTGAGTGTCTGCTGGGACAAATGGTGGGAACCAGATGAGGGGATCTACATCTGTATGTGGGATTCAGAACGCGCTTGCCCCACAAGCGTCTCCGTCTTTTTCCAAAGGCAGTGGCAAGATGCTGGGAGAGGAATGAGGTGGGATGTCAGCACACGGGCGTGCGGAGTCCCATACTCTCAGATCCCAGTCAACACCACTGAGCTCATCACCCGCCCCCGCAGACCCCTGCCCATGATTCCGGTAGCAAAAGCCCGCAAGGAAGGGTGCCCCACCACTACCAAGGGATCCGGGAACGGATTGGTATTAGTACCCACAGGTCAGGTGCTGTACGAAGGGGTACACTACGCGGTGGCTTCGGTGATTTTAAACCTCACCGAGGTGCGCTTGCCTGAGTGGTGCCCCAAGGAAACGGAACAATTGTACCAGGTCCTGTTAACAAACATGTTCAGACAGCTTTATGAATTCGACTTTGCCGATGTCGACAGAGCCAAATTGTACACCACACCACATGAGGTCTTGGACAGGACAGGGAGGCAAAGAAGGGGTGCAGTAAATGATATTTTCACAGCTTTTAATACAGGAACTTCCGTCATCAACACACTGGATGATGTGGAGCTGCAAACCCAGATCAATGGTTTGAAAACTCAGTTAAGAAAGATACTGACTGACGAGAATATGGTAGTGGGTTCTGAGTTACATGAGGACCAGGCCTTGACACTGCACTTAAAAGAAATTATGGCTGAGCTGGAGAAACACGCCAGAATGGTAAATGCTCTCATCAGGGAGGATCGGAATGCGTCCGATCAGGCTGCGCAGAACGAAGCTTGTGTGCTATACGGGGCGTGGTTACTGGGCGAGGGCCACAGTAACCTGGAGGATTTGAAACAAGGTTAATCCCCTCCTGGATCAGCAACAAGCACCTCGCAGCCCCCCACCCTTTTGAGAACGCATTGAGCCCGTGCCAGCTCAGGCTACCTTCAGAGGCTTACCCAGTCCCAGTGGACTGTGGACGGTCTAACTACACCATTATGGGTATAGTGGTAAGAATGCCGGTGATGGGAAAGACAGCTAAACCCGCCCCGGTATACAGGGTGGAGAACATTGGAGTCATTCAGGGGGGTGCGCACATTCACTACACAGGGGTCCCACCTTACGTCATTCGATGGGAGCATTCAATGACGGGTACCGACCTCTCGGGGTGCCGGAGCTGGGGAGCACACATCATCCTGTGTCCCCGGCAATTGAATGCCCATTCAAAACCAGATTGCGGGTTCAGAACTGCTGGTGCGGAGCCTATAAATTGCACCATGGAAGCAATGGCTTAAGGTCATGTGCCCCCGCAGGTGGCATATATAGGAGGTGGGACATACTGTGTCACCACTGCAGCGCCCCACTGCCAACATGGACAGCACGATTGGTGTCCGGTTAGTTACAGCAGCTTCTGTTTCAAGCCCAGGGCAGAAGTTCAAGTGGCCCAAGAGCGAATTGTCCCCATTCCTGAACCTTCCACTGTTCACATCACTGTTAAAGAGAATTTCACTGATTTGTAACGATTCGTTGCACATTTTGGATATATCATTCCCCCTCTCCCTGAACACCTCACCAAGATATTAAAAGCCGTTGTCGTTTCACAGAAACACTTCTACACACTGGAGCAGAAGACATTAGAGATAGGGGCAAACATATTGGATATAGTGACCCCACCGTGGTGGGACCTGTCCACGAATATAGAAGTCCCTTCCTGGATTAGGGTAGCCTCCCACATTCTTGTAGTGTGCCAGGTTATCATTGTAGTTTATTTACTGTTTGTACACTGTAAAAAGGTCAAACATTTGCAAAAGTATGAGAGCAGAGGGGAATGGAGAGAGCATTATGTGCGGGTAGAAGAAGCGACACCCGTTTAGATTTTTTGCTGCTCTGTATAAAGTTAAAGTTTTCCCTCCCTCCTCTGTATTATTTTGATATGTATTCATGTGCATTTGATTTTTTTGTGTGTGTACTTTATTTTTATTCTTGAAGTTTATTAGATGTGTTGTTATTATTAAAAGATAGTGTGTATGCACCAGGTGATGTAAGGGTATTAGGCCCCCCTCCACGCCTGGAAGTGAGTATGTCAAATTTCACATCTGAAGTATTGCCATCTATAGATGCTTAATGCACACTAGGTTTTTCTGAAATGGGAAATGCATGTGTCGTGGGGTCATAGATGGTTAAATACTGGGGATGGTTTGATTATGGAAGGTAAGAAAATTATGCTCACCCAGAATTATGATACTTCAAGCAAGTTACAGTATCATCAGGGGGGAGTGTAGGATTCACAAAATTGAACTTTATATTATAAAGGGTCGAATGGCAGAAGAGGCCATGATTTTAAAGACTATTTTAATAGAAGCCTAGGGAAAAGGGACATTCAAAATGGCCACCAGACACCGTGACCAACTTATTGGGACACTTTCAAATGGTTCCTGCAGTCCTCAGACAGCTTTGTGGATTCAGCCCACAGTAAGTTCTGGAAGCCGTTTCAGAGAGAACGAAACCAGACACCAACATATACATATAGATTGGATGCAGATCCAGTCAAGATCGGCCTGTAGATAAAGGCCATCTAAATGTTTACCCAGACAAAAAGGAACAGTTTCATATTCATGAGAAGAGCATCAAGGACCCGTTAAGGACATCACCAGGACATTAAAAACAATGAAGGTCATTCCAGACCAGAGATGACCCTTTACCGGCCATCCCAAAGTATTTTAAAATATAATAACTACCCCGCTGTGCGATAATCCCGCCAAAAGTTAAACAAAGACTAACCTGATTTGGGCGGGAGAAAAGGCTTCTCCTGAGAAGTATATCTGGGGAACCCAGGGGTAGCAAGAAAAAAAAAGCAATCATCGTGGTGCTACCATCGTATCGGTGGTGTCATCGCTAGAAGAAGGAGAAGAAGACAGTTCGAGCCGGCGTCCCGCCCCGGGGTAAAACATCAGGAGATCATCGACCAACCCCGGGCCGTTGACGAAACGGGAGGCCATCGACCCACTCCGGCTCGGGAGAAGAGACAACAAAAAACTACAGAAGAAACTATGGGTCCAGCCCGAGGCTCCTCTGACCGGGGTCGAGCAGACGATCCCCGACCCCGCCGACATCCAGGCCAGCCGGTGTCCAGCTGTCCCCGACCCCCACCTCAGGAGAGAGATGTGGCGCAGCTCGCTGGGGCTCCACTAACCACGTGGAGACAGGACGCCTGAAAGGATCAAAACACAAGACTTCAAAACTCTATACTTTTCCCATTGGATTGGTGAGCATGTTTCTCGCCCTTCATAATCGGATGTAGATAGGTTTAAGTGGGTGGACATTTAAGGGTATAATTAACATGAGTTGTTGTCCCTCAATGTTCCGTGTGTTTCCCCATTTCATGATGATCTTTGTAGAGTATAATATGTCTGTATTTGCCTTAGTTAGTATTGTGTCGTTATGATTTGTTTGTGTTTTTCCCTCACATGCACCCTCTTATTTGCTTGTCTTTGATTTGTTTTACATTATGCAATAACATTCCATTTTGTTTCATTAAACTTGGTCTGTAAGAGTTTTCACTACATTGTAGTTCCTGCCCCAAATCCAGAGTACAGAATCTAAGGGGCAAGTGGGTCGAACCACTCACGGTTGTACTGTGCAAGAGAGAGAGGCCTCTAGAGAGGGAAACCTCTGCGATCTAAAACCCCTTACAGCAGCACCAACAGCAGGAGCATCAACAGGAGCGCCAAGCTGCTAGTCACCCACCTGAAACTGCACAAGCCAGAAGGCGCCAGCACGTGACAACATTACTGCCCGGGATGCAAGGGACGCACTCATCTTGGCCACATTTGGTGAACCTGCACAATCAAACACTTTAGTCTCGCACCTTCTTATCACACCATCGACAATGGACAAGAACTTGCGGATTCCTATCACTCTGACCACCATACTGACAATTGCAAGGCACCCTAAGCCCTCAATGTGAGAGTCCCATTTGCAAAATGACACAGGCCACAACTTCAACAGTTTGCCATCAAATCTGCTTATAATACAATGACAATGATGGCTGGTCCAAATACATTACATCACAGCACCCAAGTGACTAGCCTTGTGACTACTTGTGCTTTATCTTCCTCTTACGCTTGCTCCTACGTGGTGCTTCCCCTGTGGTTTCAGCAGGTGCGGAGGTCCCTTGCTCACTTTCTTGCTGCTCCTGTCTCGACGCCTTTGGCGGCCGTCCTCTGGGGCTGCGAACCTGTGTGGGATCACCAACAGCCTGCTGCTCCTGCGGCTGAGCAGGGACTGAGATGCCCATCTCAGTTGGGTGAGGACTCTGGTGAGGCTCTGACCGAGGGCTCTGCAGTGGTATGGTCGTGTGAGCGCTTGGAGAGGAGCCCCCACTTCCTTGTTCTCTGCAACCAACATCCCTCTCATGGGTCAGCCCCACTTCAGAGCTAGCAAGTGACTTGACAGCACCTTGCTGCACTTCAGGGGGGCCATGAGGACCTGTTTCTGCACTGGAAGTCCTACTCCAGAGGACTTCCATGAAGGTCTGGTTTGTATGCTCAATAGCTGACCATTGCTCCTCAAGAGATGTCAGTCTATTCTGAACAATTACCATGTTTTCCATACCCTGGAGATTAAGCTCCTCCATGGCCGTAGCCATCCTCTCCTCTACCATAGCCATCCTTTCCACGGTGGTTGCCATCCTTTCCGCAGTGATGCGTTCATGCACCAATGCTTCCACAATGGCTCTGCTCATGTTCGCGATGGACTCCTCCATTCGCTCCACACTCGCAACGACCCTGGAGACAAAACCTGCCAGAGACTCCTGCACCTGTTCCTGGAGTTCCAGCACTGCTCTCCTTCTGGATGGACCCGGAGGCACAGGGTCGACATGCAGCTGAGCCGAGCTGGCAGAGTCCTGCGCCTTCCGACAAGGGCACTCCACTGCTGTCCCTGTCTCCACAATCTGCTGATGCTTACTTGTGAGCTGTGATACACCACGTGCCAACACTGCTGTATCTCGCGAAGGTCCCACTGAGATGTGAGTATCTGCGCTGGTGCTGGGTGCGCTGAATTCTGCTGACGCTGCGCCCTCAGAGCTTGCAGCTTCCTCTGAGGAGTCTGGACGCTCAGGCTGTTCCTCCTGGACAGTGGGGCCGGGGGCTTTCGATGGTCCTGTGGGGAGTAAAGGAAAGAGTTAGAGATGTGAGGTCAAGTTTACATGCACATTGAATAGTGCAGATGATCATAAGTCTATCTGTTAGAGCATCAGCTTCATTATCAGTGACTCATGCAATGTCAATGAGAGAGATGCCAAATTATCCTGTCACCAGCTTGCTGCTATGCACCCATCTGTCCATCCCCCACTTGGGTATCATGCTCGATCCCAGGTGATTTCCAGGGCCGTCCCCTCCCAGGGGTGAGCTGGGCTACTGAGGGTGACCCTCCTCCTGTCATGGCTCTTTCCCTCTTATTGTGTGCTCTCTTTTCCTGCAATGAGGGACACAATGGAGTTTGAGTGAGAATGAAGGAGTGATTGTAGAGAATCCATAGCATAGATGCTTAGAAGGATACAAAGGACCCTCCCTGTGTGTTGTAAGTTATTATTGTCATTGCATCACAGTGATAGGGAATGTGAGGGCTGCATGGTCTGATAGTTAATTGAATGTGACCATAGAGAGAGAATGTGTAAGGGTGCATGGATGTAAGTGTCAAGTGGGATATGGAGGAAGCAGTTGGCAAAGCAGAGTGCTGGTGAGGAGAGGCGATGGGGATCAGATTGAGGGGGATGGGAAAGTCATACTCACTTTTCCTGTGTGGAGAAGGTCATGAAACCTTTACCTGTAATGCAGCCAGGTTCTGCGGCTCAGCGAAATGGAGTTGACCTCCTCGGCCACTTGCAGCCACACAGCTTTAGTCTGCTGGGGTGGCTTTTTTCTCCCTGAGGATGCGAACAGCACCTCCTTATTACTTCTGGCTCTGTGCACCAGAGCTTGGAGAGAGGGCTCATCAAACCGAGGTGCACACTTTTGCTTGATCGTGGACATTGTCTGGAAATCAACTCCTTCATACAATTTGCAGAGCCTTTGCAGTCTCCAGAGGAAGCAAGGCTGCTTGCAGGCCTTAAATCCAGCAGCATTGATGATGTCATCGGAGGCGACTTTCTGTATGAAAAGACTCATGGGCAGGGGTTCCCACACGCAGGAAATCAATTGCCCAATTGTGGCAAAATCCCACTTTTTCAACATTTCACTTAGGAGTCGGGGTCCTGACATGCCCCAGCCCGCCCACACTGACAAAATCCAGCCCATTATCAGGCGCAAAGTCCCTGAAACCTTCAAATCTCTGAGTGCTTGACTTCCTAAATCGTAATGCATTTACTGATGACAGTTTTACAATGCAAATGGGTGCCCACTTTTACAATTCCCAACTGGTTACTCAATACCTAACAATAAAATCTAGAAAATGTATAATGGAATCAATTTTCCAAGTTCCCACAGTGGGCATATGAATAGGAGTAGGCCATTCTGCCCCTCGAGCCTGATAACATAAGAACAGAGGAATAGGAGCAGGAGTAGGCCATACGGCCCCTCGAGCCTGCTCCGCCATTCATTAAGATCATGACTGAACTTCTTTATCAACTCTACTTTCCTGCCCTATTCCCATATTCTTTGATTTCTCTAGTGCCCAAATATCTATCAATCTCAGTCTTGAATATACTCAACGACTAAGCATCCACAGTCCTCTGGGGTAGAGAATTTCAAAGATTCAAAACCCTCTGAGTCAAGGGATTTCCCCTCAGCTCAGTCCTAAATGGCCAACCTCTTATCCTGAGACTATAGGGGAGAAATTCGTGTTCACCAGCAAAATGGCCGCAAAGCTAACGGAGCAAAATTGGTTTGGTGAGCTGGAGATTGGTGGCACAGCGCGCACCTTCCGTGCAATGCCATCCTGGTGGTGTTGCTGGAGGCATCTGAGACGAAGTTCTGTCCTAGTGCAGTGTTGCAGTTTCCCACAGCCTCTGGAATCAAGGCTGGGGAGCTCGCAAGGAATTATGGGTAATAAACAGGTCTGAGAATTAAAGGGGCCATGCACACTGAAGCAAAACAAATTACAATGTAGTGAAACAATGTAATTTTCAGCCCTTTCTGCCTTTAAAAAAATATTTAACCTTAAAAAGAAGTCCCAAATGTGAACATTCAGTTCTTAAAGCTGAATTACTTTCTTAACCTCAACAAATGGTAAAACTGCTTCAGCACTAACATAAAGGGCTCAGCAAGCCAGGGAAGGGGCACCCAGGTTCTCACAAGCAACACTCTAGCTTTGTGCAGGGGGTCAAAACTGCAAGTCTGGCGCTCTACCCTCAAGAGCCTGGATGCTCTCCAGAATAAAGATGTGGGAGTACATCACTGAGGCCATCACTGCTAGCAGTGTTGCCACACGACCTGGCTCCAGTGCCCAAAGAAGCTTCATGACCTCAGACCACTAGTCAAGGTCAGTGAATGCATCTTCAAAAGCTGTCTCCTACCAACTGCACCACTAGCATCACACACTTCTCAATGCACGATCCCCAATCACTCACCTACCAACAATCTGTATCAATCACGAGGCACATCTTCCATTCCTACCCTCAACTCACCTCCTTGGAGGAGACAGTGCAGGTTATTCTTGGCAGGGGCATGGCTGAGCCCTTGGCAAGTGGCGGGGATGAAAGGATACCAGATGCGGGCATCCTCATACTTTATCCTCCTTCTGGCATGCACCTCATGCTTTCCTGCCCTCCTGTCACCACAACTCCACCCTTGTGCCAACCTCATTTCATACACCCAATAAATGCAGCCTGCCCAGCCAAGAAGAGGGAGAGGAGAGTGAAAAAGAACAAGAACAGAAGAAGATAGATTTTGCACTTCCAGCCACCAGCTCCTCAAGGTCAACCAGCAAGGCAATTTGCAGTGTCCCCCACTGAAAGTCAGCAGCCTTCCACCAGCCATGCTGCAGTCACTGGGGTAGCACTGCGTGACATAAGTAGGATAGGCAAAAGCACACACAAGATACTCACTAAGAGCATGCATACGGGTGATGGGTTGATTTCTTGATGTCACATTGGATGGATAGACGTATATAGGTTGATTGGAAAGTTGCCTTATGGTGGCTTTTATTTCAGCATTGTGGCCAAGAGGACATTGTGATGGTCAGTAATAGAGGGAAGGTAAGGTGTGGGACTAATGTTGAAAGGGGCATTGGGGTTGTGGTCACTGGGATTGGAGGCAAATTATTCCATCCTGGATATCTGGGCCACAAAGGAGCTGTCTGAGATACATCCTGCCTTCTGATTCCTCCTCTTCGGCTTCCTACTCTTCCCTCTGCAAGCGGATGCTGTAAATGTAAAATGACTGCATAAAATGCTGGAAATACTCAGCTGGTCAGGCAACATCTTGATCTGAGACGTGAACTCTATATTTCTCTCCATGGATGTTGCATGACCTTCTGAGTATTTGCAGCATGTTCTGTCTTCTCAAAGGCCTTCATTTACCATACAAACCCTTGCAAGTGTCTGTTAGATCCGTGTATCTTGATGTTGTGTCCTTCAATAATTAGACAACAAGACTGCAGGGAACGATTCAACAGGTGTTTACTGAATGAGGGTTACTCTAGAACTAACTATACAGATCACTACTCAGGGTTTATATACAGGTGTGGTCACTGCCGGTACTACAGTATACAGGAGCTGTAAAAAGTAGTTCTCCCCTTAAAGGTATATACATTACAATTCCTCCCCTTTTAGATTAACAGTACCATAACACTCATTTAACAATTAAATATCAAACTAATTACAATTAATACTTTTAACATGCAACATTAACTGAAAATAGTCTATTTATAAATTCAGTCTTTGGGGAGGCTTCCTGATTCTTTCTGGATAATGCCTTTCCCGAGTGTCTCGCTCTTGGTGCGGAGGCGATTCTAACACCCTGTCATCAGTTGATTCATCAGCTTCCAATGCTATTGTTTCTGAGGTAGATGCGACCTGTACGTCGGGTTCCTCACCAGGTATGTATGGCCGAGACATGGGGTTGATTCATTCCTGTGACTCTAGGATCTGGCCAGCATGGCATCTCACAATGTTCTCCCCAACATCCACTGTGTACATTAGTGGCCCCTGCCGTGTGCATATCGTTCCTGGTTGCCATTTCTCTTTTCGGTAGTCGCGGGCCAAGACTGGTTGCCCAACATTGAAGCTCCTTGTCGGCTTCTCATTGATGTGCTGGAATTGCTTACTCTCAACATCTCGTCATACATTTGGTCTGAGCAAATCCAGATGAGATCTCAACCTTCAGTTAAAGAACATTATGGCCGGGCCTGGTTGGTGACTGCATGTGTCGCATTCCGGTAGGCGAACAGCAAATTGTCCACCTTGTGCTGCAGTGGAATGTTGTCATTGTACATAGCTTTTATTGCCTTCTTAAAGGTTTGTAAGAACCTCTCAGCCAATCCATTTGTGGCTGGATGATATGGGGCGGATGTGTAATGCCTTACCCCATTCCTTTTCATAAATCTTCAAAACTCTTCGGACACAAACTGTGGTCCGTTATCAGAGCAAATCTGCTCTGGCAAGCCGTTCCTGGCAAAAATGGTCCGTAGGACTGCAATAGTTTTCTCCGTGGTGGTGGAGGACATTTTGATCACCTCAGGCCATTTCGAGTGCACATCCACGGCTATTAAAAACAATGAGTCCATGAATGGACCAGCAAAATCAATATGCACCCGTTGCCATGGAGATGAGGGCCACTCCCATGGGTGTAGAGGGGCATGTGGTGGTGCATTTTGGAACTTCTGGCATCCTGAGCAGCTCTTTGTCAGGTCCTCGATTTGCTGATCGATCCCCGGCCACCACACATAAGCCCTAGCAAGGCTTTTCATTTTCACCCCTCCCAGATGATCTTCGTAAAGCTCATTGAGCACTCTCTCCCTTAACTTGGGAGGAATTACCACTCGGGATCCGCACATCAAGGTCCCCTGGCATACTGACAGCTGTTCTCTTCTGGATGAGACTGCTGGCAACAGTGAGTCGCCATGTGCTGGCCATCCCTTCAACGTCAAGTCATATACCCGAGACAGTGTCGGGTCATTTCGGGCCTCCTTCTCTATACCAGCGTTAGTTACTGGCAAGCATTCAATTATAGTCGAATGAAATATTTCGACAGGATCCACTGCTGGTGCTTCCACCGCAGTAGGCAGTGGCAGGCGTGATAGCCCATCAGCGTTTCCATGCTGTTTCGTGCCCTTATACTCTATTTCATATTGTTGCGCCCCTAGAAAAAGGGACCATCTTTGTAGCCGTTGCACAGTCATCACCAGAACGCCCTTCTTTGGATTAAAGATGGAAACAAGTGGTTGGTGGTCAGTCAGCAAGGTGAACTTCTGCCCGTGCAGATAGTGATTGAACTTTTTCACTCCCCACACTAGGCTGAGGGCCTCCCTGTCAATCTGGGCGTAGTTACGCTCGGCTGAGGTTAGTGACCGAGACGCAAAGGCTACTGGCCTCTCCGAGCCGTCCGGGAATTTGTGTGACAGCACCGCTCCAATGCCATAGGGTGATGCATCACACACCAACCAAATTGGTAGTGCTGGGTTGAAATGAGCCAACACCTCTTTTGATGTGATCAATGCTTTGCTCTTCTGGAAAGCTCGTTTACATTCGTCACTCCACTTCCATGGTACCCCCGTTTGCAGTAGGGTGTTCAGTGGGTGTAGTACGGTAGACAAATTCGGCAAGAACTTATGGTAGTAGTTCACCAGCCCGAGGAATGACCTCAGTTGTGACACATTTTCCGGTGCTGGAGCCTTGACTACTGCCTCAATCTTTTCAGGAGACTTATGCAACCCCTCTTTTGCAATAACGTGGCCACAATACGAGATCTGCTTCTGGAAAAACTCGCATTTGTGGCGATTAGCTCGGAGCCCATATTCCTTCAATCTAGTGAGCACCTGCTCCAGATTGGCGAGGTGATCACTGTCATTTTCGCCAGTGATCAGGATGTCGTTCAAATAACAGTGGGTCCCTGGAATCCCTTGCAGGACTTGTTCCATTGCCCTTTGCCAAATAGCCGGAGCTGATGCTACCCCGAACACCAGCCGGTTGAATTGGTAGAGACCTTTATGAGTGTTGATTGTGAGGTACTGTTTCGAGGCTTCTTCTACCTCCATTTGCAGGTACGCCTGGGCCATATCAATCTTAGTGAAGCGTTTCCCTCCAGATAGCGAGGCAAAAATATCTTCAATCCGCAGAAGCGGATATTGTACAGTGTGAAGGATTGGGTTCACTGTCACCTTAAAGTCCCCACAGATGCGAACCTTCTTTGGTTCCCCAGGCATATTACTCAACGACCTCTTCATTACAGGAACGATGGGTGTAGCCCACTCGCTCCAGTCCACTTTGGACAGAACTCCTGAACGTTCCAAACTTTCCAGCTCTGCTTCGACGGCTGGGCAGATCGTATAAGGTACCGGTCTGGCCTTAAAAAACTTTGGGCTTGCATTTTCCTCTATTTTGATCGTCGCTGTTATGCCTTTTATTGTTCCGAGTCCCTGCTGGAACACTTCTTGTGCGTCAGTTAGCATTTTTGACAGTCGTCCAGGTGTGACATCGTAATCCTTTTTGGCATCTACAGTCAATGCTTGTATGGAATGCCAATCTAGCTGTATCTTCCGGATCCATTCACGTCCTAGTAGTGGTGGTCCTCCATCTGGCAATACATATAGGTCCATTTTTGGTGTTTCCTTGCCGTTATATATAACGTTCACCCTTATTTTTCCTTTGGGGTAGACTTTTTGCCCCATGTACGTCTTCAAGACAATCTTTGTATCTCTCAAGGGTATATGTGAGAATAGCCGCTTGTAGTCCCTTCGGTTTATGACTGTTAGGGCTGATCCTGTGTCCAATTCCATTTTCACTTGGACCCCTGCTATCTTGAGTGTGACCCAGATAGTTTGGTGATCCTCCATTTTGATCACATTATGTAGTTTCAGACAACCCAGCTCCTTGCTTCTGGAGTCTGTATCACTTTTCTGTTCGTCTGAACTACTCTCCGTCACCTTATGTACCTTCTTGTACTTCTCCTGTGGAGATTTCTTGCTGCTGATTTTCTTTCCCGACCTGCAGACTCTTGCTATGTGTCCTACTTTTCCACACTGTCTGTGTAAGAATTCGCAATAATTTACAGTTCTGAAGATCAATTTTTTTGATTAAAGAATCCCTGGGCGTTGTGCTTTTAAATTTCCAGGGATAAAAATGGCTGTCGAACCACATGGCCGAAGACAAAGGGGCTTGGAAGCAGCTTTCTGTGTCTGGAGGTAAGGTTCAATGGAGACAAAACGTTACCACAGGACAATGCTTTGTTTACAAAGCAATTGAATGCTATTAGCATTTGTTTGTATATCGGGTGGATACATCTCAACTGCAGAAGAGACTTTTGTATCTTGAATGGGAAATGTTTAAGAACTGAATGGGTCTAAATCACCTAGCATGCTGGACAATAGAGCAGTTGTATTTCCCTTTTGATTCAGCCCAGGGAGCTCCGGAAGACACATTAACCCAGTCCAACCACTCTGAGTTAGCCAATCACAGCTTTCTCTTGTGTATTGGACCCTTTGGGTGGGGAATTTTGCACACAGCCCTTGCAGGGCAGAACGGCAGGACCTCACCAGGTATAAAAGATAGATGCTGAGAAGCTATCTCTCTCTTTTACTTCGCTGGACCACAGGTGAGCAGGGTGTTCTGACTCCTCAACAAGGCAACCTAGCAGGAGTTTGGGGTGGTGATTTAAGGGAATTGCTAAGATTGTTTAAGTAACATTGGAGCCATTTTATCCCTCGTTTTTGCCATCTGCAACCCCGTTATATAGTTTTACTGTAATTACTGTGTTCGTGTGGTATAGTTTATTCTTTTGATTGTAGTTTATTTAGGTAATAAAACTTGATTTTTCTCTCATCCAAACCACTTGTCCGTTTTAATATCATTAATTATAAGTTCCTCCACTCAGAACTGAAGGAGGGGTAGCGATTCGAAACCATTGTTTGTAAATTGGTTTAGAGTGCAGCAGCAAAAGGCTGCTGACCAGGTGAATTACCGTAAACCAGGTAAAAGGTTGGAATTGGTCAGAGCTCAGAGGCAAAGGCTGCTGGCCAGGTAAATTACAATAAATCAGTTAAAAGATGCCCCCCTTACATCTGCACACTTTGTCCTTGAACCATCAATCATTATGGTCGTGTGTTGTTCTGCCGCAGCGATAGCACTTCACTTTTCCGTATGACATTTCATTTGTGCCATATTCTTGCGGTCTCCGTTGTATCTCTGCCGCAGCCCGTGCTGCTGCTTTGTGTGATACTGCAGTGCTGAAAGCCTTGTCCAGTGTAAGATCCTTTTCTGATAGAAGCCGTTTCTGGGTTCCTTCACTTTGAAGCCCACACACAAACTTGTCCCTTAAAGTATCTGCTAGTCCCGTTCCAAACTGGCAGTGTTTCAATAGCTTGCGCAGTTCCATTAAATACTCAGCATTACTTTCATCTTTATGCTGGTTCCTTTTGTGAAACTTAAATCTTTCTGCTATCAGCAGCAGTGTGGGGTTTAAGTGGTCCTGTAGGATTGACACTATGTTTTCAAAATCCTTTTCTACTGGCTTCTCTGGGGTTACTAGGTTTCGTAGTAAGCCATACGTTTTTGCACCCATTGAATTCAACAATACCAGTGCTTTCTTGTCATCTGGCACTTCATTCGCCTTGCAGTATACTTCTATGCATTCGACATATGTCGTCCAATCTTCGACTTCATTGTCGAAAGCTGTGATACTGCCACTCTTCGGCATTTTTGGGTGTGGTTAGACTGGCTTAAAATGGCGTCTCCCGCGCTTTCCTTTCTTCCCCGCTGCGGCTTAAAATGGCGTCTCCCGCGCTTTCCTTTCTTCCCCGCTGCGGCTTAAAATGGCGTCTCCCGCGCTTTCCTTTCTTCCCCGCTGCAGCTTAAAATGGCGTCTCCCGCGCTGCTGCCAACGCCGCTCTCGGCGGTCCTCATGGCAAATGGCGATGCCCTGTGGGTTTCATGTGCTGCTCCTGCGCTGCTGCCAATGCCGCTCTCTGCGGTCCTCGTGGCAATGGCAGCGCCTCGCGTTTTCCTGCGTGCCTCTCTCCCCCATTGACGCTGCTCGTCCCTTGAACACCGGCTGCGCTCTGCGGGTTTTCCTGCGTGCCTCTCTCCCCCGTTGACGCTGCTCAGCCCTTGAACACTGGCTGCGCTCTGCTCTCTCTCGCCTCTCTCCCCCGTTGACGCTGCTCGGTCCTGAACACCGGCTGCGCCCTGTGCGCTCTGCCCTCTCTCTCTCCCCCGTCGACGCTGCTCGGCCTTTTCTGTGTCGCTCGGTCGGCTCTAGCCGCCGCTGTCCGGGAAGGGTCTGCGCAGTACCTGTTGCCAGCCCGTTTCGCTGGACCACCGTGACTGGAAAGCCAAGCCTGGCTCTCGACAGCCTCCCCTGCGATGCTCAAATCTCCGCTGGATGACTGGACGGTTGCCCGTGGTCGACGCCCATGCTTCTGGGCTCGACCTCCATCCACTGTTCTCCAGGAGCGAATCCCTGGGAGGTGATGCAGAGTTGCAGGTAGGTTCAAATCTGCTCGTCACCAATGTTAGATCCGTGTATCTTGATGTTGTGTCCTTCAATAATTAGACAACAAGACTGCAGGGAACGATTCAACAGGTGTTTACTGAATGAGGGTTACTCTAGAACTAAATATACAGATCACTACTCAGGGTTTATATACAGGTGTGGTCACTGCCGGTACTACAGTATACAGGAGCTGTAAAAAGTAGTTCTCCCCTTAAAGGTACGTACATTACAGTGTCCAGCAGTACTCCCTGCACACTTAAAAATCTTTTCACATCTATTGCAGAAAGACACCACTTATATAAAATCAAAACAACCCAGTCCAAAACCTTACATTCAAACTTACCTAACGATGTGTGTGCCCCTTTAAGAGTTGCAGACATCACTACTGTCAGCCTGCTTGCACGCCAGGCTAACGTGGCATGCTTAGGGCCCAGCGCTGAATACAGCGCAGGAGTCAAAGTTCACGTTGGTTACTTTAAGTCTACTCAATCTCTCCTCATAGGATAATCCACTCATCCCAGGAATCTGTCCAGTTCACCTTCATTGCACCCCAGCTAAGACAGGTATATCCTTCCTTAGGTAAGGAGACCAAAACTGTACACAGTCCTCCAGGTGTGGTCTCAACAAAGCCGTATATATTTGCAGCAAGACTTCTTTACTCTTATACTCCAATCTCCTTGCTATAAAGGCTAACATACTATTTGCCTTCCTAATTGCTTGTTGAGCCTGCATGTTAACTTTCCATGTTTCATGTACAAGGACACCCAAATCCCTCTGAATACCAATATTTACTAGTTTCAAACCTTTTTAAAAATTCTGCTTTTCCATTCTTCCTACCAAAGTGGATAATTCCACATTATACTCCATCTGCCACCTTATTGCCCACTCACTTAACCTCACTTTATCCCTTTGCAGCCTCTTTGCGTCCTCCTCACAGCTTACTTTTCTACTGAGCTTTTTATCGTCAGCAAACTTGAATACATTACAATCAGTCCACTCATCTAAGTCATTGATATAGATTGTAACTAGCTGAGGCCCCAGCACTGATCCTTGCAGCATTCCACTAGTTACACCCTGCGATCACAAAAATGACTTATTTATTGCTACTCTCTGTTTCCTGTCCGTTAACCAATCCTCAACCCATGCTAATATATTACCCCCATATTAATCCCATGAGCCCTTATTTTCTGTAACAAACTCTTGTGTGGCAACTTATCAAATGCCTTCTGAAAATCCAAATATACTACATCCCCAGGTTTCCCCTTATCTACCCTGCTAGATACACCCTGAAAAAGCTCTTAAAGATTTGTCAAACATGATTTCCCTTTCATAAAATCATGTTGACTCTGCCGAATCATATTGTGATTATCTAAGTACCCTGTTTCCACATCCTTAATAATAGATTCTAGTTCCACCATTTAATTAGATCATGGCTGATCTGTATCTCAGCTCCATTTACCCACCCTTGATCCATATTCCTTGATACCCACACCTAATAAAAATGTATCAATATCAGATTGAAAATTTTGATTGACCCAGCACCCCCAGCCTTTTGTGGAAAGAGTTCCAGATTTTCACTACCTTTAACACTAAATAATACCACAATATACAAAGTCCCATAACCATATCAGAAATCAATTAAAGCTTCAAGTGGACTAATTTTAACCAGAACCCGAAACTTCTTCAACAAAACAAGTAAATACCAGTTCTACGCCAATGCTGCTTACATTTCCAGCCTTGAACATTCTTTCCAGAGTCGTGACTTATATTGGTCAAATGGGGAGAAGCCTGGAGGTTAATACATGTGCAGCAAATGTTAATGTTTAGAATGCCATAAAACAAAAGTATGTTTGGTGTGTTCTGGCGCTATATTTTATTGTGTATGCTTGTGAGAAAGTACTTCCTGATTTCACTTCCTTAATAGCCTCGCTCTAAATGTAAGATTGTGGCCCCATGTTGGGAGGGTTAGTTAGGCATCGTCTCCTTTTTAAATTGATTTAGACTTAACTTTTCACACCAAGCAGACTTAGTAAAATCAAAAATTTCAGAATTCTCCAGGAAGTGAAGCCGCAGAAATGGAATACACGTCTGCTTTATGCCACATCAGACATTCTTGTGTCATATCTCACCTGCACTCCCAATTTGCTTTTGCTGTAACCATTGTCGTTCTGAGAGATCTTGTGATTTGCAGTCATTTAAATCTTCATAAGAATGGTTAGTATGGAGTGCAAGTGGCAGTGTTAGCAGGGAAGAGAGCAAATAATAACAGTAGGTTTATTTCATTTAATTTCATTCAGCACTTGGAGTGTTGGGTCAGCATTTTTGATAGCCCAGAACTTCCGGCCCTGATGACAGTGAACTGGTAGCGTTTGCTATCATTTCGCCTTTGAAACTGACCACAAATTCAGGATTTAGCGCAAGCGCAGCCTAACGCGGAATCCTGAAGTTGCAGTCTGTCATTCACTGCTCCTCCACAGGCTGTGCTGTGGACCATCACCCATATTGACTGCTAAACAAAGATTATGGCCCTGAAAAAGTCATTTTAATTTTGTGCAGTGTCAAACTTATCCAATTTAATTTTTAAGGAACTTTAAAAAAAATGTAATTTTTTTTTTAAAGTTTGTTCATCTTTATTGCAGGTTTGCCTTTTCCCTATGTGGGAGCCCCAGTCTTTGTTTTGATCTCTTACACTTTTAATAAGTTAGAATTTTAAGAGCTTACCCACTTCCTGGTTCCCTGTCTGTAAGAATTCTGTGTTTTGATTGGCTGCTTAGGCAGCTTGTTGACGTCACAGCAGCTCGCACTATGGGATTCCCATTAAACTAGGTTAATTTGAATTTTGCGTCGGAAAAAATCGAACTTCTCGACACAGAGATCGTGAGATCTTGGTGCGAAGCTTACTTTGGGGCCAGCGGCGAACGCCTTTGCTTCACCGCTGACCATAGATTCTGGGCCATTAAGTTGACAATTCAGCTATAAAGAGCTATTGGAAATGTCATTCTATCACAAAGCCTGCAATGAAAACTGTTGTGTGAACTGGCAATCAGTTGTTTCGAACATGTAATTTGTAAAAGTCAACAGGGAACTGTAAGTTTTAAAGTACAGTGACAGAAACAAAGCCAAACCGTTGAAATTACAACTGCAAGGAACTCAGACATGGGTGTCTGAGGAATTAGGTTTATAATATTTCAGAGGTGTTCTTTACGTTTATTGAGGTTTGTGGGGTGATTCCATGGCCAGGTTCTCCCAGTGGGAAGCTTCACTCGCAGGAAGGGCATTGTGAAAATCGTGGTGGAAGAGTCAGACGAGGATACTTACAATCTTCTGTCCATTCATTTTAATGACAGAAATTCACACTTGCTGCACTCTGCTGACATATGGGTGAGGCCCCTCGCTGGCAGCACAAATACAGCAAAATGCGCCCATAAAGAGAATAAAACATAACTGCATTTTACACTGTTTTACTTCCTTTATTTTTGCAATGTATTAATTTGATGTTCCTCAAAGTAAGGAATATTGATACAGGAGGATGGACCTAATTATTACCCCTCATCTCCTGAAACAAGTGGCTCATGCTGAGGGATAGTTCCATGAATGCTGGCAACCAGGTGCTAGCCTTGACTCTGTGGTCGTACTGTTGCCTCTGAGTCTGAGGTTAGGGGGTTTAAGTCCCACACCAGCGACTTGAACATATAATCCAGGCTAACAATCCAATATAATACTGACACTGTCAGTGGCACTGTCTTTCAGGTAAGATGAAACTCAGTGGCCTGTGCCACTGAGGGCAACATTTCCCCCATTAACTTAAAAGGAACTTTACCTCACATTTTAAACAAACTGAAGATTTACAATTAACGGGATGTTAGGTAAAATTTCTTTACTTAGTGGGTTGCTAGAATCTGGAACTCTCTGCCACAAACCATTGTTGAGCCAGAGCCCATATACTTTTTAAAGGAATTCATAGAATCATTGAATGGTTACAGCACAGAAGGAGGCCATTCGGCCTGTCGAGCCCGTGCCAACTCTCTGCAAGAGCACTTCAGCTAGTCACACTCTCCCTGCCCTCTCCCTTGCATGAATTAGATAGATGCTTGAAAAAAATAGGAATTTTAAAGAATAACAGAACTAATTAACAGAAAAACATGCGCACAAACTGTGATGGGCTAAATGGACTGTATCTGTTGTGTCAAACAGGGACCAGTGCGTCAAACAGGGACCGCTGCGTCAAACAGGGACCAATGTGTTAAGCTGGAACTGTTCGATTAAAACGTTGTCTTACTGCACTAAACAAGGACTGCAGCTTTAAATTGGAGCCACTGAATTAAAACAGCAATTGCTTTAATAAACTGGAAGTGAGGCACAAAGCAGGAATCATTGCATTAAAACCAGGACTGCTATATTAAAACAAGGACTGTAAATCTCAGACACCCGAGAATGAGCACCACTCCTTCAATGCTTGACTATCATGGGAGGGAGTAGAGGGAGGAGTCCAGAGAGCAGCAGTTCTAGTAAAGAGACAGCCAAGCCTGTCGACAATTCAATGGAGGGCTACCACCTTCAGTAGACATGGGTTAAAAAAGAAAATTGGGGATAAATGCACACAGAACACAGATAGTCACTCTATATCTATAATATATTAAAGATCTTGGGGGTGGAATTCATTATCACCCAGGAATGGGCATTAATTTTGGAAAAGTTGGAGATTTTGCACCAGGCGCTAATGAATCTCGCTGCATGCAAAATTCAGTGTCATCGCTCAAAGAAAGGACTGGAGTGCTAAATCAAGCACTAATGACCTAGCTCAGTGGCGTTAGACTCAAAGTGCTAAGCAATTTCAGGAGCAGTCTAATTGCTAGTCATCATTGCCGCAGGCTCATTACAGTTCTTAAAGGGGCGGTTCAATCATGCTGCAGAACCTCATCCTCAGCATTGCTGGTGCTGCAGCTGTCTCAGCAAGCAGCAGAAGGCCAAGAAGGAAACGGACCACTGAAGGAGGTGTCATTGTGGCAGATCAACGGCCCAGGGAGAGAGCTCACAGATTCTGCAACCAGGCATTGGAGGAGTTGGTATCCACTGTGGAGAGATGGAGGGCAGTGCTCTACGCGGCAAGTGGCAGGAGGCCCTCGCCGCAAGTATTCCGCGCCATGTGGAGGGAGGTAGCCCAGTAGGTCTCGGGCAGCACTGTGGTCCCCAGGACCCACACACAGTGCAGGAAGAAATTTAACAACCTCACTCAGGTGGTCAGGGTGAGTCAATGCTTCAACAAATTCTACATATCAGCATCTCATCCTCAGTCTGCACACACTGCCCAAAGCACTACACCCCCAGTGCTCACCCGCCAACAATCTCTACCTACCAACACTCACACCCACATCTCACACCTTGCCAACAATGACAGCCATTCAACTATGGCAGGCACATCTCCCAAACACATTGCTCCACACTCACTCACACATTTTCCTCTCTCCTGCAGGCCAAGGCCGCTCCCAACAGGAGGGAGCAGGAGCGCACAGGAGGGGGACAATCTGACACCCAACCACTTTCAGAGCTGGAGGAAAGAGTGCTGCAAATCATTGGGCGCCAGGTGGTGGGCACAGTGGCTACCGGTGACGTTGACCCCCTTGGGGACAACAACGGTATGTTCATCCCTACTCCTTCTTCTCACATCCCACTTCCCCCTCACCCAACAAGCCTTTCCCACTTTCTAGCTAATCATGCTGTATACATGCCTTTCTCCCTTCCTGCCCCTTCTCCTCACCTTAACCCAAATCTTGTGCCTTTATGCTTTCAGATAATGAGCAAGCAGCTGAGCAGCCTGTCCCTGAAGGCACCGTAGAAAGTGAGGCAGGAGAAGAGGAGGAGGAAGAACACACCCAGTCACTGCATGTCTCACCCGCAGGCACCAGCTCAGATACTGGCACTTTGCGTTCTTTAGAGGCGAGTATAGTAGCGGGATCTGCACAGGGTGAGGCACCGGGGATGAGCGAGCTGCAGCCAGGGGGAAAGGATAGCTCGGGAGTCAGCTTCCCAGAGGGCGAGTTCTGCTGCACAGGACTCAGATGAGGACCTCGATGAGGAGGCCTTTAGAAAAAGGGTGATGGTCATGCACACGGAGATGATCGGTGCAATGGCAAGGGTGCCTGAGAGCCTCTCGGCAATGGTAAAGAATTTGGAGGAGTCCGCCTCCAACATTGCATAGAGCTCTGTGCACACCATGGCGCCCATCATTTGCAATCTGCTTGCTCCTGTTCCTCCTCCTCGTCTTCCTCTCCCTCCTCCTGAGGCGGATGTGCAATCCCTGGTGGCAAGGGCTGTGCCCTCATGATGGGCAAGTTGTGGAGCATGCAGCCGACCACCACGAAATGGGCCACCCACTCCGGCGAGTACTGGAGGGCTCCTCCCAAGCGGTCAAGGCAGCGGAACCGTTGCTTGAGCAACCCGATGGTCTGGTCCCTCACCATCTGTTCTTTAGGTCGCGAGTTTTTTGTTGGACCTCAACCTTCAGGCTTCTGTACAGCTGCTTTCTTGCTCTTGAGTTCTGTTGCTGATTCCAGATCAGAAATGCCTTGCGCTTGCGGCTTATTAGCTCTTGGATCTCCTGGTCATTCTCGTCGAACCAGTCTTGGTGTTTCCTGGTTGATTGACCAAGCGTCTCTTCACAGGTGCTGATTATGGAGGCCTTGAGTGCAGACCAGACGCTGTGGGCACTCTGTGTCTCTGCATCACTGGGAGTCATCAGGTTGTTTGTGAGGCGCAGGCTGAATAGGGCTATCTTAGCGGGGTCTTTGAGTGCTCCAGTGTTAATTTTCCTGCGGCATTGTTTCTGTTGCCGCCGCTGTTTTGGGGCTACATTGATGGAGATGACAGAGCAGATTAGGCGGTGGTCTGTCCAGCAGTCATCAGCTCCTGTCATGGCGTGGGTGATGTGGACGTCCTTGCGGTCCCTCACTCGGACGATGACATAGTCCAGCAGATGCCAGTGCTTGGAACGAGGGTGCCGCCATGAAGCCTTGTACTTGTCTCTCTGACGGAACAAGGTGTTGGTTATGACAAGGCCATGTTCTAAGCATTTCGACAGGAGGAGGGTACCGTTGGAGTTGGCTTTCCCTACCCCCTCTCTGCCGATCACACCTCTCCAGAGCTCTGTGTCCTTTCCAACTCTGGCGTTGAAGTCGCCAACGAGGATCAGCTTGTCGCCCATTGGGATTCGGGAGAGGGATTGTTCGAGGCTGGAGTAGAAATTCTCTTTGGTCTCGCCTGTGGTTTCCAGTGTTGGGGCGTATGCACTGATAACCGTAGCGCACTGGTTTCGGGCTAGGGTGAGTTGAAGAGACATGAGGCGCTCATTTATACCACTAGGGGAGTCTCTGAGACGCCCAACCAGTTAAGTTTTTATGGCGAAGCCTACCCCATGGAGGCGGCGTTCTTCTTCGAGTTTGCCTTTCCTGAAGAAGGTGTAACCACCGCCTTGCTCATTTAGCTGGCCTTCCCCTGCCCGCCGGGTCTCACTTAGGGCGGCAATGTCAATGTCGAAGCTTCTGAGCTCCCGGGCAACGATAGCAGTACGGCGTTCCGGTCTGTCACTGTTGGGGTTGTCCATGAGGGTCCTGACATTCCAGGTCCTGAACTTCATTTTAAAGGGTGGAAGATGCCTGTGCGTGAATTCTTTTAACGTGGGGTGGTAGAGAAAGCGCAGGAGATCCAGCAGCTAGCTGACAACCACGACGTGCGTGGATTCTTTAGCGCAGTCAAGAGCATCTACGGCCCAAGCACCCAAGGTCCTTCCCTGCTGTGGGCCAAGAACGGAGAGGTACTCATCAAGGACAGGGAAGCAGTCAGTGCCTGCTGGAAGGAGCACTTCGAATATCTCCTTAAACACGACTCTGTCTTTGACATGAGTGTCCTCAACACCATCCCACAGCATGCTACCCGCCACCATCTCAGCACAACCCCAGCCTGGCATGAGGTTGAAAAGGCCTTCCGACAACTGAAGAACAAGTCCTCAGGAGCAGATGGAATCCCCGCCGAGGCACTAACGCATGGCGGAGAAGCACTACTGGCGCGAATTCATGAACTCATTTCTCTTATCTGGAAGGAGGAGAGCATGCCAGGGGATCTCAGAGATGCCGTAATTGTGACCATCTTCAAGACAGGTGACAAGTCCGATTGCAGTAATTACAGAGGAGTTTCCCTGCTATCTGCCACAGGGAAAGTCATCGCAAGAATCCTCCTCAATCGCCTTCTCCCAGTGGCCGAAGAGCCCCTCCCAGAGTCACAAGGCGGATTCCGCCCACTAAGGGGCACAATGGACATGATCTTCACCGCACGTCAATTACAAGAGAAATGCAGGGAACAGCACCAACCACTGTACATGGCCTTCTTTGATCTCACAAAGGCCTTCGACACTGTCAACCGTGAGGGATTATGGAGTGTCCTCCTCAAATTCGGCTGCCCTCAAAAGTTTGTCACTATCCTCCGCCTACTTCACGACGACATGCAAGCCGTGATTCTGACCAGCGGTTCCACCACAGACCCAATTCACGTACGAACTGGGGTCAAGCAAGGCTGTGTCATCGCACCAACGCTATTCTCAATCTTCCTTGCTGCAATGCTCCATCTCACCTTCAGTAAGCTCCCCACTGGAGTGGAGCTAATTTACAGAACAAACGGGAAACTGTTCAACCTCCGTCGCCTCCAATCCAGATCCAAGGTCGTCCCATCCTCTGCCATCGAATTACAGTATGCAGACGATGCTTGCGTCTGCGCTCACTCAGAGGTCGAACTCCAAACCATCGTAAACACCTGCACCGAAGCATACGAGAGCATGTGCCTTACACTGAACATCCGTAAGACAAAGGTCCTCTACCAATCTGCCCCTGCCACACAGTGTTGCCCCCCGATTATCAAAATCCACGACAAGGCCTTGGACAACATGGACCACTTTCCATACCTCGGGAGCCTACTGTCAACAGGGGCAGACGTCAACGACGAAGTCCAACACCGCCTTCAGTGTTCCAGTGCAGCCTTCAGTCGCTTGAGGTAGAGAGCGTTTGAAGACCAGGACCTCAAACCCGGCACTAAGCTCATGGTCTACAGGGCAGCAGTGATACCTGCCCTGCTGTATGCCTCAGAGACATGGACCATGTACAGCAGGCACCTCAAAGCACTGGAGAGGTACCACCAACGCTGTCTCCACAAGATCCTGCAAATCCATTGGCAGGATAGGCGCACCAACGTCAGTGTTCTTGCTCAGACCAACATCCCCAGCATCAAAGCTCTGACCACACTCAATCAGCTCCGATGGACGGGTCACATTGTCCGCATGCCCGATACGAGACTCCCAAAACAAGCGCTCTATTCGGAGCTCCGGCATGGCAAGAGAGCCCCAGGTGGGCAGAGGAAAAGCTTCAAGGACACCCTCAAAGCCTCCTTGAAAAAGTGTAACATCCCCACCGACAACTGGGAATCCCTGGCCCAAGACCGCACAAAGTGGAGGAGAAGCAGCCAGGAAGGTGCCGAACACCTCGAGTCGCTTCGTCGGGAGCAAGCGGGAGCCAAGCGCAGGCAGCGCAAGGAGCGCACGTCAACCCAAGCACCCCACCCATCTGCCCCTTCAACCACTGTCTGCCCCACCTGTGACAGAGACTGTAGGTCCCGCATTGGACTCATCAGTCACCTGCAAACTCATTTTTAACGTGGAAGCAAGTCATCCTCGGTTCCGAGGGACTGCCTAAGAAAAGAAGAAGAAGAAGGTCTGGTCCCTGTTTAGCACAATGGTCCCTGTTTAGCATAGTGGTCCCGGTGATGGTGCTGTAGTGCCTAAATTTTGGGTCTCCCAGATCTTCAACCTGCACAGCAGAAAACCAACTCTATTTCTCTTCCTCCTAAATTGCTATAGGTTGTACTATTTCACTATAAAACTGAAGTATAGCCAGAATGTATGATGTTAAAATGGGATTGCCCTGGTCAAATTCTCTAGCATCATCTAACCCCGCTGCACTTCATCTTGATCCCTCATGTGCAATGCCACAGGGGATCAACTGGTAAGTTATGGGGGTGGGGTGGTTATTATAAGGCAATAACCTCATCTTCAGTTTAGATAATGGCTAGAAGTTGCCTAAACTTCATACTGCCCAGTATTAACTGTTTGGTCTTTTTGACCTCTCTCTCCTCTCTCTGCATACAATTGTGTCAGATGAAAGTGTGATATTAGTAATGAACATATTATTGCATTCATTTGAATCCCTCACTCCACTACATTCATAAAAGTGTTAACCCTCTAAAATCATAATCACATGGGCACGATTTCGGCTCAATGGCGACTGTTGCATCATCTCAGCATCCAGTGTTGTGGACTGGATCCAGTAAATCATACTCCATCACAGGTACACACACACAAATAGGATATGCCAAACTTTAGCCAACCTCTGTGCAAATATACGCCTTGAGACATATGCAAACTTGCACCTTTTACTATCGTCCATTTAAATTCTTCCAACTAAAAAGCAGACCCATATTCTGTACCAGTATATATGCCAGCAATGTAGCACCATCATATCTCAGTTCATATTTTGTCAGTGTTGCTGTAATTCATTGTCTTTTCATGAGCAGGAGTAGTAGATGAAGGCTTCTGACTAATTCAACATAATCTGTCATGTTCAATCACATTAAAAGCACAACCATGAAAGAGACTGTTCCAGGTCTTGTACCTAATGACCTTCCAAAAACTCTGGAAGTTTGATGTGCATTTGAAAGTAAGCTGACAGAGCTAAATTCCAGAGGTGTGGTGAGCTGAATTCCAGAGGTGTGGTGAGCTGAATTCCAGAGGTGTGGTGAGCTGAGTTCCAGAGGTGTGGTGAGAATGATTGCCCTTGACATCAAGGCAGCATTTGTTCAAGTGTGACATCAAGGAGCCCTAGCAAAATTGAAGTAATTGCAAATCAGGGGGAAGACACTCCACTGGCTGGAGTCACACCTAGCACAAAGGACGATGGTTGTGGTTGTTGGAGGCCTTCATCTCAGCCCCAGGACGTTGTTGCAGGCATTCCTCAAGGCAGTGTCCTAGGCCCAACCATCTTCAGTTGCTTCATCAATAACCTTCCCTCCATCATAAGGTCAGGAGTAGGGATGTTCACGGATGATTGCATAGTATTCAGTTCCATTTGCAACTCCTCCAATAATGAAGCAGTCCATGCCCGCATGCAGCAAGACTGGACAGCATTCAGGCTTGGACTGATAAATGGCAAGTAACATTCGCGCCACACAATTGCCAGGCAGTGACCACCTCCAACAAGAGAAAGTCTAACCACCTCCCCTTGTATTTCAATAGCATTCCCATCGTCAATCCCCCACCATCAACATCCTGGAGTTGCCATTGACCAGAAACTTAACTGGACCAGCCACATAAATACAGTGGCTACAAGAGCAGGTCAGAGGCTGAGTATTCTGTGGTGAGTGATTCACCTCCTGACTCCTCATAGACTTTCCACCATCTACAAGGCACAATTCAGGAATGTGATGCAATACTCTTCACTTGCCTGGATGAGTGCAGCTCTAACAACACTCAAGAAGCTTGAAACCATCCAGGACAAAGCAGCCCGCTTGATTGGCACCCCATCCACCACCTTAAAAATTCAGTCCCTCCACCACCAGCGTACCATGCACGCAGAGTGTACCATCTACAAGTTACACTGCAGCAACTCACCAAAGCTTCTTCAACAGCACCTCCCAAACCTGTAACCTCTTCCATCAAGTAGGACAAGGGCAGCAGATGCATGGGAACATCAGCACCTAAGTTCCTCTCCAAGTCACACACCATTCTATATTGTCGCTGGGCCAAGATCCTGGAACTCCCTCCCTAACAGCACTGTGGTAGTACCTTCACAACACGGACTGCAGTGGCTCAAGAAGGTGACTCACCATCATCTTCTCAAGAGCAATTAGGGGTGGGCAATAAATGCTGGCTGCATCTCGTGAATGAATTAAAAAAATCTTAGCCTCACTGGCATAGTTTTTCATCACTACGGACACTTCTGGTGCAGGCTGTTTCAGGTGCTATTTTGTTGAGGATGTTAGTGTCGGTGCAGGGAGCGTACACCAGAAGTATTCAGAGTAGGCAGATCATGACATCAATCCGCGTGGAACGCAGATTTGATGCCAGCGCTGCCATTTTCAACCTCAATGCTGAATCTAATGCCCTCTCTTAACCTCGCACATCTGAACAAGCTTTCCGCAGCAGGCAGGACCCTGCTATTTAAAGGATTCATCACCAATTTACAGGTTAATTGCTGACTGATTTCTATTAGCTGTTGCTGAGTTTGCAGAAGTGCTTCTTAACATATTACGATCACTCTTCCCCAGAGGATCCTTTGCTATGAGGTTACTAATTAGCCCCGTCACATTACACAATATAAGATCAAAAATAGCCTGTTCCCTGGTTGGTTCCATGATGTATTTTTCTAGAAAACTGTCCCGAATGCATTCCATGAACTTGTCCTCAGACTATCTGTCACACTCTGCTTATGTTTACCAAAATCGCTAAACTGCTCCATTGCCTTGACTTTTCTCTCTAGATTTCTAAATCAGCTTTTAGAACTCCTAGTCACGGCTGCAGAGAACAGTATCTATCCCATTGACTTTACTATCCCCCTACCACAACAACTCCCACTTGAATGACTTCCTGTACCACTGTGCCATGGTCAGTTTGCTCATCTACCCTGCAGACTTTGCCCTCTTACACACAGGCAGCAGGAACCTCATACCTGTTGGACAAAAGCAAAGGCCGAGGCTCCTCCAGCACTGCACCTGGGGTCCCCTTACCTGTCTGAGTTACAGTCGCATCCTCCTGTCCCTGACCACTAACCAGACCTGTACCAATACCTAACCTAAGGGGTGTGACTGCCTCCTGGATCAAACTGTCCTCCTCCCTGATGTCACGCAATGTCTGTGCCTTGGAATCCAGCTCAACAAATCTGAGCTGAAGTTCATCGAGATGCAGACAGTTACTGCAGGCATGGTTGTCCGGGATCGCGGTGCTCTCCACAAGCTCCCACATGCTGGAGTTGCGGCACCCTACCTGCACTGCCATCCCTTTATAACATTGTTTTATTTATTTAGATAATTAAAATTTATATATTTAATTAATTAGCTTATAATTTAGTGTTTAACTAATTACTAGATCTAATTTAAGTTCTAGGTCGATGAAATTAAATATGTACCTGTAACACAAAGCACTACAAATATTGGAGGCAAAAAACAACAGCTCCTTTCCCCACTGCTCCGAATTCCCACGCTCTCCAAATTCCCATTTTATCATTCTGTTAAGAAGTGCTCTGTTTAAGGGTGGTCACTGAAGCACTGTATGCAAAGAGAGCTAAATACATTTCATTCTCTCTTGCTAGAGAGGAACAGGCATAATGAGTTCCTGGCATCACAAAGATTGCAGGCTTCCCCATGGTACATGGTGCCATTGACTGCACACATGTCACTTTGCGGGCACTGCATGTCAAGTTGGAGATGTACCGTAACTGGACATAATTTCACTCCCTCAATGTCCAGCTGCTGTGCAACCATACTCAGTGCATCATGCAGGTCAATGCACAATATCCTTGCAGCAATCTTAATGCCTTCATTCTGCAGGAGTCCACTGTACCATCTGCATTTGAGCCACCACGACAAACCAGAGGATGGCTACTGGACCACAACGGCTTTCGGCTGACCACCTGGCTTATGACTTCGGTGCACAACCCAAGCATATGTGGCCAGCATGCATATAACAAAAGCCATGCTGCCACACGGAATGTGATCGAGCAGACACTTGGCGTGCTTAAACAATGCTTCCGCTGCCTGGAGGAGCCCTGCAGTACTCACCAGAACACGTCTCAAGATTCATCGTGGTCTGCTGCATGCTCTACAACCTCGCCACCATGAGACCACAGCCCTTGCCACCAGGCATACAGCAACCAGCTGAGCAGGAGGAGGAAGAGGATGTGGAGGAAGAGAAGGAGGAGATAGAGGAAGAGAAGGAGGAGGAAGGGAGGAAGCAAGCCAGATAACCTCTTTCTGCCTGGACTGTCTGTGAAGAACTTACCTGAGAGCGATACCAGTAACGGCAACAATAATTCCCCATTCATCAATAGTTCCAAACCTTACCTTCCCTGTTACTGACCATCACAGTGTTCTTTTGGCCACAATGCTACAATAAAATCCACCACAAAATAAACATTCCAAAACAAATTTATAATTCCAACCATTCCAATATTTCATTCAAAAGTCAATTAATCACCTTTGTGCATTCCCTTAGAGCCTGTCTTCAGTGTGCCTTTCCCTGTCCTAGAGCTCCTACAAAGTGCTACCCTAGTGGCTGCACCATGGCTGGTGGAAGGCTGCTAACTTTCAGTAGGGGACACTGCAAATGGCCTTACATGATGACCTCAAGCAGCTCTGGGCCTAAAGGCCCTGCTTTGGACTGCATCATCTCAGCATGGGTGGCAGCAGTCTGGGCTGGCTGGCTGACAGGCAACAGCAAGGGCACTGATGGAGTGGCATTGGTGGGAGGATGAATGCTGTCATCCTGAGAGAGGACAGCAGGTTCATGCTCCCCAGAGCCGCTGCCACTCCCCCAGGACGGCACCTCAGCAATCCTAGTAATCTGTTGGAGGACAGATTGCTGGACTGCTGCTACACCCTGCAAGCCCCTTATGACACTGGTAACATCAATCATGATGGCAGCACTCTGTGCTGGTGTTGCAACATGCTGAGCTTGCCTGATGGAAGAGCTTCCACTGCAGCACTCAGATGTTGGGTGGCTTGTGCATGTGCTGCCATGGATGCTGAGAGAGCAGCCATCAGACGTTGGGTCCTCAAGTGCATTAATGGATCTGCCCAGCCCTTCCATGCTGGAAAGGATGGGCTCCAAGCTCTGTGAAAAGCCCTGTGCAAGGTAGGTGCTGGAATCCTCCGTGCTCCTTGACATTGCTTTCTTCTGTAGACCACCCATCAAAGCCCTCATCTGAGTCATGTGCAGCAGAACTTGTGTTGGACCTCGGCCTCCGGGGAGCTGTCATCTGCGCGACCCTTTCCCCCTGCCCTGGCTACAGCCCAGTCATGCCTGGTGAAGGGGGTGGTGTGTGCACAGTCAGCTCAACTCTGACTGGGTTGCCGAGCGGTTCGAATCGCTCCCACACCCCTGGGTTCTCGGCACCGGATTTAGGTACAGGTGGTGATAAAGAATTGGAGTAGACAACTGGTTTGGTACAAGAAATCCGTATTTTTATTAAAAGGCACAATAAATTTACAACACTGGAAAAATTACTGGAATAGTTACAGGCTTACAAGAGTACACTTAATCAGGAATGGGGAACACACGGCACATCGAGGGAAAAATCACAGTATTAATCCCTTTACCCTTGTCCCACCCCCAATATCTAACTAATTGTGCTGTGAGGGGCCAGGGATTATGCTCACCAATAAGGGTTTCTGGGCAAGTCAAATCCTGTCGATTGGGCCGGTTGCGGTTTTGGGGTTCGCTCTTGGTGTCCTTTGGGGCCTGCCGTTGTCACGTGGTCCCAGGGCGCGGTGGTGGAGTCGTCTGAGTAAAGTACCCTCTTTTCCTCTGTTAGAGGTAGGGGGTAAAGTTTTTGTTGGGTACTTTACCTTGCAGAATGGAAACTTTGGGTTTTGTTCTTCTGGTGGTGGTCTGATCGTCGAAGTTTTGTTGCAGTTGGGGTTCGGTGCTGGCTTGGTCGCGGTGGCCTAGATCATTACCTGTGCACTGGTAATGATCCGAAGGTATAGTTTACCCGGCTCTTTGTTACCGCGGTGCTCGTGGTCGTCGACTTCTTCTTCTACCCCTGCTTCGAACGTCAGCTTATGCCTGGACCGGGGTATAGGCCTGCTCGTCCCCAACGCTTCTCTACGCTGCCCTTCTCTGCTTATCGGCCTTGCCGTTCACCTCGTCTCACCTCGTCTTGTCCTCTTCTGGGCTCCTCCCCGGTTACCGGTGGGTCTACAATTATACTACTTCGGAGGTTCCTTATCTGCGTGCCAAACCAGGGTTAGTTCTTTTTCTAATTTTGGCGGGCTCGTTAAAGTGATTATAGTCGTTCACTTTAACTGTTTTTTGGGTCGTTGCCCCGTTGTTAAATGTTCCTTAATGTCTCGGTGGTTGTTATTCATAATGTTTAATCGGCGTGTTCCTGGCTTGGTGGCTACTTCCAACTGTAACTGATTATTTATGCAAAAGGTTTGATGGGTTGAAGATTAAGGGCTAGATTTTCAGTATAGGCAGTTTTGGGGCGCTAACCTTAGCGCCCGCCCGAAGTTAGCGCCCGCCCCAAAGTAGCGCCCCGTTGCCGGGAATTCAGTGGCTTCGCCCTAAGAGGTTGGTGGAGCGCTAAAAGAGGCGTTCCACTACTCTCTTTAGGCGCTAAGCCGGCGGTCCAGAGGGATAGCGCCCAGGCGGGGCGCAGCACGGGTGCGGTCATTTTTGCACTGACAGCAGACCCCGTGGTGCCGACCAGCTCTTAAAGGGGGAAGGGACGAATTGGTCTGCTGCCACGCCCTGCACACTGCAGCCTTGCAAAGAGGCCTCAACACTACTGCTCAGCCCCAGGGAGTCATGGCAACGCCAGAGAAGGCCCGTCAGCGTGCCCTGCGCTTCTCAGAGGGTGATCTGGACATCATGCTCACAGCTCTGGAGGTGAGGCGCAAGATCTTGTTTCCAGACAGTGGGAGGAATCCAACCCACCACGACTACACCAAAGCCTGGAAGCAGATCGCCCAGAGGGTGACGTTCACCGGCGAGGCCCCCAGGACCCACACACAATGCCGTAAGAAGTACAACGATCTGACCAGGATTGTGAGGGTGAGTAGCCTTTCCAGTCTCCTCCTCATTCTTGCATGTACACCTGACATGATGGGCAAAGGGACCTGAAAGTCCTTTTGGCCAGCCCTCAGCCAGCAGCATTGGGACAGTCATGAGCATCAAATGGCCATTCGGCACTCTACACTTTGGCCAAGCTATTCCACCATGGGAGGCAGTGCACACTACATCAGGGCTTCACTCTGTCCAAGCTATTCCACCATGGGAGGCAGTGCACACTACATCAGGGCTTCACTCTGTCCAAGCTATTCCACCATGGGAGGCAGTGCTCACTACATCAGGGCTTCACTCTGTCCAAGCTATTCCACCATGGGAGGCAGTGCACACTACATCAGGGCTTCACTGCGCACTTACAGCCCGTCCTTTCTCTTGCAGGCTAAAGTAGCGTTTAATCGCCAGGCCCGTGCCAGGGGTGGCCGCGCCAAGCTGCAGAAGCTCACTCGGCTGGAGGAGCGCGTGTGTGTGCTCATGGGAGCACGTGTGATTGTCCCCACAGCGTGCGGTGTATCCGACCCTCCACTGCCCGGCAATGGTAAGGACCTCGCCTTTTGGCCCTCTCGCGTCGCACTGGCCCATCCGAGCTACCTCCTTTGCCACTGTCCCACCAATGCGCTGAATCCCACCAGTCCTAACTCCCTCGCTGACGCCGTCTCCTCACTCTGAAGCTACTCTTGTGCATTCCTGCTTTCAGCTGGTGACGACCAGGACCCTGAGGCTGCCAGTGACAGCACCTCCAACCAGGAGGAGGAGGAGGAGCAAGCCGGACCTTCGGGGGAACAGTCACGTCCCGCAGGAGAGGAGGAAATGCTCGACACCTCCTCACTGGACGAGTGCCTGGAGGAACTGTCGCAGGGCAATGCAGCTTCTGGGACCAGTGGCGTCCAGCCACCCAGCAGCAGTGCGCGTGGCCCGCGGCCTTCCCCCCAAAGGGGGGAAGGATCAGAGGGGAGTGCTGCTGCTCGGCACACTCGCCGTCACCAACGCGGCAAGGGTCCCCTAGTTCGGCCCCCTCCTCCCCAGCGGGAGAGTCGCGACTCCAGTCCGGACACCTTCACTTCGGAGGAGGTGCGGAAGCTCGATCAGATGGCCGACGACTTGGACCGGCGCCACACGGAGCTCATGAGCGTGGTGGGGCGCATGCCTGAGGCCATCGAGTCGCTGGCGACCAGTGTGCGCGAGTTCGGGGCAGCAACTGCCGCGACTGGCCGCATGCTAACTGATGCCGTCAAGACCCTGGCGGATGTGATGCACGCGCACACCAGGACCACAGGGCCACTCACTGCTGCCACACGCGCTGTCTCAGGCAGGCATCGCCAGGGCAGGCGCCGCGCTGGACCATCCCAGCAAGCCGGCCGTCGGCTGATTGCTGCGGATCCTGCAGTGCGGGCCCGGCCGAGTGCCACCGCGCCACAGCACCAGCCAGCGCATCCCAGACGCCAGCTGGCCCACATTGCACCATCCGTCGCCGCCATTCCCCCTCTGGGGCGTCAAGGGCAAGCGGCTGCAGCTGATGGTGGCCAGGCTCAGGCGCGCCACTCAGGAGACGGCCCCTCGAGGCCCAAACGCCGTGTAGGCCGCCCCCCAGCGGCATCTGGCGGAAGGGCATCTGAGCCTCAGGCGCCTTCCCCCAGCCTCGCAGCAGCCACTGGGCAGAGCTTGCGAAGGAGCAGCAGGCAGGGCAGGGGAGGCAAAATGCTGGCCAAGGTCTCGCCCTCGCGGGCCACTCAGTAGAGGGTGTGGCCAGCTTTCCTTTAATATGGCGGTGGCCATCTTTATTTTGCCCATGGTTGTGCTTTTGGAGGGCTTTTTTTTTGCGTTAGGCCGACGTTGAGGCCCGGTTTCAATAAAGGTGGAGTGGCTCCTCCCCAGTTTGTGGGAGTGAGTCGCTTGTTGGGCTTTTTGTGGGGCCCGTTTATTGTTTTTGGGGATTCATGTGGGAAGGGCTTTTCATTTTTGTTTAATAAAAAATTATCTTTATTCATGCAGTCTCCATGGTTGTTCTTCTTAGTGTTTGTTGGCTTCGCCGGCTGAGGGCTTGCGGAGCGGCTGCATTCATCTTCCCTCATGGCCCCTGGCCATTCCCTGACAGGGGGCTTAGAAGTACCGTGTAATAAGGTGGCGTCGTGCGGCCCTTGGCCCTGGTCGCTCCCTCCTGGGAACGTACTCCTGCTCCTCCTCCTCCTCCTCCTCCTCCTCCTCATGCTCCTCCTGCTCCTCCTCCTGAGGTGCTGGTCCAACGTCAGGTGGCAGTGCCTGAGTCCTGCGGATAGCCAGGTTGTGTAGCATGCAGCAAACCACCACAAATTGGGAGACCCGGTCCGGCGAATACTGGAGAGCTCCTCCGGAGCGATCAAGGCAGCGGAACCGCTGCTTGAGGACCCCAATAGTTAGCTCGATGATGTTGCGGGTGGTTTGATGGCTCTCGTTGTAGGCCTCTTCAGCAGCGGTCCTGGGCGCGCGGAGCGGGGTCATGAGCCAGGTGCACAAAGGATAGCCTTTGTCCCCGAGTAGCCATCCTCTTGGGGGAGGCTGTGCCTGGAACATGTCATGCACAGTACTCTGCCGCAGGATAAAGGCATCGTGGCTGCTGCCTGGGAAGCTGGCATTGACTGCCATGATGCGCTGCTTGTGGTCACAGACCAGCTGCACATTCAGAGAATGGTAGCCCTTCCTGTTGCGATACTGCTCGCCATGCTCCAGAGGGGCCCGCAAAGCCACATGCGTACAGTCAATGGCGCCCTGCACCAAGGGGAATTCCCCGAGTCTGGAAAATCCCAATGCGCGCTGATGCTGGCTCTCCAGGGCCATGGGGAAGGAGATGAATTGGCTTCTCCTTCTGAACAGTGCTTCGGTCACCTGGCGGATGCAGCGATGCGCGCCGTACTGGGAGATGTTTGCTATGTCCCCAGCAGCGTATTGGAAGGAGCCGGTGGCATAGAAGTTCAATGCCACTGTCACCTTCACTTCCACCGACAGAGACGTCCTGCACCTGAGCTTTGGCCGCAGATCTCGGCGAAGCAGGTGGCAGATCTCTGCAATCACCCCCTTCCGGAATCGGAGCCTTTTAACACATCGCGCGGCACTCATGTTTAGGTAGGAGCGCTGCTGGCGGTATAGCCTGACTGGGTAAGGCCTACGTGGCCGACGCCTGTAGCCCCCTCTGCCTCTAGCCAGGGCTGCCCCTCTCACAATACGTCTGCGAGCCCTACGGACATGGAGCTGCAGCTCCGCGTTGGCACCCCATGCAACCCCCATCAAATCCTGGCAAACACTCTAATTTCCAAATGGCCACTTGCAGCGCTGTTGCCTGAGTCCAAAAATACCTGGCTCTTGCTGCTTGAAACCAGTTAGCTATCCTCCTTGTTGTGTCTCCAGAAATGCGTTGCACAAGACTGTTTTCTGAAATAATGGATGGCCTTTATACTGGAGAGGACGTTCCCTTTAATTAGCGCCCCCCGGGGCCCGCGCTGGTTGTGTTGCGTTCCTTTTTCCAAACGCTCCGGCCGCCCGCCGCACAATGGGGCGGTCCGACTGAAGTTTGCAATCGGGGCGGCCAAAGGGCGTTGCACGAGGATGTGACGTCATTTTCTGCGCGCGCATCCGGGCGGGCGCTAAACTTTGCGCCGGCGCTAACGGGCAACTTAATTTGGGGCGGGGTGCAAACTGCGCTGCGCCCGGGCGCTACATGCATAGCGCCCGGAAATCACTTCTCTTAAGGCGCTAACTGCTGGCGCAAGCAACTGAAAATCTAGCCCTAAGTCTTTCCTGAGTTGATTGGTTTAATGCGTATTCTGCATTATCTAATGTCTGGCTTGAGAAATAACAAGTCCCTCACAGACCCAGACATGTCATCTGACCTGTCGTTTTGCAGGGCCCTGGTTTTTTTCAATCTTGCAGGCTTCTGCCACGAGGTCCAGAAGCCATTTTGTTTAGGGTACCCTTATAACTTCGTCCATCAGGGTCCCTTTATTAATAACTCTGGGGAATGTGGGAATTTTGAGAACCCTACACTCCCCCCTGTTGATACTAAACTCGCTTTAAGTATCATACCTACGAAGGTGAGCAAAATTCCGACCCTCCACAGCCAATCTTCCCCGTAATTACCTATCTATAATCCCATGACACACACATTTCCCATTCTTCGAAAATGTAGCATACACAAGCATACATAGGCAAAATACAATTATTTACACATATCCAAGCATGGAGGGGGTCCAGCACCCCTGCACCACTTGGTACACAGACATCTTTATTAAAAATAACACGTCAAAATCTTTATTAAAAATAAGAAAAACACAAAAAAGTAACAATTTTTATTCAGAAATACAAAATAAAAGATTCAAACAGGTGTATCTCCCTCCACCTTAACATAATGTTCCTTCCAGGTCCTTTGGTTTCAGAATTCTAGCATTTGGCCTTTTCCCTTGCACTGAGTGCACACTAGGTACAATACTATTCCCAGCTGGCAAACCACGAGGATGTGGGAAGCCAATCTAATCCATGAAGGGACCTCTATGTTTTCACAAATGTCCCACCATGGTGGAACCACAATGTCCAATATTTTGGCCCCTATCTCTACTGTCTTCTGCTCCATGGTTTAGAAATGTTTCTGTGAGACTATTACTGCTTTTAGTATTTTGGTAAGGTGTTCTGGGAGAGTGGGGATTTCGTAGCTGAAATGTGCTACATATTTTTTGCAGGTTGGTGAAATTCCCTTTTACAGCAAGGTGAACAGTGGAGGGTTCAGGAATGTGGACAATTCGTTCCTGGGCCACTTGAACTTCTGCCTCGGGTTTAAAGCAGAAACTGCTGTCACTTACCTGACACCAGCTATGCTGTCCATGCTGGTAGTGGGGCGCACCTGTGGTGAAGCAATATGTCCCACCTCCTATATATGCTACCTGTGGGGGAACATGGTCTTGTGCCATTACCTCCATGGTGCAGTTTATAGGTTGTGTGCCAGCAGCTTTAAACCCACACTGCGGTTTTGAATAGGTGTTCAAGTGCTGGGGACACAGTATTATGTGTGCTCCCCAGCTCCGGCACCCCGAGAGGTCAGTACCTGTCATAGCGTGCTCCCACTTTATGACATAGGGTGGGACCGCTGTGATACGGATGTGTGCACCCCCTTGAATGACTCCAGTGTTCTCTACCCTGTATACTCGTGTGGGTCGGGCTGTCCCACCCATGACGGGCATTCTTACTACTATCCCCATGATAGTGTGGTTAGAGCGCCCACAATCTACTGGGACAGGGTAGGCCTCAGAAGCTAGCCAGAGTTGACATGGGCTTAATGCATTCTCAAATGGGTGGAGGGCTGCGAGCTGCCTGTTGCTGATCCAGGAGGGGGCTAAGCCCTATTTTAAATCCTCCAGGTTACTGCGGCCCTCGCCTAGCAACCATGCCCCATACAGTACGCACACCTCGTTCTGTGCAGCCTGATCTGAAGCATTTCTGTCCTCTCTTATAAGGGCATTTACAGTCTTGGCGTGTCTTTCCAGCTCAGCTATTATCTCTTTTAAATGGACCATCATGGCTTGGTCCTCGTGTAACTCTGAGTCTACTACCTTATTTTCATCCATTAGGATTTTCCTCAATTGTGTTTGCAGACCATTTATCTGTGTCTGCAATTCTATGTCATCCAGGCTGTTGATGACAGAGGATCCTGTGTTAAACGCTGTAAAAGCATCATTCCAGGTTCCCCTTCTTTGCCTCCCTGCATTACCAAAATACTCAGTGTGTGTGGTGTACAGTTCTGTCTTGTCCACATTGGCAAAATCGAACTCGTAGAATTTCCGAAACATTTCTTTTAACAGGGCCTGGTATAGTTGTTCTGTCTCTTTGGGGCACCACTCAGGTAAGTGTACCTCGGTGAGGTTTAGGATCATGGAAGCTACCGCGTAGTGTACCCCCTGGTATAGTACCTGTTCCGTCGGCACCAGTACCAACCCGTTCCCTGGTCCCTTGGTGGTGGCAGGGCACCCCTCTCTGTGTGTCCTTGCTGCCTGAGTCATGGGCAGGGGCTTTCGGGTGCGTGCCACTAGTTCAGTGGCTTTAACAGGGGCTGGGTAACGTGGGACTATGCAAGTGTGTAGGTGGGAATCCCATTCCACCCCCTTCCCCTTTTCCTGCCATGATGCGGAGAAGATGATGGGTATGCCTGTGGGGCAGGCCCTTTGTGACCCCCACATGCAGACATAAATTCCTTGTTCCGACTCCCACCACTTATCCCAGCACACTCTAGTCCCCCCTCGGGTCCCTGTGACCGTCCGGTAGGTGTCGTTCCATAGTCGTACCCAGTCAGCTGTACGGTCTCCCATAACTTTGCTCAGCTTTCTGAGCCACCACCACCTTCCCAGGGGAATCTGTCCTCTGCAAGTCAGGCACACGCGCTTCCCCTCAGTGACCCCGACCCGTGAGGGCACAACCTGTACGCTGGGGCAGGGGAGGGAGGCCGCCCCGTAGGTGAACCCGGTCTGGCTGGAGTACCGGGTGGCATTAGATCCCAGCCACCCTGGCCATCTTCCCTCATGGGAATAGATGGCGAGCTCCTCCACGCCTCGTTCGCCGCCCCCAGCAGTCACAACCAGTGCTCTCTCTCCTGAGCACCCATAGATGTGGGAGTCCTCCACATCACCTCGCTTCCCAATGCTCATTCCTATCAGGGCGAGTAGAAGTATGCCCCCTGTCATCTTGAAATCCTCTCCTGCAAAGAGACACAAGAGCCTATAGCCAGGTCCCGAGGAGATTTTCTGGCTTGGGTGAAGCATAATCGAGTCTTGCGACCTCGACTCAATACAAACACTCTTAAAACAATAACATTTAAACTACCAATCACCTTATTTAAATTAAACTAAAACACCCAAACTTAAGTAATAGAAGCTATGTACATCCGCCTCCGATCTCCAGGTGGCCAGGCTAATCCCTGTTCGGGCTGCAGCACACTACTCCCTTCAGTGTGGCTGCTCTGTCCTGTTCCTTTGGTCCCTCGCAGCCTGCGGCTGCTGGCTGGGGACCTCTGTCCTCAGACTGATCCCTGACCTTAGTGGCTGCCCGTTTAAACTGGGGAGCCGGTGACCACGGTTTCCTTGGCTGTGGCGTTCGTGGGGACCTTCTAGGGACTTTGGCTGGTGGGGTTTTTCTGGCTGGTGGTTCTTTAACACGAGCCACTGCCCCCTCCGATGCGGTCTGTGGGCTCTCCACTGCCGCTGGCTGGGGATTTTCATCCTCAGCCTTTACCGCTCCTAAACCTGTGTCAGGGGCAGGTAACTCTGCACAGCCTGGTGCTGCAGGTTGAGGGTCCTCACCCTCAGGTCCCAAATCTGGATCCGGGGCAGTGTCTTTGCCCTCAGGTCCCACTTCTCCTAAGTCTGGGTTAGCGGCAGGTAATTCTCTGCAGCTTAATGCTGCAGGCTGAGGGTCCTCACCCCCAGATCCCACCTCGTCTAAGTCCCAGATGAATGGGGGAGTATCCCAAACGGTGGGCGGCATGGCTCCTCCCCTAAGACAAGCCATTGCACCTGCCTGTGCAGTCTGTGTGTTTTCTCCTGCTGCAGGCTGAAAATTTCTATCCTCAGACCTTGCCCCAACTGGCTGTTCTGTTTTCTTGGGCTTAAACAATTTACATTGATTAATATGGAACTATTTGGTGCACCGAGGCATCTTAATGGCGTATACCATTGGGCTTGCCTTGTCCACAATGCTGTAGGGCCCCATGTATAACGATTCTAGACTTCCTACCCAAGCAAAATTCCTCACCATAACCTGATCCCCTATTTCCCACTCATGGTGTGTTTGGGGTTCTAACAGCAGTCGGTTACTCTGATGCTGCTTTCCCATGTTCCCAGCTGCCTGCCCGTGGACCTGCTTAAGGTGCTCAAAGAGGTTCCTGGCGAACCTGTCCCGGTTTACCTCCCTGAGCTGACCGTCTGTAAGCACCGGGGCTAGTACATGGGTGGGGGTCCACATAACTCGGCCAGTCATCAGCTCGTGCAGGGAGTACACAGTGCCTTTTGACTGGCTTGCTCGGATCCCCATCAGGACCAACGGTAGGACCTCAGCCCATTTTCTAGGCGAGTCCACCGTCTCTTTCCTTAGACTTTCCTTCAAGGTCCTTTTCATCCTCTCCACAATCCCTGAGGACTGTGGGTTGTGTGCAACATGCCACTTCCCCTCAATGCCGAGCACCATAAGCATATTCTGCATGACCTGCCCCGTAAAGTGACTCCCTTGGTCGTACTCCACATACTGTGGGAGCCCCCATCGCGAGAACACTTCCTGGACCAGGATCCTGGCTGTACCCAGAGCTGTGGCGGTTCTGCAGGGGAAGGCCTCTACCCATTTCGTGAACACATCTACCAGGACTAGGCAGTACTTGTAGCCTCCCTGGACGGTGGGCAGGAGCCCGATGTAGTCGACCTGTATCGACTGCCATGGTCCCTCTACCCTCCTGATGTGTCCCATAGGTACCTTCCTTTTGTGGGGGTCAGGGTTGTTAGCAGCACACACCAGACAGCCGGTGCAGAACTCACGGACATCTTCCCTGAGTCCCGGCCACCATCCCGCCTGTTCCACCCGCTGCCAGGTGGTCTCAGGCCTGGGATGCCCCGCTCCTGGACCCTCATGGGCCAGTTGAAGGAGTTCCCTCCAGTGCTGCTGCGGCACCACCCATTGTTCTCCCCTAAATAGCATGCCTTCTTTCACAGCGAGGGTTGGTGTGCCATAAGGGCCCTCTACCCTTTTCCCCTCTGTCACTGCACTGAGGACTGCCTTGAGGACGGGGTCTTGGGTTTGGACCGTCTTGAGGTCCGGGGCTAAAGCTACCCCTGCACTCCCTGGTATCCCATTCCAACCCCTGATTGCTGTTACAGGGCTGGACCCATACTGATCCCAGAAAGTGCCGGTGCGGGCACCCTCCTTAGCTAGCATGTCGGACTGCTGGTTGCCCTGACTACGAGGTTCTGCGGAGGAATGGGCTATCACCTTATGGATGAACACCTGCCCTTCCTCCCCCACTGCTGCTAAGATTTTCTCCAGCAGGGGTTTCACCGTGAGGGGTCTACCATCAGCGGAGGTGCATCCGCGGCGGGACCAGATGGCCAGGTACTCCATACACGAATTGCACGTGAACATGCTGTCCGAGCAAATCGTGTATGGGGTGGGGAAGATTTTGGGGTGTGTAACGACGTACACTGCCGTGGACAGTTCAGCCTGCTGGGCACTCATGGTGCTGGGGAGCTTAATATCCAGGGCAATCTTTGCCACTGGGTCATAAACTCCACACCCTGTGAGCCGCTAGCCAGCAGATACCATGCTGGAGCCATTCACATAGACTTCGTGGCCTGTAGGGTGTATCCCGGCCCGCAAAACTATGTCCACTTCCCAAACCCCTTCTATGGAACACCGGGGTTCCAGAGTTAGCTGCGAGCTTTGGCTCGCAGAGCCCTTTTACCTTTAGGTCCATCTGTGAGAGAAGCAGGGTCCAGCGAGCAATGGGAGCACTGCTCACTGTCCCATCCTTGATTCTCCCGTCCAGGAGCATCTGGGTGGGCGTGTGATGGGTGAGGAGGGTGATGGGAGAGGTGCCTGTAAAGATCCATAATCTTTTCACAGCCCAATGCATGGCCAAGAGGTGCCGCTCACAGTTGGAGTAGCTCTTCTCCACATCCGTGAGTATTCTGGAGGAGTAGGCCACCGGCCTCAGCCTGCCAGGCCACTCTTGGAGCAGCACAGCACTCAGGCTGTCCCCACTGGCTGCCACCTCCAGGAAGAACTCTTTCCCCCCATCTGTGCCGCCTAGAGCTGGTGCGGTCTGCAGGTCTTTCTTGAGCCTGACAAATGCTGCCTGGCAACCCTCATCCCACGCCCACTCCACTCCCTTGTGTAGGAGTTGGAGCAGAGGGGCTGCTTTTTGCAGTGAAATCTCTGCAGTACCCGGCTAGCCCTAGAAAAGATCGCGCTCCCATGACTGTGTTGGGGACTGGTAACTCCTGTACTGCTTCCCTTCTAGATTTGTCTATGGCCCTTTCCCCAGCACGTACGGTCAGGCCCAGGAATTTCACCTCCTGCTGGCCGATCTGCGCTTTCTTTGGGTTTACTTTAAAACCCTCCTGCCTGAGCAACTCCAGCAGTTCGGTCAGTAGTGGGCCATGCTCCTCTCTTGAATCCGTGGATAGGAGCAGGTCATCCATATACTGTACCAGCTGCCGAGGCTGGCTGAAGCCCTTTAAACTGTTTACCATGCATTGATGGAAAATGCTGGGGCTATTGTGGAAGCCCTGAAGCAAACAGTTCCAGGTGTACTGTTGCCGTTTAAAGGTAAAGGCAAACTTGTACTGGTCCTCCCTCCTTAAAGGGATGGACCAAAACCCGTTGGAAATATCCAGCACCGTGAAGGTGGTCGCGGATGCTGGGATACTTCTGATCAGGTCGGAAACTGCTGCTACCGTGGGTGCGCAGGCTGGGCTGTTGCTATTGAGCACCGTGGCCCTCCAGGAGTTGTCCGGCTTTCTAACCGGCCACAGTTGCAAGTTTACGTGGGTGGCTACCGGTCTCTGGACCCCCTGCTGTGCCAAATAGGACATGGCTGGTTCCATGTCTGGCTCCGCTTCCCTGGGGAAGTTGTACTGTTTTTGTGGTCGGGCCATGGGGTCACCGTCTACGTTGTGTAAGATTTGCAAAATTTCCACTTTCCCCCAAAGGTTATTATTAATAAAAGGGACCCTGCATGGACATTTTGATGAAAAGGGTACCTAAAGATGGCGTCCGCACCTCGTGACCAAAAGCCTGCAAGATTTTTAAAAGCTTGGACTCTGTGGCACAAGCAGCTTTTGGGGAAATCGAAACCTAAAATGCAGTTTCTGTGAAAAAGGACTTTGTATTTTGAAAAGCAGACAGAACTCTGAATATGCATTAAGCCAGATCGGAGACAGATCAAAACCAGTTAGGCCTATACTTGAGGCCATCAAGCTGTTTGCATAAATAATCGGAAACAGCTTAAGGAAGCCATCGAGGCTGGGCAGGCCAATTAAAATGCATTAATAACAATACAGCTCAGACATCAGGCCAGTAGGTGCGATCACCGGCCATCTAAAAACAGTTAATTTAGATTGCTACAATTATTTAAACTAACCCGCCAAGATTGGGACAATAAACTAACCTGATCTGGCACGCAGATAAGGGCCATCTGAAGGAGTATAATTGTAGGCCCACCGACAATCGACGCTGTCTTGCTCGCTTGCTCCTGCTCCTCGCCCTCGTGGCTGCTGCTCTTTTCCCCCTCCCGCGCTTGCTGCCTGGCCATTGCCCGTGTCTTTTCCCCATACCATCAGGAACACCCGGTATTGCGCCAGGCAAACATGGGCAAACCAGGCCAGGCGAGGCAGGACGAGACGAGGTGAGATGAGATGAGACGAGATGAATTGGGAGACGATTGAAGAACGCTTCGAATAATCGGGTCTTCAATCCAGCCGACCTTCGACTATCTTCATGCAAATTCCAACTGCCGCCCGAGGAAGAGGAACCATCATCCTTGCGAGGTAAAGTACCCAAGCAGAGACTTTAATCTTGGGATACTTTTGCCTGGACGACGCCCTTGCAGCGCCCCAAGACCACATGATGACGGCAGGCCCCAGAGAGCACAAAGAGCAAACCCCAAGCCCCACCGCTGTTTGAACTCAGCAGATTTTGGATTGGTGAGCATGAATTCTGGCCCCTCATAGCTTAATCTAGTTAGGTTTAAGGGGTGGGATAAGGATAAGGGGATTGTTAAGATAGTTTGTTTTCCCTCGATGCGCCGTGTGTGCCCCATTCCCTGTATAAGTATAGTTATTTTGTCTTTGCCTGTAATTTTATAGTAGTAACTTCTCATAAGATTGTGTTAATTTCTATTTCAATTAAATCTTGCTTTTCTTACATCCAAACCACCTGTCTACTCGAGTCTTTTTCGGTATCGCCACCTGTACCTAAGTCCAGTGTATAGAACCCAGGAGCGTGGGAGCGATTCGAACCACTCACAAATAGTCAGTGGCATATATGATTGGGCACACGCACCAACCACACCACCCCCTACAGAAATGGCGACCGCGGCAGGACACCAGCAACAGGGTTGCGATACAGTAGACAGTGGTTCAGATGAGCAAACCGTGATGGAGCAAAGGATTTCTGATTATGTGTTTAGCAAGGTGAATATCACTAAGAAGTGGTTCACCACTCTGATAAAGGCTGGGCATCCGGTAGATGCAGCAGCTAAGTGGACAGAGGGAAAGGAGCAAAGAAGTACTTAGAGAAGGCAGTTTACATAAGAACATAAGAACATAAGGAATAGGAGCAGGAGTAGGCCAATCGGCCCCTCGAGCCTGCTCCGCCATTCAATAAGATCATGGCTGATCTGATCCTAACCGCCAATCCACTATCACAGAACCATCTCCTGAATCTAACAGAATTAGACACACGAAATAGGAGCAGGATCAGGCTACACGGCCCCTGGGCCCGCTCCGCTACCCACAGGGCCATGACCGATCCAAACCTAGACTCATGTCCAAATTCCTGCCCGCTCCCCGTAACCCTTAATTCCCTTTACTTCTAGGAAACTGTCTATTTCTGTTTTAAATTTATGTAATGATGTAGCTTCTACAGCTTTTTGGGGCAGCATATTCCATGGACCTACCACCCCCTGAGTGAAGTAGTTCCTCCTCATCTCAGTTTTGAAAGAGCAGCCCCTTATTCTAAGACTATGCCCCCTAGTTCTAGTTTCACCCATCATCGGGAACATCTTCCCCGCATCCACCCAATCCAACCCCTTCACAATCTTATATGTTTCAATAAGATCGCCTCTCATTCTTCTGAACTCCAATGAGTAGAGTCCCAATCTACTCAACCTCTCCTCATATGTCAATCCCCTCATCCCCGGGATTAAACGAGTGAACCTTCTTTGTACTGATTCGAGAGCAAGTATGTCCTTTCTTAAGTATGGACACCAAAACTGTACGCAGTATTCCAGGTGCAGTCTCACCAATACCTTGTACAACTGAAGCAATACCTCCCTATTTTTATATTCTATCCCCCTAGCAATGAAAGCCAACATTCCATTGGCCTTCTTGATCACTTGCTGCACCTGCATACTAACCTTTTGAGTTTCGTGCACCAGGACCCCCAGATCCCTTTGTACTTCAGTACTTTCCAGTTTCTTGCCATTAAGATAATAACTTGCTCTACGATTTTTCCTGCCAAAGTGCATAACCTCACACTTTCCAGTATTGTATTCCATCTGCCAAATCTCTGCCCACTTACTTAGCCTGTCGATGTCCTCTTGCAGGTTTTTTATGTCCTCCTCACTCACTACTTTCCCTCCCATCTTAGTATCATCTGCAAACCTTGATATGTTACACTCGGTCCCCTCCTCCAAATCGTTAATTAAGATTGTAAAGAGTTGGGGACCCAGCACTGACCCCTGCGGAACACCACTAGTTACTGATTGCCAGTCTGAGAATGAACCATTTATCCCAACTCTCTGCCTTCTGTTAGATAGCCAATCCTCTATCCATGCCAGAATATTACCCCCAATCCCATGATTTTTTACCTTAAGCAATAATCTTTTGTGTGGCACCTTGTCAAATGCCTCTTGGAAGTCTAAATACACTACGTCCACTGGTTCCCCTTTATCCACCCTATACGTTACTTCCTCAAAGAACTCCAGCAAATTTGTCAAACATGACTTCCCCTTCATAAAACCATGCTGACTTTGTCCTATTATCCAAATGTCCTGTTATTGTCTCCTTAATAATGGACTCCAAAATTTTACCTACCACAGATGTTAGGCTAACCGGTCTATAGTTTCCAGCCTTCTGCCTACTGCCCTTTTTAAATAAGGGAGTTACATTAGCAGTTTTCCAGTCTGCCGGGACCTTTGCCGAGTCCAGGGAGTTTTGGAAAATTATTACCAATGCATCCACAATCCCTACTGCCACTTCCCTGAAGACCCTAGGATGTAAGCCATCAGGTCCAGGTGATTTGTCCGCCATGCGTCCCATTATTTTACCGTGTACCACTTCCTTAGTGATTTTGATCGTGTTTAGCTCCTCCCCGCCTATAGCCCCCTGTTTGTCCAGTGTTGGGATATTCTTAGTGTCTTCTACTGTAAAGACTGATGTAAAATATTCATTCAGTGTTTTTGCCATCTCCATATTTCCCACCATTAATTTCCCGGTCTCATCCTCTAAGGGACCAACATTTACTTTAGCCACCCTTTTTCTTTTTATATAACTATAAAAACTCTTACTATCTGTTTTTATATTTTTTGCTAATTTACTTTCATAATCTATCTTCCCTTTCTTAATCAATCTTTTTGTTATTTTTTGCTGTCTTTTAAAGTTTTCCCAATCCTCTATCCTCCCACTAGATTTGGCTACCTTATATGCCCTTGTTTTTAGTGGAATACTATCCTTAATATGGAATTCAACCATGTTATGGTCACTCATTCCAAGGGGATCCTTTACTAGGACATTTTTAATTAATCCCATCTCGTTACACAGGACCAGATCTAAGGTTGCTTGCCCCCTGGTCGGTTCAGTTACATACTGCTCAAGAAACTGAAGCAATATCTCCCTATTTTTATATTCTATCCCTCACACTTTCCAGTATTGTATTCCATCTGCCAAATCTCTGCCCACTTACTTAGCCTGTCTATGTCCCCTTGCAGGTTTTTTATGTCCTCCTCACTCACTACTTTCCCTCCCATCTTAGTATCATCTGCAAACTTTGATATGTTACACTCGGTCCCCTCCTCCAAATCGTTAATATAGATTGTAAAGAGTTGGGGACCCCGCACTGACCCCTGTGGAACACCACTAGTTACTGATTGCCAGTCTGAGAATGAACCGTTTATCCCAACTCTCTGCCTTCTGTTAGATAGCCAATCCTCTATCCATGCCAGAATATTACCCCCAATCCCGTGATTTTTTATCTTAAGCAATAATCTTTTGTGTGGCACCTTGTCAAATGCCTTTTGGAAGTCTAAATACACTAAGTCCACTGGTTCCCCTTTATCCACCCTATATGTTACTTCCTCAAAGAACTCCAGCAAATTTGTCAAACATGACTTCCCCTTCATAAAACCATGTTGACTTTGTCCTATTAAATTATGATTATCCAAATGTCCTGTTACTGTGTCCTTAATAATGGACTCCAAAATTTTACCTACCACAGATGTTAAGCTAACCGGTCTATTGTTTCCAGCCTTCTGTCTACTGCCCTTTTTAAATTAGGGTGTTATAGTAGCAGTTTTCCAGTCTGCCGGGACCATTGCCGAGTCCAGGGAGTTTTGGAAAATTATTACCAATGCATCCACAATCCCTACCGCCACTTCCCTCAAGACCCTAGGATGTAAGCCATCAGGTCCAGGTGATTTATCCGCCTTGAGTCCCATTATTTTACCGAGTACCACTTCCTTAGTGATTTTGATCGTGTTTAGCTCCTCCCCCCCTTTAGCCCCCTGTTTGTCCAGTGTTGGGATATTCTTAGTGTCTTCTACTGTAAAGACTGATGTAAAATATTCATTCAGTGTTTTTGCCATCTCCATATTTCCCACCATTAATTTCCCGGTCTCATCCTCTAAGGGACCAACATTTACTTTAGCCACCCTTTTTCTTTTTTTATAAGTATAAAAACTCTTACTATCTGTTTTTATATTTTTTGCTAATTTACTTTCATAATCTATCTTCCCTTTCTTAATCAATCTTTTTGTTATTTTTTGCTGTCTTTTAAAGTTTTCCCAATCCTCTAACCTCCCACTAGATTTGGCTACCTTATATGCCCTTGTTTTTAGTCGAATACTATCCTTAATTTCTTTACTTAGCCACGGATGGCTGTCTTTTCTTTTACACCCTTTTCTTATCAGTGGAATATATACTTTTTGGAAGTTGTAAAATAACTCCTTAAATGTACACCACTGATCATGTATCATCTTACCCTTTAATCTATTTCCCAGTCCACTCTACTCAATTCCGCTCTCATACCTTCATAGTCTCCTTTATTCAAGCTTAGCACGCTTGTTTGCGATCCAACCTTCTCACCCTCTAATTGAATATGGAATTCAACCATGTTATGGTCACTCATTCTAAGGGGATCCTTTACTAGGACATTTTTAATTAATCCTGTCTCGTTACACAGGACCAGATCTAAGGTTGCCTGCCCCCTGGTCGGTTCAGTTACATACTGCTCAAGAAACCCATCCCTAATACACTCAATGAACTCATCCTCAAGGCAGCCCTGCCCAATTTGATTTGTCCAATTAATATGATAGTTAAAATCCCCCATAATTATAGATGTTCCCTTATTACAAGCCTCAAATATTTCCTGGTTGGTACTCCGTCCAACAGAGTTGCCACAGTTTGGAGGTCTATAGACTACGCCCACTCGTGTTTTTTTCCCCTTATTATTCCTTACCTCCACCCAAACTCTATCATTGTCCTGATCTTTTGACCCAATATCATTTCTCTGTATTACAGTGATTCCTTCCTTTATTAACATAGCCACCCCACCTCCCCTTCCTTCCTGCCTGTCCTTCCTGATCGTTAAATAACCTGGTATGTTTAATTCCCAGGCATTGTCACCCTGCAGCCATGTTTCTGTAATGGCCACAAATCATACCCATATGTAGTTATTTGTGCCATTAACTCGTCTATTTTGTTACGAATGCTACGTGCATTCAGATAGAGAACTTTCAAAGATGTTTTGTGACACTTAGTTCCTGCTTTTGCCCTTTTTATTACTTTACCTTTTACTCCATACCTTCTGCCCCTTCCTGACACGCTCTGGTTTTTTATTTCCCCACTGCTACCTAAGTCTATGACCTTCTCTGTTGTCAATTTTATTATTTGCTCTCTAGGAACCTCCCCCCCCACTAGTTATTTTAAAGCCCTCTCTGCAGCCCTAGTTATATGATCCGCCAGGACTCTAGTCCCAGCACTGGCCAAGTGAAGCCCGTCCCAACGGAACAGCTCCCTCCTGCCCCAGTACTGGTGCCAGTGTCCCAGGAAGCAAAACCCATTTCTCCCACACCAGTCTTTGAGCCACGCATTTAACTCTCTAATTTTATTTGTCCTAGCCAAGTTTGGCTGATGTGTTTCAAAAAGCATTTCCAGCTTTTGGACAGGCTCATTGCAGCACAGGTATTTGAGCTGAGGGAGTCAGCCTTGGAGATCCAGGATAAGGCTCTTGCAGGGGAGAAATTGTTAGTAGCTTTGCAGGCCTTGAATCAGGAGAGGGTGCATTTAATGGGAGAACACAAGGCCCAGTTGGAATACCTACGGTGCCAAGTCACTGAGGCCAAGGGAAAAGAGTTAAGGTTGCGGGAGAAGAATGCCCGCTTGGCAAGGCAGATTAGAGAACAGGAAGAGAAAGTACAGGAGGTAAAGGCAGCGTATAAGCTAGTGAGCGAACAGGGGTTTGAGGAGGCAGACCACAGCCCCTATAAAGAGAAGATAGAAAATCTGAGCCAGGCCCTCCGGAAGGCAAAAGGCATGGTATGCCTCATAAGCCCAAAGGAAGGTCAGGCGTATTTTATGGGAAACGAGGGGAGGACAGTTCCAACGTCACCGGTAGTGCCTAGGGACGACCCGATTGAGAGAGAGGAGACCTCATGACCATCACCCGTAGCGCCAAGTTTCAGCGAGGTTTGGCAGCAAGGGGGGCTGGAGCCTGGAGTGGAGCCAGAGATGGTGGCAGAGGTGGAGCAACACCCGTCAGAGAGGTCGGAGCCGGGACCGATGTGCCCAGCATGGCATCGGAGGTTCGGCCCGCCCGCCAATGGCGACAATGAGGGACCCCTCCAAAACCGGTTCGTATTACACTTTAACACCCAACAGCTTAGGGCTATGGTCAACCATATCCCGAGGCTCTCCGAAAGGGGAGACTCCTCGATCCACTTCAGGGAAGTAGAGAAGGCAGCCAGCATCAACGACTGCAATGACGCTGTTAAGGCCAAGATGCTGCTATTCTCCCTGGAGAGTAGTCTCCTCCAATCACTCTCTAACGAGTGTAAAAGGGGGCAGAGCGGGTACGAAGAGCTTAGAGATGCGGTTCTGGAGGCCATGGGGATCAATGAGGGAAGCCCTTTCTCCTGTGTGGAGAAGACGATCCAGCTCCCAGGGGAAACCCCGCAGGGTTTTGCGGACCAGCTGTGGCTGGTGTACCCAAGGGTCTGTCCCGGGACGCCAGACTGAGTGTACCTGAACGGGGATCTCCAGGCCCATTGACTCTGTTGCCTGATGGCAAACAGCTTGCCACAGGTCCGGGCCAAGGCAGAAGCCTGGTTCGACACCCAAAATCCCCAGACCACCGAACCTACGGTGTTCAGGCAGCTCACTCTGGTTTATAAAAAAGGTAGGGGAGCCGATGCACACTGTAAGAATTCGCAATAATTTACAGTTCTGAAGATCAATTTTTTTGATTAAAGTATCCCTGGGCGTTGTGCTTTTAAATTTCCAGGGATAAAAATGGCTGTCACCACATGGCCGAAGACAAAGGACAATGCTTTGTTTACAAAGCAATTGAATGCTATTAGCATTTGTTTGTATATCGAGTGGATACATCTAAACTGCAGAAGAGACTTTTGTACCTTGAATGGGAAACGTTTAAGAATTGAATGGGTTTTTAAATCACCCAGCACTGGACAATAGGGCTGTTGCATTCTCTTTTGTTTCAGCCCAGGGAGCACCAGAAGCCACATTAACCCAGTCTAACCACTTTGAGTTAGCCAATCACAGCTTTCTCTTGTGTATTGGACCCTTTGGGCGGGGAATTTTGCACACAGCCCTTGCAGGGCAGAACAGCAGGACCTGACCAGGTATAAAGATAGCTGCTGAGAAGCTATCTCTCTTTTTACTTCCTGGGACCATAGGTGAGCCTCTCTCTCTCTCTCACTTCGCTGGACCACATGTGAGCAGAGTTTCTGACTCCTCAGCAAAGCAACCTAGTTAAGGAGTTTGGGGGATGGTAATTTAAGGGGATATTGCTAAGATTGTTTAACCAACATTGTAGTCACTTACCCCTCATTTTTGCCTTCTGCCTTACCCCATTTTAAGCAATTTTACTGTAATTACTGTGTTCGTGTGGGATAGTTTGATATTTTGATTATAGTTTCTTTTAGTTAATAAAACTTGATTTTTTTCTCTCATCCAAACTACGTGTCTGTTTTAATATCAGTAATTATAAGCCCTGCAGTCAGAACTGGAAGGTGGGGTATCGATTCGAAACCGTTGTTTTAAAATTGGTTTTATTGGAATTGGTCTGAATGCAGGCAAAGGCTGCAAGACCAGGAAAATTACTTTAAACCAGTTTAAAGAAGCCCCAGCCCTACAAAATGGCAACCGCAGCAGGGCTGCAGGCCGTTTTTGATATGATAAGTGGTCTGGATCTAGAGAAAGCATCAGTTATTGTCTTTCTTGCTTTCAGTCTGTGGGCAGCCCTGTGGAAGGTAGTGGCAGTGTGTAAGCTGACCTATCGGGGTATAGGTGGCTGGGCTAGGAAGGGTGAGATGGGAGAGCAGGAGGAGTTTAAAGAGGCCAAGAATTGGGAATCCCAGTTTGAGAAATGCCAGGCATTTATAGAGTGCCTGGTGCAGGAAGTCACTGAGACCAGGGAAAGTGAGATGAGACTGCGGGAAGAGGACGCCCGCCTCATCTCAGAAGTAAAAGAGCAGGAGGAAAGGTTTAGGAAAGTAAGGACAGCTTATAAGCTGGCCTGCGCCCAAAGGTTTAGTGAAAGCATCCCACAGGCAGCATCCAGAACGGGGCTGGATTGGGAATTAGAGACCCCAAGACCGCAGCCCACAGCTCCGAGTTTTGAGGAGCTCTGGCAGCGAGGAGGGGTGGACAATGGGGTGGTAGGAGAACACCAGCAGGTCCAGCTAGGCAGGCAGGGACCAGGACCGGTGTACCCCCCCCAACAATGGAGGTACGGTCCGCACGTGAGGAGTGAGCCTGAGAATAGGAATCCTCAGCCCACAGCATGTTCGAGTTCACAAGCAAGCACTGTGGCTTGTGTGGGGGGAGGAGCCATTCATGTTCAGAGTAAGCTGTTTAAGCCAGGGAACAGGGAAGGAGAGTTCTGGGACCCCTGTAGAGCAGGTCCAGTAGCAGAAATCCAGGACAAGGGAAGCACACAGGGGATAGATTTGGCCACTGACGAAAGGCAGGTCCAAAATTCCTCATTTAAAGCCACCTGGGTGAGGGAACATGAGTTTGCTGTCCATGCAAGTTCAAGTTCACCGCCTGTAAAGACAGGCACTGTGGCCTGTTTAAAGGGAACAGCTTCTCAGCCAGCTTCTAGAGTGGTCCCCCCCATGATGTGGGACCCTGGGGGGGCAGGGATAGCAATCCCTCTTGCAGGAGACATAGGGAGGGAGCTGAAACCAGGTTTTAAACATGGGGAGGAAAATTTCCAGCCACCAGCAGCGGGTGGTGAGAGTATACCTGCCCCCAGCACAGGAGTGGGCAGGGAAGAGCAGACAAACCCAGAGAGAGATTTGCACCGGCAGGCTGCCAGGTACATTATACAGTGCGGGCTATTTGGACAGGCGGAGAAGGTTCCCAGCCAGCTGGGGCTGTGACTCAAGCTCAGGGTCCGCCAGCCAAAGTTTCCCCCAGAGAGACACTCCTCAGAAGGTCTCAGCGGGTGCCCCAGCCTAAGAAAGCATGGTCACCCACTTTTCAGTGGAGTAGGGCGGACTCCCGAGCCAGGGAGAAGCCAGAGAACAGGGGTCCCCACTCAACAGCCATAAGCTGCGAGGGACCAGAGACAGGAGGCAGTCCAGCTTCGCTGCAGCCAGCAGCAATCTGCGACAGTGCCAGAGATTAGCCTGGCTGTCCGGAGACGGGCGGCATTTGTATTATAGCTTTGGTGTGAATATAGCGTGCTTTAAGGTGTATTTTAAGTTTTGTTGATATAACTAGTTTAAAGTTTAAGTTTAAAGAGTTTAAGTTTACATGTGGGCCGAATGTTTGTATTTTGGTCCGAGGTCAAGGGACCCGACCATGTCTCTACCTAAGGCAGCAGGTCAGTGAGACCTGGCTGCATGTCCTTTTAAGTTTTTACTGGAGATTGGAAAATGAAGCAGCCCTGTTCGCCCAGCCCGAGCTGGGCATCGAATGAAGATATGGAGACAGAATGTTGGGGATCACCTCGCCACTGGACGAATCCAGGAGACCCCGCAGCGATCCTCGGGAAAAACCGGACAGGGTCCGGAGGAACTTGCCTAATCCTCCTACGGGGAGGAGATGGCCCCAGCTGGGTGGGGCATGGCCCCCAACCCAGCACTATCCTGACCGAAGTTCACTTGTGGGAGACCTCGCTGTTGAGGAGCCACGATGGGGAAACGCGGGCGCCTGGTCATAGGGACGCGTTCCCCGGGAGTGGGTGGTGATGGCCCAGGGAAAGATCGTATAGAGGAGAGGGAGACCCAAGAGTCGCGTGGGTGCGTTTGGGGAAGGGAGGAACTCACCCGGGGGCCCACGGGCAAAGTGAGGGTAAGTGTGGCTGGGAAGGATGAGTGGGTGGCCGGATCAGTGTGGGGTCAGGGAGAGCCGCCACACAGGCACCCATCATTTTCCACAGCCAGTTGAGGGTAGACGGGAGGGGGAAAGACTGGGAGTCAAGATCCCATGCTCCCCGGTCTCGGTCTGTGCTAAGGTATATTTTAAACAGGAGGGGTACCCCGCCTCCACAAAAGGATAAGGGAATGGCTCGGGGCTGGCGGAGCAGGCTGGTCTGTAAATCCATTCTGCCTGTTTTAAAGTTTAAGATGATCAAAGGGGGGAGGAGCAATACCCACTCGAATTTCGCAACCCATCATCGGCACGTGATGATCGGGGTTTATTTAAGCATGTTGTTTCAAATGTTTAATGATTTTTTTTGTATTTTGTGTTGCAGCCCCAAGTTGAGCAGAGGCGTAGGATCTTCTCTGTGCTTGGGACCATTTTGATTACATTGTGTAACTAAGATTGCAACATTTTGTAATAAGTTATGATGTAAAAAAGTGATTGTAAATTTGGTTTACATTGTATAATTTTACAAGCGTGTAGGGTGTGGTGTATGTGCCTTTAAGAGCAATTATGGTGTATGTGCCTTTAAGAGCCCCAGGTGTGCGTAATGCCGGTAATTGCCACTTGGGCTATATAAGCCTGTGTATTGTGTATATCCTTTAGAAACCCCCCCCCCTCAGACTTGTTTAGTAAATACCTATGAACCAACTCCTGTCTTCAGTGTCTTTATCTACACACGGACACTACAGTGGCGACGAAGTGGAAACGGACTTACCTGCAATTCGGCAGCACCTCAAGGACATCGATTCCTCCAACGTCCAGAAGACTCAAGGAAGTAAGAGAAACTGTGGTTTCACCAGCTGGCCAAGCTGGTGACAGGTACTGCGCTAATCCTTCCTGGGCGTCAGGCTGGAGCTCCAGCGGCGGGCTCGACAGCTGAAACAGGCAGCGAAATCGGAGGCAAGCAATAACGGACTGGGAGGGTGCACTCGAGAGACGGCCGGCGCGGCAAGCAGGTCAGCGTTTAGACCTCCGTCGGGAACGAGTCTCCAACAGTGAATAAACGGAAACCACAGTAAAACAGCGTTGTTATCGGTAGCAGCGGCGGGAAAGCGCGGGAAGCGCCATATCGTTGCTACAGAGAAAAAAAAAAAGCGCGGGAAGTGCCATATCTTTTCTGAAATGCCTAAATCTGGTAATATTGAGGCTTTTGATGGCGAAATAGAAGATTGGACCACATACGTGGAAAGAGTAGAGGTTTATTGCACTGCAAATGGGATAACAGATGAAAAAAAAGCTTCAGTACTTCTGAACTTAATGGGCGCAAAGACATACGGGCTGTTACGAAATTTAATCACTCCAGCCAAACCAAAGGACAAGACTTTTAAAGAAATTGTTGATACCCTGCAGGAGCATTTAAACCCAACACCGCTGCTGATAGCGGAACGATTCAAGTTCTTCAAGAGAAATCAACACAAGAATGAAAGTAACGCTGATTACCTAACCGAATTAAGAAAGCTATCAAAGTACTGCCAATTCGGAGCAGGACTATCGGATTATCTTCGAGACAAATTTGTTTGCGGTCTCTTAAGTGAAGGAACACAAAAAAAACTGCTTTCTGAAAAAGATTTAACATTGGACAAAGCTTTCAGTATGGCTGTATCATACGAAGCAGCAGCAAAAGGAGCTGCAGAGATACAACAAGAGACACAGGACTTCGGCACCCATAATATGACACAGGAGTTCGGAAGATGTTATCGCTACGGCAGATCCACCCATAACCAGAGGGACTGCTGGTTCAAGGGCAAAGCATGCAGGCAATGTGGTAAGATTGGACACATTGCACGGGTATGCCAATCTGGACAAAATAAATCCACTGACAGAAAACAAAAAATCAATAAAGAAAAGTACAGGAAAGTACAAATGATGACGGACAATAGCTCCGAAGACCAGAATAGCGATAGCGACTCCGGAAACAAGAGACTAAGCTGTCTCAAATTACATAATGTACTTGCCAAAGAGGATTACCAAACCATTTGGGTTACCCTCACAATAGCAGGGTCCCCAGTTAAAATGGAGCTAGATACAGGATCAGCTCTAACCGTAATAAATCGACGAGATTACGAGAGGCTATTTTCGCATATACCTCTAAAAGACACATCCATTATCTTAAAAACATATACGGGGCAGAAAGTCTACCCCAAAGGAAAAATAAGGGTGCCTGTGGTATACAACGGCAAAGAAATACAAAAGTTGTATTTATACATTCTACAAGATGGTGGTCCACCGTTGTTGGGACGTGAATGGATAAAGAAGATACGTTTAGACTGGCACTCCATTCAGGCACTGACGGTGACCAGTAAGGAAAAAAACAATGATGACATCATACCTGAACGATTAAAAGACATCTTGGCCAATGCCAAAGAAGTGTTTCAAGAGAAACTAGGAACCTTGAAAGGCATCACCGCCTCAATAAAAGTGGAAGATACAGCAATTCCAAAATTTTTTAAGGCCATACGCAATACGTCCGGCAGTCGAGGCAGAGCTGAAGAATTTGGAAAAGGCAGGCGTATTATCCAAAATAGATTGGAGTGAATGGGCAACACCCATCGTTCCAGTCATGAAAAAAATTGAAAAATAACTCTGAGGAACAGAAAAAAATTCGCATCTGTGGGGACTTTAAGGTGACTGTAAACCCGGTCCTTCACACGGTACAGTATCCTCTTCCGAGGATAGAAGATATTTTCGCCTCACTATCCGGAGGGAAACTTTTCACAAAAATTGACTTGGCACAGGCATATCTACAGATGGAGGTTGAGGAGACCTCTAAAAAGTATCTCACAATAAACACACACAAAGGCCTGTACCAGTACAATCGACTGGTTTTTGGAATAGCATCAGCTCCAGCTATCTGGCAAAGAGCTATGGAGCAAGTCCTGCAAGGGATTCCGGGGACTCAATGCTACCTAGACGACATCCTTATAACAGGAGAAAATGACAACGAGCACCTTGCCAATTTGGAGCAGGTGCTCACTAGGCTGAAAGAACGGGGCCTACGAGCAAACCGCCCCAAGTGCGAATTTTTCCAAAATCAGATGTCATATTGTGGCCACATAATTAATAAGGAAGGGTTGCATAAGTCACCTGAAAAAATTGAAGCAGTTATAAAAGCCCCAGCACCTGAAAATGTTTCACAATTAAGGTCATTCCTGGGATTAATAAATTACTATCATAAATCTTTACCGAACTTATCAACTCTTCTACACCCTCTTAATGATCTTCTACAGACAGGAGTGATTTGGAAATGGAACGAAGACTGTAAACGTGCCTTCCATAAATGTAAAGACTTAATCACATCCGAGAAAATTTTGGCTCATTACAACCCATCACTACCAATCAGACTGGCGTGCGATGCATCCCCTTACGGCATAGGAGCGGTATTGTCCCATAGATTCCCTGATGGCTCGGAACGGCCGATAGCTTTTGCGTCACGCTCATTGAACTCAGCTGAGCGTAACTATGTCCAGATAGACAGGGAAGCACTCAGCCTGGTATGGGGAGTGAAGAAATTCAACCATTACCTACACGGACAAAAATTTACCTTGCTGACTGACCATCAACCCCTCATCTCCATATTCAACCCTAAAAAAGGTGTCCCCATTATGACGGCACAAAGACTACAGAGGTGGTCCCTTTTTCTAGGGGCACACCAATACAACATTGAATACAAAGGGTCAAAACAGCATGGGAATGCTGACGGTTTATCACGCCTACCGTTGCCAACGATAGAAGAGGCACCTACAGTAGACCCAGTAGAGATATTCCACTCTACCATAGTGGAATGTCTACTGGTGACAAGAAATGACCCTACTCTCTCACGGGTCTACGATTTAACAGTGAAGGGATGGCCAGCACATGGCGAACCACTGTTGCCAGCATTCTCGCAAAGAAGAGAACAGCTGTCAGTGTGCCGAGGAACCTTGATGTGTGGATCCAGAGTGGTGATTCCACCCAAACTCCAGGATAAAGTGCTAAAGGAGCTTCACGAGGGGCATCTGGGTGGAGTGAAAATGAAGAACCTAGCTAGGGCGTTTGTATGGTGGCCAGGTATCGATGGAGACATCGAAGACATGACCAAGAGCTGCCTAGGATGCCAGAAGGTCCAAAATGCTCCGCCACAGGCCCCTCTACATCCATGGGAGTGGCCCTCATCTCCCTGGCAAAGGGTGCACATCGACTTTGCTGGTACATTTATGGACTCAATGTTCTTAATCGCAGTTGATGCACACTCCAAGTGGCCGGAGGTAATAAAGATGTCCTCCACCACCACGGAAAAAACCATCACAGTATTAAGGACCATATTTGCCAGGAATGGGCTGCCGGAGCAGATATGTTCCGATAATGGACCGCAATTTGTGTCCGAAGAATTCAGAAAGTTCTTAAAGAACAATGGGGTAAAGCACTACACGTCCGCCCCATACCATCCCACCACCAATGGATTGGCTGAAAGGTTTGTCCAGACCTTCAAGAAGGCCATCAAGGCCATGGGTAATGAAGACATAAAACTTCAGCACAAGGTGGATAAATTCTTATTTGCATATAGGAATGCAACGCATATGGTTACTAACCAAACTCCCGCCATGATGTTCTACAATAGAAACCTAAGATGCCGGCTGGATTTGGTCAAGCCCAACATCCGAAGGGACGTGGAGAACCGGCAGTTTCAGGGCATGAATGAAAGGCCAACTAGGGCCTTCCAGATAGGCCAACCGGTTTTGGCCCGGGACTACCGTACCGAGAAATGGCAGCCTGGAACTATCTGCACACGATTAGGACCACTGATGTATACCGTGGACATCGGAGACAGCATAATAAGGCGCCATGCTGACCAAATCATCAAGTCATCCGAAAAGGGACAACCTACACCACCACTCTATACATCTAATGATGAAGTAGAGATACCCATATCTACCTCCGATCCGGTGATAATGGAGCCCGATGAACCCGACACTGGCCTTCAAGCCGAATCAGCCTTGCCAGAAGAACCTACTACACCACCAGAAACTACTACACCCCTGAGGCGTTATCCGGACCAAGTCAGGAAGCCTCCTGAGAGACTAACTTATAATTAATTAATACAGCAATGTATATTATTTTGCATATAACATGTAATTAATAATTACTTAAAATATGATGTACTAGTTAGCTAGAAGGGGAGGAATTGTGGTGTATGTGCCTTTAAGAGCAATTATGGTGTATGTGCCTTTAAGAGCCCCAGGTGTGCGTAATGCCGGTAATTGCCACTTGGGCTATATAAGCCTGTGTATTGTGTATATCCTTTAGAAACCCCCCCCCCAGACTTGCTTAGTAAATACCTATGAACCAACTCCTGTCTTCAGTGTCTTTATCTACACACGGACACTACATAGGGGTATGAGACCCCTTATTGAAAACTGAAGTATCTGAAAGATGCCTACCTGGTTTTTTTCTTGAATTTAAGGGGAATAGACGGGACGAGGATCAGTGGCAGTTAGCTATTAGTTAAATACAGGGGATGGTTGTTTGTGAGGGGTCAGAAATTATTGCTCATTTCTTCAAGAGGATACTACAAGCAAGCTGGAAGTATCCAAGTGCGTACTGTAAGAATTCACAATAATTTACAGTTCTGAAGGTCAATTTTTTTGATTAAAGAATCCCTGGGTGTTGTGCTTTTAAAGTTGCAGGGATAAAAATGGCTGTCACCACATGGCCGAAGACAAAGGACAATGCTTTGTTTACAAAGCAATTGAATGCTATTAGCATTTGTTTGTATATCGAGTGGATACATCTAAACTGCAGAAGAGATTTTTATACTTTGAATGGGAAACGTTTAACAATTGAATGGGGTTTTCAATCACCCAGCACTGGACAATAGGGCTGTTGCATTCTCTTTTGTTTCAGCCCAGGGAGCACCAGAAGCCACATTAACCCAGTCTAACCACTTTGAGTTAGCCAATCACAGCTTTCTCTTGTGTATTGGACCCTTTGGGCGGGGAATTTTGCACACAGCCCTTTCAGGGCAGGGCAGCAGGACCTGACCAGGTACAAAGATAGCTGCTGAGAAGCTATCTCTCTTTTTACTTCCTGGGACCACAGGTGAGCCTCTCTCTCTCTCTCTCTCTCTCTCTCTCTCTCTCTCTCTCACTTCGCTGGACCACATGTGAGCAGAGTTTCTGACTCCTCAGCAAAGCAACCTAGTTAAGGAGTTTGGGGGATGGTGATTTGAGGGTAATTGCGAAGATTGTTTAACCAACATTGTAGTCACTTACCCCTCGTTTTTGCCATCTGCCTTACCCCATTTTAAGCAATTTTACTGTAATTACTGTGTTCATGTGGGATCGTTTGATATTTTGATTATAGTTTCTTTTCGTTAATAAAACTTGATTTTTTTCTCTCATCCAAACTACGTGTCTGTTTTAATATCAATAATTATAAGCCCTGCAGTCAGAACTGGAAGGTGGGGTATCAATTCAAAACTGCTGTTTTAAAATTGGTTTTATTGGGAATGGTCTGATGCAGGCAAAGGCTGCAAGACCAGGAAAATTACTTTAAACCAGTTTAAAGAAGCCCCAGCCCTACAACACCCACCCAAGGGAAAGGTGCATGAGGTAAAACCCGGACCGAGTAGGAAAGCGTGGAACCAGGAAGGGAGTAACCCCCCCAACACCAAGACCAATTGTTACGGGTGTGGGAAGGATGGTCACTGGCGGAAGGAGTGCAAAAACCCTTGGAAAGATAACAAGGGAAAGCATTCCACAGCCCCAGCCCAAAAGGCGGGGGCAGGGATCACTTCCGCAGAGGTCGAGTCACTTTTGGACACCATGAGGTCCTTATTGACTGGCCAGGGAGAATAGCAACCACCACCGGTGCTCTCACCCCATCAGCCCCATCCAACCCACAGCTGTGACTAGAGCCAGCGCAGCCTGTTTACCTGTGTTGTCTCCAGTATGATGAGTGGAATAGACCCCTTTTGGAGATGGAGGTGGAAAAGGTGATGGGGACCTATTTGCTAGACATGGGGGCATCATGCACCATGGTCTACTCAGCTAACCCCACCACCTCGCCTCTCTCTAACGGGGTCCCATACAGTCTATTGGGTTTAACGGGTAAGGAACAGGCTGGCTCGTTTTCCATCCCGCTCGCCATTCGGTTAGGACCGCTCCGCTCAAAGTGGACCTGTGTCCTGATGAAATGGGAAGTGGAGGGTGGAAGAGGGGTCCTGGGGGCTGACTTTATTGTAGGCCACGGGATCCTAGTAGATTTGAGGAATCATTGCCTTTGGGGGGCAGGGAAAGTAAAGAACGGTGAGATCATAGTAATCCCGGGAAAGGAAAGGAAGGGGACCCTCTGCACCATAAAGCCCAAAGAGGATTATAACCTCGGGCTCATGGTCAGCAACACCCTACCAGAGATCCAGGCATTTGTGCAGGCCCACCTGGCCACATTTGCCACTCACAAGCACGACTGCGGGAGGGTCACAGGATTTGAGGTCAGCGTAGACGGGGACCCCATGGCCCAACCACAGAAACAGTATAACTTCCCCAGGGAAGCTGAACCAGACATGGAAGCAGCCATGTCCTCGTTAGTACAGCAGGGAGTCCTGAGACCGATAGCGACCCACGTGAACTCTCCATTATGGCCGGTCAGAAAGCCGGACAATTCCTGGAAAGCCACGGTGGACTATCGAGAGCTCAATAGTAACATCCCAGCCTGCGCACCCAGAGTAGCAGCAGTTACCAACCTGATCGGAAGTATCCCAGCATCCGTGGCAACTTTCACGGTGCTGGATATTTCCAATGGGTTTTAGTCCATCCCTGTAAGGAGGGAGGATCAGTACAAGTTTGCCTTTACATTTAAAGAGCAACAGTACACGTGGAACTGCTTGCCTCAGGCCTTCCACAACAGCCCCAGCATTTTCCATCAGTGCATGGCAAACAGTTTGAAGGATTTTAGCCAGCCCAGACAGTTGGTCCAATATGTGGATGACCTGCTCCTGTTCACTGATTCGAAAGAGGAGCATGGCCCACTATTGGCCGAACTGCTGGAGCTGCTAGGGCAGAAGGGTTTCAAAGTGAATCCCAAGAAAGTGCAGATCGACCAGCAGGAGGTGAAATTCCTCGGCCTGACCGTGCGCGCTGGAGAAAGGGCCATAGATAAGGCTAGGAGAGAAGCAGCACAAGAGTTACCGGTCCCCAACACAGTAACGGGTGTGAGGTCGTTTCTAGGGCTAACCGGGTACTGTAGAGACTTTATTGAGGACTATGCAGCCACCGCAGCCCCTCTGCTCCGACTCCTACACAAGGGAGTGGAGTAGCTTTGGGATGAGCGTTGCCAGGCAGCATTTGTCAGGCTAAAGAAAGACTTGCAGACCACGCCAGCTCTAGGGGCTATAGATGGGGGGAAAGAGTTTTTCCTGGAGGTAGCAGCCAGTGGGGACAGCCTGAGTGCTGTGCTGCTCCAAGAGCGGCACAGCCGGCTGCGGCCGGTGGTCTACTCCTCCAGGATACTCACGGATGTGGAGAGGACCTACTCCAACTGTGAGCGGCATCTTTTGGTCACACATTGGGCTATGAAATGATCATTGATCTTCACAGGCACCTCTCCCATCACTCTCCTCATCCATCACACACCCACCCAGATGCTTCTGAAACCAGGGGCGTGGGAGCGGTTCGAACCGTTCACAAACAGTCAGGGCCATAACTGACTGGGCGCACGCGCCAACCACACCATCCCCTACAGCTGACCTCGAACCCATTGACCCTCCCACAGTCATGTTTATGTGTGGCAAATGTGGCTAGGTGGGCCTGCACAAATGTCTGGAACTCATTTGGGGTATTGCTGACCTTGAGCTCGAGGTTATAACCCTCTTTGGGCTTCACGGTGCAGAGGGTCCCCTTCCCCTCCTTCCCTGGGCGACTACTACTCCGCCTTCCTTTCCTGCACTTGCCCCCCATAGGCAATGATTTCTTAAATCCACCAGGATCTCATGGCCTACAATAAAGTCGGCTCCCAGGATCCCCTTTCCACCCTCTACTCCCCACTTCATTAGGATACAGGTCCACTTAGAGCGGAGTGTTCCTAAATGAATGGACAGCGGGATGGAAAATGAGCCGGCCTGTTCTTTACCAGTGAATCCTGACAGACTGTTTGAGACCCCACTAGATAGAGGTGAGGTGGTGGGGTTATCTGAATGGATCACGGTGCATGATGTCCCCGTATCCAACAGATAGGTCCCCTTTACCTTTTCTACCTCCATCTTGACGAGGGGTCTCTTCCATAAGTCGTACTGCAGGGAACATAGGTAAACGGGCTGCGCTGGCTCTAGTCAGAGCTGTGGGTTGGATGGGGCTGATGGGGTTAGCGCACCTGTAGTGGACGCTACCCTCCCAGGGCCAGTCAATAGGGTCCTCATCGCGTCCAAAAATGACTCGACTGTGGCGGGAGGGATTCCTAACTCTGTATTTTGGGCTGGGGCTGAGCAATTCTTTCCCTTGTTATCCTTCCAAGGGTTTTTGCACTCCTTCCTCCAGTGACCATCCTTCCCACACCCGTAACAATTAAGCTTCGTGCTGGAAGGGTTATTCCCTTCCTGATGCCACTCCTTCCTACCCTGTCTGGGTTTTACCTCATGCACCTTCCCCTTAGGTGGGTGTGCATCGGTTCCCCTACCATTCCTATAGGCTAGGATCAACTGCCTGATCACCGTAAGTTCGGTAGTCAGGGGATTCTTAGGGCCAAACCAGACTTCCGCCTTGGCCCGGACCTGTGGCAAGCTGTTTGCCACCAGGCAATGGAGCCAGTGGGCCAGCTGGTCTCGGTCCAGGAATGCCCAGTTAGGTGCCCTTGTGCAGGTATTCCTATACACCGGCCATAACCTGTCCGCGAAAGCCTACGGGGTTTCCCCTGCGAGCTGCACTATCTTCTCCACACAGGAGAAAGGACTTCCCTCATTCATCCCCATGGCCTCCAGAACTTCCTCCTTGAGCTCCCCATATGCACACTGTCCCCTCTTACACTGGTCAGAGAGGGACTGGGGGAGCTTACCCTCCAAAGAGAAAAGCAGCATTTTGGTCTGCTCAGCATCATCGCATTCGTTGATGCTGGCTGCCTGTTCCACTTCCCTGAAGTCAACCGAGGGGTCCCCTTTTTCGGTGAGCGTTAGGATATGGCTCACCATAGCCCTAAGCTGTTGGGTGCCGTAGGGTACTACGAACTGGTTTTGGAGGGGTTCCTCTTCTCCATCATTAGCGGGTGGGCCAAACCTCCGCTGCTGGGATGGGCACATCGGCCCTGGCTCCAGCCTTTCTTCCGGGGGTTGTTCCACCTCCACTTCTACCCCTAACTCCACCACCCCTTGCTGCCAGACCTCGCTAAAGCCTGGCGCTATGGGTGGTGGTCGTGGGACCTCCTGTTCCTCAACCGGGTCGTCCCTTGGCACTATCTGTGATGTCTAACCGTTCTCCCCTCGTTCCCTGTAAAATCCGCCTGGACTGCCTTCGGGCTTATGAGGCACACCATGCCCTTTGCCTTCCTAAGGGCAAGGCTCAGATTCTCTATCTGTTCCTTGCAGGGGCCATGATCTGCATCTTCAAACCCCTGTTTGCTCGCTAACTTATAGGCTGCCTTTATGTCTTTCACTTTATCCTCCTGCTCCCTTAATTGTTTCGCTAGGCGGGCATTCTTCTCCCGCAACCTCAGCTCATTGCTCTTGGCCTCGGTGACCTGGCACTGTAGATATTCCAGCCTGGCCTTATGCTCCCCCATTAACTGTACACTTTCCTGGTTTAGGTTCTGCAATGCTACTAGTAATTTCTCACCTGGTAGAGTCCTGTCTTGGACCTCCAGGGCTGACTCCCGTATCTTGGCTGCCTGTGCTCCAATGAGCCTGTCCAGAAGCTGGATCTGTTTCTTGAAGCACATCAGCCAGACTGCCTTTTCTATCGATTTCCTATGATCCTTCCCTTCTGTCCATTTAGCTGCAGCATCAACCAGACGCCCAGCCTTTAACAGAATAGTGATCCACTTCTTAGTGATATTCACTATACTGAATACATGGTCAGAAATCCTCTCTTCCATTACGGTTTGCTCTCCCGAATCAGTGTCTACTGTATCGCACCCCTGTTGCCGGAGTCCTGCAGCGGTCGCCATTTCTGCAGGGGGTGGCGTGTGTGCAGTCAGCTCGCCTCTGACTGGGTTCCCGAGCAGTTAGAATCACTCCCACACCCCTGGGTTCGAGACACCGGACTTAGGTACAGGAGGTGATACAGAATTGGAGTAGACAACTGGTTTGGTTCAAGAAAACCGTATTTTTATTAAAAGGCACAATACAATTACAACACTGGAAAAATTATTGGAATAGTTACAGGCTTACAAGAGTACACTTAATCAGGAATGGGGAACACATGGCACATCGAGGGAAAAAACACAGTATTAATCCCCTTACCCTTGTCCCACCCCCAATATCTAACTAATTCTGCTGTGAGGGGCCAGGGATTATGCTCACCAATAAGGGTTTCTGGACAGGTCAAATCCTGTCAATTGGGCCGGTTGCAGTTTTGGGGTTCGCTCTTGGTGTCCTTTGGGGCCTGCCGTCATCACGTGGTCCCAGGGCGTGGCGGTGGAGTCACCTGATTAAAGTACCCTCTTTTCCTCCGTTAGAGATAGGGAGTAAAGTCTTTGTTGGGTACTTTACCTTGCAGAATGGAAACTTCGGGTTTTGTTCTTCTGGTGGTGGTCTGGTCATCGAAGTTTTGTTACAGTTGGGTTCGGTGTTGGCTTGGTCGCGATGGCCTAGATCATTACCTGTGCAGTGGTAATGATCCAAAAGTATAGTTTACCCGGCTCTTCGTTACCGCGGTGCTCGTGGTCATCGGCTTCCTCTTCTACCCCTGCTTCGAACATCAGCTTATGCCTGGACCGGGGTGTGTGCCCGCTCATCCCCAACGCTTCTCTACACTGCCCTTCTCTGCTTATCGGCCTTGCCGTTCGCCTCGTCTCGCCTCATCTTGTCCTCTTCTGGTCTCCTCCCCGGTTACCAGTGGGCCTGCAATTATACTACTTCGGAGGTTCCTTATCTGCGCCCCAAATCAGGGTTAGTTCTTTTTCTAATTTTGGCGGGCTCGTTAAAGTGATTAAAGTCGTTCAGTTTAACTGCTTTTTGGGTGGTTGCCCCGTTGTTAAATATTCCTTAATGTCTCGGTGTTGTTATTCATAATGTTTAATCGGCGTGTTCCTGGCTTGGTGGCTACTTCGAACTGTAACCGATTATTTATGCAAAAGGTTTAATGGGTTGAAGGTTAAGTCTTTCCTGAGTTGATTAGATAATGCAGAATACGCATTAAACCAATGTCTGGCTTGAGAAATAACAAGTCCCTCACAGACCCAGACATGTCATCTGACCTGCCGTTTTGCAGGGCCCTGGTTTTTTTCAATCTTGCAGGTTTCTGCCACAAAGTCCAGAAGGCATTTTGTTTTGGGTACCCTAATAACTTCGTCCTTCAGGGTCCCTTTATTAATAACTCTGGGGAATGTGGGAATTTTGAGAACCCTACACTGGTGACTCATCATGTGCAAATCCTGCCTCTATGCTAGTCTCTTAAGTATGTACATTGCCAATATCTGAGCTGGTAGCTGCGAGTATGAGATCGAGTTTCTTCTTCATCATCACTCACCTCTTCATCTTCCACCACTGCTAGCCCATGTTGGTGTTCTTGGGTATCTGAAAGGAGAAAGACACAAGGATAAGGTTGTGGTGAGGGAAGGTGAAAAAAGTAAGAAATGCATGCTTACACCATCTGCAGCTTGTAAGTCAGAAGAGATTGTAGGATGAGGGGTAAGTGAGATGTGAGAAGAAGGATTACGTATGAGAATACCATCATCTTCAATGGTTTCAGCCCTGCCTCTGGCCACGGCCTCAGCAATAGGCATTCCAATAATGTCCAGCACCATCTCCTCCATGGGGGTTAGGACATGCAGGCTTGCCTGTCCCCCTATGAGTAGCCCCTGCTGCCTCCAGTTTTGTGCCATCTTGCCCTGCAAGAGAGAGGGAAGTGTGTCAGTGAGTATGGTGCAATGTGTTTGGGTGATGTGGCTGTCATGGTTGAACAACTGGAAGTGTGTGCAAGCTGTGAGATGTAGTTGTGAGGCTTGCAGCAGTGGTAAGTGTGAGGGTGAGGTGGAGCATATGAATGTGAGGTATAATTTGTGATTGATAGAGATTGTTGGTGGGTGAGTGATGGGGTGCGGTTCATTGAGTGCATGAGGATAGTTGTGCTGTTGGTGTGATATGGCATTTGAAGATGCATTTACTGACCTTGACCACTCTTGAGGTTATTAAACTTCTTTTGGCATGGCATCCAGGTCCTCGGGGCAACACTGCTGGCATTGACCTTCACCGCTATCTATTCCCACTGCCTTTGCAATGTCTGTCTCAGGGGCTTCCTGGCCACCTGCAGCACAGGACCTCTCTCTGCCTTTCCACTTCCTGCACTAAGGTCTCCAGTGCTGTGTCAGAGAAACTTGGAGCCCTCTCTCTGGCATGTTGTGCCATTCTTGTGTGTTTTCCAGGTGAAACTCCCTTTAGCAATGACTTCCAGCACCTGCTCTCGTCAAACTGCACCTCCCCTTTAAGAGGTGCAGGCTGGCTTTAATAAGTACAGGTTGACTATCCCTTATCCGAAAACCTTGGGACCAGCTATGTTTCGGTTTTCGGAAATTTTCGGATTTCAGAAGGTATTATTTCAGACTGGGAAACTCTGAACATTAAATTAATTTGGTAATCAGTATTTGTATTTAATATAAATTTTAAAAGTTCAGGCTACCTCTTGTGACTGTTCCATGTCTCATTCCCCTTCCTGCTTCTCTGTGCTGCAGCTCACAGTCTGTTTACAGCTCCCCCTGCTCCGTGTCTCATTCCCCTTCCTGCTTCTCTGTGCTGCCGCTCCCAGTCTGTTTACAGCTCCCCCTGCTCCATATCTGAATTCCTTGACTTAGCGGGGGTCTGGGGCTCGACTGCCGCCGCCAGTTGTGGGAAAGCCGGATATCGGCTGACTCCTACGCTAAGCTTGCCCGCAAATCAGTTCAGAAAAGCATCGGCCACGTCGGGTCATGTTTGGCGTCACTCGGGTTATGTCGTGCGCATGACTTACGCTCCACAAAAAAACTTTCGGTTTACAGAGGTTTTCGGTTTTCAGAAGTGCGGATAAAGGATAGTCTACCTGTACAGGTTAGCTTTAATTGCTGCTAGCCTCGCACAAACTTGGGCACCCTGCTGAGCATACAGCCACTCAGCAGCACATTTAATCCTGGGCTGCAAGCTGCAATCATGTAAATTAGCAGGCAGCACAAAATTTGGGTGCTACCTACATCGGGAAGAACGGTGTGGGTTGACAGCGCATCGTGATCCCCTCCCCAGTTTTCGGGCCTTATCCAATTTCTAGGACATTATAGCCTAGAAATTGGATATGACCCGAAAACGGGCAGTGTCATGGCCCAGCGCTAAAAGTGATCTAGATAGCTCAAAAAATTCATGCTGTGTGTTCATTTACATGATTATAGTGCTGATCTCAGCACTGAAACCGCTGTTCATTGGCTTACCACTCAATATTGGGTGCAGTCTAGTTGCAAGTCCTGTTTGGCCTAGGCTTTCTCCACTACTTAAAGGAGAGGTTCCTCATCCCTCAGCACACATCTTCTCCTCTTCCTTGCTGCCTCCGCTCCCTTTCCCAAAGATACTTGAGCACGAGGGGGACTGCCAGTAGCAACCCATGACTGTGAGCAAGTGTTGTGAGCAGAAGCCTTTAAATAAGATTGAAGGTGTTCTCCGTTTACAACAACACTCCCTGTTACCTTAGGACCTTGAAAGAAGTTTATAAAGCTGCTAGAGTTACAGAAAGTTCCACAGAGCCTGTCCAGCTGAAGAAACATGTCAGCAACAAGTAGTTGCTGATGATTCCTTTAAATAACATTGCTCGAGCCTCCTTCCTGCTTGTCAACGCTTGCTCAACTGCTCGCAATTAACACAGGCTGGTAATTGGAGCAGCACACTCCAAAATGACGGACAGGGCATCAAGTGAGTGTTGCACAATCACTGATGCCACGATCTGCATAATCTCCATAATGATAGCGAATGCATACATCGGCAACACTGCTGCCCAGCCAAAAATGGCAGCCACCATGGGAACCGCTGGCAGCGGGCAGAAGTGTGGCAGCCATCATATTTTTTTCCAGATTGGGTCTTAACGGCCAGTAAGATTGCGAATTTCTAGGCCTATATTTTAAATTGAGACACAAGCTGGAAAAAGGATAATGAAACTATAATGTCAGAATTTAGGAAAGTTAACTTAAACCTATATGAAATTGACTAGAGAGAATAAAGTGAGAATGGCCTGGAATTTCTGGCATATTCATGCCCAGAGACACGCCCAAATCTCATTGATCTTTTACAATCATCTCTCCATCCCTCTGACCAAACACATCTCTGCTAGGTTTGCAACGCTCGTCTCCTGGAATTAAAGACAAATCTCCCAGATGGTGCTGTGAACAACCAAGGACAAAATGCTTAGAAGCATTGTAAAATTTGTGTTTTATTCATTAGTTATAAAAATATTGGAGATGTGAAAAATTGCCCTTTGACTGGCGTGCGGTTGGAGGTTGTAAGTCTTTTGATGTAACCTCCAGGACTACGTGAAGCTAGAGTTGCCGACCCTGTTCCAACAAAAAAAATGCCCCCGAACCAAAGCATCTGTGTCTTATGCGCATAGATCCTGCAATTGCGCTTGCTCAGAGGCTCTCTTCAAATTACCACCAGATTTTCAAACGCAGCAGAAAACAAAGACAATTTTCTGCTCTGTCATTCCAATTTCTTGAGACTTTTCTTTTAGCCTTACTGAGACCTGCTCTGCATTTTCTGTTTCTTTTAATGCATTTTTATGGCATGTGTATAAGTCACATAAAAAATTGAATAGCTTCCTCGATTGCAGATCCTTAAACATGCTGTGCCTGATGTGCATGAATGATGCTGAAATGAGTTGAAACTTAAATATTCATACTTAAAGAAGAAACTTATGGACCTCAATATTACCCCCACCCACCCCCCATTTGACGGGGGAGGAGAGGGTCACGGGGGAGGAACACCACTCCAACCCAGCCTTTTATACACCGGCGGCTATTGGGGTATCCATGTGTCCTGTCATGGAGAGACGGGACACTTAATTAACATATTTAAATTGGGCTCCCAGAGTGCAGTTGGGAACCTGATTTAAAATTGATTGTTGCTGCACGGGTTTCCCAGGGGTCGGGTAACCTGGCAGTGAAAGGGAGGCAGGAGCTGCCGGCTCCACGAGGTAAGTGCATCCTCCTACACTCCTTTTGGGCCAGAAGGAGCAGGAGTGCTCCCCTTGGCCCCTCAAGGGAGCCTTCTGTCTCCCCCAGTCTGGATTGCCAGCCTCCAACCCTCAGCCCTCCCGATCACGGCCTCTCTTCCCCCCCTCCGAAATGCTGGGGACTGTCCTCAAAGGTCGCCGGGCATGGCCGCCTGCCATTGGTGTTCCCTCCCATCTGTCGGCCAGGCTGTCTATTTGGCTGGCTGTCGGGCGGAATATGGAACTAAAAATGTTAATGAGGCCCTGCCATTAAATTTGGAAGGACCTCCACGTCCCAGGCCTTTATGGGTTCTTCAGCCTTTTTTGGCCTCCCCTGCACCCTCTCTGCTTCCCCATAAATATCGGAGCCATGATATGGATTGGGGCTTTCCTTGGGCCCCAATTGTTTGCGCAGATTTATGCCAATTTACATATGTGTGTCTTCTGATGAGATTGCATTAAATAACCAGCGGAAATATTTATGGAGAAGATTATTTTAACACAGTTATTGTGCAGAAAGCATTGAGATGCATTTCTTTTACATAATAACAAATCAATAGGAAGGTTGGTGTAATGGGACTCTGAAGTTATTTTCCACAAGTTTCCATTATTTGAATTATTCCCAGTTTGCCAGCCATAAATGGGGGAAGCATCCAAGTTTATGAAGAAAATAGTTGTCACCACAGAAATTAAAACAAATAAATGAGGGACTTGCATTTACATAGCGACTTTCACAACCTCAGGACATTCCAAAGTGCTTTACAGCAAATGAAATACTTTTTCAAGTGTAATCTCCATTATAGGGTAAGAAATGCCACAGCCAATTTGCGCACAGCAAAGTCACACAAATAGCAATAATGACCAGATAATCTGTTATTAGCGATATTGGTTGAGGAATAAATATTGTGCAGGACATCAGGGAGAACTCCTTGCTCATCTTCAAATAGTGCTATAGGATCTTTAACATCCACCTGGGAGGGCAGACAGGGCTTCATTTTAATGTCTGGCCTGTTGCACATCCCCGATTTTCATTTCTCTACCATTGGTGGCTGTGCCTTCAGCTGCCTAGGCCCTAAACTCTGGAAATACCCCCCTAAACCTCTCCACCTCTCTAGCTCTCTCCTTCTTTAAGATGCTCCTTAAAACCTGTCCTAGTATCTCCTTATGATGGCTCGGTGTCAAATTCTGCTTGATGACGCTGTTGTGCAGCACTTTAGGGTGTTTCACTATGTTAAAGACACTATATAAATGCAACTTGTTGTTGCCTCCGACAGTGCAGCACTTCCTCAGTACTCCACTGATTTGTAATCTTAGATTATGGGCTCAAGTCTCTGGATTTGGTTTGAACCTATGACTTTCTAACTCAGAATTAAGCATTCCACCACTGAGTTGAGGCTGACATTAAGTAGTGTAGCATAGTAGTACAGTATAGGAAGTTAAATAGTGTATGTAAAAGTAGAATTGCATTTACATTGTGCTAACAGTTGCATGCACACAGCTTAATACAATATCAGTGGAAGGAACAAGAAAAAAATGACCAATCATAATCATACTTCTGATCTTTGGATGCTCTTAACCAATATAATTGATGAACAACACTAGCCCAGCTGTAGAGTACACAATATGTGTGTGTAATGGCTGAATGAAGCTCTGTGCCTTTATTAAAATGTATTGCACACTAATATGTTGCCTCATTGTTATGCATGTGCCGTTGTTTCCATGCATCAATCCAACTTTTTAAAAGCAGGAATTCCTTTTGAAACACTGAAGAGATGATTGGGCGGTTCATTTAACAGATCTGCTCGACTCGAGACAAATGGGTAAATTGTTCGAGTCCAGGAGTCGCTGGTGGAGCCTTGCACCTGGGGAGTGGGGCTCGCAAAATCATGGCTGGAGGAAAAGAGTAAAGTGCATGTTCACTTTACAGACACAGCCCACTGCTAAGAGCATAGGAATTGCTGGACGATAAAAGACCAACGTTGATCTAATTTGCCTTATACCACCCTGGTAGTTGCATAATACAATGATATTGGACTTGTTGACTAATCATGGCAATCAATCTCTATCAATTAGTCTACAACAGACCCAGACGTGAGGCGTGGAAACTCCCAGTGGTGGAGAGCTTTGGGAAAGTTCAGCAGGACACCAGATCCTGTCCATTGCTTAAATGGGCTGATCACTGCTGAGTCTCAGGGGAAAAAATGATTTTTTCAGCTTACATTACATTTGTGTAATGTATACAACATTGAAGGGACTACTTTGTCTTGCGGATGTACATCCTTAGTTGCGAACGTATATAATAGACGTGTATCGATTTGTATAGTCAATGCCGAAGTTCCAGTTACCCAGTAAAGATCACTTGAAGTTACTCTCAGTCTCTGCTACTTTATTATTTTATGTAGTTGTGTATAGCGGTACAAACACAACAAATTGGTGACGAGAATTATGAATCTACGTCTTCCTATTCTAGCATCGCATCCAGAGGACACCGAAATTTGGAAGAAAGGAGTGAGAAGGTAGAGAAAACGGAGCACGCTTGCTAAGCTAGGCAGGGGATACGTAAGCCAAGTGAAAAGTGCACAGGACTTGCATGATGCTAGCTAACTAGTAAAGAAGAAAAACGGGTTTGGAAAACAAAAAATGTCGATGATTGGCACGATTGCAGCATTTGATAGCAGCATTGAAGACTGGGCAACTTACATTGAAAGAGTAAAGTTGTACTGTGAGGCTAAAGGAGTGGAGGTAGGAAAGAAAGCCACTGTTTTGCTGAGTGTTATGGGTGCATAGACTTATGGGCTGCTACGTCATTTATTAACCCCTGAAAATCCAGCAAACAAAACATTCAAACAAATAGTGGACACACTCCAAGACCATTTAATCCCCAAACCACTGCTCATAGCCGAAAGATTTAAATTCCATAAACGGAACCAGAGCAAAAATGAAAGCATTTCTGAATATTTGGCAAAGTTGCGCAAATTATCAGAACATTGCCAATTTGGAGTGGGCTTATCAGACGCATTGAGGGGCAGATCTGTGTGTGGCATGCAAAGTGAAAGCACACAAAAGAAGCTCCTGTCTGAAAAAGACCTCACATTGGAGAAGGCTCTAAGTATTGCAATATCAATGGAAGCAGCAGCACGTGGCGCTTTAGAAATTCAACAAAAATCCCTGGAATATTCAACTAATAAAATGTCACTGAAACAAGAAAAGAAGTGCTATCACTGTGGCAAAATGTCACATGACCACAATGACTGTTGGTTTAAAGATAAAGATTACAGACAATGTGGCAGACGAGGGCACATTGAAAGGGTCTGCAAAGCAAAGAAGAAGCCGAAAACTGATACAATACAGAGTAACAAAAAGGTACACCAAGTGACTGAAAACAAGAAACCTTTCAAAGATAGATACAAGAAGGTACACCATGTGACTGGAGACAGTTCAGATAAAGAAAAAAGTGACACAGACTTAGAGGAAGAGGATCTGGCTTGTCTAAAACTACACAGTGTGAAAGAGACAGGGGATCACAGAATAATATGGGTTACTCCAGAAGTGGCAGGAGTTAGGCTGAAAATGGAGTTGGACACAGGCTCAGCTTTAACAGTGATCTCTGTACATGACTACAAACAACTGTTTTCACACATACCGCTAAGGCCAACTAAAGTACTGTTAAAGACATACACAGGACAAAGAGTGTGCCCCAAAGGTAAAATAAAAGTGACAGTGACATACAAAGAAAAAAAAAATACCGCAATTGAACCTCTATGTAGTGGAAAATGGAGGACCACCATTACTGGGACGCGAATGGCTCAGGGAAATACAGTTGGATTGGCACACCATCCAAGCACTGTTTGTGTCAGCAAAGGAGGACAGCAACGCCACTCCTGAGAGACTGTCACAAATACTCTCTGACTCTCAGGAAGTGTTCAAGAAGGGAATAGGAACACTTAAGGGCATGAAAGCAAAAATTAAGATTGAGGAGAATGCAAATCCAAAGTTCCACAAGGCCAGACCAGTGCCTTATGCAATTCGCCCTTCAGTAGAAGCAGAGCTGGAGAACTTGGAGCAATTAGGGGTCCTGTCCAAGGTGGATTGGAGTGAATGGGCCACACCTATTGTTCCAGTGATGAAGAAAACCTCCAGCATAAAACCAGGAAAGCCAAGAAAAGTGTGCATCCGTGGAGACTTTAAAGTGACTGTTAACCCAGTCCTCCACACAGTACAGTACACATTGCCTCGCATTGAGGACATCTTTGCTTCCCTGTCAAGAGGGGAACGCTTCACAAAGATTGACTTGGCCCAGGCCTATCTCTAAATGGAAATTGATGATGCATCAAAGAAGTACCTGACAATAAATACGCACAAAGGCCTTTACCAGTACAATCGGCTGGTATTCGGAATAGCATCAGCTCCTGCAATCTGGCAAAGGGCAAGGGACCAAATCGTGCAGGGGATCCCAATTACTCAGTGTTATCTTGATGACATCATCATTACTGGCAAGAATGACGACGACCACCTTTCCAACCTCGAACAGGTGCTCATCAGGTTACGGGAGTATGGGTTCCGAGTGAACCGAGACAAGTGTGAGTTTTTCAAAAAGGAAATCTCATACTGTGGACATGTGATTGACAAGGACGGTTTACACAAGTCTCCAGACAAGATTGAAGCTGTGATTAATGCACCAACACCTGAAAATGTGTCTCAGTTGAGATCATATCATGGACTGGTGAACTACCATCACAAGTTCTTGCCCAACCTATTCACAGTGTTACATACACTAAATGCACTGCTACAGACAGGGTCACAATGGAAGTGGAGTGACAGCTGTGAACAAGCTTTTCAAGAGAGTAAAAGACTCATTACTTCAGAGGAGGTGCTAGCTCACTTTGACCCATCCTTACCTATTCGACTGGCATGTGATGCTTCACCCCATGGCATTGGTGCCGTGTTGTCACATAAGTTCCCAGGCGGCTCAGAAAGACCAATAGCCTTTGCTTCAAGATCAATGACTACAGCTGAACGCAATTATGCACAGATTGACCGAGAGGCCCTCAGCCTTGTGTGGGGAGTCAAGAAATTCAGCCACTACTTGTATGGTCAACAGTTTACACTGTTAACTGACCACCAGCCTCTCGTTTCAATCTTCAACCCAAGGAAGGGCGTTCCAGTGATGACGGCACAACGGCTACAGCGATGGTCACTCTTCCTAGGGGCTCACCTGTATGATATTGAATACAAGGGGACCAAGCAACATGGCAATGCTGATGGTTTGTCACGTTTACCACTGCCGACCTCAGAGAAGACTACAACAGTTGACTCAGCAGAGGTATTTCACACAACAATAGTTGAGCAGCTACCAGTGACAAACTCCCTCATTGAAAGAGAAACACGCAATGACCCTACATTGTCAAAAGTTTATGACATCACTCCGAAAGCTTGTGATTTCAAATAAAGCTGTTGGACTATAACCTGGTGTTGTGTGACTTCTTACATTTGTGAAAGGATGGACAGCGTATGGTGACTCATTGTTTCCAGCATTCTCAGCTAGGAGGGAGCAGTTATCAGTGTGTCGGGGAACACTGATGTGTGGCTCACGAGTTGTGATTCCTCCCAAGCTTTGTAACCAAGTGCGAGATGAATTGCATGAAGGCCACTTAGGTACGGTAAAGATGAAAAGCCTTGCCCGTGGATACGTGTGGTGGCCGGGAATTGACAAACAGATTGAGGACCTGACAAAGAGCTGCTCAGGATGTCAAAAGGTCCAGAACGCACCACCACAAGCCCCTCTCCATCCATGGGAATGGCCCTCATCATCATAGCAACGTGTGCACATTGACTTTGCTGGACCGTTCATGGACTCCATGTTCTTGATTGCAGTCGATGCACATTCCAAATGGCCCGAGGTCATTAAAATGAAATTAACCACATCTGAAAAGACCATTTCAGTTCTGAGGACTATGTTCACTAGAAATGGCCTACCAGAACAAATCTGCACAGACAATGGATGACAATTTGTCTCTGACGAATTCCAAGGTTTCATGAGGAAAAATGGAATCAAGCACTACGCATCTGCTCCGTACCATCCAGCTACAAATGGCTTGGCAGAAAGATTCATACAGACCTTCAAGAAGGCCATCAAAGCAATGTACAGTGAGAATCTACCACTGCAACACAAGATAGACAATTTCCTCTTTGCTTATCGGAACGCAGTACACGCAGCCACTAATCAGACTCCAGCGATGATGTTTCTGAACAGGAACCTGAGATCTCGCATGGACCTTCTTAAACCGAATGTACGTCGTGATGTAGAGAACAAACAGTTCAAACATTTGAATGCTAAGCCAACAAGAAGCTTCAGTGTGGGACAGTTAGTTCTCACTCGTGATTTCCGGACGGAAAAGTGGCAACCAGGGACAATATCCACAAAAGGGACCACTGATGTATACTGTGGATGTGGGAGAGAACGTTTTGAGATGTCATGTGGACCAAATTCTGGATGTTCAGGTGGAAAACACCCCTATACCTCGCCCAGACTCACCTGACGTGGAAACAGATACTCCTGATTCATCAGCATCAGCACCAGCCTTATCCACAACTGAGAGCTCTACCTGTGCTGATAGCTCACTAAATGCACCTGTACCTGTACAGTCTAATTTCCCAAAGCAAAAGAGTCTGGAGAGGCAGAGGAGGCCTCCCCAGAGACTTGACTTGTAAAAGGGCTGTTGACAAAATAAAATGTTATGTTGGAATTTGAATTTTATTACTTTTAAGAAAAAAAAAGGTTACTGTAAAGACAGGCTCTGTATGTTAATTATAGAAATTTTGCATTAATATACTATTAAACTAAAGGAGGAGGAAGTGTAATGTATACAACATTGAAGGGACTACTTTGTCTTGCAGATGTACATCCTTAGTTGCGAGCGTATATAACAGACGCGTATCGATTTGTATAGTCAGTGCCAAAGTTCCAGTTACCCAGTAAAGATCACTTGAAGTTACTCTCAGTCTCTGCTACTTTATTATTTTATGTAGTTGTGTATAGCGGTACAAACACAACAGTTTGCATACCAGTAGAACAGATGAATTTCACAGCTGAAAGGATTTAGGGTGGAGAGCAGGAGAAACTTTTGTTTCACACCGAGGACTGCGAGGCTGTGGAATGTATACTGGAGTTAATGATTGAAGCAGAGAGCAGCAGGGACTGGTTGGGCTGTATAGCCTGTTCACCTGTTGTAATTTCCATTTAATTGCAGTTGATTGAAATGTGAGCAGGGTGAAGAGATTATTGAGCTGGCCAGGTGTACAAGCAGAATAGCTAGCTATGACATTCAGCTTTTCTCAGAAACGTGTTCTGTTTGTACACCTTCCTGACTCACTGATCTCCTCAGCCTGACATTTCAGTTAACCGTGAACCACACCTGCAGGCAAACACAACACTAAACATATCTAGTGTGCATCAGATGTTAAGGATCAAACTGACTCTGAAGAGAAGTGAGACCTCCTCCTATAGAGAGGCAGACTCCACTTTACTCCAATGTCAGGATCCGCAGAAGGATATTGGGAGAGCAAGGATTAGTTCTGGTTTGCTTTGGCAAAGAGCCATCATAGATGCAATGGGCCGAATGGCCCTCTCCTGTGTTGTAAACTTCTACGGATTCAGGCTGTCTTTACAGTATAACTGGAGCATTGTTGTGAGGCAAAACTGCTGCACACTAATGCTAAATGCACTCTGAAATGCTGGTGGGACAAAAAGATGCTGAAGCAAAACAGCTGTGACTGCTATTATATAGGGCGATTTGTTAAACAGAATGAGTCAATTTTCAAGGGTGTCCTCATTAAACAGTTTTTAATGTACTAAAGAAGGGAACTGGCCTCTTTAAAAAAAAAACTGGAATTTAATTAAGAACCTCACGTTTCATTGACAAAAACCAACCTGTCTTCCACGCTCCCCCAAATATAATGGGGGGAAAAGTCATTTTAGCCAGTAAAGTTGCCGGTGGGAGTTAATGGCTGCTGAAAATGGCTGCAACGCTAACAGAGCAAAATTTGTCTGATGGGATGGAGATTATTGACGCAGTGTTTACCTGCTGGGCAAGGCCATCCTGGTGGCATTACTGGAGGCTTCCGACCTGAAGTTCCTGTGCAGGAGCGGCGTTGGATCTTCCCATAGTCTCTGGAAGTGAGGCTGTGGAGCTCAGAAGGAATTGTGCGCAATGAAGAGGTCTGAGAATTAAAGGGGCCATGCACACTGAAGCAATACAAATTAAAATTAATTGAAACAATGCAGTTTTCAGCCCTTTCTGCCTTTAAAAAAAATATTTAACGTTAAAAAGAAGTCCAAAATTTGACCAAATGTGGCATCAACGAGCCCTAGTAAAGCTGAAGGCAATGGGAATCAAGGGGGGAAAAATCTCCACTGGATGGAGTCATACCTAGCACAAAAGAAGATGGTTGTGGTGGTTTGAGGCCAATCATCATAGCCCCAGGACATCGCTGTAGGAGTTCCTCAGGGCAGTGTCCTAGGCCCAACTATCTTCAACTGCTTCACCAATGACCTTCCCTCCATCATTAGGTCAGAAGTAGAGATGTTTGCTGATGACTGCACAGTGTTCAGTGCCATGCGCAACTCCTCAGATAATGAAGCAGTCCATGCCCACATGCAGCAAGACCTGCACAACATTCAGGCTTAGTCTGATAAGTGGCAGGTAACATTCATGCCACACAAGTGTCAAGCAATGACTATCTCCAACAAGCGAGCTTCTAACCACCACCTCTTGACATTCAATGGCATTGCCATTGCCGAATCCCCCACCATCAATATCCTGGGGTTCACCACTGACCAGATATTTAACTGGACCAGCCACTTAAATACTGTAGCAACAAGAACAGGTCAGAGGCTGGGTATACTGCGGCAAGCGTCTCACCTCCTGACACCCCAAAGTCTTTCCTCCATCTGCAAGGCACAAGTAAGGAGTTTGATGGAATACTCTCCACTTGCCTGGATGAGTGCAGCTCCAACAACACTCAAGAAGCTCGACACCATCCAAGACAAAGCAGCCCGCTTGATTGGCACCCTATCTACCACCTTAAACATGCACTCCCTCCACCACCAGCGTACTGTGGCTGCAGTGTGTACCATCTACAAGATGCACTGCAGCATCTCAACAACGCTTCTTCGGTAACACCTCCCAAACCCGCAACCTAGAAGGACAAGGGCAACAGGTGCATGGGAACACCTCCACCTACATGTTCCCCTCCAAGTCACACATGTAGGAATTAATAGTGGGGCTGTGGTTATTTGTCTCTGGCCAGTCAGAAGCCTCTGAGCTGCTCCAGGGACCCCCTTTGCGCTTTCAAAGCGCTCCCCTATTCCCGAGTTCTGACCCCTGGACTTATTCGGTAGCGATGTAGACAGAAAACAACGTGACTCGTGGTTTGGGTGCAAAACAGATCAGCATTTATTGAAACAAAAAGAAAGAAACAACTTAGAATAATCGATAAGGCTCTTAAGCCTGGTACAACACTTTTGCTTAACGCAGTACACTTTTTCCACTAGAGGGCTCCCTTTCAGTGCAACACTCCTTTATTTAATACATGCAGTACACTCAGTGTCCACTAGAGCGCTCCCTGCTTAGTGCAACACTGCTTTTATTTTAAATCCAGCACCTTTTACTTAAAACTCTTTTGCTCACTACTTTATTTTAAATCCAGCACTTTTAAAATAGAAACACCTTGCTCACTACAGCACCTCTAGCTTAGTGGCTTTTACTTAAAAACAGCACTTTAATACAGTTACTTTAAAAACAGCTAACAGCGTTCACCACAGCACTACAGCTTGATGCAACACTCCTTTAAATACAGTTTCTAAATACAGTACTTTAAAACAGCTACTCCCTTTTTAATACAGTTTTAAATACAGTACTTTAAAAATAGCTACAGAACTCAGTGTTCACCACAGCACTTGAGCTTGATGCAACACCCCTTTTAATAAAGTTTTAAATACAGTACTTTAAAACAGCTACTCCCTTTTTAATACAATTTTAAATACCGGATTCAGTGTTCACTATAGCACTTCTCTGCTTGGTGCAACACCGTCTTACTTAAATAGGGGAAGAGAAACAGACACAATGAGGGAAAATCAACTAAAATCACAGTTCTAAAGAAATTCCCACTTTACTCCCAACCCTATACCTTTCCTAAGTTGCCTTGTGGAAGGCCAGAAAAATATATGCTCACCACTGGAAATGCCTGCTCCGTGTCCCGTGAACTTAGATCTTCACTGCCCCGAAGTGAAAAAACACCCCAGTGTTTTAAAAGCAAACTGCTGGTGTTTTACTTCCTCAGGCAAGCTCCCACGCCGTAGAGGCACACGAAGGCGAGGTCAGAGAGAGCGAGATGCTTCTGGGAAGCTATCTTTTATATCCCCATTTGGGGCCTGCCCAGATCCTGATGTTTCTGGGCTAAAACAAAAGGGAACCAACTGCCCCCATTGTCAGTAATGGGTTTGAATAAAGTTGCAGTTTAAATGTGTCCATTGTCTGTGATGGCTATCGAATAAAGCTGCAGTGGTTTGAATGTGTCTTCATTGTCTGATGCTGGGCCATCGAATAAAGCTATTTCCTTGATTGCTTGAGTAAATAGCCTTGAAGGTATTGTCATTGTCCTGTGGTCATCTGAAACTGCAGTCTCAAGTGGTTACTCCCTTGTGTACACAAAGTAGCAGTTTCTGTAAACACATCGATTGTCTCTGCAGGGAGCGGGGGGGGGAACTCCCCTTTGATTGACAGATTTGACTGCCATTGAACCTTTCTTCACAGACACACACACAAGCTGTCTTTTCAAGTCTTTTGTCTTCAGCCATGCGGTCCGACGGCCATTTTGATCCCTGGATTTTTTTTAAAGGTATTCACCCAGGGATTCTTTAATCAAAGAAATTAATCTTCAGAGCTGTAAATTATTGCGATTTTTTACACACACCATCCTGACTTGGAAGTATATTGCTGTTCCTTCATTGTCGCTTGGTCAAAATCCTGGAACTCCCCCCCTAACAGCACTGTGGGAGTCCCTTCCCCACACGGACTGCAGCGGTTCAAGAAGGCAGCTCACCATCACCTTCTCAAGAGCAACTAGGGATGGGCAATAAATGCTGGCCTTGTCAGCGATGTCAATATCCCATGAATGAATATTAAAAAACATTCAGCTCTTAAAGCTGAATTTCCTTCCTAACCTCAAAATATGGGAAACTGCCTCAGCACTAACACAAATGGCTCAGCAAGCCGGGGAAGGGGCACCCAGGGTCTCACAAGCAGTGCTCCAACTTTGTGCAGGGGGTGAACACTGCAAGACAGGCCCTCTAACCACAGGGGCCAGGAGGCTCTCCAGAAAGAACAATGGGAATTTGATAAGTACCTGAAGGAAAAAAAAATTCAGGGCTAGGGGAATGGGCGGGGTAGTGGGGCTAGCTGAAGTGCTCTTGCAGAGAGCTTGCATGGGCTTGATGGGCCGGATGGCCAATCTGTGCTGTAAGCATTCTATGATTCTATGATTCTATGTGGGACTACATCACTGAGGCTGTCACTGCCAGCAGTGTTGACCCCACCACCTGGCTCCAGTGCCCAAAGAAGCTTCATGACTTCAGACTACTGGTCAGGGTCAGTAAATGCATCTTCAAAAGCCGTCACCTACCAACCGTACCACTAGTCTCACACACTGCTCAATGCATGTCCCCCACCCCAAATCACTCACCTACCAACAATCTGCATGAATCACGAGGCACATCTCTCATTCCTAGCTACACCTCACCTCCTTGGAGGAGACGGTGCAGGCCATTCTTGGCTAAAGCATGGCTGAGCCCTTGGTCAGCAGCGGGGTTGAAAGGATATAAAATGCTGGTATTCTCATACTTTATCCTCCTTCTCGCATGCACCTCATGCTTTCCCGCACTCCCCTCACCACAACTCCACCCTTGTGCCTTCCTCATTTCACACACCCAACAAATGCAGCCTGCCCAGCCAGTGGTTGACCAAGAAGTGTTAGAGAGAGGAGGAGAAGGAGGAGGAGCAGGAGAAGAAGAAAAAGAACAAGAAGAAGAAACACCATCACTTGATTTTACACTGGCATCTACCAGCTCCTCAAACTCAGCCAGCAAGGCCATTTGCATTCTCCCCCACTGAAAGTCAGCAGCCTTCCACCAGCAGCCACTGGGGTAGCACTGCATGACATCAGAATAGGCAAAGGCACACACAAAACAGTCACTTAGGGAATGCATAAGAGTGATGAATCAATTTCTTAATATAATATTGGATGGACAGATATATAAAGTTGGATTGGAAAGTTAGATTTGTGGTGGCTTTTATTTCAGCATTGTGGCTAAGAGGATGCTGTGATGGCCAGTAACAGGTGGAAGGTAAGGTGTGGGGCAAATGCTAAAGGGGAATTGTGGTTGTGGTCACTGGTACTGCAGGCGAATGATTCGATCCCGGATATCCTGGCCAGAAAGGGGCTATCTGGGTTGTATCCTTCATTCTGCTTCCTCCTCTTCTGCTTCTTCTGCTTCGGCTTCTTCCTCTTCTGATTCTTCCTCTTCTGCGTCTTCTTCTTCCCTCTACTAGCGGATGCTGTAAATCTGAAATGACAGCATAAAGTGCTGGAAGTACTCAGCAGGTCAGGCAGCATCTTGACCTGAGACGTGAACTTTGTTTCTTTCTCCACGGATGTTGGCTGGCCTGCTGAGTATTCTCAGCAGTTTCTGTCTTCGCAGCAGCCTTCCTTTACCATCCGAGGCCTTGCAAGCAACCAGCAGCACTCCCTACACACTTAAAAAACGTTTTACATGTATTGCAGCAAGCCACTACGTCAATAAAATCAAAAAATTCCAGTACAAAAGCTTAAACACAAACTTACCTGAAAGTTGTGTGTGTCCCTTTAAGAGTTGCTGACAGCGCCTCTGTGAGTCTGCTGAACGCTGGGTTTTCATGGCGAGCTTGCCGGCTTTTAAATAGAAAATGCATGCAGGGTTTTTCAATGGGTCGTGCAGCCTGTTAAAGGGGCCACGTGGCCACCAAAAGATTACAGGGAACATTGCTGGCAGCCCTCTGATACTTTAATCAAATAGCTATTCCTTTTCACAATAACACACAATAATTACAGATGAAGAAGGCCAGTTGGCCCATCTTAGTTCATCCATTCAGAAAGACATTTAAGTAACCCCATTTTTGTTTATTAGTGCTCTGCATTGGTTGGAAATGTTGAGCATCCGGTCTATCAACACTCTTAGGCCTCTTTCAGCTTCATCCTTTGTTATTCCAGCACCATTCATGGAGTGTGTGTAACAGCAATTCTTTCTTCCTATGTGCAGTACTTTACACTTATCATAGAATTATAGAATCATACAGCACAGAAGGAGACCATTCAGCTACCATCTTTCAGATGAGGAACCATTTGACAGCTCAGATAAACTTAAAAGATCCCACAGCACTGCATGAAGAAGAGCTGGGAGTTCTCCTGGAGTCCTGAGCAACATTCATCCCTCATCCTACAGCAGCAAAAACAAATTATCTGGTCAGTTATCTCATTTGTTCTTTGGAGGAACTTGCTGTGTGTAAATTGGCTGTTGCATTTCCCTACATTAAGCAACAGCAACTAAATATCAATAGATATTTGTTGGTTGTGAAACACTTTGGGACATTCTGAGGATGTAAAAGACACTATGAATGCAAGTTCTTTCTTTCTATAAGATGTGCCAGAAGTAAGGAAGATAATCAAAACTTTTTTCTGCAATATGTTTATGAAAGAAAGAACTTCCATTTATGTAGCACTTTTTACAACCTCAGGACGTCCCAAAGCACTTTACAGCTAATTAAGTTATTTTTGAAGTATAGTCACTGTTGTAATGTAGGAAATGCGGCAGCTAATTTGCACACAGCAAATCTGTTTCAGTGATATTTAGTGATAGTGGTTGAGGGATAAATAATGACCAGAACACCAGTGATAACTCATCTGCTCATCTTTGAAATAGTGCCATGGGATCTTTCAAGTTTACCTGAGAGGGCAGTGTAGAATTTGCAAAATTAATATTGTATTATAAGGGTCCTCTGGCAGAAGAGGCCTTGATTTTAAAAAGACTGTTTTAAAAGAAGTCCAGAAAAGGGACACACAAAATGGCCGGCAGACCCCATGACTGACTTATTGGTACACTTTAAAATGGATCCTGCAGTCCCCAGACAGCCACTGTGGATTCAACCCACAGTAAGTTCTGGAAGCCGTTTCTGAGAGAACGAAACCAGACACCCACACATACGTATAGATTGGATGCAGATCCAGTCAAGATCGGCCTGTAGATAAAGGCCATCTAAATGTTTACCCAGACAAAGGGGAACAGTTCCATATTCATAAAGAATGCATCAAGGACCCGTTAAAGACATCAAGAAGACATTAAAACATTACCAGGTCATTCCAGACCAGAGATGGCCATCACCGGCCATCCCGAAAGCAGTTTAAATATAATAACTACCCTGCTGTGCCATAAGCCCACCAAAAGTTAAACAAAGACTAACCTTGATTTGGCGGGAGATAGAGGCTTCTTCTGAGAAGTATAATTGGAGACACCGGGGGTAGCGAAAAAGCTTCATCTTGGATATTGGGAAGAGAAAGGTTCCTTTCTTCATCATCTTCGTGGGACCTCTGGTAATAGCCGTTACCTTCGATAGCAGCTGCAGTTCAGAGAAGAAGACGGTTCAAGCCAGCGTCCCGCCCCGGGGTAAAACATCAGGAGATCATCGACCAACCCCGGGCCATTGACGAAACGGGAGGTAGTTAAAATCCTGAAGAAACCTATATGAAAGCCGGCTAGGGGCTTCCAACCGTGGTCAAGCAGATGATCTCCGCCGACATCCAGGCCCGTCAGTGTCCAGCCTGTCTGTGACCTTCACCTCGAGAGAGAGAGAGAGAGAGAGAGTGAGGTGTGGCGCAGCCCGCTGTGCTTCCACTGACCACGAGGAAACAGGACCCCTGAGGGGATCAAAACACAGACCTGTTTCAAAACTCTATACTTTTCCAACTGGATTGGTGAGCATGTTTCTGGCCCTTCATAATCGGATCTAGATAGGTTTAAGGGGGTGGTCATTTTGGGTATAGTTAACATGAATTGTTGTCCCTCGATGTTCCGTGTGTTTCCCCATTTCATGATGACTTTTGTAAAGTCTAATATGCCTGTATCTATTTTAGCCAGTAATGTATTGTTATGATTTGTTTTTCCCTCCCATGTACCCTCTCATTTGCTTGCATTTGATTTGTTTTTTCCATTTGCAATAAAATTCCATTTTGATTCATTAAACTTGGTCTATCAGAGTCTTCTCTGCATTGTAGTTCCTGCACCTAAGTCCAGTGTCTAGAATCTAAGGGGTGAGTGGGTCGAACCACTCAAGGTTTTACTGTGCAAAAGAGAGAGAGAGGCCTCTGGCAAGAGAAACCTCTGCGACCTCAGAGAGAGAAACCCCTTACAGAAAATGGCGACCGCGGCAGGACACTGCAGCAGGATTGCAATGTATTAGACCCAGGTTTGAATGGTCGAAATGCAATGGATGAGACGATAGCGGATTATGTCTTTGGTAAGGTAAATCTCACTAAACAGTGGATTTCCGATCTCTTACTGGATGGGCGTCTGGTAGACGCAGCCATCAGGTGGACAGAGAGGAAAGAGCATAAGAAGTCAGTGGAAAAGGCAGTGTGGCTGATGTGCTACAAGAAACAGGTCCAGATTTTGGACCGGGCCATTGCAGCACAGGCAGCCAAAATCACTGCCCAGGCAGCAGAGATAGAGGAAAAGGCCATGGGTGGGGAAAAACTCATCACAGCGCTTCACGCACTGAATCAGGAATGCCAAGTTGTAGCCATCCAACATCAGGCTAAAATAGAGTATCTGGAATGCTAGGTTACTGAGGCAAAGATCCATGAGGCGAGAATACGGCAGAAAAACACCCGCCTCGCACAGCTGCTAAGAGCGCAGGAGGAGAGAGTAGTGGAAGTGAAGGCAACTTACCAGCTATCCCTTGAACATGGGTTTGAGAGCGCAGACCATGGCCCCTGACAAAAGACCATAGAGGACCTGAGAACGGCCCTATTTAAGGCAAAAGGCGTGGTATGCCTCATAAGCCCGAAAGAAGTCAGATTTACTTTTTGCAGGAATCCAAACATCCGGTTCCTTGCGAAGTAGTTGTGGCACCAGCCACTGAACCCTCAGCCCCGCCAAGCTATAGCCAAGCTTGGCCCGAAAAGGGGTGGTGGAAGAAAGGGTAGCTGAGATGGTACAGGAGGAGGAACAACCCCTGGTAGCACAGCCGGAGCCGGCACCAATGTGTCTGACTCGGCACCAGAGGTTCGGTCCCAGCGCCGCAAATGGCGATGCTGGACCCCACCTGAACCAACTCGTGGTGCCCTACGCTGCCCCACAACTAAGATCCATGGTGAGCCACCTCCCAAGACTCACAGTAAAGGGAGATCCGTCAGTTCATTTCAGGGAGATAGAGGAGACAGCCGCCATCAATGATTGTGATGATCTTGAACAGGCAAAGATGCTGCTCTTCTCCCTGGATAGCACAATCCTTCAGTGCCTCTCAGACGAGAGTAAGAGGGGGCGGAAAGGGTATGTGGATCTCAGGGATGAGGTCTTGGAAGTTATGGGAGTGGACGACGGTAATCCGTTCCAACGGGTGGAAGGGACTGTGCAGCTAGCTGGAGAACCCCCGCGGGTTTTCGCAGAAAGGCTGTGGCCAGTGTATCGACGCAGTTGTCCGGGCATGCCTGAACGGGCTGCAATGAGCGCCGAACAGCGGGTTCATTGGCTCCGTTGCTTGGTTGCTAACAGCTTGCCACAGATACAGGCCTTATCCAAATCTTGGTTTGACCCCCAAGGTCCCGGTGTCATGGAGGAAACGGTGCTCCGCAAGCTCACCGTAGCATACAATATTTGTAGAAGTCAGGAGGCACCTCCCTCTAAGGGAAAGGTGCATGAGGCAAAACCCGCAGCTCCAAGTAAGAAGGAGTGGCGTCAGGAAGGAAATCGCCCTGTCCAAGCCAAGCTCAATTGCTACGGGTGTGGGAAGGCTGGACATTGGCGCAAGGACTGTAAAAATCCGTGGAAGGATAATAAGGGAATATCTCATGCAGCCCAAGCCCAAGCCCAGGCCACCGCACCAGCACCAGCCCAAACCCAAGCCGCAGCTCCTGTCCCAGCTAAGGGAGCCGGTGCAGCTATGGATCCCGCTGCGATAGAATCGATTTTAGAGACAATGCGGTCCCTTATGATCGCGCAGGGGAAGATAGCCGTCACCACTGATCTTGTTGTTCCTGAAACCTCGACCCCTGTGCCCAAATGACTAGAGCCGGCGCAGCCTGTCTACTTGTGTGCGCTGCGATATGATGTATGGAGGCGACCTCTCGTGGAGGTGGAGGAGGTAACAGGGACCTATTTGTTGGATACGGGGGCATCGTGCACCGTGATCCACGCAGATAACCCCACCGCCTCACCTCTGTTCACTGGGGTTCCATATATTCTGCCAGGCTTCATGGGCGAAGAACAGGCTGGCGCACATTCCATTCCCCTCTCCATTCATTTAGGACCACTCCGCACCACGTGGAAGTGTACACTAATGAAGTGGGAGGTGGGGGGTGGAACGGGAGTCCTTGGGTCTGATTTCTTGGTAGCCCACGGGATCCTCGTGGACCTGAGAAATCATTGTCTCTGGGGAGTGGGTGCGAGTGCAAAAGGGATAGAGGATGCCAAGGCCAACCCAACGAAATCACGGGTCGGCCGGCGGAAAGTAACATTCTTGGGTCTGACCCTCCGCGCTGGCGAGAGAGACACAGACCAGGATAGACAGGAATCGGTGCAAGATCCACCGGTCCTCGCCAGTCACGTAGCGAAGGTACCCTGACGCAATAAATGGTTTCACATCAAACGGTGCAAACTGTTTAAGCTGGGTGCAAAGGAGCCAACAACTGAGGCCAGGTCTGAGGGTGAAAATCCTCAGCCTGAGGCGTGCAATAAGTCACAGACCACACAGGCTGGAACCGCAGCCTGCCTGGAGGGAGAAACTGTCCCACCCACCTGGGAGGTTTCCCCACTGGCCTGGGACTCGGACGAGGAGGAGCCCGAAGACCAAGGCCCTCCTCCTGATCCAAACGCCATCGGGGGGGGAGCCCGAACAGCAAGGCCCCGCCCTCGACACAATTCTGGAGGAGGTGGAGTCGGAGGACGGAGGTCCCGCCCTCGACTCAAGCTTAGGGGAGGTAGAAATTGGGGGCGGAGATCCTCCAGCTGTAGGGACAGGTGAGGAGGAGTCATCTGCCACAGACCCAAATCCCAAAGGGGCGGAGCCTGAGGGAAGGGAGGCGAAGCCAGCAGCCGTGGAAGTGCCACGGGCTGTGAGGGCTGAAGTCCCAAACGAAGGTCCGCTCGCTAAGGGAGCCATGCCCATAAGCACCCCTTCGCAGGTCGGCTCGAATGCCTCAGCCGGTAAAACCTTGGCCCGATTCCCCCACCTTCAGTAAACGCAGACTTGGGAAATCCCTGGCAAAATGCAATCCCCAATTGACAGCAAAAGGCTGCAGGGAACCCAAGCCACAGGTCAGTGAAGCCCCGCCACAAGGAACGGCAAGCTGCAGTCCAATCAGGGATTAGGTAAGCCGCCCGGGGACGGGCGGCACTGTACATAAGTTAAGTTTAAGTTTAATTAAGTTTAAGGTGTGTGTATATCAAAGTGATTAGTGTTATAATTAGTTTTGGAATCTGCCCAGTATGTGTGTTGTTTGAGATCAAAGTCGAAAGACCTGATCATGCCTTCACCTAAGCCAGAACCTCTCGGGAGCCTGGCTATGTCGTTTAATTTTGTTACAGGAACCAGAAAGATGAGAGGGATTCTCGTCACGTTCGCGGTGATCGGGTGGAGCTGAGGCTATCGGAGATGCACCAAGGACTCCACGATCTACGGGTGCTCGGGGAGCACAGCCCCCATCACGACCGATGGGTCGGGCGCGCGGGGCGTTGAGGAGAAAGCCACCTATTTCCACGAAGGGAGGTGGCCAGGATGGCTGGGGTCAAACTCTACGGAATACTCCAGCCAGTCCGGGTTTTCATACCGGGAGACTTCCTTGTATGCCCCCGAGTGAGGGTCATCGCAGCCAGAGTCAGCGTCACCGTCGGGAAGAAGATTTGCCTGGTTTTTAATGGACATGTTCCTTTGGACCGCTGGTGGTGGCTTCGGAAGCTGAGTAAGACCATGAAGAACTCCACGGTCGAGTGGGAGAGACTGGGTAACAATACCCATCGGACTATTACGGGGACTCAAGGGGGGTTGAATGTCTGTTGGGACAAATGGTGGGAACCAGATGAGGGGATTTACACCTGTATGTGGGGTTCAGAACGCGCCTGCCCCACAGGCGTCTCCATCTTTTTCCAAAGGTAGTGGCAGGATGCTGGGAAAGGAATGAGGTGGGACGTCAGCACATGGGCGTGCGAAGTCCCATACTCTCAGATCCCAGTAAATGCCACTGAGCTCATCACCCGCCCCCGCAAGCCCCTGCCCACGATTCCGGTAGCCAGAGCCCGCAAGGAAGGTTGCCCCACCACTAACAAGGGACTCGGGAACGGATTGGTATTAGTACCCATGGTCAGGTGCTGTACCAAGGGGTGCACTACGCGGTGGTCTCGGTGATTTTAAACTTCACCGAGGTGCGATTGCCAGAGTGGTGACCAAGGAAACGGAGCAATTGTACCAGGTCCTGTTAACAAACATGTTCAGGCAGTTTTACGAATTTGACATTGTTGATGTAGACAGAGCCGAATTGTACACCACACAACATGAGGTCTTGGACAGGATAGGGAGACCAAGAAGGGGTGCAGTAAATGATATTTTCACAGCTTTTAACACAGGGCTTCCGTCATCAACACGCTGGGTGACGTGGAGCTGCAGACCCAGATTAATGGTTTGAAATCACAGTTACGAAAGATACTGACTGACGAGAATAAGGTAGTGGGTTCTGAGTTACATGAGGACCAGGCCATGGCACTAAACTTAAAAGAAATCATAGCTGAGCTGGAGAAACACGCAAAAACGGTAAATGCTCTCATCAGGGAGGATCGGAATGCGTCCGATCAGGCTGCACAGAACGAAGCTTGTGTGCTGTACAGGGCGTGGTTAGTGGGCGAAGGCTGCAGTAATCTGGAGGATTTAAAACAAGATTTAGTCCCCTCCTGGATCAGCAACAAGCACCTCGCAGCCCTCCACCCTGTTGAGAATGCATTAAGTCCGTGCCAGCTCAGACTAGCTTCAGAAGCCTACCCAGTCCCAGTGGACTGTGGATGGTCTAATCACACCATTATGGGTATAGTGGTAAGAATGTCAGTGATGGGAAAGACAGCTAGACCCGCCCCGGTATACAGGGTGGAGAACATTGGAGTCATTCAGGGGGGTGCACACATTCGCTATACAGCGGTCCCACCTTACATCATTCGATGGGAGCATGCAATGACGGGTACCGACCTCTCAGGGTGCCGGAGCCGGGGAGCACACATCGTCCTGTGTCCCCAGCACTTGAATGCCTATTCGAAACCACAGTGTGGGTTCAGAACTGCTGGCGCGAAGCCTATAAATTGCACCATGGAGGCAATGGCACAAGACCATGTGCCCCCGCAGGTGGCATATATAGGAGGTGGGACATACTGTATCACCACTGCAGCGCCACACTACCAACATGGACAGCACGGCTGGTGTCCGGTGAGTGACAGCAGTTTCTGCTTCAAGCCCAAGGCAGAAGTTCAAGTGGCCCAAGAGCGAATTGTCCCCATTTCTGAACCTTCCAATGTTCACATCACTGTTAAAGAGAATTTCACCGATCTGGAACGATTCGTTGCATATTTTGGATATATCATTCCCCCTCTCCCTGAACACCTCACCAAGATATTAAAAGCCGTTGTCGTTTCACAGAAACATTTTTACACACTGGAGCAGAAGACTTTAGAGATGGGGCAAGCATATTGGATATAATAACCCCACCGTGGTGGGATCTGTTCACTAATATAGAAGTCCCTTCTTGGATTAGGATAGCATCTCACATCCTTGTAGTTTGTCAGGTTTTTATTGTGGTTTATTTACTGTTTGTACACTGTAAAAAGGTCAGACTTTCGCAGAAGTATGAGAACAGAGGAGAATGGAGAGAGCATTATGTGCGGGTAGAAGAAGAGACACCCGTTTAGATTTTTGCTGCTATGTATAATGTTAAAGTTTCCCTCCCTCCTCTATGTTTATGTTTGATCATGTGTAATTTTGTGTGTACTTTATTTTTATTATTGAAACTCATTAAGCGAGTTGTTGTTAATAAATGATAATGTGTATGGACCACGTGGTGTAGGGGTACTAGGCCCCCCTCCACGCCTGGAAATGAGTGTATCAGATTTTAAATCCAATGTATTGCCATCTATAGATGCTTAATGTACACTGTAGGTTTTCTGAAATGAGAAATACATGTGTCGTGGGGTCATAGATAGGTAATTACAGGAGATGGTTTAATTATGGAAAGTCAGAAAATTTTGCTCACCCAGAATTATGATACTTCAAGCAAGTTATAATATCATCAGGGAGGACTGTAGAATTTGCAAAATTAATATTGAATTATAAGGGTCCTCTGGCAGAAGAGGCCTTGATTTTAAAAAGACTGTTTTAAAAGAAGCCCAGAAAAGGGACACACAAAATGTCTGGCAGACCCCGTGACTGACTTATTGGGACACTTTAAAATGGTTCCTGCAGGCCCCAGACAGCCGTTGTGGATTCAACCCACAGTAAGTTCTGGAAACCATTTTTGAGAGAACGAAACCAGACACCCACACATACGTTAAACAAAGACTAACCTTGATTTGGCGGGAGATAGATGCTTCTTCTGAGAAGTATAATTGGAGACACTGGGGGTAGCGAAAAAGCTTCATCTTGGATATTGGGAAGAGAGAGGTTCCTTTCTTCATCATCTTCGTGGGACCTCCGGTAATAGCCGTTACCTTCGACAGCAGCTGGAGTTCGGAGAAGAAGACGGTTCGAGCCGGCGTCCCGCTCCGGGGTAAAACATCGGGAGATCATCGACCAACCCCGGGCCGTTGACGAAACGGGAGGTAGTAAAAATACTGAAGAAACCTATATGAAAGCCGGCTACGGGCTTCCAACCGTGGTCAAGCAGATGATCTCCGCTGACATCCAGGCCCGTCAGTGTCCAGCCTGTCCGTGGCCTTCACCTCAAGAGAGAGAGAGAGAGAGTGAGGTGTGGCGCAGCCCACTGTGGTTCCACTGACCATGAGGAAACAGGACGCCTGAGGGGATCAAAACGCAGACCTGTTTCAAAACTCTATACTTTTCCAACTGGATTGGTGAGCATGTTTCTGGCCCTTCATAATCGGAGCTAGATAGGTTTAAGGGGATGGGCATTTTGGGTATAGTTAACATGAGTTGTTGTCCCTCAATGTTCCATGTGTTTCCCCATTTCATGAGGACCTTTGTAAAGTATAATGGCCCAGTAATTCGGGTCCCAACGCGTGAGTACGGATGGGGTGCTCACGCGTGGGCCCGGTGGAATTGCCGGTTTTCAGCATGCACAGCGCATGCGCGGAAAACCGGCTATTCCTTTCCTCTGAACCAAGGGGTTCAGAGGTCGAACACGTGCGCGCAGGATTCTGCACGTGCGCGCTGAAATTCCCTCTTTTTTTAAGCTTTGCCTGTGCGTGAAGGTCTCCGGTTTTTACCCGTGAAAAAAGCAGATGTAAGGACTTAGTTTTAAAAGGTAAGTGGTTTATTAATTAATGTTAGAACATTTTTTCCACAGGTTCATTATTTTTAAAGAATTTACAGTAAGGTAACTGTATTTTTAGACACGATTTGTTAAAAAAAAAAAAATTTCAAAAATTTGAATAATTGTTTAAAATAGTTTTTACAGTTATTAATAGTTCATTTAATTAGAGGGATTTTTTTTACCTTTTATTTGAAGTTTATGTACTGTATTGGGCACCCGGAGTTTTCATGAGTTTGACAGTTCTTACTATCAAACTCATGAATGAACTTTTGCAACCTCCGATTGGTTGCCGAGTGCTCACGTGATCCCAGCCGGCTCATCGAACTAACTATGCCGCTGGATCACGCAAGCAGAGCGCGCCGGGAGCTGAACCGGGCCACGCAGGGCCAGGCTTCAACTGTCGGCGCGCTATGTAAGTGTAGGTCGGGGCCTTGCACCCGCGGGAAGCCCCCGACACCAATTTCTGGGCCAATATGCCTGTATCTATTTTAGCCAGTAATGTATTGTTGTGATTTGCTTTTCCCTCCCATGTACCCTCTCATTTGCTTGCATTTGATTTGTTTTTTCCATTTGCAATAAAATTCCATTTTGATTCATTAAACTTGGTCTATCAGAGTCTTCTCTGCATTGTAGTTCCTGCACCTAAGTCCAGTGTCTAGAATCTAAGGGGTGAGTGGATCGAACCACTCAAGGTTTTACTGTGCAAAAGAGAGAGAGAGGCCTCTGGCGAGAGAAACCTCTATGACCTCAGGGAGAGAAACCCCTTACAGCAGACATCTTGGTTTAACATCTCATCTGAAAACAGCATCTCCAACAGTGCAGCACTTCCTCACTGATGCACTGAAGTCTCAGCCTAGATTATATACACAAGATTCTGGAGAGGGACTTAGAATCATAGAATCATACAGCACAGAAGATGACCATTTGACCCATTGTATCTGGGACGGCTCTTTGAAAGAGCTATCCAATAAATCCCACACTCCTGCTCTTTCCCCGTAGCCTGCAAATGTCTCCTTTTCAAGTATATTTATCGAATTCCCTTTTGAAAGTTACTATTGAATCTGCTTCCTCCACCCTTTCAGGAAGTGCATTCAAGATGATAACAACTCGCTGTGTAAATTTTTTTTGCCACATTTCTCCCCTGGATTTTTTGCCAATTGTTTTAAATCTGTGTCCTTTAGTTACCAACGCTCCTGCCAGTGGAAATAGTTTCTCCCTATCTGCTCTATCAAAACCCCTCCTAATTTTGAACACCTCTATTAAATCTCCCCTTAACCTTCCCTGCTCTAAGGAGAACAATCCCAGCTTCTCTAGTCTCTCCAAAAAACTGAAGACTCTCATCCCTGGTCCTATCCTTGTAAGTCTCCTCTGCACCCTCTACAAGGCGTTGACAGCCTTCCTAAAATGTGATGCACAGAATTAGACACAGTGCTCCAGCTGAGACCTTATGAGTGATTTATTAAGGTTTACCATATCTTCCTTGCTTTTGTACTCTATGGGCAGGATTTTAACTCAGGTGCGGGATGGTGTCATGTTATCCGCATTTCGTGTTATCCACCCGAATCTAAATGGATGTGGGAGATTGATGCAATTTTAACTTAATTGTCCAATTGATTTTCAACGTGTGGGAACCATTGTCAAATGGGTTTTTCATGACTTAAAGTCGCCTCCGATGACATCATCATTAATGCTGCATTTAAGGTCTACAGCAAGCGTTGCTTCTTCTGCAAGCTGCCAAGCTTTCTCCATTTGGTGTGAGAGGCCTGCAGGAAACATGACAAGCGGGAGGCCCAGATCAGCTCCTCGTTTCGACGAGGTGGCCCTGCAGGCATTGGTGGGTGGGGCTAGCGCCAACAGGGAGGTGCTCTTCCCTTCCTCAGGGAGGAAGAGGCCTCCCAAGCAAACTAAGGCAGTGTGGTTGCAGATGGCTGAGGAGGTCAACTCCTTGGGAGTCACATGACGAACCTGGATTCAGTGCCGGAAAAGATTTCATGATCTTCAGCGCACTGGAAAAGTGAGTATGAATTTCCCATCACCCTCAATCTGACCCCCATTGCCTTTCCTCACTAGCACTCAGCTTTAGCAATCTCTTCCTCCACATCCCACTTGACACTGACATCCATGCACCCTTACCCATTCCCTCTCTCTCTATGCTCACATTCACATAACTATTCGACTATGCAGCCCTCACACTCCGTATCACTGTGATGCTATGAAAACAAAAGACATCACACAGGGAGGGCCCTTGGTCTTGCCACCTCACTCCATTTTTGTCTCCTTCTAAATATCTATGCTATGCAATCTCTGCACTCACTCCTTCATTCTCACTCAACCTCCACTTGTCTCCCTCATTGCAGGAAAAGGGAGCTCACAACAAAAGAGAGCAAGCGAGGACAGGAAGAGGGACAGCCTCAATAGTCCACCTGACCCCCTGGGAGACGGTGGTACTTGAAATAGTGTGACTCGAGGATGATGAGCATGTGGGGGACGGACAGACGGGTGCAACACAGCAAGCTGGTGACAGAAAAGTTTCCCATCTCTCTCTTTGACATTGCAAGAGTCACTGATAATGATTGTGAAGCTCTAACAGATGGACTTATGAGCATCTGCAAAAAGCAATGTGCATGTAGCCTTTGCATCACATCTCTGACTCTTTCCTTTACTCCCCCACAGGACCATCACAAGCATCCATCCCCCCTAGCCAGGAAGAAGAAGCTGAGCAGCCAGACTCCTCAGAGGAAGCTGCAACCTCTGAGGGTGCAGCGTCACCAGAAATCTGTGCACCCAGCACCAGCGCAGACACTCACACCTCGGTGGGACCTTCGGGACATAGAGTAGTGTTGTCACCTGGTGTATCACAGCTCACAAGTGAGCATCAGCAGGTTGTGGAGACAGGGACAGCAGTGAAGAGTCCTAGTCGGACTGCGCAGGACTCTGCCAGCTTGGCTGAGCTGCATGTTGACCCTTTGCCTCAGGGTCCATCCATGAGATCAGCGGTGATGGAACTCCAGGCACAGATGCAGGAGTCTCTAGCAGGTTTTGTCTCTAGCGTCACTGTGAGTGTGGAGCAAATGGAGGAGTCCATAGCAAACATGACTAGTGACTTTGTGGAGTCATTGGCGCATGAACGCATCACCACAGAAAGGATGGCTAACTCTGTGGAAAGGATGGCTACCATAGAGGGGAGGATGGCTTCGGTAGAGGAGAGGATGGCTACGGCCATGGAGGAGCTTAGTTGCCAGGGTATGGAAAACATGGTCATTTTTCAGAATAGAGTGACATCTCTTGAGGAGCGATGGGCATCTATTGAACAGAGAAACCAATAGGGCTGCCATTGGAGATACGGGTCCCCATGGCCCCCTGATGTGCAGCAAGGTGCTCTCCAGCCACTTGAAGGTGCTGCGGGGGGCCCGACCCATGAGAGGGAGGTTGGTGGCAGACCTCAAGGAAGTGGGGACTCCTCTCCAAGCGCTCACACTTCCATGCCACTGCAGAGCCCTCAGTCAGAGCCCCACCAGAGTCCACACCCAAGTGAGATAGGTGTCTTAACCCCTGCACAGCTGCAGGAGCAGAGACTGTTGAGGAGCCCTCACAGGCTCGCCATCCCAGAGGACTCCTACCAAAGGTGTTGAGACAGGAGCAGCAACAAATTGAGCAAGGGGCCGCCACATCTGTTGAAGCCACAGGGGAGGCACCATGTAGGAGCACGCGTAAGTGCAAAATACTGCACAAATAGTCACAAGGATAGTCACTTGCGTGCAATTTTTAATTTAACTATAAAAATGCCATCACTTCATTATTGTCCATAAAAATTCTGATGGCAAATGTTGCAGTTGTGGCATCTGTCATTTCGTTATTGGGACTTCCACATTGAGGGCTTAGGCATACTTGCAACTGTCAGTATGATGGTCAGAGTGCTAGGAATCCTCTGGTTCTTGGCCATTGTCAATGCTCTGGCAAGGAGCTGTGACTAGCTAAGCAAATCTGGCCAGGATGAGTGCGCTCCTTGCATCCTGGGCAGCAATGTTCTCGCGTAATGCTGCCGCTGGTTGATGGGCCTCTGCAGGATGTTCGTTTTCGCACTCCTCCTCCTCCTCCTCATCTGAGGAGGGTATGTGAGGAGCCACTTTGACCTCAGGAATCTGCAAGCCACGACGCTGTGTCATGTTGTGAAGTGCACAACCAACCATGACGATTCTGGAGACCCTGGCTGCTGAGTACTGCAGGGCTCCACCTGATCTATTCAGGCACCTGAAGCGCATCTTCAGCAAATCAATGGTTTGCCTGATTATGGCTCTGGTGGACATGTGGCTGGAGTTGTAGCTCTCCTCAGCTTTGTTGGATGGTCTCCTCAATGGCGTCATTAGCCACATCCTCAGGGGACAGCCCTTGTCTCCAAGTAGCCATCCGTTAAGTTGGTCTGGCAGATTGAAAAGCGGAGGCACACTATACTGGTGCAGTATGAAGGATTCATGGCAACTGCCAGGGTATTTGGCACAAACATGCAAAATTTCCTTCTTGTGATCACACACCAGCAGAACGTTAAGGGAGTGGAAGCCCTTGTGTAGAATTCGCAAAATTGAACATTGTCCTATAAGGGTCTATTGGCAGAAAAGGCCTTAATTTTAAAGACTGTTTTAAAAGAAGCCCAGAAAAAGGGGCACACAAAATGGCTGCCAGACCCCGTGACCAGCTTTTTGGGACATTTTAAAATGGTTCCTGCAGTCCACAGACTGCTTTTCTGGATTCAGCCCACAGTAAGTTCTGGAATGCATTTTCGGAGAATGCAAAACCAGACAGAACCCCATACATATGGATTGGACGCAGATCCAATCAGATCGGCCTGTGGATAAAGGCCATCAAAATGTTTACCCAGACAAAGGGAAACAGCTTCAAATTCAAAGCGGGAACATCAAGACCCATTAAAGACAATACAAGGTCATTCCAGACCAGAAATGGCAGTTACCGGCCATCCCGAAAGTACTTTAAACACAATGACTACCCCTCTGTGCTACAAGCCCGCTAAAATTTTTAAAAAAAACTAACCTTGATATGGCGGGAGATAAGGGCCTCGATGAGAAGTATAAATGGAGATCTGGGGTAGCCATTAGAGGTTGGAGAGAGAGGTTCGAGAGGGAAGATCGAGTCAGCGCCTAGACCCGGGGTAGCTATCGGGAGATAATCGACAAACCCCGGGCCATTTGACGAGACGAAAAGACGGCGACCCTCCAAGAGGAAACCTATCTGAAAATGATCAAACAGTTGGTCTCTCTCCACGCTGACGTCCAGGCCTGCTAACATCCAGCCTGCCCGTGTCCATTACCTCGAGGGAGAAAAGAGTGTGTCGCAGCCCGCTGCGTTCTGCTGACCACGTGGAGACAGGATGCCTGAGAGGACCAAAACGCAGACTTCAAAACCTCTATTTTCTAACTGGAACTGGTGAGCATGTTTCTGGCCCCTCATAATCTAGTCTAACTAGGTTTAGGGGGTGGGCATTTTAGGGAATAATTAACAATGAGTTGTTGTCCCTCGATGTTCCGTGTGTTTCCCTATTTCATGATGAACCTTGTAAAGTATAATATGCCTGTGGATATATTGGTTAGTACTGTATCATGATTGTTTTTCCCTCCCATGTACCTTATTGGCTTACATTCAATTTTCCCTTTATGCAATAAAATTTCACTTCGTATCATTAAAATTGGTCTACAGAGTATTCTCTGCATTGTAGTCCCTGCCTCAAAGTCCAGTGTACAGAACCTAAGGGGTGAGTGTGTCGAACCACTCGGTAAATTACTGTGCAAATGAGTGAGATGTCTCACCAGAGAGAGAGACCTAGCAAAAACCCCTTACAGGAAATGACGAACGCAGCAGGACATTGGCAGCAGGATTGCAATGTATTAGACCCAGGTTTAAATGGACGAAATGTTATGGATGAGAGGATAGCGGATTATGTTTTTGGTAAGGTAAATCTCACTAAGCAGTGGGTTTCCGATCTCTTACTGGATGGGCGTCCGGTAGACGCAGCCGTCAGGTGGACAGAGAGTAAAGAACATAAAAAGTCAGTAGAGAAGGCAGTGTGGCTGATGTGCTGCAAAAGACAAGTCCAGATTTTGGACAGAGTTGTTGCAGCACAGGCAGCCAAGATCAAAACCCAGGCATCAGAAATAGAGGAAAAGGCCATGGGTGGGGAAAAGCCGATCGCAACGCTTCACGTGCTGAATCAGGAACGCCAAACTGTAGCCAGCCAACATCAGGCTAAAGTAGAGAACCTGGAATGCCAGGTTACTGAGACAAAGATTCATGAAGCGAGAGTACGGGAGAAAAGCGCCCGCCTCACACAACAGCTAAGAGCGCAGGAGGAGAAAGTAGTGGAGGTTGAGGCAGCTTACAAGGTGGCCACCGAGCAGGGGTTTGAAAGCGCAGACCACGGCCCCTGCCAGAAGGCAGTAGATGACCTAAGAATGGCCCTGGCTAAGGCAAAAGGCATGCTGTGCCTAGTAAGCCCAAAGGCAGGTCACATAGATGTCATGAAGGAATCCAACAAACCGATTCCACATGAAGTAGTTGTGGCACCAGCCACTGAACACTCAGCACCACCGAGCTATAATGAGGCTTGGCCCGAAGGGGGGGTGGTAGAAAAGGAGGAAGCTGAGGTAGAACAGGAGGAAGAACAACCCCCGGTAGTGAAGCCGGAGCTGGCACCAATGTGTCCTGCTCAGCACCAGAGGTACGGTCCCGCCGCCGCAAATGGCGATGACGGACCCCTCCAGAACCATCTCATACTGCCACACGGTGCCCAACAACTCAGAGCAATGGTGAGCCACCTCCCAAAACTCTCCAAGAAGGGAGATCCCTCAGTCCATTTCAGGGAGATAGAGCAGACAGCCGCCATCAATGACTGCGATGGTCCAGAACAGGCTAAGATGTTGCTATTCTCCCTGGATAGCACAATCCTTCAATGCCTCTCAGACAGGAGTAAGAGGGGGCAGAGAGGGTATGAGGAACTCCGGGACAAGGTCCTGGAAGTTATGGGAGTGGACGACGGCAACCCGTTCCTCCGTGTGGGAGGGACTATGCAGCTAACTGGAGAGCCCCCACGGGTTTTCGCAGAAAGGCTGTGGCCAGTGTATCGGCGCAGCTGTCCGGGCATGCCTAAACGGGCCGCAATGAACGATGTCCAGTGGGTTCATTGGCTCCGCTGCCTGGTTGCCAACAACTTACCGCAGATACAGTCCCAAGCCAAATCTTGGTTTGACCCCCAAGGTCCCGGTACCACAGAGGAGACAATGCTCCGACAGCTCACCATTGCTTACAAGAATTGCAGGAGTCAGGAGGCACCTCCCTCTAAGGGAAAAGTGCATGAGGCAAAACCCGCAGCCCCAAGTATAAAGGAGTGGCATCAGGAGGGGAATCGCCCTCCCCAGGCCAAGCTCAATTGCTACGGGTGTGGGAAGGATGGACATTGGCGCAGGGACTGTAAAAATCCGTGGAAGGATAATAAGGGAAAACCTTCCACAGCCCAAGCCCAAGACCAGACCGCCACCTCAGCATGAGTCTAGGTCCAAGCCGCAGCCCCTGTCCCAGGAAAAGGAGCCGGTGCAGCTATAGATCCCGCTGCGATAGAATCAATTTTAGAGACAATGCGGTCTCTTATGTTCTCACAGGGGAAGATAGCAGTCACCACCGGTCTTGTCATTCCCGCAGCCCCGACCGCTTCACCCCAATGACTAGAGCCAGCGTAGCCCGTTTACCTGTGTTCGTTGCGATATGATTTATGGAGGCGACCCCTCGTGGTGATGGAGGTAGAGAAGGTAAAAGGGACCTATCTGTTGGATACGGGGGCATCATGCACCGTGATCCACACAGCTAACCCTACCACCTCACCTCTGTCCACCGGGGTTCCATATATTCTGTCGGGCTTCACGGGCAAAGAACAGGCTGGCGCATTCTCCATCCCCCTCTCCATTCATTTAGGACCACTCCGCACCACGTGGAAGTGTATACTGATGAAGTGGGAGGTGGAGGGTGGAAAAGGGATCCTTGGGTCCGATTTCTTAGTAGAACACGGAATCCTCGTGGATCTTAGAAATCACTGTCTCTGGGGAGCGAGTACGGCTAAGAAAGGCGAGGTAGCCATCATCCTAGGGAAGGAAGGGAAAGGGACCCTATGTACCGTGAAGCCAAAAGAGGGCTACGACCTCGAACTCATGGTCGCCAGCGTCCCACAAGATCTGCAGGCATTCGAGTCAGATCATCTGACTACGTTTGCCACTCACAAACACGATTGCGGGAGGGTCACCGGGTTTGAGGTCAGAGTAGACGGGGAACCCATGGCCCGACCCCAAAAACAGTACAACTTCCCCAGGGAAGCGGAGTCCGACATGGAGACAGCAATGTCTTCACTGGTGCAGCAGGGCATGTTGAGGCTGATAGCCACCAATGTAAACTCTCCTTTGTGGCCGGTGAAGAAGCCGGACAATTCCTAGAGAGCCACGGTGGACTACAGAGTCCTCAATAGTAACATCCCAGCCTGCGCGCCAACGGTAGCAGCAGTTGCCGACCTGATAGGGAGTATTCCAGCATCCGCGACCACGTTCACGGTGCTGGATATTTCCAATGGGTTTTGGTCCATCCCTTTAAGGAGGGAGGATCAGTACAAGTTTACCTTTACTTTTAAAGGGCAACAGTACACCTGGAACTGCTTGTCACAGGGTTTCCACAACAGTCCCAGCATTTTCCATCAATGTATGGCAGGGAGCTTAAAAGAGTTCAGCCAGCCCAATCAGCTAGTGCAGTATGTGGACGACCTGCTCCTGTTCACAGATTCCAGAGAGGAGCATGGCCCACTATTGGCCGAGCTATTGGAGCTGTTAGGCAGAAAGGGTTTCAAGGTGAACCCAAAGATGGCACGGATCGGCCAGCAGGAAGTGAAATTCCTGGGCCTGACCATCCGCGCTGGAGAGAGAGCCATAGACAAGGCTAGACGGGAATCGCTGCAAGACCCACCGGTCCCCACCACCGGAGCCCAGAAGTGGGAAGTAGGAGACTAGGTCATGGTAGGAAACTCTGCCCGAGTGGGGAGTTTAGAACCACTGTACTTGGGGCCCTACAGTATTGTAGATAAAGCCAGCCCCATGGTATATGCGGTGAAGTTGCCCCGGCGCAGTAAATGGTTTCACGTAAACCAGTGCAAACTATTTAAGCCGGGTGCAAAAGAGTGAACAACCGAGGCCAGGTCTGAGGGTAAAAATCCTCAGCCTGAGGCGTGCAAAAAGTCACAGACCACACAGGCTGGCGCCACAGCCTGCTTGAGGGGAGGAGCTATCCCGCTTACCTGGGAGGTTTCCCCATTGGCCTGGAACTCGGACGGGGAAGAGCCCGAAGACCAAGGCCCTCCCCCTGACCCGAGCACAGCTAGGGGGGAGCACGAACAGCTAGGCCCCGCCCCTGACACGATTCTGGAGGAGGTGGAGTCGGAGGACGGAGGTCCCGCCCTCGGCTCAAGCTTAGGGGAGGTAGAACTTGGGGGGCGGAGATTCTCCACCTGTAGGGGCAGGTAGGGAGGAGTCGTCTGCCACAGACCCAAATCCCAAAGGGGTGGAGTCTGAGGGAAGGGAGCCAAAGCCGACAGTCGTGGAGAAGCCACGGGCTGTGAGGGCTAAAGTCCCAACCAAAGGTCCACTCGCAAAGGGAGCCTCGCCCGAAGTACCCCTCACAGGTCGTCTCGGACGCCTCATCCAATAAAACTCTGGCCAGATTCCCTCTACTTCAGCAGACACTGACTTGGGAAATCCCTAGAAAGACGCAGTTCCCAATTGGCAGCAAAAGGCTACGGGTGACTCAAGCTACAGGTCAGTGCGGCCCCGCCACAGGGAGCGGTGAGCTGCAGTCCGAACAGGGATTAGGCAGGCCGTCCGGGGATGGGCAGCGCTGTACATAAGTTTAGTTAAGTTTAAATTTCATTAAGTATAAGGTGTGTAAATTTTTAAGGTGATGGGTGTTGTAAGAAATAGTTTTGGAATCTGCCCAGCATGTGTGTTTGTTTTGGATCGAGATCGAAAGACCTGGTCATGCCTTCACCTAGGCCAGAATCTCTCGGGAGCCTGGCTGTATCGTTTAATCTGTTGCAGGAACCAAAGGTACTATGGAGAAGATTCTCATCGTGTTCGCAGTTATCGGGTGTAGCTTGGCCTATCGGGGCTACACCAAGGACTCCATCATGTATGGATGCTCTGGGGACACAGCCCCCATCGCGACTGATGGGACAGGTGAACGGGACGTTGAGGAAACAGCCACCTACTTCCACGAAGGGAGGTGGCCAGGATGGCTGGGGTTGAACTCTACGGAATACTCCAGCCAATCCAGGTTTGCATACGGGGAGACTTCTCTAATGTGTCCCAGGGTGAGGATCATCGCACCCAGAGTCAGCGTAACCGTCGGGAGGAAGATTTGTTTAGTATGCAACGGACATGTTCCTTTGGACAGATGGTGGTGGCTTCGGAAGCTGAGTAAGACCATGAAGAACTCCACGGTCGAGTGGGAGAGACTGGGTAACAATACCCTTCAGACTATTACGGGGACTCAAGGGGGGTTGAGTGTCTGTTGGGACAAATGGTGGGAACCAGATGAGGGGATTTACATCAGCATGTGGGGTTCAGAACGTGCCTGCCCCACAGGCGTCTCCATCTTTTTCCAGAGACTGTGGCAGGATGCTGGGAAAGGGATGAGGTGGGATGTCAGCACGCGGGCGTGCGGAGTCCAATAATCTCCGATCCCGGTGAATGCCACTGAGCTCATCACCCACACCCGCAAGCCCCTGCCCATGATTCCGGTAGTCAAAGCCCTCAAGGAAGGGTGGCCCGCCACTCCCAAGGGACCCGGGAACGGACTGGTATTGGTACCCACAGGTCAGGTGCTGTACCAAGAGGTGCACTACGCGGAAGCCTCAGGGATTTTAAACCTCACCGAGGTGCGATTGCCAGAGTGGTGCCACAAGGAAATGAAGCAATTGTACCAGGTCCTGTTAATAAATATGTTTAGACAATTTTATGAGTTCGACTTTGCCGATGTCGAAAGAGCCGGATTGTACACCACACCACATGAGGTCTTGGACAGGGTAGGGAGACAAAGAAGGGGTAGAGTCAATGATATTTTAACCACCTTTAACACAGGGACTTCCGTCATCAACACTCTGGATGATGTGGAGCTGCAGACCCAGATCAATGGTTTAAAAGCACGGTTAAGAAAGATACTGACGGATGAGAATAAGGTAGGGGGTTCTGAGTTACATGAGGACCAGGCCATGACACTACACTTGAAAGAAATCATAGCTGAGCTGGAGAAACATGCTAAAACGTTAAATGCTCTCATCAGAGAGGATCGGAATGTGTCAGATCAGGCTGCGCAGAACGAGGCGTGCGTGCTGTACGGGGCGTGGTTACTGGGTGAGGGCCGCAGTAATCTGGAGGATTTCAAACAAGGTTTGGTCCCCTCCTGTATCAGCAATAAGCACCTCGCAGCCCTCCACCCTTTTGAGAACGCATTAAGTCCGTGCCAGCTCAGACTAGCTTCAGGGGCCTACCCAGTCCCAGTGGACTGTGGGCGGTCTAATCACACCATTATGGGTATAGTGGTAAGAATGCCGGTGATGGGAAAGACAGCTAAACCCGCCCTGGTATACAGGGTGGAGAACATTGGAGTCATTCAAGGGGGTGCACACATTCGCTACACAGCGGTCCCACCTTACATCATTCGATGGGAGCATGCAATGACGGGTACCGACCTCTCGGGGTGCCGGAGCCAGGGAGCACAAATCATCCTCTGTCCCCAGCACTTGAATGCCTGTTCAAAACCACAGTGCGGGTTCAGAACTGCTGGCGCGAAGCCTATAAATTGCACCATAGAGGCAATGGCACAAAGCCATGTGCCCCCGCAGGTGGCATATATAGGAGGTGGGACATACTGTGTCACCACTGCAGCGCCCCACTACCAACATGGACAGCACCGCTGGTGTCCGGTCAGTGACAACTGTTTCTGCTTCAAAGCCAAGGCAGAAGTTCAAGTGGCCCAAGAGCGAATTGTCCCTATTCCTGAACCTTCCACTCTTCACCTCACTGTCAAAGAAAATTTCACCGATCTGCAACGATTCATTGCACATTTTGGCTCCATCATTCCCTCTCTCCCTGAACACGTCACCAAGATACTAAAAGCCGTTGCCGTTTCACAGAAACATTTTTACAAACTGGAGCAGAAGGCATTAGAAATAGGGGCAGACATATTAGATATAGTGACCCCACAGTGGTGGGACCTGTTCACTAATATAGAAGTCCCTTCATGGATTAGGATAGCCTCCCACATCCTCGTAGTATGTCAGATTTTTATTGTGATTTATTTACTCTTTCTACATTGTAAGAGGGACAAACGTTTCCAGAAGTATGAGAACAGAGGAGAATGGGTAGACGAGGAGACACCCATTTAAATTTTGCTGCTATGTATAGAGTTAAAGTTTCCCTCCTTCCTCTATTTTTGATAGTATTCATGTGTGATTTTGTGTGTATTTTTCTTTCTTTATCATTTTATTGAAGTTTATTGTGTGTGTTGTTATTAATAAAAGATAATATGTATGAACCAGGTGGTGTAGGGGTATTAGGTCCCCCTGCACACCTAGAAATATGTGTATCAGATTTTAACTCCAATGTATTGTCATCTATAGATGCTTAATGTGCACTGTAGTTTTTCTGAAATGGGAAATGCATGTGTCGTGGGATCATAGATAGGTAAATACAGGGCATGGTTTGATTATGGAGAGTCAGAAAATTTTGCTCACCTACAATTATGATACTTCAAGCAAGTTATAGTATCATCAGGGGGGACTGTAGGATTTGCAAAATTGAACATTGTCCTATAATGGTCTATTGGCAGAAAAGGCCTTAATTTTAAAGACTGTTTTAAAAGAAGCCCAGAGAAAGGGGCACACAAAATGGCCACCAGACCCCGTGACCAGCTTTTTGGGACATTTTAAAATGGTTCCTGCAGTCCACAGACAGCTTTTGTGGATTCCGCCCACAGTAAGTTCTGGAATGCAATTTCAGAGAATGCGAAACCAGACAGAACCCGATACATATGGATTGGATGCAGATCCAATCAGATCGGCCTGTAGATAAAGGCCATCAAAATGTTTACCCAAAGGGAAACAGCTTCAAATTCAAAGGGGGAACATCAAGACCCATTAAAGACAATACAAGGTCATTCCAGACCAGAGATGGCAGTTACCGGCCATCCCAAAAGTACTTTAAACACAATGACTACCCCTCTGTGCTACAAGCCCGCCAAAATTTAAACAAAAGACTAACCTTGATATGGTGGGAGATAAGGGCCTCGATGAGAAGTATAAATGGAGATCTAGGGTAGGCATTAGAGGTTGTAGAGAGAGGTTCGAGAGGGAAGATTGAGTCAGTGCCCAGACCCTGGTAGCTATTGGGAGATCATCGACAAACCCCAGGCCATTTGATGAGACGAAAAGACGGCGACCCTCCAAGAGGAAACCTATCTGAAAATGGTCAAACAGTTGGTCTCTCTCCACACCGACGTCCAGGCCTGCTAACATCCAGCCTGCCCGTGTCCATTACCTCGAGGGAGAAAAGAGTGTGTCGCAGCCCGCTGTGTTCCACTGACCACGTGGAGACAGGACGCCTGAGAGGACCAAAACGCAGACTTCAAAACCTCTATTTTCTAACTGGAACTGGTGAGCATGTTTCTGGCCCCTCATAATCTAATCTAGCTAGGTTTAGGGGATGGGCATTTTAGGGGATAATTAACAATGAGTTGTTGTCCCTCGATGTTCCGTGTGTTTCCCTATTTCATGATGAACCTTGTAAAGTATAATATGCCTGTGGATATATTGGTTAGTACTGTATTATGATTTGTTTTTCCCTCCCATGTACCTTATTGGCTTACATTCAATTTTTCCTTTATGCAATAAAATTTCACTTTGTTTCATTAAACTTAGTCTACAGAGTATTCTCTGCATTGTAGTTCCTGCCTCAAAGTCCAGTGTACAGAACCTAAGGGGTGAGTGGGTCGAACCACTCGGTAAATTACTGTGCAAAATAGAGAGAGGTCTCACCAGAGAGAGAGACCGAGCAAAAACCTCTTACACTTGCGGTTGAAAAAAATACCTGGATTGCGATGGGGTGCCTTAAGGGCCACATGTGTGCAGTCAATGACACCCTGCACCCTTGGAAAGCCTGCCAGATGAGCTAATCAAACTGCTCACGCTGTGACACTTGCACGATCCTTCGTGAAATGGATGTGATTGTGCGCGAGGGCAAAGAGGGCATCGGTTACCTGCATGATGCAAGTGTGTGCGGCCGCCTGGGAGATGCCGCTGATGTCTGCTGCTGATCCCTGGAAGGAGCCTGAGGCAAAAAAGTTGAGTGCGGTGGCGACTTGACGGCCACTGGTAATGCTTGTCCACCTGGTCCTCTGGGCAGCAGGTCTTGCTGTAGCATTGCGCAGATGTCAGTCACTACCTCTCGCGAAAGTCGGAGCCGCCTTTGGCACTGCTGCTCAGACCTGTTGAGTTAGCTGACCCTGTGTCTGTAGACCCTGTTTGGGGGGTATCTCCTGCGCCGACGGGCTTCCAGGCATTGGCCCCTTCTGGCGTGTGCAGCTTCAGGTGGGTGAGCTACAGCCTGGCGCTCCTGCTGCTGCTGCTGTTGTTGGTGCTGCTGTTGTTCCTGGTACTGCTGGTGTCGCGGCTGGTGCTCGAGCTCCTCTAATGCCCAGATGGGAAGGAATAAGATGGCTCCCATGCTTCTGGTATATGCCTCAGTTGAGGAAGCGCTGAGGGAAGATGGCGAGAGGGGTTTCCCAGGAGGTCACACTGGAGATGGGTGTCAGGCTCCAACCTTCCACAGGTGTGGTTAAGCCTTCTGAAAGTTTCCCCAGACCTGAGACCACTAAGCCCTGCCACCTGCAAATGATGGCTGATCAAATCTCCTCTTTAATGGTTGACCTGCAGTTGATAGTCAGCAATCCAATAGTGCCCCCGCCAGGTTTCACCATCATGTTTCCCACCAGGCGTGTTTCATGTGGGAAAAGGGTTAAAATCACAAGGGCCTTTTAAAATAGGATTATAGAGGCCATTTAGTGCTTGTTAAGGGCCTTAATGACCAGTCCTGCCTGTTGGAGGCGGGATGGAGTCGGGAAACCTGAGCGGCAGAGCGGGGCTATAAAAGTCCCCAGAGACCAGGTAAGGCCTCACAGCGTCGGCGGGAAACCTGAGCGGCAGAGCGGGGCTATAAAAGTCCCCAGAGACCAGGTAAGGCCTCACAGCGTCGGCAGGAAACTTGAGCGGCAGAGCGGGGCTATAAAAGTCCCCAGAGACCAGGTAAGGCCTACCAATCTCCAGTCTCCAGTCTGGAAGGAGAGAGGTAAAATGTAATCCAAGTGTGATGTCACCAGAAAGCGGGTAAGTGATTGGTTGGTAAGTAGTTCTCCCTTTTAAGCTTAAATCTCTTTGGTTTATAGTTTCTAAGGTGTGATATTCACCATCTAGAATCGGGGCAGAGGATATTTAAGAATAATATTAATAAATTTAATTAATTACATAGAATGGGAGATCAGGCGATGTGTTGCTGCTGCAATATGTGGGAGCTGGTGAACACCATTGATGCTCACAGTGATCACATTTGCAGTAAGTGTTGGCTGCTCGAGGAATTCCGGCTCCGTGTTGAAGAGCTGGAGTCCGAGCTTCAAATACTGAGACACATCAGGGAGGGGGAGAGTTACCTGGACTCTGTGTATCACGAGGTAGTCACACCAATTAGATTAATTAATGCAGATGTAGTCCGTGGCCAGGGTCAGGATGGTGTGACTAGAAGTGAGGCAGGTATGGGGATCCAGGAGGTAGTGTTGGAGGAGCCACAGCCCTTGCACTTGTCCAACAGGTTTGAGGCTCTTACTCCCTGTGGGGACAGGAGCAGGGACTGCAGGGAGGATGAGCAACCTGGCCACAGCACCGTGGAGCAGGGGGCCATTCAAGTGGGGGGAGTTAAAAGAAATGTTGTAGTAGTAGGGGATAGTATCGTTAGGGGGATAGATAGAGTTCTTTGCAGCCGAGAGCGAGAGTCCCGAAGGCTGTGTTGCCTACCCGGTGCAAGGTTAAGGACATCTCCTCTGGGCTGGAGAGAAACTTGGAGTGGGAGGGGGAGGATCCAGTTGTCATGGTCCATGTTGGTACCAACGACATAGATAGGACAAGGAAGGAGGTTCTGCTGAGGGAGTTTGAGCAGCTAGGGGCCAAATTAAAAAACAGAACCACAAGGGTAATAACCTGAGCCACGAGCGAATTTGGCTAGGCCAAATAAAATTAGAGAGTTAAATGCGTGGCTCAAAGACTGGTGTGGGAGAAATGGGTTTTGCTTCCTGTGACACTGGCACCAGTACTGGGGCAGAAGGGAGCTGTTCCGTCGGGACGGGCTTCACTTGGCCAGTGCTGGGACTAGAGTTCTGGCGGATCATATAACTGGGGCTGTAGAGAAGGCTTTAAACAAACTAGTGGGGGGGAGGTTCCTAGAGAGCAAATAATAAAAATGACAACAGAGAAGGTCATAGACTTAGGTAGCAGTGGGGAAATTAAAAACCAGAGCATGTCAGGAAGGGGCAGAAGGTATGGAGTAAAAGTTAAAGTAATAAAAAGGGCAAAAGCAGGAACTAAGTGTCACAAAACATCTTTGAAAGTTCTCTATCTGAATGCACGTAGCATTCGTAACAAAATAGACGAGTTAATGGCACAAATAACTACATATGGGTATGATCTTGTGGCCATTACAGAAACATGGCTGCAGGGTGACAATGCCTTGGAATTAAACATACCAGGTTATTTAACGACCAGGAAGGACAGGCAGGAAGGAAGGGGAGGTGGGGTGGCTATGTTAATAAAGGAAGGAATCACTGTAATACAGAGAAATGATATTGGGTCAAAAGGTCTGGATAATGAAACAGTTTGGGTGGAGGTACGGAATAATAAGGGGAAAAAAACACTAGTGGGCGTAGTCTATAGGCCTCCGAACAGTGGCAACTCTGTTGGACGGAGTATCAATCAGGAAATAGTTGAGGATTGTAATAAGGGAACATCTATAATTATGGGGGATTTTAACTATCATATTAATTGGATAAAGGGGAACCAGTGGACGTAGTGTATTTAGACGTCCAAAAGGCATTTGACAAGGTGCCACACAAAAGATTATTGCTTAAGATAAAAAATCACGGGATTGGGGGTAATATTCTGGCATGGATAGAGGATTGGCTATCTAACAGAAGGCAGAGAGTTGGGATAAATGGTTCATTCTCAGACTGGCAATCAGTAACTAGTGGTGTTCCGCAGGGGTCAGTGCTGGGTCCCCAAATCTTTACAATCTATATTAACGATTTGGAGGAGGGGACCGAGTGTAACATATCAAAGTTTGCAGATGATACTAAGATGGGAGGGAAAGTAGTGAGTGAGGAGGACATAAAAAACCTGCAAGGGGACATAGACAGGCTAAGTAAGTGGGCAGAGCTTTGGCAGATGGAATACAATACTGGAAAGTGTGAGGTTATGCACTTTGGCAGGAAAAATCGTAGAGCAAGTTATTATCTTAATGGCAAGAAACTGGAAAGTACTGAAGTACAAAGGGATCTGGGGGTCCTGGTGCACGAAACTCAAAAGGTTAGTATGCAGGTGCAGCAAGTGATTAAGAAGGCCAATGGAATGTTGGCTTTCATTGCTCGGGGGATAGAATATAAAAATAGGGAGGTATTGCTTCAGTTGTACAAGGTATTGGTGAGACCGCACCTGGAATACTGCGTACAGTTTTGGTGTCCATACTTAAGAAAGGACATACTTGCTCTCGAGTCAGTACAAAGAAGGTTCACTCGGTTAATCCCGGGGATGAGGGGATGGACATATGAGGAAAGGTTGAGTAGATTGGGACTCTACTCATTGGAGTTCAGAAGAATGAGAGGCGATCTTATTGAAACATATAAGATTGTGAAGGGGTTGGATCGGGTGGAAGCGGGGAAGATGTTCCCGATGATGGGTGAAACTAGAACTAGGTGGCATAGTCTTAGAATAAGGGGCTGCTCTTTCAAAACTGAGATGAGGAGGAACTACTTCACTCAGAGGGTGGTAGGTCCATGGAATATGCTGCCCCAAAAAGCTGTAGAAGCTACATCATTACATAAATTTAAAACAGAAATAGACAGTTTCCTAGAAGTAAAGGGAATTAAAGGTTACGGGGAGCGGGCAGGAATTTGGACATGAGTCTAGGTTCGGATCGGTCATGGCCCTGTGGGTAGCGGAGCGGGCCCAGGGGCTGTGTAGCCTGATCCTGCTCCTATTTCGTGTGTCTAATTCTGTTAGATTCAGGAGATGGTTCTGTGATAGTGGATTGGCGGTTAGGATCAGATCAGCCATGATCTTATTGAATGGCGGAGCAGGCTCGAGGGGCCAATTGGCCTACTCCTGCTCCTATTTCTTATGTTCTTATGTTCTTATGGGATGGAGTCGGGACCATCAGACACGCCTGAGTTAAAATTGCTCAGAGTCAGGAACCCGGCGGGGGGGGCAGTCCCGCACGCCAGTTTTTGAGATTTTAACACCCCACACGCCTCCAATCCCGCCTCCATGGCTCAATGAAAATCCTGCCCTATGCCTCTATTTATAAAGCCAAGGATCCTGTACGCTTTTTTAACAGCTTTATTAACATCAAGTAGGACTTGAACCCACAACCTGCTGAATAAGAGTTGAGAATGTAACCACAGAGCCAGGGCTGGCATCTTAACTTCAACGTCAACTTATCCCAAAAAAACACAATTCCCAGTGGGTATCTGTGCACGAAGGGAATGCAGGTCAGCGATTCAGCACCCCAGTGTTAAAGCCCTTTTCCTGACCTATACTTGCTGTGAGTTTAGCTTCCCACTGGGAATATAGGATCAGGAATATTATGCTAATGGATCAGTGAAATTAAAGCAAAGCAACTCGAAGTGAGTTTTAGCGAGAATTTTAAAAAATTATTTGAAGGGTAAAGTTAAAAACCTGTATCCTATTATTACAAGCACTGTCTCGCAGTTCTCCGGAACCAGGTTTGAATTCCTAAAGTAATAACATTAATTAGCTGTCTCATACTAAGTGGAAGATCACATTTGATGTTAAACTCACCAACCGGACCTAGGGACTGGAGCATAAAAAAAGTACAGGGAATTTCAAAGCAAGGCTTCCTAGTCTAGAATATCTGAATACTTTGAAACTGCTCCACAGTGATCAAAATGAAGAATTAAATACACTCCCAAGTGATGAAGTGAGGAAACCACAACTTCAACATTATTACATAAGATGCTTTGATTAATCATGGATCAGTCTAGGAGTACAAATCTATTGATTTTTCATTGCAATATGTTCAGAAATGTAATTTTTTCTATGCTGCAGTATGAGTGTTCTGAGGAAGGGTCTCTGTGGTTAGTGAGCCCAGCTCCACTGTAACCCAATCATCAGCTGTTACTTTTTTTAGGTGTCAGCTGTGGCTCAGTGATATCACTCTTGCCTCTGAATCAGAAGGTTTTGGGTTCAAGCCACACTTCAAAGATTTGAGTCCATAATCTAGGCTGACACTCCTTTGCAGTAATGAGGAATTGATGCACTGTCAGAGGTGCTGTCTTTCGGATGAGACGTTAAAGCAATACTCTGTCTGCCCTATCAGGTGGATGTAAAAAATCCCATGGCATTATTTTGAAGAAGAGCAGCAAGGTTCTTCCTTGTGTCCTGGCCAATATTTATCCCTCAACCAACGTCACTAAAACAGATTATCCGGTCATTATCACATTGCTGTTTGTGGGATCTTGCTGTGAGCAAAATGGTGCCATTGTGGCAGAGCCACCAGGGGACTCTGATCTAATGTACATAATCATCTTTAACAAATTATTAGCTACAGAATGAATCTGTATCTTTGTTCATATTATTGCATGTACATCGCGCGGTCGCTTTAAGAATGAGACCAAACGCGATGACATCATCACGTTGATCACGTGATCCTCCAGCAGCGGGAAAATGTGATGATGTCATGATGTCAGGCTGGGGAGCCGCCCTAGCCAGTCCTCGTGGAGCCAGCAAAGAGTACAGACCTGTAATTTAGTTCTCCTGTGTTTTCGTGTTAAACTCTGTTGAATAGTATTAAACATTGTTTGTTTGATAGACTGACTCAACCTCAGTTCTTTAGTTAGGAATCTAGCCATTCCTACAGTGGTGACCCCGAATTTTCGTCAACAATTTTTGCGGAAGAAGCGAAGTGAACGAAACATGGAAGTGAACTCCGTGGCTTTGAAGCTCCCACAGTTTTGGGAACAACAGGCGGCCTCCTGATTCGTACAAGCAGAAGCACAATTCGAACTCTGAAACATCGTTGCGGATCAGACCCGTTACCTTTACGTGGTCTCCGCACTCGGCAGCTCCACGGCCTCACGGATCATCAGCCTGCTCGAAAACCCCCCGGTTGACAGCAAGTATGATACTCTTAAAGGGCGGTTAATACAGGTCTTCGAGCTCACGAAGGCGGAGCGTGCCCACCGACTGCTCGCTATGCCCGGGCTTGGCGATTCCAAGCCAGCTGAGTTAATGAGCCAGATGCTCATGCTCCTTGGCTCCGAACCACAATGTTTCCTCTTTCGGGAATTATTCCTGAGTCAACTACCCTAGCAGGTTCAGGTTGCCCTCGCCAGATCGGAGGCCACAGATTGCGCAGCACTTGCTGCAGAAGCAGATACAATTTATGCGGTCATGCAGCAATCCTGCACTGCCACAAGGCACCCCTCCCCCGCGAACACCGGATGCCTCCATCCCCCGGCTTGTGCTTTTACCATGCCCGTTTTGGCGTGAAAGCCAGAGGCTGCCGCACTCCCTGCAGTTTCGCGCCTAAAAAAAACAAAATCAACACCAGCAGGAACTCCAGAAAAGGAGGACCGAGTCTGAGGGACGTTCCGCGGCCGCGATGGCGATTGGAAATTCTGGGAAGCTCCTCTACATTACAGATTCCCTCTCGGGCCTGCGCTTTCTTTGCGACACCGGGGCGCAGTGTAGCATACTTCCTGCCTCAGCACTCGATATTCAGTCTGGGAGGCACGGCCTCTCCCTCGAGGCAGCTAATGGCGGGGCCATTCGTACCTTTGGCAAACGGAGGGTCCAGGTGTGCTCCGGCGGGCAACGGTTTCAGTGGGAATTCATCACAGCCAAGGTTTCGCAAGCCATCCTCGGCGCAGATTTCTTATGCGCCAACAGCCTCTTGGTGGATGTAAGAAATCGTCGATTGGTTAATGCGACCACCTTCCACTCCATCTCTTGCTTCCGCAGTTCCGCAACGTCGCACACTGTCTCCTGCGCGTTGAACTCGCCGGGCGAGTTCACTCGCCTATTAGGTGAATTTCCGGAGCTGACCAAGCCCACTTTCTCCTCCTCGGCCACTAAGCATGGTGTTGAACACCACATTACTACGACTGGCTCTCCAGTTTATGCACGAGCTCGGCGCCTGGAACCCGGCAAGCTCGCGGCTGCGAAGGCAGAGTTTGCCACAATGGAATGGCTGGGGGTTATTCGCCGGTCGAATAGTCCCTGGTCCTCGTCTCTCCACATCGTCCCGAAGCCCGGCGGCGGATGGCGGCCATGCGGGGACTACCGACGCCTTAATAATGCCACTACTCCCGATCGGTACCCGATCCCGCATATTCAGGATTATGTACATAGCGCGGTCCCTTTAAGAATGAGACCAAACGCGATGACGTCATCACATTGATCACGTGATCCTCCAGCGGCGGGAAAACGTGATGACGTCATGACGTCAGGCTGGGGAGCCGCCCTAGCCAGTCCTCATGGAGCCAGCAGAGTACAGACCTGTAATTTAGTTCTCCTGTGTTTTTGTGTTAAACTCTGTTGAATAGTATTGAACATCGTTTGTTTGATAGATTGACTCGACCTCAGTCCTTTAGATAGGAATCTAGCCATTCCTACACCATTACATTATATTACAACAGTGACTACATTTCAAACGATGTCGTGAAAAGAGCTATATAATTGTAAGTTTTTACTTTCTTTACTTAATAATGATGGCATTTGACTTGTGAAAGATGTAAAATATATCCGTGGTAGAACAGCAACTCAACTCATTTGTTGCGCAAGATCAAGGCCCCGATATTTATGAGGAGGCTGGGAGGGGGCGGGGGAGTGTGGTTGCGTGGGGAAAAACCGACAAGGCCAGGCATGTAGAAGTTCTGCCGAATTTAATGGCAGGAACTCATTACAATTTTTTTCTTCCATTTCCGACCCGGCAGCTGGCTAGCTGCCAGGCAGGAAAACTAGCAGCAGGAGGCTGCAGCCATAATCCCTTGGAGACGGTCCCCGGCAATCAGGAGGGGGGAGGGAGTGAGATATCAGGGCTTGAGCGGGAGAGAGGTTGCCGATCACTGGAGGGATGGAGTGAAAGATCTGGTCTTGGGTGGGTGGGAGGGAGGTCACTGAGGGAGGGAGCTGGGGTTCGGGGCATAGGGGGGCAGGTCGCCGATTGTGGCAAGGGGGAGAGAGAGGCTGCAATCAGCAGAGAGGAGGCCGGGAGAAGTACTCCTGCAAAGTGTGACAAAAACATGACAACAGGAAGTGCACACTGATGCATTATTTTAAATATATTATAGATAGTTTGGGCTAGAAATTCAGGTACTTTCCGCCACCATTTCATGAAAAAAAATGACGGCCGCCTCACTTGCGCCCGTCTCTGATACAGGACTCGGCATCCACCATTTTGGTGATGTCCCTAGCGCTGCTGTTAGTAGCGCTAGTCCATGATATGAAAATCTGCAGAGTGTAACGTCAGTCATCGTGCAACACCAACTTGACACCATGCTTTTCGAACTTGGACCTTTACGCTGAGTTTAACGCTGGGTCCTAAGCTCACTCAGAAAAGCGAGCGTGTGGCAGACCTACAGAGATGCTGTCAGTGCTATTTAAAGGGACACACACATCTTTCAGCTAAGTTTGCATTTAAGCTTTTGAACTGAATTTTTTATAGTTTAATGAAGAAGTGGCTTGGAGCAATAAATGTTAAAAGTTTTAAAGTGTACAGGGAATGCTGCTAGATGATTGACAGGCCTAGGATGGTAAAGGAAGGCCTCTGAGAAGACAGAAAATACTGGAAATACTCAGCAGGTCAGCCAGCATCTGTGGAGAGAGAAACAGATTTTACATCTCAGGTCTAGATGCTGCTTTAATTTCAGATTTCCAGTATCCGCTCACAGAGGGAAGAGAAAGATGCAGAAGAGGAAGACACAGAAGAGGAAGACATTGAATAGGAAGAAGCAGAAGAAGACCACTGGTCTGAGGTCATGAAGTTTCTTTGGGCACTGGAGCCAGGTTGTGGGTGGCGACACTGCTGGCAGTGATGGCCTTGGTGATGTAGTCCTACATTATTCTTTCTGGAGGGCCTTCTGACCCCTGTGGGTAGTGGACATCTCTTACATTGTTGACCCCCTGCACAAAGCTGGAGTGCTATAAGCGAGACCCTGAGTGCCCCTTCCCTGGCTTGCTGAGCCAGTTCTGTTAACAGCACTTTTCCCATTATATTTAGGTGCAGAAAGCAATTCATCTTTAAGAGCTGAAGACTGCCATTTGTGACTTTTTATGCTGCCTATTGATTAACATGATTGCAGCCTGCACCCAATGCTAACTGTAATTTTGATTGGCTGCACGCCTTAGCAGGGGGCCTAAAATCGTACCTTGCTAGCACTACTTAATGCTAGCCTGCACTGGTTACAGTTAGATTGCACCTCTTAAATGGAAGGTACATTATGGCTGGAGCAGGTGATGAAAGTCGCTGTGGAACTCATTCTGACGTAGAAAAAGATGTAATAATGACACAATGAGGAAGAGAACGGGCTTCACGATTTTCCAACACTCCACTGGAGGCCTTGGTGGAGAAGGTGGAGAGCAGGGGAGATGTGTTCTATCCACAGGAGGCCAGGAGGCCCTCCAGATAAACTCTCAGAAGGCAGTGGGACCAAGTAGCCGTGGCAGTCAATGCCAGGAATCAAGCCCCGAGGACCTGGATACAGTACAGGAAAAAGTTCAATTATTTCACACGAGTGTATCTTCAAATGTCATATCCCACCAACTGCAGCAATAGCCTCAGCCACTGCTCAATGAACCTCACCCCCGTCACTCACCTACCAACAATCTCTATCGATCAGGACTCACACCAAACATTCATAGCTTCACCTCACCTTCAGACACTTAGCACTGCTGCAAGCCTCACACCCACCTCTCACAGCTTACGCACACTGCCAGCTATTCAATCATGACAGCCACATCACCCACACAGATCAAACCACACCCACTGACAAACTTCCCTCTCTCTTGAAGGACAAGATGGTGCACAACAATAGGCAGCAGGAGGTAACCTAGGGGGGATAAGCACGTCTGCATGTCCTTGCCCACTTGGAGGAGACGGTGCTCACCATTATTGGAGAGGCCATTGCTAAGGGCATGGCCAGCGATGTGACTGAAACGGGAGTAGCAGTGGGTCATTGGAGCACAAACTTGCTGTCCTCTCTCAGGTTGACAGCAGTTGTACTCCCACCCCTGCCACTCCACCAGTGCCCTTGCTGTTGCTGGTCAGCCAGCCAGCCCAGACTGCTGCCGCCCATGCCGAGATGGTGCAGTTTGAAGTCCGGCCTTCTAAGCCCAGTGCTGCTCGAGGTTGTCCTGCAAGGCTATCTGCAGTCTCCCCCACTGAAAGTCAGCAGCCTTCCACCAGCCATGCTACAGCTGCTAGTGTAGCACTGAGCAGGAGCACTAAGACAGGCAAAGACACACAGAAGACAGGCTCTAAGGGAATGCACAAGCGTGATTAGTTGACATTTGTATGCAACATGGCATGCTTTGATTTATAAATTTGGTTTGGAATGTTTCTTTTGTGATGGCTTTTATTTTTGCATTGTGGTTGTGATAGTCAGTGACAGGGTGAAGGTAAGGTGTGGGACTGTTGGTGAATGGGGAATTGGGGTTGTGTTTACTGGTATTGAAGCCGGATGAGTTGTTCACAGACAGCCCGGCAGAAAGGGGCTGTCTAGGTTGCTTCCTCCCTTCCGCGTCCTCCTCTTTCTCCTCTTCCTGCTTTTCCTCCTCCTGCCCTTTCTCTTGCTCCTCAGCTTCTCGCCGTATAGCTGGTGGCAAGGCCTGTGTCCTCATGATGGCGAGGTTGTGCAGCATGCAGCAGATCATCACAAATCTTGACACACGCTCAGCCGCGTACTGCAGGGCTTCTCTAGTGTGGTCCAAGCAGCGGAAATGTTGTTTCAGTATGCCAATGGTCTACTCTATCATATTTCCTGTGGCAGCATGGCTTTCATTATATGCATGCTGGCCACATGTGCATGGGATGTGCACTGGAGTCATGAGCCATGTCATCAGCGGATAGCCCTTGTCGCCCAGTAACCACCCTTTGGTTTGCCGTGCTGGCTGAATTGCAGATAGCACAGCAGACTGCCGCAGAATAAAGACATCATGACCGCTGCCAGGATATTGGGCATTGACCTGCTTAATCCGCTGCCGATGGTCACACACCAGCTGGATGTTGAGGGAGTGGAATCCCTTTTGGTTGTGGTAGATCTCAGAGTTGACATGCGACACCTGCAAAATGACGTGCATGCAGTCAAGGGCACCCTGCATAATCAGGTAGCCTGCAATTCTAGCAAAGCCACATGCTCGCTCCGCCTGCTGCTCTCTGGCAAGAGAGGATGAAGTGTAGTCAACTCTCTTGGAACAGAGAGCCTCTGTGACCTCCTTTACACAAATGCAGTGGACGGCAAACTGTGAGATGTTGCAAATATCTCCTACTCCAGTTGGAAGGAGCCCGCGCATAAAAGTTCATCATCAGGGTCACCTTCACAGCCACCTTGCCCTGCTCTGAGGTTGCAGTTGTGGCTGCAGCAGGTGGCAAATTTCAGTGAGGACGTCCTTAGTGAAACATAGACATCTCACACACTTTTCCTCGCTGAGATTCAGGTAGGAGAATTGCTCCCTGAACACCCTTGGTGGATATGGTCTCCTGCTGAGAGCCCTTCTCCCCCTCCAGCTCCTCCCTTCTTCTAGCAGCTTGTCCTGCTCTGTGTCACCTCTGCTCATTCTCTCAGTCATGCTGTATTCCAAGGGGAATGCCTACTACTGCACCCATGTCTGGCAGCAAGTGGTTTGTGCAGAAGCCTTGAAGTCAGGACAAAATCCTTTAGCATCTCCACACCACTACCTGTAGACTTTAGCAACTCTGAAGAGCTCTAGAAAGCACCAAACACTTGCACAATCTTAGCAATAGCCAGTAGAAATCAATCAGCAACTAACCTGTAAGTAGCTGATGATCCCTTTAAATAGCGCTGGTGGGGGGTCCTTCCTGTGGCTGAACGTGTGTTCAGCTGCGTAAACTTAAGAGATGGCATCAGCTCCAGCATTGAACTCCAAAATGGCCGTGCTAGCGTCAAATTAGCGTTACATGCTGATCGACGTCATGATCTGCCTGCTCTGCATACTTCTGGTGGATGCTCACTGTGCGCGCTAACGCCCTCACCAATATGGCATCTGCCATGACTCACACCATCGTGGATGCCAAATTGAACCTTTAAGGGAAGTCATAGCGCCCAAAAAACAGGTGCTACGGATCCGAATTTTGCGCCCATTGACTTTTTATTTTCTGGTCCTGAACTTCAGATTTTCAAGCAATTCGTTTGCAGAAATTATATCATAACTAATCCAATTAAAATCAAACTAAATCTGATGCTAGCTCCACAGTATACATTAGTTTTCAAAAAGGAATGATTTCTAGGAAGCAATCTGGTCAGGTGGCAATTTTAAAATTATTTGATCTTCATTCATTTTATTTTGTGCAACTTTGCTTTTCCTTTTTTGTACCACATTTGAGTTTAATTACTCAAAGCGCCATAGAGTAAATTTGCTGATCATGCACCCCCAGGGAGGAGGCATGATTGAGAATCGGTGCTACAATGTTGTAGTCACATCTTCAACCCACACTCTCTTTGAGCGCAGGGACTTTATTACTCTGATATTATTAAAAATTTTTATCATGTTGCATAAGCAGAAAGTAAACAGCATGGTTGTTCCAGGGAGGTACGAGTTCCCCATGACCTTCAAGGGAGTTCAAGGGAGAGTCCTTGAACAGGACTCAAGGAAGATCAAAGCTAATTCTGGGGCCTGGAGATCTGAATTATAAGAAGGTATGTACAGAGCTGGAGACACAGATCTAAGTGGATATTTGATTTGGACTGTTAGCACAGAGCAATAAGATTAAAATTTAAAATGAATAAACTTCAAAGAAGACAAGAGACAACAGAAAGTTTTTTCCCTACATGTCATTGGATATTTTGATAGAGTGCCAAAACAGGTAAAAGAAAGAAAGACTTGCATTTGTATAGCACCTTTTATGACCACCGGACGTCCCAAAGCGTTTTACAGCCAATGATGTACTTTTTGAAGTTTGGTTCATTACGTGTAGGTAGTTAATCTTGTGTCAAGTAGCTACGTTAAAAAAGGAGCTGGATAATTACTTGGCTGGGAAATGGCTAGGCATAGCCTGACACAATCATATACCCCAAGGGATTTAATATGGGAGAAAGGTTTCTGTGGAGAGCAGCTAACCAGAGATGCATAATGAATTGAAGATGTTTAACAATTTAGCAGTTTTGCTTGATTATCTTTGGGGCTCAGTAAATATTCAGGTAGAATTTATTATGGAGGTTAAATAGGTAGGATGGCTTCCATCATACGGTCTATTGCACACGCTAAATAGTCAGGGTTGATGGAATGAGGGCCTTTTCTTGTCCCATGCTTTCTTATGTTCGTTACGACATTATGTGGATGCCTTCATGACATCATTCCCTGTTAATCAATCCAGCCCATCCATTATTCTATTTGTAACCGATCCAGAATTTCTTATCTAATTATAATTGTAAGCCTATAAATATTATACTTTAGGTCACTAAAGAATATAAATGTAGGGATAGCAAAACATTTCATAGTCCTGAAAATGTATCTGGAGCAGTTACTGATGCACTGCAAATGTTCAACAGATCTCAACACTTTCAGCTTCACCTTCTGGAACACTTTGGGTTATTAGAACCACACAAATTGGTAAAGCAATTTGAAACACCTGCTGATCAGCATTTATACACGAGCCACAATAACGGTATTGCTCAAATGGAACAGGTGAAATAAGAGGTGAGGCTTTTGAATTTAATTTAGGGCAGAAACATTGGCCCTGATATTAACTTCAAGGTGTGTTAAGAGCAGGGGACAATCCTATATTGCGTGGGAAACCCGGAAGTAATTTCAGCGTGTCTGTCTGTGGAGTTTTAATGCAGGCACCTCATTATTTTACTTCCGGGTATGGGATTGAATGCACGGCAGCGGGCATGGTGGGAAGCTGCATAATGTCAATCTCATCTCGAGTATTAAAGGGCCAATCCAAAGATGCCATTTGGAGGAGTTGGGCTGTTTGACACAGAGACATCAATTACAGAATATAGACTCAGGATGCTCAAAGGCGCTTTATTGACAGCTCCCTTGATGTACTGCTGGGAGCTGTGAAAACCCAGAGAGAGATACACTTCCCCAGCAACAGGAGGAAGAAACCTGCTGCTGCTAAAAAGAAGGCATGGCTGGATGAGGCCGAGGAGGTCAGCAGCAGGAGCATTGTGCCATGTACATGGCTTCAGTGCAGGACACGCTTTAATGACCTAGCCAGGTCAGGAAAGGTGAGTACAATTGGAAATTTGCCTAAATCCTGTTGCGCACATCACTCCATCCCCTCACTCTGCCTTGTCAAGCCTACTCCAACACATCACTCCTCACACCCACTTACCTTGCCTGCGCAACTATCCTTCTCTTTCTATGCTCTTCCGCATATCCCCATTTATCCATCCACCACTGACACTCACCCTAAGCATTATGCAATTTGATGCCTCTCCCTGATAGTCATCTTCAACAAATGCACTCCATCTATCGGGTGAACACATGCCATTTCACTCACTCATAGGCCTTTTCTTTCCCCCATTGCAGGAGAAAAGAGCGCAAAACACAAGCAAGAGGGAGAGGATCGGAGATGGTCCTCCACAGATCTCACAGCTGGCATCTGCAAAGGAGGAAGCGCTGGAGATCAGTGGTGTCTCGGCGTTCCTGACCATCGAAGATGGGGATCTCCCAGCTACCTGCTGACAGAATTAAATCTCATCGACCCACATGTCATACACCACTCAGTCATGTTGTGTATGGGGTGGCGGGTTGGCGCGTGCGCCCAGTCAGTTATGCCCCTGACTGTTGGTGAGCGGTTCGAATCGCTCCCACGCCCCTGGGTTCTAGACACCGGACTTAGGTGCAGGCGGCGATACAGAAGAAAATCGAGTGGACAAGTGGTTTGGTGTAAGAAAACCAAGATTTTATTAAAACAGAAATAAAACACAGTCTTATGAGAAATTACTGGTAAACAATTACAGGCATAAACAAAATAACTATACTTATACAGGGAATGGGGAACACATGGCACATCGAGGGAAAAAAACAACTACTTTAGCAATCCCCTTATCCTTATCCTACCCCCTATACCTACCTAGATTAAGCTATGAGGGGCCAGGAATTAATGCTCACCAATCCAAGGCTTGTTGTCTTAACCGTTGCGACTTTGAGGTTTAGTCTCATGTCCTTTGGGGTGCTCCATCGCCACGTGGTCTCAGGGCGCGGTGCTGGAGCTGTTGCTGCGGTATACCTTTCCTCTCCTCAGCTACCATCGTCGTCTCGTCGTGATGGGTTCTATTCTTCTTCTCCCTCAGGCGGTTGTCGGCGGTAACGTTGCGTTGGCAGTCTTTACTGCTTAGATTTTCCTAGCCATTCTTAGAATGCCAGCATATTCGTAATATGAATTCTTCCCCAAGCGCCAGCTTATAACTAGGCGCTCGGTCTTTATCAAATGCATCTTTTGCTGCCCTTCTCTGCTCTTGTCGGGTCTCTACCTTGTTCTTCGTCTCGCTTCATTTCGCCTTGTTTCCTCTGCCCTCTTTCATGGCCCGGGTGTCCTGGGTGAGTTTGGACTCGGGTCTCGTTCCCCTCTCCACGATTGTTATGGATGTCCTTGGCTGTTATGCACCCAATGTGGGGAGCGAGAAGAGAACCCGCCATGAGGCCAGGGCACGAGTATGGGCGGCAGCAGCCCAAGAGGTCAGAGTCAAGAGAAGAGAGCGTAAGAGAGCGATTGGTACTGATGGGCCTACAATTATACTCCTTCGGATAGCCCTAATCTGTGTGCCAAATCAGGTCAGTTCATTGTTTAACTTTTGGCGGGCTGTTTTAAATGATTACACTAATCTAAACTAACTGGCTTTAGATGGCCATTTATCGCACCTGATGTCCTGATGTCCGAGCCGTATTGTCATTAATGCATTTTAATCGGCCTGTCCAGCCTTGGTGGCTTCCTTAAGCTGTTTCTGATTGTTTATGCAGACAAACTAATGGCTTTACACTTAGGCCTAACTGGGTTGATCTGTTCCTCTGACGAAATGGATATTCAGTGTTTGCTTAACTGTCTGGTTTTTCAAACACAAAGGGCTGGATTTTCCTAAGCCCCTGGAGTCGGGTTGGAGGCGTGCGGGCGATAAAAATCGGAGATCCGGGGGTCCCGACCCCATCCCGCCTCCAACCCGCCTCCATGTCAATTTCATAGGAGTCGGGTTGCCGACAAGTGCTGGAACCCGACTCCCAGAGGCGGGAAGGGATTAAAGGCAATTAAACTGCCTGTTAACAGGTAGTTAACAGGTAGTTTTTTGCCTATTCACGATTTTTATTGCTGGTTTGTGGGCTTCCCGACAGCTCCAAACCACGAAAAGTTTTCGAGGCGGGACGTGGGTCTGAGGTCTTGGAGGGGTCGAGATGCCCAGTGTTCAGGTGAGTGAGGGGTGCAGGAGTGCAAAGGTAAGTGTTTTGCAAGTGTTTAAAGTGTTTAAATAAGTTTAACTTACTTTTACTTACCTTTACAGGAGTCCTGCATTCCGGTGTCGGGAGTCAGCTGCAAGAACCACAGAAGCTCCGATTTTTAAAAGAAAATCAGCATCTTGGTTTCTGCAGCAAAATGATTTTAAAGTTATCCTGAGAAAGGACTGAGGCTGAATTAGCAGTTTTTCAGTGCTTGACAGCTTCAAACAGCTGTTAAACACTGATATTTCATCTGCCAAAAGCTTTTGACAGATGAAATGTCAATCTCTGACGTCTCCTGTTGCCGGGTGGCCCTTAATTGGCCTGCTGAGCCCACAGGGCGGGCTCAACAAGGTCAATCAGAGGAAAATCCAGTGGGTTGGCCACATCTCCATGGAGGCGGGACAACAAGCCCGAATGTGGGTTTCCCACCTCCAACCCGCCCCCGTAGCAAAATCCAGCCCAAAGTCTTTTTCACAGAAATGCATTTTAAGTTTTGATTTCCCGAAACTGCCTGCTCTGTGCTGCAGAGTCCAAGCTTTTATAATCTTACAGGCTTTTTGGTCACGAGGTGCAGACGCCATCTTTTGGGTACCATTTTTAAATTGTCCAGGCAGCGTCCCTTTTATTAATAACCTTGGGGGAATGTGGGAATTTTGCGAATCTTACACTCCCCCCTGTGATACTAAAACTTGCTTGAAGTATTATCCTTACAAGGTGAGCTAAATTTCTGAACCTCCATAGTCAACCTTCCCCTGAGGTTACCTGTCTAATACACCCACGACACATGCACTTCCCATTCCATGAAAATGTAGTGCACATAAGTATACATAGAATAACTACAGTCATTTACACACATCCAAGCTAGGAGGGGGTCAAACACCCCTGCACCACTTGGTAAACATACATCTTTAATAACAACGCATCGCAAAAATCTTTATTAAAAACAACAAACACAAAAAAAACAACAATCTTTAGTCAAAAATACAAAATTCTGCTCTAGAGTGTAAAAATGTTTCTGTGAAATTATAACAGCTTTGAGTATTCTGCTAAAGTGTTCTGGGAGAGGGGGAATTTCGTAGCCGAAATGCGCTACGTACTTTTGTAAATTGGTAAAATTCTCCTTCACAGTGAGGTGAACAGTGGAGGGTTCAGGAATGGGAGCAATTCACTCCTGGGCCACTTGAACTTCTGCCTCGAGTTTAAAATAGAAACTGCTGTCACTTACCGGACACCAGCTATGCTGTCCATGCTGGTAGTGGGGCGCACCTGTGGTGACACAATATGTCCCACCTCCTATATATGCTACCTGTGGGGGAACATGGCCTTGTGCCATTGCCTCCATGGTACAATTTATAGGCTTCATGCCAGCAGCTCTGAATGCACACTGTGGTTTTGAATAGGCATTCAAGTGCTGGGGACACAGGATTATGTGAGCTCCCCGGCTCCGGCACCCTGAGAGGTCAGTACCTGTCATAGCATGCTCCCACTTTATGACGTAAGGTGGGACCGCTGTGAAATGAATGTGTGCACCCCCTTGAATGACTCCAATGTTCTCCACCCTGTATTCCGGCGCAGGTCGGGCTGTCCTACCCATGACCGGCATCCTAACTACTGCCCTCATGATCGTGTGGTTGGACCATCCACAATCCATGGGGACTGGGTAGGCTTCGGAAGCTAGCCGGAGTTGGCACGGGCTTAATGCATTCTCAAATGGCTGGAGGGCTGCGAGGTGCTTGTTGCTGATCCAGGAGGGGACAAATCCCTGTTTAAATCCTCCAGATTACTGCGGCTGTTGCCCAACAACCACGCCCCGTACAGCATGCACACCTCATTCTGCGCAGCCTGGCCAGAAGCATTTCTGTCCTCCCTTATGAGGGCATTTACCGTATTTGCGTGCTTCTCCAACTCCGCTTGTAAGATTTGCAAAATGTCTGCATTTCCCCGAAGGCTGTTATTAATAAACAGGACCCTGCATGGACATTTTAAATAAAAAAGGGTAACCAAGATGGCGTCCGTGCCTCGTGGCAGAAAGCCTGTGGGATTCCAAAATGGAGTCTGCAACGCAGACAGCTTGGGAGAAATCGAAACTAAGGCTGCAGGCTTTTCTGTCAAGAGAAGCATTTGTGTTTTGGAACCAGACAGGACTCTGAATTGTGCATTAAACCGAATTGGAGACAAAATCTAAATTCAGTTAGGCCTATAATCAAGGCCATCAACAGCTTGCATATAATTAGGATCGGGAGCTTGCCGCGCGTACAAGCCCCCGATCTGCACTCACTCTGCGCGCTGACATCTGAAGCCCGGGCCTGCTTGCATTTCCTGTCACTGGCCCGGTTCAGATGTCGGCGCGATGTGCTTACCTGATGCAACGGCATAGTTAGAGCGATGTGCCGGCTGGGATCAGGTGAGCACTCTGCAGCCAATCAGGGGAGGGGAAACTCATTCATGAGTTTGATAGTAAAGACTGTCAAACTCATGAAAAGTACGGGCGCCCAAAAAACTAGTTTAAATTTAATTAAAATTTTAAAAAACATCCCAATAATTAAATAAACTATAAATAACTTAAAAAAACCATTTAAAACAATTAATAAAATTTTTGAAAAAACATTTTTTTTACGAATTCGGGTCTAAAAATAAACTTACCTTACTGTACAGTCCTTAAAAACAATGAAGCTGTGGAAAAAATGAATTAATTTTAAATAATAGACCACTTACCTTCAAGAATCCACTACTTACGCCTCCTTTTTTCATTTCCAAAAAGTCCAGGCCCTTGCACAAGCGCAAACCTGTCAAAACGAAGGAAGTTCAACGCGTGTGCGCAGAGTCCTGCGCGCACGCGTTGGACCTCTTAACCCCTTAGTTCGATGGAGAGGAAATGCCGTTTTCCCGCGCATGCGCTGTGCATGCTGGAATCCGGCAATTCCTCCGGCCACACGCATGAGTACATCATCCGTACTGACGCATTGGGAACGGAATTACTGGCCCATTATCGGAAACAGATTAACACAGCCATCGAGGCTGGACAGGCCCATCAAGGAACTTTCAGGACAATATAAGTCAATTATCGGGCGGGTAGATGTGATTACCGGCCCTCTAAAAACCAATTAGTATGAATTGCTACCATTATTTTAAACTAGCCCGCCAAAATTAAAACAAAGAATTAACCTGATTTGGCGTGCAGATAAGGGTTTTCGACGAAGGTATAATTGAAGGCCCCCAGGTAGCAATCGCTCTCCGTGGGTGCTGGTACTCTTCTCCCTCTGCCCGCCCTCGTGGCTGCCGCTCTTTCCCCATCCCGCGCTTAACCCCTGGCCTTTGCCCGTGCCTGTTGCCATTCCATCGGCCCCGGCGTTGCATCGAGCGGACATGGACAAATTCAGGCCAGGCGAGGCGGGACGCGATGAGGGGAGGGGGGAAGACCAACCGAGGAAGACCAACTGAGGGTAGGATTTGAATCATTGGGCCTTCAGCCTCAGCCAACCTGTGACCATCTTCATGCAAACTCAAGCTGTCGGCTGTCAATGAAGAACCATCCCTGCAAGGTAAAGTACCCAAGCAGAGACTTTAACTTTGGGGTACTCGAACCTGGACAATGCCCTTGCAGCACCCGGAGCCCACGTGATGATGGCAGGCTCCAGAGAGCACCAAGAGCGAACCCCGAAACCACCGTTGTTTTGAGTCTAACAAACCCTTTTGATTGGTGAGCATAAAGTTCTGACCCCTCATAGCTTAATCTAGTTAGGTATAGAGGGTGGGATAAGGATAAGGGGATTGTTAAGATAGTTGTTTTCCCTCGATGTGCCGTGTGTTCCCCATTCCCTGTATAAGTATAATAAGTATTATTATGATTCTCTTGTAATTCTTGCCAGTTGAAGTGTACACTAGTAATTTTTTCAAAAGATTGTATCAAGTTTTCCTCTTCAATAAAATCTTGGTATTGCTTTACATCCAACCACCTGTCTACTCGAGTCTTCTCTGTACCGCCGCCTTGTACCTAAGTCCGGTGTCTAGAACCTAGGGGCGTGGGAGCGATTCGAACCGCTCACAAAACAGTCAGAGGCATAAATGACTGGGTGCAAGCACGCGCCAGGTGACACCACCGCCACCGCCGCCACCACCTACAGAAATGGTGACCGCGGCAGGACACCGGCCACAAGGTTGCGATACAGTAGACAGTGGTATGGATGAGCGAACCATGATGGAGGAAAGGATTTCTGATTATGTGTTTAGTAAGGTGAATATCACTAACAAGTGGATCACCACTCTGTTGAGGGCTGGGCGTCCGATAGATGCAGCAGCTAAGTGGACAGAGGGAAAGGAACACAAGAAGTCCTTAGAGAAGGCAGTTTGGCTTATGTGCTTTAAAAAGCAGGTCCAGCTCTTGGACGGGCTCGTTGCAGCACAAGCAGTCGAGTTAAGGGAGTCAGCCCTGGAGATCCGGGATAAGGCTCTAGCAGGGGAAAAGTTATTAGTGGCTTTGCAGGCTTTAAACCAAGAGAGAGTACATTTAGTAGGAGGACACAAGGCACAGTTGGAATACCTACGGTGCCAAGTCACCGAGGCCAAGGGAAATGAGTTAAGGTTGCGGGAGAAGAACGCCCGCTTGGCAAGGCAGATTAGGGAACAGGAAGAGAAAGTACAGGAGGTAAACACCGCTTACCAGCTAGCAAGTGAACAGGGGTTTGAGGTGGCAGACCACGGCCCCTGTAAAGAGAAGATAGAAAATCTGAGCCGGGCCCTCCGGAGGGCAAAAGGCATGGTATGCCTCATAAGCCCAAAGGCAGGCCAGGCAGATTTTATGGGGAACGAGGGGAGGACAGTTCCAACATCACCGGTGGTGCCCAGGGACGACCCGGTTGAGAGAGAGGAGACCTCACGGCCACCACCCGTAGCGCCAAGTTTCAGCGAAGTTTGGCAGCAAGGGGGGGTGGAATCAATGGTGGAACCCAAAGCAGAGCCAGAGGTGGACGCGGAGGTAGAGCAACCCCCGCCCTAGAGGCCAGAGCCAGGAGCGATGTGCCCAGCATGGCATCGGAGGTTCGGCCCACCCGCCGATGGCGACAATGAGGGACCCCTCCAAAACCAGTTCGTATTACCCTTTAACACCCAACAGCTCAGGGTTATGGTCAACCTTATCCCGAAGCTTTCCGCCAAGGGAGACCCCCTCGATCCACTTCAGGGAAATAGAGCAGACCGCCAGTGTCAACGACTGCGATGACACTGAGAAGGCCAAAATGCTGCTATTCTCCTTGGAGAGTAATCTCCTCCAATCCCTCTCTGATGAGTGTAAAAGGGGGCAGAGCGGGTATGAGTAGTTTAGAGATGGAGTTCTGGAGGCCATGGGGATGGATGAGGGAAGTCCCTTCTCCCGCATGGAGAAGACGATCCAGCTTTCTGGGGAAACCCCGCAGGCTTTTGCGGACCGGCTGTGGCTGGTGTATTGGAAGGCTTGCCCGGGGATGCCCGGACGGATGTTCCTGAACGGGGACTCCCTGACGCATTGGCTCCATTACGTGGTGGCGAACATCTTGTCACAGGTCCAAGCCAAGGCAGAAGCGTGGTTCGACCCCAAAGATCGTCAGACCACAGAGCTCACGGTAATCAGGCAGCTAACCCTAGCCTACAAAAACAGCAGGGGTACCAATGCACACCCACCTAAGGGGAAGGTGCATGAGATAAAACCAGGAGTGCAGAATAGAAAGGAATGGCACCAGGAAGGGAGTAACCCCCCCAACACTAAGACCAATTGTTACGGGTGTGGGAAGGATGGTCACTGGCGGAAGGAGTGTAAGAACCCCTGGAAGGATAACAAGAGAAAGCATCCCACAACCCCAGCCCAAAAGGCGGGGGTAGGGACTCCTTCCGCAGAGGTCGAGTCACTTCTGGACGCCATGAGGTCCTTACTGACTGGCCAGGGGAGAGTAGCAGCCGCCACCGGTGCTCTCACCCCATCAGCCCCATCCAACCCACAACCGTGACTAGAGCCGGCGCAGCCTGTGTATCTGTATTCGCTCCGATATGATGAGTGGAGGAGACACCTTTTGGAGATGGAAGTGGAAAACGTGGCAGGGACCTATCTATTGGACACGGGGGCATCGTGCACCGTGATCTACTCAGCTAACCCCATCACCTCACCTCTCTCCAGCGGGGTCCCATACAGTCTATCGGGGTTCACGGATAGGGAGCAGGCTGGCTCGGTTTCCATCCCACTCGCCATTCGGCTAGGACCGCTCCGCTCCAAGTGGATGTGTGTCCTGGTGAAATGGGACATGGAGGATGGGAGAGGCGTCCTGGGGGCTGACTTTATTGTAGGTCAGTGGTCCTGGTGGATTTGAGGAATCACTGCCTTTGGGGGGCAGGAAAAGTAAATAACAGGGAGATAGTAGTTATCCTGGGAAAGGAAGGGAAGGGGACCCTCTGCACCATGAAGCCCAAAGAGGATTACAACCTCGGGCTCATGGTTAGCAACACCACACCCGAATTCCAAGCATTTGTGCAGGCCCACCTGGCCACATTTGCCACTCACAAACACAACAGCGGGAGGGTCACAGGGTTTGAGGTCAGCGTAGACGGGGACCCCATGGCCCGACCACAGAAACAGTATAACTTCCCCAGGGAAGCAGAGCCGGACATGGAAGCAGCCATTTCCTCGTTAGTGCAGCAGGGAGTTCTGAGACCGATAGCGACTCACGTGAATTCTCCGTTATGGCTGGTCAGAAAGCCAGACAATTCCTAGAGGGCCACGGTGGACTATCGGGTGCTCAATAGCAACATCCCAGCCTGCGCACCCACAGTAGCAGCAGTTGCCGACCTCATCGGGAGTATCCCAGCATCCGCGGCCACTTTCACGGTGCTGGATATTTCAAATGGGTTTTGGTCCATCCCGGTAAGGAGGAAGGATCAGTACATGTTTGCCTTTATGTTTAAAGGGCAACAGTACACATGGAACTGTTTGCCACAGGGCTTCCACAGCAGCCCCAGCATTTTCCATCAGTGCAAGGCCGACAGTTTGAAGGAATTTAGCCAGCCTGACAGTTGGTCCAAAATGTGGATGACCTGCTCCTGTTCACTGATTCGAAAGAGGAGCATGGCCCACTATTGGCCGAACTGCTGGAGCTGTTAGGACAGAAGGGTTTCAAGGTAAATCCCAAGAAAGCACAGATCGGCCAGCAGGAGGTGAAATTCCTCGGTCTGACCATGCACGCTGGAGGAAGGGCCATAGATAAGGCTGGGGAAGGAGAGTCCCGGGACCCCTATCGGGCAGGCCCGGAAGCCGCAGTCCGGGACAAGGGAGGCACACGGGGGATAGTTTTGGCCCCGGAACTAAAGCGGGTCCGGCCTAAGATCCCGTCTGTAAGACCGTCCCAGTGAGGAAAAAGAAAGGGAAGCCCCCAGAAGGCCAGTTCGGGACAGTGGGCGGGATTGCAGCACAGGTTTTAAAACAGGCCGCTGGTTACATTAAATAGTGTAAGCTTTTTACACCTGAAAGGGGAAAGCAGCCAGTTAGGAAAAGGTCTGAGGATAAAGATCCTCGGCCCGCAGCAGGAGCAAGTTCACAGACTGCACAGGCAGGCGCTGTGGCTTGCTTGAAAGGAGTGGCCATCCCGCCCATCGTTTGGGACACTCCCCAACTCTTCTGGGATCCAGACGAGGGGGAGGGACCTGAGGGCAATAACCCCGCCCCTAAACCAGGTGTAGCGAGGGAGGGACCTGAGGTCGAAAACTCCGCCCCGGACCCAGCCATGGGACCTGGGCGCGGAGACCCTCAGCTCGCGGCAGCAGGCTGCGAAAAGTTACCTGCCTCCAGCCCAGGTTCGGGAGGGGTCAAGCCTGGGGGAGCAGCGGTTCGGTAAAAAGGCCCAGCGGCCAAGACAGCCCCACCCGCCAAAGCCCCCAAGTGCTCCCCACGGACGCCTCAGCCGAGAAAGCCATGGTCACCAGCCCTCCAGTTACCAAGGGCCGCCCCTCGAGCCAAGGAGAGGTCCAAGGACAGAGGTCCTCAGCCAGCAGCCATGGGCTGCGGGGGACCAACAGTCAAGGGCAGTGCGGTCACGCTGGGGGTAGCGGCGAGCCGCAGTCCGACTAGTGATTAGCCTGGCCACCCGGGGACGGGCGGCGGATGTATATAGTTTTAGTTTAAGTTTAAGGTTTAAGTAAGGTGTAATTATTTAGCTTAAGTTTGGGTGTTTTTAATTTAAATTAAATAAGGTGATGGGTAGTCTTATGTAAGTAATCTGTTAAGAGTGTGTTTTGGGGTCGAGGTCGTGGGACCCGACCATGCTTCACCAAGCCAGAGAATCTCTTGGGGACCTGGCTGCATGTTTTTACATCTTTTGCAGAAAGATTTTCGGGATGGAATGGATCGTGATCCTATTCGCTCTGATCGGGATGAGTAAGGAGAGGAGGGGCGACGTCCAGGACTCCCACATCTATGGGTGTTCAGGAGACACGGCGCCCCTGGCAATCGATGGGAGCGGTGAACGGGATGCGGAGGAGACCGCCGTTTACTTCCACGAGGGAAGGTGGCCAGGATGGTTGGGGTCCAATTCGTCTCAGTACTCCAGCCAAACCGGATTCACGTACGGGGAAGCCCCCCTCCTGTGCCCCCGGGTGCGAGTCTTTACCACGAGGGTCAGCGACACTGTTGGAAAGCGAATATGTTTGACGAGTAAAGGACACATTCCACTGGATAGATGGTGGTGGCTCAGGAAGTTGAGCAAGGACATGAGGAACCCTGAAGTCGAATGGGAGCGATTGGGTAACAACACCCATCGGACAATTACCGGGACTCATGGAGGACTAAGCGTGTGTTGGGGCAAATGGTGGGAGCTGGATCAAGGGATGCACATCTGTATGTGGGGGTCAGAGAAGGTCTGCCCCGCAGGCATATCCATCATGTTCCACTGGCAGTGGCACGACACCGGGAAGGGGATAAGGTGGGATGTCAGCTGGAAGGTGTGTGCGGTCCCATATTCCCAGATCTCAGTCAACGCCACTGAGCTGGTAACCCGCCCCCGTAAGCCTCTGCCCATGGCGCAGGCGGTGAGGTTATCCAGGGAAGATTGCCCCACCACCACCAAGGGACCAGGGAATGGGTTGGTATTAGTCCCCACTGATCAGATGCTGTATCAGGGGGTACACTGCGCGGTGGCCTCTGTGACAAGGGTGGACAGCTTTAAGTTCCTCGGAGTCCACATCACGGAAGACCTCTCCTGGTCCCTCAATACCTCCTCTCTGGTGAAGAAGGCCCAGCAGCGCCTATATTTCCTAAGGAGGCTGAAGGGATGTAACCTGTCACCCCGATCCTGTCTAACTTTTACTGCTGCACAATAGAGAGCATCCTGATGAACTGTATCACAGTATGGTATGGCAGCTGTAGCTACTATGACCGGAAAGCCCTGCAGCGGGTAGTCAAAACTGCCCAACGCATTAACGGCACCCGGCTACCGACCATAGAGCACATATACCAGAAACGCTGTTTACGGAGGTCACGGTCCATCATCAAAGACCCTACCCACCCCAGCCACAGTCTGTTCACCCTCCTGCCATCTGGGAGACGCTACAGATGCATTCGCACCTGTACGACCAGATTTAGGAACAGCTTCTTTCCCAGGGCTGTCATCCTACTGAACTCCACAAATAAACTCTAAAGCCTGCACATCTGCCAATGCACTTTATTATGGTTATATTTATGTTAATGTATTACAAGCCAAATGTATGTTGAATGTTTAAATGTCTTAATCTAAATGTACACTCTCGGGAGCCACAAGATTACATTTCGTTGTACTGCACTTGTGCACTAACAATGACAATAAAGTTGATTATGATTATTATGATTATTATGTGATTTTAAATCTCACGGAGGTACATTTACCGGACTGGTGCCCCACAGAAACAGAGCAGTTATAGCAGGCCCTATTAAAGGACATATTCAGAAAATTCTATGAGTTCGATTTTGCCCACGTGGACAAGACTGAACTCTACACCACAAACCGAGAATTTTTGGGTAACCCAGGGAGACAAAGAAGGGGTGTATGGAATGATGTTTTACTGCGTTTAATACTGGGCCCTCTGTCATCAACAGCTTGGATGACATAGAGCTGCAGACCCAGATAAACAGTTTAAAAACACAGTTAAAAAGGATATTGCTGGATGAGAACAAGGTAGTGGGCTCGGAGTTGCATGAGGACCAGGCCATGACAGTCCATTTAAAGGAGATCATAGCCGAGTTGGAAAAGCACGCAAAGACAGTAAATGCTCTCATAAGGGAGGACAGAAATGCTTCTGACCAAGCTGCGCAGAATGAGGTGTGCGTGTTATACAGGGCGTGGTTACTGGGCGAGGGCTGCAGTAATCTGGAGGATTTAAAACAAGGTTTGGTCCCCTCCTGGATTAGCAACTAGCACCTCGCAGCCCTCCACCCTTTTGAGAATGCATTGAGCCCGTGCCAACTCCGGCTAGCCTCCGAAGCCTATCGAGTCCCCGTGGATTGTGGGCGGTCCCACCACATAATCATGGGAGTAGTAGTTAGGATGCCGGTCATGGGTAGGACAGCCCGACCCGCACCGGTATACAGGGTTGAGAACACTGGAGTCATTCAAGGGGATGCGCACATTCGTTTCACAGCGGTCCCGCCTTACATCATTAAGTGGGAGCATGCTATGATAGGTACTGACCTCTCAGGGTGCCGGAGCCGGGGAGCACACATAATCTTGTGTCCCCAGCACTTGAATGCCGTTTCAAAACTGCAGTGTGGGTTCAGAGCTGCTGACGCGAAGCCTATAAATTGTACCTTGGAGGCAATGGCACAAGGCCATGTTCCCTTGCAGGTAGCATATATAGGAGGTGGGACATATTGTGTCACCACTGGCGCATCCCACTACCAGCATGGACAGCATAGCTGGTGTCCAGATAGTGACAGCAGTTTCTGTTTTAAACCCAAGGCAGAAGTTCAAGTGGCCCAGGAGCAAATTGTCCCCATTCCTGAACCCTCCACTGTTCACCTCACTGTGAAGGAGAATTTTACGAACTTGCAAAAGTACATAGCGCACTTCGGCTACGATATTTCCCCTCTCCCTGAACATTTGACCAAAATACTCAAAGCCGTTATAGTTTTGCAGAAACATTTTTATACACTCGAACAGAAAACAGTAGAGATAGGAACAAAGATACTGGATTTTGTGACTCCACCCTGGTGGAGCTTTTTCAGTAATATAGAGGTCCCTTCGTGGATCAGACTGGCTTCCCACATTCTCATGGTGTGCCAGTTAGGGATAGTGTTGTATTTATTTTGTGTTCAGTGTCAGGGAAAAGGTCGGTGATCAGAATTCCGAAACCAGAAGTTTTGGAAAGAACACTATGTAAAGGTGGAGGAAGATACGCCGGTTTAAGTCTTTTCCCTGTATTTTGATTAAAGAATTGTGGTTTCTTTGTGTTTGTTATTTTAATTAAAGGTTTTTCTTTTGTTGTCCTTGTTGCGACGTGGTTTAATAAAGATATGTGTACCAAGTGGTGCAGGGGTGTTAGACACCTCCATGCTTGGATGTGTGTGTAAAGTCTGCAATTTTACTCTCTGTATGCTGATGTACACTACATTTTCACGGAGTGGGAAGTGCATGTGTCGTGGGTTTATTAGATAGATAATTACAGGGAAAGGTTGACTATGGAGGACCAGAAAATTTTGCTCACTTTGGATGTATGATACTTCAAGAAAGTTTTAGTATCACAGGGAGGAATGTAAGATTTGCAAAATTTCTGCATTTCCCCGAAGGCTGTCATTAATAAACAGGACCCTGCATGGACATTTTCAATAAAAAAGGGTACCCAAGATGGCATCCGTGCCTCGTGGCAGAAAGCCTGTGGGATTCCAAAATGGATTCTGCAACGCAGACAGCTTGGGAGAAATCGAAACTAAGGCTGCAGGCTTTTCTGTCAAGAGAAGCATTTGTGTTTTGGAACCAGACAGGGCTCTGAATTATGCATTAGACTGAATTGGAGACAAACTCTAAATTCAATTAGGCCTATAGTCAAGGCCATCAACAGTTTGCATATATTATCAGAAACAGATTAACACAGCTATCGAGGCTGGACAGGCCCATCAAGGAACTTTCAGGACAATATAAGTCAATTATCGGGCTGGTAGATGTGATTACCGGCCATCTAAAAACCAATTAGTATGAATTGCTACCATTATTTTAAACTAGCCCACCAAAATTAAAACAAAGAACTAACCTGATTTGGCGCGCAGATAAGGGTTTTCGACGAAGGTATAATTGAAGGCCCCCGGGTAGCAATCTCTCTCTGTGTGTGCTGGTACTCTTCTCCCTCTGCCCGTCCTCGTGGCTGTCACTCTTTCCCCGTCCCACGCTTACCCTCTGGCCTTTGCCCGTGCCTGTTGCCATTCCATCGGCCCCGGCATTGCATCGAGTGGACATGGACAAATTCAGGCCAGGCGAGGCGGGACGTGATGAGGGGAGGAGGGAAGACCTACCGAGGAAGACCAACTGAGGTTAGGCTTCGAATCATCAGGCCTTCAGCCTCAGCCAACCAGCGACTATCTTCATGCAAACTCAAGCTGTCGGCTGTCGACGAAGAACCATCCCTGCAAGGTAAAGTACCCAAGCAGAGACTTTAACTTTGGGGTATTCGAACCTGTACAATGCCCTTGCAGCGCCCGGAGCCCACGTGACGATGGCAGGCTCCAGAGAGCACCAAGAGCGAACCCCGAACCCAACCGCTGTTTTGAGTCTAACAAACACTTTTGATTGGTGAGCATGAAGTTCTGACCCCTCATAACTTAATCTAGTTAGGTATAGGGGGTGGGATAAGGATAAGGGGATTGTTAAGATAGTTGTTTTCCCTCGATGTGCCGTGTGTTCCCCATTCCCTGTATAAGTATATAAGTATTACTAGCTGGGGGGGCCCCGCGTTGCCAGGGCTGTTTAGGGCCGGGCGGTTTAAATCGAGTCCCAGGCTTTTGGGCCTGTCTCTGTCTCCCTGTGTGAATCTGCTGTCGGGTACCATTTTAAATCGAGTCCCAGGCTTTCGTGCCTGTCTGTCTGTCCCTCTGTGAATGTGCTGCCGGGCAACATTTCTACCTTTTAATACCTTGAAAGATGAAAGTGAAATTACTTATAAAACGTTTTTGGTAAATCTTATGTTATTTTAAAAAGAGATACTAACTTTTTAGAAGCTGGATTAGCAGATTTTGAGCTGGAAGTAGTTGAAGCAATGGCTGCCAGATCCCTGAGATGAAAACGATTAGTCCCACCCACACACACACCGATTGGCCAACCATCAGGTGACTGAACTGTAGGATTGGTCAATCATGATGGCACAGGATTGGTCGACCTTGACGTCAGTCAATCAATGGTAATTAGCAGATAATGAGTTTAATTTTGAAGGTTTTTTGTATAACGCGCGAACAATTTTTGTCCGACCGAAAAGTAAATATGCTTACGACCATCCTGGAATGGTAAGCTTTCTTTGGACGTAACACACGCGTAGGTACGCTCTATAACTTTTGAGTGTATAGCCAGACAGGCACACCGAAAGACAGACAGACAGACAGACAGATAGACAGACAGACAGACAGACAGATCAATCCTTTTATATATATAGATTATGACTCGCTTGTAATTTTTGCCTGTAGAAGTGTACACTAGTAATTTTTCCATAAGTTTTTATCAAGTTTTCCTCTTCAATAAAATCTTGGTTTTGCTTTACATCCAACCACCTGTCTACTCGAGTCTTCTCTGTACCACTGCCTTGTACCTAAGTCCGGTGTCTAGAAGCCAGGGGTGTGGGAGCGATTCAAACCACTCACTAAAGAGTCAGAGGCATAACTGACTGGGCGCACGCACACGCCAGGCGACACCACCGCCACCGCTGCCACCCCCTACACGCTATAATCTCCTTTAAATGGACTGTCATGGCCTGGTCCTCATGCAACTCTGAGCCCACTACCTTGTTCTCATCCATTAATATCTTCCTTAACTGTGTTTTTAAACCGTTTATCTGGGTCTGCAGCTCTATGTCATCTAAACGGTTGATGACAGAGGACCCAGTATTAAACGCAGTAAAAACATCATTCCATACTCCCCTTCTTTGTCTCACTGTATTACCCAAAAATTCGCGGTGTGTGGTGTACAGTTCGGTTTTGTCCACATGGGCGAAATCGAACTCATAAAACTTCCTGTACATGTCCTTTAATAGGGCCTGGTATAGCGGCTCTGTTTCTTTGGGACGCCACTCCGGTAAATGCAACGCGGTGAGATTTAAAATCACGGAGGCTACCACGTAGTGTACCCCTGGAACAGCATCTGTTTGGTAGGCACTAGTACCAGCCATTCCCTGGTCCCTTGCTGGTGGTGGGGCACCCTTCCCTGTGTAACCTCGTCGCCTGCGCCGTGGGCGGGGCACAAGCTCAGTGGCATTGACTGGGATCGGGGTGTATGGGACCGCAGACACCTTCAGGCTGCTATCCCACTTCATCCCCTCCCTGGTGTCTTGCCACTGACGGTGGAAAACAATGGATATGCCTGAGGGGCAGACCTCCTCTGACCCCCACATACAGATGTAAATCCCTTGATCCGGGACCACTTTTCCCAGCACACGCTTAATCCCCCATGAGTCCCCGTAATCGTCCGGTGGGTATTGTTCCCCAACCGTTCCCACTCGACTGTGGGGTTCCTCATATCTTTGCTCAACTTTCTGAGCCACCGCCACCTATCCAGAGGAATGTGTCCCTAGCATGTTAAATATACACGCTTCCCTACGGTGATGCTGACCCTTGTGGTAACGACCCGTAACCTGGGGCACAGGAGGGGGCACAGGAGGGAGGCCTCCCCGTACATGAACCCGGTCTGACTGGAGCATTGAGACGAATTTGACCCCAGCCACCCTGGCCACCTTCCCTCGTGGACGTATACGGCGGTCTCCTCTGCATCCCGTTCGCCACTTCCGTCGGTTGCTATCAGCGCTCTATCTCCGGAGCACCCATAGATGTGAGAGTCTTCCACGTCACCCCTCTTTCCCAGGCTCAGTCCCGTCAGGTCAAGTAGGATTACGATCTCCTTCATCCTGAAATTCTTTCTGCAACAGATACAAAAACATGCAGCCAGGTCCCCAAGAGATTCTCTGGCTTGGGTGAAGCATAGTCGAGCCTTGCGGCCTCGACTCAAATACACACACTCTTAGCAGATTACTACTTAATTAAAACTACCCATCACCTTACTTAACTTCAGCTAAAACACCCAAACTTAAGCTAAATACATAACTTAAAATATAAACTTACATTACCTAAACGATGTACATCCGCCGCCCGTCTCTGGGCGGCCAGGCTAATTCCTTGTTGGACTGCGGCATACCGCTTCCTCCGGCGTGACCGCACCATCCTGCACTGTTGGTCCCGCACCGCCCGTGGCTGCTGGCTGAGGACCTCTGTCCTTGGAAATCCCCCTAACTCAAGGGGCGGCCCTTGGTAACTGGAGAGCTGGTGACCATGGCTTCCTTGGCTGGGGCGTCCGTGGGGACCTTCTAGGGACCTTGGCGGGTGGGGCTTTCTTGGCTGATGGGCCTTTAACCCGAACCGCTGCTCCCTCAGGCTTGACCTCTCCCAAACCTGGGCTAGGGGCAGGTAACTCTTCGCAGCCTGTTGCTGCAAGCTGAGAGTCTCCGCCCCCAGGTCCCATGGCTGGGCCCGGGGCGGGGTTTTCAACCTCAGGTCCCACCTCCTCTAAACCTGGGTTAGGAGCGGGATTTTTGCTCTCGGGTCCATCCTCATCTGGATCCCAGAAGAGCGGGGGAGTGTCCCAATTGATGGGCGGGATGGCCCCTCCTTTTAAGCAAGCCACAGCGCCTGCCTGTGCAGTCTGTGAACTCGCTCCTGCTGCAGGCTGAGGATCTCTATCCTTGGACCCTACCCCAACTGGCTGTTTTCTCCTTTCAGGTTTAAACAGTTTGTACTGGTTAATATGAAACCATTTTGTGCGCCGAGGCATCTTAACGGCGTATACCATGGGGCTGGCTTTATCTTCAATGCTGTAGGGCCCCATGTATAATGGTTCCAAACTCCCTACTCAGGCATAGTTTCTCACCATGACCTGATCTCCTACTTCCCACTCGTGGTGCTTTCGGGGTCGAGCAGCAATCGGTTGCTCCGATGCTGTTTTCCCATGTTGCCAGCCGCCTGCTTGTGGACCTGCTTGAGGTGCTCGAAGAGGTTTCGGGCGAACTTGTCCCGGTTTACCTCTCTGAGCTGACCCTCCATGAGCACTGGGGCTAGTACATGGGTGGGGGTCCGCATCACCCTGCCAGTCATCAGCTCATACGGGGAGTACCTCGTGCTTTTAGACTGGCTGGCCCGGATCCCCAGCAGAACCAACAGTAGGACCTCGGCCCATTTATGGTGCGAGTCCACCGTCTCCTTCCTTAACCTGTCCTTGAGGGTCCGGTTCATACGTTCCACAATTCCCGATGACTGGGGGTTGTGGGCCACGTGCCATTTCCCCTCAATGCCTAGCAGCATAAGGGTATTCTGCATCACCTGCACGGTGAAGTGACTCCCTTGGTCGGACTCCACATACTGTGGTAGCCCCACCGCGAGAACACTTCCCGGACCAGGATCCTGGTAGTACCCAGAGCTGTGGCTGTTCTGCAGGGGAAGGCCTCTACCCATTTGGTGAACACGTCCACCAGGACTAGGCAGTACTTATAGCCTCCCTGGGTGGTGGGCAGGGGCCCGATGTAGTCGACTTGTATCGACTGCCATGGTCCCTCTACCCTCCTGACGTGTCCCATGGGTACCTTCCGTTTGTGGGGGGTCATTAATAACTAGACATTCTTATTATGAACACAGTTAGCTTTTGCTAGTTACTTTTATTGAGCACATGTGGACTTGTACAGCATCTTGTAGAGGCTTCCATCTTGACTGCTGCCTTGTGGGTAGCCTAGTGCCTCATGGGTAATGTAATCTTAAACACATACAGCTGGGTAGTGTAGTCTTAATACATACAGCTATATACAACTCTACGGCTCCACCTAGTGTCCACTATAGAATGACATGTTATTGATCGTTACATCCCCCTTTCTTTGAGGTTTAACAAAATCAATATCAATCAACTTTCAAGAAAACAATAAAGATAATATCAGTAATACTTTTGTTAGTGCTCTATAAACATAAACATATTCAAAGCTTTACATTGTACTCAAAGATTAAGTCTATCAGGCTCTTTTACTTCATGTGTGGATCTTCTCAACACGGGTAAGTCTGATGTGTCTTCGTGATATTGTTCTGGTGGTGAATGACAAGATGCAGTTGCGGCATTGTCATCAATCTGCTCTTGTATAGATCAAGGTCTCCTTGCGATCTTTGCTTGGAGAGGGTTTCAGTGTTTCCTTCACTCTTCATGCCATAACTCTCAATGTAGTCAATCCACTCTCGAAAAACTGCTGGCAGCTGGATCCCATCATACAGCATAGTCCTCTCAGCAGCCTCGGCTAATGGAACACCAAAGATTGGCCTGAGGGAAGAAGGAGTATCCACCAGAACTGCTTCCTGCTCTGGTGCAGGCTTCTTTTTCTTTTTCTCTTTCCACTGCTTAACAACATCTGCTGCGGTTATATCTTTGGACTTTTTCTCCTTGTGTTTTTCCTCTTTGCGCTTTTCTTCCTTTGGCTTCTCTTTGACCTTAAAGTCTTTTTCTTTCTTCTTGGAGAAACTAGGCTTTTTGAAGACATGGATACCCTTTGGACTTTTCATCCTTGATGGGCTCTCTGCTTCATCACCTGAGTCATCTGGTCTGCTTATGGCACAGTTTATACGGTAGACTCTCTTGACCAGTTCTAAGTCTTCACAAGCTTTGTCACCTAGTATCGAATCAAGTCTTTCAGCCACAACAGAAAACATGAGATGATGCACTTTGTCTTTGACTGTCACTTTAAGTCTGCATACACCTAAGCTATCTATTTTCTGTCCATTATAGCTCTTCAGTAGTACTGACTTTTTCTGTATTTTGGGCTTTTCTTTCATATTGTTAATGTCACTCATACTGATTAAGTTTGCTTTTGCCCCAGTGTCCAGTTTCAATGTAAATAATGCTCCATTTATCTGCAGTGGGATCATCCATTTGTCCTCTTTTACTGCATTAACTTTATGTTCAGCATTGTCTATTTCTGAGGGCTGCACATTTTCTGTATCTTTTTTGATATCATCACATGACACCATTCCTACAAAAAATGTCTCACTTAAATCAGTGTCCTCAATCACATTAACTCGTTGCCCTTTCGTAGTTTTTACTTTTGAAAAGCATTGTTTGGCAAAGTGATTCTTTCCATTACACTTTGTGCACATTTTTCCAAACGCTGGGCATTGTCTTAACTGGTGTTTGTAACCACAGCGTTTACAATTAAAAATTTCATCCTCCGATTGCTTTTCATTTCTGTTCTGCCCACGTTTCTTCCCCTTGTAGGACACAGCACCGACAGCAGCATTATCACTCATTACATTCACATCATTATTGATTTCACTGAAAGTCTTCGCGTGATTTCGAGCTAGCTCGCTGGCTTGGCATATTTTCACCGCATTTTCCAAATTTAGTTCGGTTTCTCTCAACAGACGTTCCCTGACTTTTTTATCATGAATACCAAACACAATCTGGTAACGAATCATGGATGCTTTGAGCTCAGAGAAATTACATGTCTGTGCTTTCAGTTTCAGATCAGTTATAAAGCTATCAAAAGTCTCGTTTTGTTGCTGTGTCTGAGAACGGAAGATGTATCTTTCATACGTCTCATTCTTTTTGGGAGAACACTGTGCATCAAATTTTTTTAGCACATCTTCTAATTTTTCTCTGTTCTCCGCTGGATTAAATACAAATGTATTAAATACCTCTATCGCCTGTGGGCCTGCAACCGTAAGCAGCAACGCTATCTTCCTTGCGTCTGACTTCATACCGAATCTGATGGCTGCAATGTAGAGTTCGAATTGTTGTTTAAAAGTCTGCCAATTGTAGTCGATTTTTTCTGTGAGATTCAAACGCTCTGGTGGCTTCAAATTCTCCATTTCGCTTTTCACAATTTTCAGCAGATCTGCACCACCCTGGTACCATGTTATGTTCATTAATAACTAGACATTCTTATTATGAACACAGCTAGCTTTTGCTAGTTACTTTTATTGAGCACATGTGGACTTGTACAGCATCTTGTAGAGGCTTCCATCTTGACTGCTACCTTGTGGGTAGCCTAGTGCCTCATGGGTAATGTAGTCTTAAACACATACAGCTGGGTAGTGTAGTCGTAATACATACAGCTATATACAGCTCTACGGCTCCACCTAGTGTCCACTATAGAATGACATGTTATTGATCATTACACTACTTCCCACTCGTGGTGTTTTCGGGGTTCGAGCAGCAATCGGTTGCTCCGATGCTGTTTTCCCATGTTCCCAGCCACCTGCTTGTGGACCTGCTTGAGGTGCTCGAAGAGGTTTCGGGCGAACTTGTCCCGGTTTACCTCTCTGAGCTGACCTTCCATGAGCACTGGGGCTAGTACATGGGTGGGGGTCCGCATAACCCTGCCAGTCATCAGCTCGTACGGGGAGTACCCCGTGCTTTTAGACTGGCTGGCCCGGATCCCCAGCAGAACCAACGGTAGGACCTCGGCCCATTTATGGTGCGAGTCCACCGTCTCCTTCCTTAACCTTTCCTTTAGGGTCCTATTCACTCTTTCCACAATCCCTGATGACTGTAAATGAGGGCCACGTGCAATTTTCCCTCAGTGCCTAGCAGCATAAGGGTATTCTGCATCACCTGCCTGGTGAAGTGACTCCCTTGGTCGGACTCCACATACTGTGGTAGTCCCCACCGCAAGAACACTTCCCAGACCAGGATCCTGGCAGTACCCAGAGCTGTGGCTGTTCTGCAGGGGAAGGCCTCTACCCATTTAGTGAACACGTCCACCAGGACTAGGCAGTACTTATAGCCTTCCTGGGCGGTGGGCAGGGGCCCGATGCAGTCGACTTGTATCGACTGCCATGGTCCCTCTACCCTCCTGACATGTCCCATGGGTACCTTCCTTTTGTGGGGGGTCAGGGATATTAGCAGCGCACACAAGACAGCCTGCACAGAACTCGCGGACATCTTCCCTGAGTCCCGGCCACCATCCCGCCTGTTCCACCCGCTGCCAGGTGGTCTCAGGCCCGGGGTGTCCCGCTTCTGGACCCTCATGGGCCAGTTGAAGGAATTCCCTCCGGTGTTGCTGCGGCACAACCCACTGTTCCCCCCGGAGCAGCATGCCCTCTTTTACGGAGAGGGTTGCTGTGCCGTACGGACCCTCTACCCTTTTCCCCTCTGTCACTTCACTGAGGACTGCTTTGAGGACGGGGTCTTGGGCTTGGACCTTCTTAAGTTCCAGGGCTAACGCTACCCCTGCACTCCCTTGGGTCCCATCCCTACCTCTGACTGTTGCCATGGGTCTGGACCCATACGGGTCCAGAAAGTGCCTGTGCGGGCACCCTCTTTGGCGAGCATATCAGCCTGCTGGTTGCCTGGCCTCGGGGTTCTGTGGAGGAATGGGCTTTCACTTTGTGGATGAAAACCTCCCCTTCCTCCCCCACTGCTGCCAGGATCTTCTCCAGCAGGGGTTTTATGTGAGGGGTCTCCCATCGGCGGAGGTGTATCCGCGGCGGGACCAGATGGCCAGGTGCTCCATAAATGAGTTGCACGTGAACATGCTGTCCGAGCAAATCGTGTAGGGGGTGGGGAAGATTTTGGGGTGTGTAACGACGTACACTACCACGAGCAGTTCAGCCTGCTGGGCACTCATGGCGCTGGGGAGCTTAATCACCAGGGCAATGTTTGCTGCTGGGTCGTAAACTCCACACCCCGTGAGACGCTCGCCAGAAGATACCATGCTGGAACCGTCTACATAGATCTCGCGGCCTGTGGGATGTATCCCGGACCGTAATCCTATGTTCACTTCCCAAACCCCTTCTATGGAACACCGGTGGGCTGTTCCAGGATATACCAGGTTGGCTGCAAGCTTTGGCTCACAGAGACCCTTCACATTAAGATCCATCTGCAAGAGGAGCAAGGTCCAGCGAGCAATGCGGGCACTGCTCACTGTTCCATCCTTGATCCTCCCATCCAAAAGCATCTGGGTGGGTGTGTGATGGGTGAGGAGGGTGATGGGAGAGGTGCCTGTGAAGATCAATGATCTCTTCACAGCCCAATGTGTGGCCAAGAGGTGCCGGTCTCAGTTGGAGTAGCTCCTCTCCACATCCGTGAGTACCCTGGAGGAGTAGACCACCGGTCTCAGCCTGTCGTGCCGCTCTTGGAGCAGCACAGCACTCAGGCTGTCCCCGCTGGCTGCTACCTCCAGGAAAAACTCTTTCCCCCATCTATAGCCCCTAGAGCTGGTGCGGTCTGCAAGTCCTTTTTGAGCCTGACAAATGCTGCCTGGCAACCCTCATCCCAAAGCCACACCACTCCCTTGTGTAGGAGTCGGATTAGAGGGGTTGCTGTGGCTGCATAGTCCTCAATAAAGTCTCTGCAGTACCCGGTTAGCCCTAGAAATGACCTCACATCCGTCACTGTGTTGGGGACTGGTAATGTAATGTTATCTTAATAACGTAATTACGAGTCTCCCAAGCAGTTGTAGTGGAGTGCCAGTTATTCAGTCCTGACTCTGTGTCTCCTAGTACAGTACCTCAAGCATGGCCAAGATGGCGTTGGATCCCGCCCCCGGATATGATGTCAGCCGTCAACCAGCTGTCAATCAAATCCCGCTGTCTTTACAACAGCTACGGTTATCCGTACATCTTCCCCCTTCAATGAAGACATAACACAGTAACAACATAATATAACATAACACATAGAACACTTGTTAACATCATATAGAAACAGTCAGTGTAACTACACCGTTGAACTAAAAGCAGGTAGGTATAAAACTTACCCACACTCAGGAGTCCATTAATTGTTTACAGTCTTATCAATCCCTGTCTACAGGTCAAGTTTAACTACAGGCTTTCTGGTGTGCTGTGACCTGCTTGGCTGAACGGGTGTTTGCTGAACCACCCCAGTTGTATCCCTTAGGTTCATGTCTGTAACATACAGGTCCCTTGTCATATTATCACTACTGTGTCCTTCGTCACTTTGTGGCATTTTCCTTATCTCGTCTCTTTGTGGCATTTCCCTCATCTCGTCATCCTCTCTGTCCTCCTGAGGCTGAAAGGTCTCTGTGGTTTTCAGTAGGTGCCTCCTGTTTCTGCGAAACACATTGCCTTTCTCTGTCATGACACTGTATGACCTGGGGGCGAACTGATGTAGAACGGTGGCTCTTTTAGGCCATGACTCAGGCCGTTCAATGCGAACTATATCCTTATCCTGTAGAGGCACTAGTGTAGTGGCTGTGCGGTCATGAAGTGTTTTTTGTTTCTGTTGTAGTTTCCGAGCCTTGTCTTCCCACACCTCATCTCTGTGGTCAGGTGTGACATAACTGGGAAGTCGTGTATGGATTTTCTGACCCAGTAAGAGCTCAGCTGGAGACTTGCCACTTGCTAGTGTGCCCGCCCTGTACGACATCAGGGCCAGATATGGGTCAGTCTTGTTGTGTGCTGCTTTCTTTAATAGTCTTTTCACAATCTGTACCCCCTTCTCCGCTTTTCCATTAGCCTGAGGATAGAGCGGACTGGAGGTTACATAATTAAACTCATACTCTGAAGCAAATGACTGAAACTCATGACTGGCATAGGGAGGGCCATTATCAGAGACCAGGGTTAGAGGGTTGCCCTGCCTGGCAAAGATTGACTTCAGGTGAGTTATCACAGCTCTTGATGTGGTACTGGACAAGAGAGCCATCTCCGGATAATTGGAATAATAATCAATAATGAACAAATAGTCTTTTCCTTCATCTATATATATAAATAAACGGATCGATCTGTCTGTCTGTCTGTCTGCCTGTCTGTCTATCTGTCTGTCCTTCGGTGTGTGTCTGTTCGGCTATGCACTCGAAAGTTATAGAGCATACCTACACGTGCGTTACATCAAAAGAAAGCTTACAATTCCAAAACGGTCGTAAGCGTATTTACGTTTCGGCCGGACAAAAATTGCGCCCGCGGTATCCATAAAACGTTCAAAATTCCGCTCATTAGCATCTCATTATCCGCTCATTAGCGATAGAGTGACATCGAGGTCGACCAATCCTAAGCCGGGTTCCTGGCGCGTGCGGGCGGGCCCTCCTACAGTCAAGTGACGGGATGATTGACCAATCCTACGCTTCGGTGACCTGACGGTCGACCAATCGGTGCGTGTGTGGGCGGGCCTTATCGTTCTGAACCGAGGTGAGTGTCAGCCATCTTGATTCCATTCTTTTTCCCGCTTTCTGCGTTTTTCTTTTCAAACCTACATTTCCAGCAAAAAAAAATTGCTTTTATTAAATTGTTTTTAAAAAAACTTCATTCATTTGTAAATATTTTCTCTAACCTGAAGATTCTTTTTCCTACCTTTCCCTGTTTTTGTAAGGCCTCAGAACCTAGGCCTCAAAGCCTGGGCCTCTCCTGCCCAGCCACGCCCGAGCTAGGTAATTGTCCCACAGCTTCTGCTAAGCTCCCCACCCCCCCGTCGTCACGTTACCCGGGGCAACGGCGTCAGCCACGAGGGTCACGGGACATACACAGGGTGCGCATGCAACAGGAGCAGCTGAGACGCGGCGTCGCTCTCTGTTCCCCGCTTGGATCGGGCGGGGGGGCGGGGCTCTCGGGAGTGCGGATCTCGGGCTGGGCTTGGAGAGCGGGAAGGGTTACCCCGGCAACCGGGCCCACCGGCCGTCTCTCACAGCCGCAATCGGCGGTCTTGAAGCCAGCTCGGTGAGGGCGGGGCTCCGGAGAGCGGGAGGACGGGGCTCCGGAGAACGGGAGGCCGGTGGTCGGGAGGGCGGGGCTTGGGACATCGGGGGGAGGGGCTCGGGACATCAGGGGCGGGGCTCGCGACATCGGGAGATCGGGGGGGCGGGACATCGGGAGATCGGGGGGTGGGACATCAGGAGATCGGGGGCGGGACATCGGGAGATCGGAGGGGCGGGACATTGGGGGACGGGAGATCAGGGGGCAGGACATTGGGAGATTGGGGGGCGGGGCTCGGGGACTCCCCTCTCCTCCTCCCCCCCCTCCCCTCCCCCCCTCCTCCCCTTTCCTCCCCCCTCCACCCCCCTCCCTCCTACCCCCTGCCCCCCTCCTCCCCTCCACCCCCCCACCTTCTCCCCCCCTTCCCCCTCCCCCCCTTCCCCCCTCCCCCCATTCCCCCCTCTTTCCCCCCTCCTTCCCCCCTCCTCCCCTCCCCCCTCACCTCCCCTTTCCCCCCCCTTCCCCCATTCCCCCCAGTCGCGCTCTCTCTTCCCCCATCGCTCGCTCTCTTCCCCCAGTCGCTCTCTCTCTTCCCCCAGTCGCTCTCTCTCTTCCCCCCCAGTCGCTCTCTCTCTTCCCCCCAGTCGCTCTCTCTCTCTCTTCCAACAACAACATGCCCTCAAAAAAGCCTCGGCACCGCCGGGCACTCCAGCTAGTATATATATATATAAAAGGATTGTTCTGTCTATCTGTCTGCCTGTCTGTCCTTCGGTGTGTCTGTCCGGCTATACACTCTAAAGTTATAGAGCGTACCTATACATGTGTTACATCAAAAGAAAGCTTACGATTCTGAACGGTCATAAGCGTATTTACGTTTCGACGAGACAAAAATTGCACCCACGGTATCCAAAAAACGTTCAAAATTCCACTTATTATCCGCTCATTAGCATAGAGTGACATTTATGTCGACCAATCGTACGGTCGAGCGACCCAACGGTCGACCAATCGCTGCGTGGCAGGGGCGGGTTCGTCGCGCATGCGGGCGGGTCCTCCTAGAGTCGAGCGACAGGACGATTGACCAATCATACGCTTCGGTGACATGACGGTCGACCAATCAGTGCATGTGTGGGCGGGCCTAATTGTTTTGAACCAAGGTGAGTGTCAGCCATCTTGATTCCATTCTTTTTCCCGCTTTCTGCGTTTTTCTTTTCAAACCTACATTTCCAGCAAAAAAAATTGCTTTATTAAATTGTTTTTAAAAAAACTTCATTCATTTGTAAATATTTTCTCCAACCTGATGATTCTTTTTCGACCTTTCCCCGTTTTTGTAAGGCCTCAGAACCTAGGCCTCAATGCCTGGGCCTCTCCTGCCCAGCCACGCCCGAGCTAGGTAATTGTCCCACTGCTTCTGCTAAGCTCCTCCCCCCGTCACGTTACCCGGGGCAACGGCGTCAGCCAAGAGGGTCACGGGACATACACAGGGTGCGCCCGCAGCAGGAGCAGCTGAGACGCGGCGTCTCTCTCTGTTCCCCACTCGGCTCGGGCGGGGGGGCGGGGCTCCGAGAGGGGGGCTCTCGGGAGTGCAGATCTCGGGCGGGGCTTGGAGAACGGGAAGGGTTACCCCAGCAACCGGCACGCCGGCCGTCTCTTACAGCCGCAATCGACGGTCTTGAAGCCAGCTCGGGGGGGGCGGGGCCATGTCAGTGCGTGGGGCGGCATGGAGCTCCGCAGAGCCATCGCCAGCGCTGGGCTCGGGTGCTTTGTGGCCTGCGGCCGAACGGCGGCTGTGGACCTCGAGCTGACTGGGGCGCTGGACTCGGCTGGGCCATGTCTTTGCGGGTGTTTGCCTCGGCCAATGGCATCAGGGTGACGGCCGAGGCCGCCAAAAGCGTCCAAGGGAACGCGTTCATCCAGGTGCCGAGGCCCGGGCCCCGGGGTGGAAAGAGGGATTGGAGCAGGGGATGAGGGCTCGGGCAGGGGAGAGGGAGAGGGAGGAGGGAGAGAGGGAGGAGGGGGAGAGGGAGGAAGGGGGAGAGGGAGAAGGGGTAGGGAGAAGGTGAGAGGGAGGAGGGGAGGGGAGAGAGGAAGGGAGGAGGGGGGGAAGAGGTTGGAGTGGGAGGGGGAAGAGGTAGGAGGGAGTCGGCGTTTAATCAATTAGGGGCATTTCCTAATTAAGAAAAAGTCACAGAATCGGATACAGATTTATTGGCATCATTCAAACAACCAGCAAAGATTCAGCATCAAACTATGTCTGAGTTTCTGCCTCACACAGGCGGTCAGAAGCTGCAACGTAAGACTTCAAGCATTACTAACTACACCCTGGATCCCAAATATTAACCAGAATTATATTCAATGTTAGAAGTATTTTAAACTACATAAAATTTAAATGTGGAACAAGTAACAGTATTTTGAAATTATTAAATCGCAGATTTAAAGCCTTAGGAAAGTGACTCCTGATTCCTCCGGTCAGAGGGTAGCTGGCTTCATTGTCCTATAACACAGTCATCGCAATATAACCCACGGTCACCGCGGCTGGGCTCTAAGTCCAAGCCCATCCCCGCGGTCTCAACCGTCCCGCCAACCTCACAAAATGGCGGCTGCCCTTCACCCACCGGGCTCTGAGTCCAGCCCCTTCCCTCACTCTCACCATCCCTCTCTCTGTCTCTCTCTCCTTCCCTCTCTCTCTCTCCTTCCCCCTCTCTCTCTCTCCTTCCCCCAGTCTCTCACTCTCTCCTTCCCCCAGTCTCTCTCTCGCTCTCTCCTTCCCCCAAGTCTCTATCTCTCTCTCCTTCCCCCAAGTCTATCTCTCTCTTCCCCCAGTCGCTCTCTCTCTTACCCCCAGTCGCTCTCTCTCTTTCCCCAGTCGCTCTCTCTCTTCCCTCCAGTCGCTTTCTCTCTCTCTTCCAACAACAACATGCCCTCGCAAAAGCCTCGGCACCGCCGGGCACTCCAGCTAGCCTATCTATATATATAAAAGGATTGTTCTGTCTGTCTGTCCTTCGGTGTGTCTGTCCGGCTGTACACTCTAAAGTTATAGAGCGTACCTACACGTGCGTTACAACAAAATAAAGCTTACGATTCCGGAACGGTCATAAGCGTATTTACGTTTCGGCGAGACAACAATTGCACCCGCGGTATCCAAAAAACATTCAAAATTCCGCTCATTATCCGCTCATTAGCATAGAGTGACATTAAGGTTGACCAATCGTGCGGTCGAGCGACCCAACGGTCGACCAATCGCTGCGTGGCGGGGGCGGGTTCATCGCGCATGTGGGCGGGTCCTCCTAGAGTCGAGCGACAGGCTGATTGACCAATCATACGCTTCAGTGACATGACGGTCGACCAATCGGTGCGTGTGTGGGCGGGCCTAATCGTTTTGAACCGAGGTGAGTGTCAGCCATCTTGATTCCATTCTTTTTCCCGCTTTCTGTGTTTTTCTTTTCAAACCTACATTTCCAGCAAAAAAAAATTGCTTTTATTAAATTGTTTTTAAAAAAACTTCATTAATTTGTAAATATTTTCTCTAACCTGATGATGCTTTTTCCTACCTTTCCCCATTTTTGTAAGGCCTCAGAACCTAGGCCTCAAAGCCTGGGCCTCTCCTGCCCAGCCACGCCCGAGCTAGGTAATTGTCCACGGCTTCTGCTAAGCTCCTCCCCCCCGCCATGTTACCGGGGCAACGGCGTCGGCCACGAGGTCACGGGACATACACAGGGTGTGCGCGCAGCAGGAGCAGCTGAGACGCGGCGTCTCTCTCTGTTCCCCGCTCGGCTCGGGCTGGGGGGCGGGGCTCGGAGAGGGGGGCTCTCAAGAGTGCGGATCTCGGGCGGGGCTTGGAGAGCGGGAAGGGTTACCCCGGCAACCGGGCACGCCGGCCGTCTCTTACAGCCGCAATCAGCGGTCTTGAAGCCAGCTCGGGAGGGCGGGGCCATGTCAGTACGTGGGGCGGCACAGAGCTCCGCGGAGCCATCGCCGGTGCTGTGCTCGGCTGCTTTGTGGCCTGCGGCCGAACGCCGGCTGTGGACCTTGAGCTGACTGGGGCGCTGGACTCGGCTGGGCCATTTCTTTGCGGGTGTTCGCCTCGGCCAACGGCATCAGGGTGACGGCCAAGGCCGCCAAAAGTGTCCAAGGGAACACGTTCATCCAGGTGCCGAGGCCCGGGCCCTGGGCGGAAAGAGGGATTGGAGCGGGGGGTGAGGGCTCGGACAGGGGAGAGGGAGAGGGAGAGGGGGGAGAGAGGGAGGAGGAGGGGGGAGGGGAGGAGGGGGAGTGGGAGGAAGGGAGAGGGAGAAGGGGGTCGGGAGGAGGTGAGAGGGAGGAGGAGGGGGAGAGGGAGGAGGGGAGGTAGGAGAGGGGGAGGGGGGGAAGAGGGAGGATGGGGTGAAAGAGGGAAGAGGGGGGAAAGAGGGAGGAGGGTGGAAGAGGGAGGAGGGGGAAGAGGGAGGAGGGGGAGGGGGGGAAGAGGTAGGAGGGGGAGGGGGAAGTGGTGGGAGGGGGAGGGGGGGAAGAGGTTGGAGGGAGTCGGCGTTTCATCAATTAGGGGCATTTCCTAATTAAGAAAAAGTCGCAGAAACGGATACAGATTTATTGGCATCATTCAAACAACCAGCAAAGATTCAGCATCAAACTATGTCTGAGTTTTTGCTTCACACAGGCGGTCAGGAGCTGCAACGTAAGACTTCAAGCATTACTGACTACACCCTGGATCCCAAATATTAACCAGACTTATATTCAATGTTAGAAGTATTTTAAACTACATCAAATTTAAATTTGGAACAAGTAACAGTATTTCGAAATTATTAAATCGCAGATTAAAAGCCTTAAGAAAGTGGCTCCTGATTCCTCCGGTCAGAGGGTAGCTGGCTTCATTGTCCTATAACACAGTCATCGCAATATAACCCACGGTCACCGTGGCTGGGCTCTAAGTCCAAGCCCTTCCCCGCGGTCTCAACCGTCCCGCCGACCTCACAAAATGGCGGCCGCCCTTCACCCACCGGGCTCTGAGCCCAGCCCCTTCCCTCACTCTCACCTTCCCTCTCTCTCTCTGTCTCTCTCTCCTTCCCTCTCTGTCTCTCTCTCCTTCCCTCTCTTTCTCTCTTTCCCCCCTCTCTCTCTCCTTCCCCCCAATCTCTCGCTCTCTCCTTCCCCCCAGTCTCTCTCTCAATCGCTCCTTCCCCCAAGTCTCTCTCTCTCTCTCTCTCCTTCCTCCCAGTCGCTCTCTCTCTTCCCCCCAGTCGCTCATCTCTTCCCCCCAGTCGCTCTCTCTCTTCCCCCCAGTCGTTCTCTCTCTCTCTTCCAACAACAACATGCCCTCGAAAAAGCCTCAACACCGCCGGGCACTCCAGCTAGTAGTGAAATATATCAGTTCCGACCTTTTCCCAAGGTTGTGATGGGAGCTCTGTGGTAATGAGGGCTCTTTTGTTTGCTTGTAGTGATACTCCTGACATACAGCACACTCGCTGATCAACTGGTCAATATCAGAGTTCATGTTTGGCCAGTTGAGTGCCTCACGTGCTCTCCTTTTTGACTTTTCTGCAACCAGGTGCCCTTCATGTATCCTGTTGAGCATTTCTCGTCGCATAGAGGTGGGCACTACTATCCTGTTACACTTAAGCAGTAGTCCATTGACCACAGAGAGCTCAGACTGAATGTGATAATATTGTTTACATGACCCTTTCTTCCAGCCCTCTTGAAGATTTCTCATTACTTTACTCAGGACTGGGTCCTTTGATGTCTCTGTGACTATCACTGATAGTTGTTCCTGTGTGGCGGGCAATGCTGCGTAGACCATGGCCACATGAAGAGTCACATCCTCTTCTGATTCACTGTTTTGTGTGGTGTAAGGCGCAGCCCTGGATAGTGTGTCTGCAATGAACATTTGTGTCCCTGGCACATATGTTCGCTCAAAATCGTAACGTTGAAGTCTCATCATTAGGCGTTGTATCCGTGGTGACATGTCACACAGATTCTTCTTTGCGATCCCTAGCAGTGGCTTATGGTCCATTTCTAGGACAACCTTGGGAAGACCATAGATGTAGGTATGAAATTTTTCACACCCAAATGCCAAGCCAAGACACTCCTTCTCGATTTGCACGTACCGGCACTCTGTAGCCGTCATGGAGCGTGACGCATATGCCACTGGTCGCCGTTCTCCTTCATCTTCCTGTAGAAGGACAGCCCCTAATCCATTCTTAGAGGCATCTGTGGACACTTTTGTCCTCTTTTTAGGGCAGAAGAACTTCAGTAGGGGTTCATTGCTAGAATGTGTAGCAGCCCCTTCCATTCTCTCTCATGTTCATGTCCCATTTGGAACTCTGTCTCTTGGTGCAGCAGTTTTCTCAGATGAACAGTTTTCACTGCTAGATTTGGACTGAATTTTCCTAGGTAGTTAACCATGCCAAGGGCCCGCTGAACCCCTTTCTTGTCCTTTGGTTTCTCCATGTCATGTATAGCCTTTACCTTCGACTTGTCTGGCTGAATCCCCTCTGTAGAGATCTTGTCTCTGAGGAATGTGATTTCATTGACACTGAACTGACATTTGTCTTTATTTAGTTTGAGTCGATACTGCTGTATTCTCTGAAGTGTTTTCTCCAGTCTGCTGTCGTGCTCCCCCTGAGTGGAGCCCCATACTACCAGATCATCCACGTACACCCACACTCCCTCCAGGACCTCGATGATTTGCTCCATTGCTTTGTGAAAGATTTCTGGGGCGGAGCTAATACCAAAGGGCAGACGTTGGTAGGAGTATCGACCAAACGGGGTGTTAAAAGTGCACAGCTTAGCACTTTCTTCATCAAGTTTCAACTGCCAGAAACCATGTGAGGCGTCCATCTTGGAGAAGACTTTCGCTTCTGTCATTTCGCTGACTATTTCCTCTCTCTTTGGAATTTGGTAGTGCTCTCTTTTGATATTGGCGTTAAGGTCCTTGGGATCCATGCAGACACGCAATTTATCAGTTTTCTTTGAATTGACGCAGACCATGGAATTTACCCAGTCAGTCGGTTCCTCAATCTTCTTTATGACAGCTAGTCCCTCCATGCGGTCTAGCTCTTTCCTCAGTTTTTCACGGAGAGCCACTGGAACTCTCCTGGGTGCGTGAATCACAGGTTGTGCATCCTCTCTCAGTTTGATGGAGTATGTAAAGGGCAGTGCTCCGAAACCCTGAAATACATCTGCATATTTGTGTGCTATAATCTCGAGTCAGATTTGTACAATCTTGGGGGGCACCCTGCACACAGTTCAGTTCATTGATAGTGTAGACTCATTTTACCAAGCCCAAATCCACACAGGCCTTATCCCCCAACAGTGACTCATGTCCTTCAGGCACTATAACAAAGGTCAAAGGGTGAATGTGATTTTTTACCTTAACATTCAGCCTACACGTTCCTTTTGTTTCAATGCTTTGTCCATTGTATGCCTTCAAAGACACTGTCTTGTTCAGTATTTTAGGTCGCACTTTGAGATTCCGTGCATCACTCCAACTTATGAGGTTTGCCTTAGCACCTGTATCTAGCTTAAAGGGAACAATGGTGCCATTTACCAGCAAGGGAGCTACCCAAACTTCAGTCTTTGGTCCTACAGAGTGCACTTCATTAGCATTTTTGCCCTGTTTTGACTCAATTTGCATCATTCCAACAAACAAAGTCTCTGCTCCTGTCTCTTCAGTCTCAAATAGCATGCACTGTCCTTTTACCTTCAGTTTTCTCTTCCCAAAAACACATCTTGGCAAAGTGATTCCTGCCTTTACATTTTGCACAGTTCTTCCCATAAGCAGGACACTGTCTGGCTACGTGTTTATTACCGCACCGTCTGCATTTGTAAGGCGTCATCGTCTTGGAACTCTGTGGGCCCTCTTGTGTCCCTTTTGTGAACCACATCCACCGGCAGGTTTTTCAGCCCCAGGGCGCTCCCGCCCGCTGCTGTGCTGCTCCCTTCGAAAGTTTTCATGTGCATGGCTGAGAGTTCACTAGCATGACATATTATCACTGCTGCGTCCAAATTTAGGTCATTGTCTCTAAGCATTCTCTCCCTCACCTTCTTATCGAGTATTCCAAAAATGACTTGACCGTGTATCATCGATTCCTTCAGGTCCCTAAAGTTGCATGTTTGTGCTTTTATTTTCAAGTCCGTCAAAAAAAATCAAAGGATTCTCATTGCTTTTGCACGCGGGAGCGAAACACAAATCTCTCATACGTTTCATTCTTTTTTGGAGTGCAGTATTCGTCGAACCGTTCTATAACCTTGTCCAGATCATTTTTATCATCTTTGGCTGCAAACCTAAATGTGTTAAACAGCTCGATTGCCTGTGAGCCAGCCACTGTTAGCAACAAAGCTACTTTACGTGTTCCAGAGCTAGTCGAAGCGTCAATCGCTGTGAGGTAGAGAAGAAAGCGTTGCTTAAAGACACGCCAATTTTCATCCACATTTCCTTCTAGTTGCAGGCTAACCGGAGGTTTTATTCCTTCCATTGTTGTAGTATGTCCTTATCGTGAGTTCTATAAATCCTGGTGCCATGTAATGTTATCTTAATAATGTAATTACAATCTCCCAAGCAGTTGTAGTGGGGTGCCATTTATTCAGTCCTGACTCTGTGTCTCCTAGTACAGTACCTCAAACATGGCCAAGATGGTGTCGGATCCCACCCCCGGATATGACGTCAGCTGTCAACCAGCTGTCAATCAAACCCCGCTGTCTTTATGACAGCTACGGTTTTCCGTACAGGTAACTCTTGTACTGCTTCTCTCCTAGCCTTATCTATGGCCCTTTCTCCAGCATGTACGGTCAGGCCTAGAAAATTCACCTCCTGCTGGCCGATCTGTGCTTTCTTGGGGTTTACCTTAAAACCCTTCTGCCCAACAGCTCCAGCAGTTCAGCCAATAGTGGGCCATGCTCCTCTCTCGAATCGGTGAAGAGAAGCAGGTCATCAACATATTGTACCAACTGTCTGGGCTGGCTGAACTCCTTTAAACTGTTTGCCATGCACTGATGGAAAATGCTGGGGCTGTTGTGGAAGGCCTGAGGCAAGCAGTTCCATGTGTACTGTTGCCCTTTAAACGTAAAGGCAAACTTGTACTGATCCTCCCTCCTTAAAGGGATGGACCAAAACCCGTTGGAAATATCCAGCACCGTGAAAGTGGTCGCGGATGCTGGGATACTTCCTATCAGGTCGGCAACTACTGCTACTGTGGGTGCATAAGCTGGGATGTTACTATTGAGCACCGTGGCCCTCCAGGAATTGTCCGGCTTTCTAACTGGCCACAATGTAGAATTCACGTGGGTAGCTATCGGTCTCAGAGCTCCCTGCTGTACTAACGAGGACATGGCTACTTCCATGTCTGGCTCTGCTTCCCTGGGGAAGTTATACTGTTTCTGTGGTCGGGACATGGGGTCCCCGACTACGCTGACCTCAAACCCGTTGACCCATCCGCAGTCATGTTTGTGTGTTGCAAATGTGACCAGGTGGGCCTGCACAAATGCCTGGAGCTCCCGTGGGGTGTTACTGACCATAAGCTTGAGGTTATAACCCTCCTTGGGCATCATGGTGCACAGGGTCCCCTTCCCTCCTTTCCTGGGATCACTACTACCTCACCGTTCTTTCCTTTACCTGCCGCCCATAGGCAATGATTCCTTAAATCTACTAGGATCCCGTGGCCTACAATAAAGTCGGCCCCCAGGACCCCTCTTCCACTCTCCACTTCCCATTTCATCAGGACACAGGTCCACTTAGAGCGGAGTGGTCCTAACCAAACGGCGAGCAGGATGGAAAACGAGCCTGCCTGTTCTTTGCCTGTGAACCCTGACAGACTGTATGGGACCCCGTTAGAGAGAGGCGAGGTGGTGGTGTTAGCTGAGTAGACCACGGTGCATGATGCCCCCATGTCCAACAGATAGGTCCCCGTCACCTTTTCTACCTCCATCTCCAAGAGGGGTCTTTTCCATTCATCATACCGGAGAGAACACAGGTAAACAGGCTGTGCTGGCTCTAGTCAGGGCTGCGGGTTGGATGGGGCTGACGGGGTCAGAGCACTGGTAGCGGCTGCTACTCTCCCCTGGCCAGTCAATAAGGACCTCATGGTGGCCAAAAGTGACTCGACCGCTGCGGGAGTGATTTCTGCCTCCGCCTTCTGGACCGGGGCTGCGGAATTATTTCCCTTGTTATCTTTCCAAGGGTTTTTGCACTCCTTCCGCCAGTGACCATCCTTCCCACACCCGTAACAATTTGTCTTTGTGCTGGGGGGGTTATTGCCTTCCTGGTGCCCCTCTTTCCTACCCAGTCTGGGTTTTACCTCATGCACCTTTCCCTTAGGTGGGTGTGCATCGGCTCCCCTACCGTTTTTATAGGCCAGAGTCAACTGTCTGATCACTGTAAGTTCGGTGGTCTGGGGATTCTTGGGGTCAAACCAGACTTCTGCCTTGGCCCAGACCTGTGGCAAGCTGTTCGCCACCAGGCAACGGAGCCAATGAGCCAGGGGATCCCCGTTCAGTAACCCCCAGTTCAGCATCCCCGGGCAGACCCTCCGGTGCACCTGCCATAACCAGTCCGCGAAAGCCTGCGGGGTCTCCCCTGCGAGCTGGACTGTCTTCTCCACACGGGAGAAAGGACTTCCCTCATTCATTCCCATGGCCTCCAGATCCGCATCTCTAAGCTCCTCGTACCCTCTCTGCCCCCTCTTACACTCGTCAAAGAGAGATTGGAGGAGACTACACTCCAGGGAGAATAGAAGCATCTTGGCCTGCTTAGCGCCATTGCAGTCATTGATGCAGGCTGCCTGCTCTATGTCCCTGAAGTGGATCGAGGGGTCTCCCTTTTCGGAGAGCTTTGGGATATGGGTGACCATAGCCCTAAGATGTTGGGTGCTATAGTGTAATATGAACTCGTTTTGGAGGGGTCCCTCGTCATCACCATTGATGGGTGGGCCGAGCCTCCGATGCCGTGCTGGGCACATCAGTCCCGGCTCCGACCTCTCTGGCGGGGGTTGTTCCACCTCCACCCCCCCTTGCTGCCAGACATTGCTGAAGCTTGGCGCTAGGGGTGGTGTTCGTGAGACCTCCTGTCCCTCAACCGGGTCGTCCCTGGGCACTACCGGTGACGTTGGAACTGTCCTCCCCTCGTTCCCCATAAAATCCGCCTGACCTGCCTTTGGGCTTATGAGGCACACCATGCCTTTTGCCTTCCTGAGGGCCCGGCTCAGATTTTCTATCCACTCTTTGCAGGGGCCGTGATCTGCCTCCTCAAACCCCTATTCGCTCGCTAGCTTGTAATCTGCCTTTACCTCCTGTACTTTCTCCTCCTGTTCCCTAACTTGCCTTGCCAAGCGGGCATTCTTTTCCTGCAACCTGAACTCATTTCCCTTGGCTTCGGTGACTTGGCACTGTAGGTATTCCAACTGGGCCTTGTGTTCTCCCATTAAATACACTCTCTCCTGATTCAGGGCCTGCAATGCTACCAATAACTTCTTCCCTGCTAGAGCCTTATCCTGGATCTTCAGGGCTGACTCCTTTAACTTGGCTGCCTGTGCTACAACAAGCCTGTCCAAAAGCTGGACCTGCTTTTTGAAACACATCAGCCAGACTACCTTCTCTAAGGACTTCATGTGTTCCTTTCCCTCTGTCCACTTAGCCGCTGCATCTACCGGATGCCCAGCCCTTAACAGAGTGGTGATCCACTGCTTTGTGATATTTACCTTGCTAAACACATAATCAGAAATCCTTTCCTCCATCATGATTTGCTCATCCGAACCATTGTCTACTGTATCACAACCCTGCTGCCGATGTCCTGCCGCGGTCGCCATTTCCTGTAGGGGGTGGCGGGTTGGCACGTGCGCCCAGTCAGTTATGCTCCTGACTGTTGGTGAGCGGTTCGAATCGCTCCCACGCCCCTGGGTTCTAGACACCGGACTTAGGTGCACACGGCGATACAGAAGAAAATCGAGTAGACAAGTGCTTTGGTGTAAGAAAACCAAGATTTTATTAAAACAGAAATAAAACACAGTCTTATGAGAAATTACTGGTAAACAATTACAGGCATCAACAAAATGATTATACTTATACAGGGAATGCAGAACACACGGCACATCGAGGGAAAAAAAAAACCAAATGCTTTAACAATCCCCTTATCCTTATCCCACCCCTATACCTAACTAGATTAAGCTATGAGGAGCCAAGAATTCATGCTCACCAATCCAAGGCTTGTTGCCTTAACCGTTGCGAGTTTTGAGGTTTAGTCTCCTGTCCTTTAGGGTGCCCCATCACCACGTGGTCTCAGGGCGCGGTGCTGGAGCTGTTGCTGCGGCACACCTTTCCTCTCCTCAGCTACCATCATCGTCTCATCGCGATGGGTTCTCTTCTTCTTCTCCCTCAGGCGGTCATCGGCGGTAACGTTGCGTTGGCAGTCTTTACTGCTTAGATTTTCCTACCCATTCTTAGAACGCCAGCATATTCATAATATGAATTCTTCCCCAAGCGCCAGCTTATAACTAGGCGCTCGGTCTTTATCAAGTGCGTCTTTTGCTGCCCGTCTCTGCTCTTGTCGGGTCTCTACCTTGTTCTTCGTCTCGCTTCATTTCGCCTCGTTTCCTCTGCTCTCTTTCGTGTCCCGGGTGTCCTGGGTGACTTTGGACTCGGGTCTCATTCCCCTCTCCGCGGTTGGTATGGATGTCCTTGGCTGTTATGCATCCAAAGCGGCGAGTGAGAAGAGAACCCACCACGAGGCCAGGGCACAAGTACGGGTGACAGCAGCCCAAGAGGTCAAAGCAGAGCAAGGGACAAGAGTCAAGAGTAAGAGAGAGATTGGTACTGATGAGCCTACAATTATACTCCTTCGGAAGGCCCTAATCTGCTCAGCTCATTGTTTAACTTTTGGCGGGCTGTTTTAAATGATTACACCATTCTAAACTAACTGGCTTTAGATGGCCGTTTATCGCAGCTGATGGCCTGATGTCCGAGCTGTATTGTCATTAATGCATTTTAATTGGCCTGTCCAGCCTTGGTGGCTTCCTTAAGCTGTTTCGATTATTTATGCAGACAAACTAATTGTTAGATCCGTGATTCTGAGAGTATGATGTTTTTCAATAACCACACGGATGCTTTAACTTAACAATCAACAGGTAATTACTGGAGTAGGGTAATCTCAAGACTGGGGTACAGAGGCATGCTCAAGGCTTATATACAGGTGTGGTCACTGCCGGTACTACAGTATACAGGAGCTGTAAAAGTAGTTCTCTCTTAAAGGTACATACACTACACTAATGGCTTTACGCTTAGGCCTAACTGGGTTGATATGTTCCAATCTGACAAAATGCATATTCAGTGTTTGCTTAACTGTCTGGTTTTTCAAACACAAAGTCCTTTTCACAGAAATGCATTTTAAGTTTAGATTTCCCGCAACTGCCTGCTCTGTGCTGCAGAGTCCAAGCTTTTAAAATCTTACAGGCTTTTTGGTCACGAGGTGCGGACACCATCTTTTGGGTACCCTTTTTAAGTCATCCATGCAGGGTCCCTTTTATTGATAACCTTGGGGGAATGTGGGAATTTTGCAAATCTTACAGTTGACTTGATTTCAGCAGCGAGTGAAATATGATCATCTTCATAATGATGGCCCAGAAATTCGGGTCGGGGGCTTCCCGCGGGTGCAAGTTACCTTGCGCACCGGCCGTTGAGCTGTGGGCCCCCGTGGAATTGCGATCCTGGGCCTCCTCCAGCTGCCGGCGCGCAGTGCTTGCGTATCCCAGGGGCGCAGTTAGTTTGATGCGTCCCCTGGGATCTCGTGGGCCGTGGAGAGCCAATGGTAGCAGGGAATGCTTCATTCATAAGACCTGTCAAACCTGTAAATACTATAAGCCCCAAAACATCACTAAATCTTCAAAAAAAAAAAAAAAAATCATCACATTTTTTAAATAAACTATAAATTACATGAAATAACTATTTTAAACAATAATTAAAATTTTTGAAAAAAATAATTTTTTTTCTAGCGGGGCTAGGAATAAACTTACCTTTCTTTAAAGTATTTAAAAATAATAAACCTGTGGAAAAATGTTTTAATTTTACTTACTTCACCACTTACCTTGTAAAAAGCAGACCTTGCGACTGATTTTTACATGTCTAACTTCTGGAGACTTACCCTCCCGGGAAAACCTGCAAGAAAAACGTAAGTTTGATGCGCATGCACTGCCTCTCCTGCGCACCCATTCGACCTCTGAACCCTTCTTTCAGGGGAATGGAAGTGCCGGTTTCCCGCGCATGTGCAGTGCATGCATGAAACCGGCACTTCCATTGGGCTTACGGGTGAGTATCCCATGCGTACTCACCCGTGGAGACCCGAATTTCTTGGCCGACAAGTTGCAACATTCTTACCTTGCCAGGACTAATTCATATATTTTCTCTCCACCAGGGCCTTCACGCGTGCAGCAGAAGTTGGTGGACCTCATATTCGATGAATCCTCAGAGGAGCTGATTCCTTCTGAGGGTGCACCATCACAGGTCTCATGCTTATCATGCACCAGCTCAGATACTTGCACTTTGGTGGGACCAGTTAGCCAGTTGGTTGGGATTTCACTTGGTGACTCACATTTCACAAGTGAGCAACAGCAGCACAATAGTGGCAGGGACAGCGGTGGAGAGTCCGCGCCAGAGGGCTCAATCCTCTCCAATCTCTGCTCAGCTGGGCACAGATGTTGTATCCCAGGAGCCGTTGATATAAAGGATAATCATTGAGGTGTAGCAGAAAATCTGCAGCATACTGGCAGTCCTTCCATGCACACTGTCCACAACTGCAGAGAAAATGGAGGAGTCCAGCTCAAGCATGATTGGGTTTATGCCACAGGACATTGTGAGGATGTCTACTTCCATGGATAGTGTGGCCAACTCCATGGAGCATCAATCACTGCAATCAAATGAGTCCATGCAAGCCTTGACCATGGCCATGAAGACTTTAGATGCCAACATGTCTGGAGCCTTAAATTGGATGACAGACATCTTAGCCTTAACCTTACACTGCAACACTGATCTGCACTAAGCTGCTCTCCACCAGAGTGGTAAGTGTGACGTGCGGCTGGTCCATGAGAGGGATGATGGTGAAATGGGACATGGAAGTGTAGGGGGTTTCTCTTGCTCGTTCTGGTCTCCTGCCAGGCTTCGTGCAATAATTACCCTTGAGTGGTTCGACCCACTCTCCCCTACGGTTCTAGACCTTGGACTTAGGTGCAGGGAACTGTAGTGCAGAGAAAAACTCAATAGACCAGGTTGAATAGCATGAAATGGATGCTTTTATTATTAAACAGTTTGCAGCATTATAAAATACATGTCATAAGCACAGATTAAAGCAACTACAAGCATGCACATATCTATAAACTTAATTCCATGGAAATGGGAAACACACGGCACATCGTAAAATGGGAAACACATTACGATTACCCTTACCCCCTCCCCTAGACCTAGACTAAGTTTCGACCTGAGGAACTCAGAATCATGCTCACCACTTTGAGATTCGCAAAAGAGGGGGTTCGCAGCCTTTTGGTACAGCTTTCCGTCGTCACGTGGATTTGGAAACTTCTGACGCAGCTTGTTTTTCTCTCTCTCAGGTGATGAGGCAGTGGACACAGCCTCGATGAGCGCTCGTCATGACTGAATCCGTTGTCGACACGAAGTTGAAGAACTGGCACATAGGAGACTCTGCCACCGATGTGATGTTGTAGAGATGGATGCACATTTACCGAATGGGATGTTGAGGCACTGGAGAGCTAGGCCCGGAGTGTCCTTTTATCCGGCCTGGATCGTCGGTTTTCCTGAGGGTGTCTTCTTCTTCGGCCTGGGTCGTCGATGATCTCCCGACAAAAGTACCCGGGCCACCCTCGTCGTCTTCTCGTCGTGGCCGAGCCTTGCCTGGCCGAACACCGACCACGTTCCGAAACCGAAGTGTTTAACCAAAGAGTCCGTCCCGAATTTCTTGAATCGCAATTGCTGAAACGTGTTCTCCAAGCGTGAAGCCTGGATCGTGAAGCGAAGCATCCAGCCTGTGTCCTTACGAAAATTCGCCCTGATGGACTTTTCAAATCCATAGTTATACCCTTTTGGGACAGTCTTATCTCCCGCCAGATCATAGTCCAGTCTTTGTAATATTTTTGGCGGGCAAAAATCTCTGCAGGGGCGCTTTGTCTTGTAACGGGAGCCGGTGATAGCTTAACTGGCCTTCCTGGCCGATAATGTCTTTTACTTTGTCACCGTAACTCGGTTCGCATATTGATCGGTCTGGAGATTGCCCTTGATGGCTGTTAAACGGTTTTTCCTTTGTACAGTAAATGGGTTTAAGTGTTCATTCTATTGTCCGCCCATTTCTTGATGGGCCCCATCCTGTTACCTGGAACTGTTTTGTACTTAGAATCCAATTAAAATATGTATGCTCAGTTCCCTGAGTTTCGGTTTCCCGATACTGGCTTTCACGGGCTTACTGTCCTCAATCCACAAGCCTGTCTGGCTTGCAGTAACAGAAATCAAATGGTCCCAGAAACTAATCACGAGGTCCGGCGGCCATTTTGTATGCCTTTTTTCCAAGGTTTTTCTGTATAAGCTTCTTTTGGTCAATAAAGCTGTATTATTAATCCTGTTTTCTTGCGTGATTAGTTAATGAAAATTTTGAATCTTACAGGAAGTGGTGACTCCACTCAAAGTGCTCCCACATCTCACTCATTCCGCCCCCCCCCCGCATTCAGTACCCAACATTTTGCTTTCTCCCCTGATGCTCCTGCACAGGTGCAGGTGAAGCAGTCTTTGACAGGGCCCTCACAGGCTCCAAAACACAGAGAAATCATCAGCCAAGAGCATCTCAACAGTCAGAGCAAAGCTCTGGAAAACTTGCCCCTACCCCCGCTGAAGCCAAAGGGGTTGCACCATGTAGGAGCAGTAGGACAGGGAAGAATTAAGCTTTGTAGTTGAACATGGACATTTGAGAAAATGTTATGTTGTTAAGTTTCTGGTCTTAAGTAGAATCACATAAAATGTATTACTTGGCACCACTTTCCCATGTTGCCGATTCTTGGTTGCATGGGTAGCAACTCGTCTTTTCAGTTGCTTGTTTATGTAATGGGAAGATATGAATTGATGGGGACCAATCCGGGGGGGGGTGCAATTGGTGGATGGTTGGTAGCAGGACTGGTTTATGTCAGTGGCATTGTAGGGGAGGTGGAGTGGCCACTAGTTACACAGATGCTGAAAGAACTTTGTGACTTGACAGATAAAACTAACAGAAATGTTAATGTTTATTTTCTAGATTTGGAACCATACACTTAAACCAACACAAATAACAGCACTGTATTGTTTTATGGCTTTCTAGTGATTTCCCACCGGTCATATATTTTTATTGCATTGGTTTTGCATCATTTCCTTATATTATTTAAAACTGTTGTATGATGATAAGGGGTAGCGTATTAGTGTTCCTTCTGTCAATACCACATAAATATATGGGTTTGGTACAGTATTAAAACTACAGCATCTAAACAACATGATCTCATGTCATCAGGAGGTTTTAAAGGGAATTTGTTTGTGGGAACAATTTATTTTACAATGGTGACGATATTTTTAGTTTTGTTGATTTTTCGTGACCAGCAGCTGTTAACTCAGAATTCACATTACTCTTGGCATATGTTTGAAATGATATGACCCATCTATTGTAGCATTTTCTTAGATGGAGACTACTGATGGTTTAATAGATAAAAGGAATAAAGGGGAAAATGGTAGTTATCCTGGACATTGTAAAGCGTAGTATGTGGGTTGTTTGTCAGCTTCACCTCTGACTCCTTTGAGCGGTTCGAATCATTCCCACTCCCTTTTGTTCTAGACTTTGGACTTACTTGGGGGTTGTAATGAACTTGCAACAGACACTTGGGTTGGTCAAAAGAATTGAGATCTTTATTTTGAGACAGGAAAATATACAATACAATAAAACTTATACTCTAAAAGGGTGGGGAGCACTTGGAATATGCGAGGGAGAATTACAATAGACAAAATCCCTTACCCTCCCAACCCCACTATCCTAACTAGGTCGAAATCCAGAGGACCAGGAAATGCTCATCAAACGACTTTCTTGACAGATTGTAGAGGTTCGCTATTTCGGGGTTCTCCTTAGTTGTGGCGGTTGGGGCCTGCCGTACCCCGGACGTGGTAGAAGACTGCACTTGCATTGAGTCTTCAGTTTGGGTTTGTCTGCTGATGTGGTTAGCTGCGTAGTTGGATGTATCGGGTAAGTACCCAATTTTCTTTGGTTAGGCTAAGTTTTAGGGGCTTTTGTGTCAAAATCTTACCCAGGTGTAAGTCAGACTAGCCTTTAGAGTGGAAACAAGTCTTTGATTTTTGAATTCTCGGTGGTTGGTTTCTTGTTGGTCGCAGTGGCCCAGTATTACCTGGTTGCTGGTAATATTGGTAGTTGTTGGTTTCTTGAAGTCTTTGGTTACCACAATCTCTGTTTCTTCTTCTCTGGTGATGAACTGTACTGTGAGCATGAACGTGCTGGCCTCTGATGAACTTTAACTTCTTCTCCGATCTCACTGCATGTCTGAGCTGGCTGAACTGACTGATCCACTGAACAAAGCAGGCCTCAATTATACTGGTTTGAGGCCTGGCTTATCTGACCATCAAATCTCTGGTTTCTTTGTGAGGTTTTGGCAGGCTCGTTATTTTTAATATGTTTTAAAACTTTAACATCTTCGGGGATGGTCCATCTAGACTTAACGAGCTTCAGGGATGGCCCCTCTATTCTTAATTGGCCTTTAAATGGTTTTGGGATTACCTAGAAACTAGTTTAAAAACGTAAAAGGTTTGTAAATCTCTTTGATTGGCTTTGGACTGCTGTTTGATTGTTGTTTCCTGTTGGGCCATGTTCTTTCCTTTGTGTTGCTGTGGGCATGTACTGTTTTATTCATGTACTTGGTGGCTCTGTGATTTTCGGCGGGAACAGGTTTTATTGTCTTTATGTAAAGGCTAAGGTGGCTGAGGACATTCCCAGATGGCCCAAGATCCAAACTCGGGGGCCCACCCCACCTTCCCTGTGTCACAGCTTTTCAAAAATCTGGACATGCCTTTTAAACCAGCCAAATCTTCCTGGGTTTTTGATTTTTAAATCCCTTTGGCCCAATATTTCCTTCAAACAGTCCAATATCTCATCTTTCTTACTTTGGGGGAAATTATGTAATTTTGCAAGCCTTACAACATGTGTTACTAAAAAACTAATTAGAGAGGTATATTAATTACAAATTGAGGCAAGTGTAGTTAAAACCAAACTCAGCCATGTGCACTTTGCAATATTAGTAAGGATTAGGTAACCTGTTTGTATGAAATTCCTTTGTCTGCTATTTCAACAAAGGCCTTTCAGTATAAATTTATTCATGTGACAGAGGAATGTTTTATCAACGTGTTAATGCCTCAGTTAATAATAACTCAGAGCATTATTTCAACTTGACAGTTTCTTACATGTACTCCTGTTGACCTGCTCAGTTGTTGAAAGTGTGACATTTCGATCGATCACTGAGCCTAATTTGACAGCATTTTTCATTTTATAACAACATTGATCTGCTTAACTTGCTTATGCAATGCTGTTCTCAAGTCTTTCGCATTTAAAATATATATATAAAGGTGATAGCTATTACACTAACACTTTTCTCCAACTTTGTGCGTGACTGTTCTCATTGTATTTGACAATTAACTTAACATTGTATTAAATGTTTCGGTACAGCCACTAATCAGGCTCAAAAAGCCGTATATGTTCTTTGCATAGCGAACTTATTGCCTTGATAGCATCTGAACCTCAGGGACTCAGTAAATGCTTTTGATTAAAGTCAATGTTGCTGTATAATTTGCAGCATAGATAAGCTACTCTTAAAGATTTCTTTATAAATCCTGTCCTGTTGAAATGGATTATTTTCGATACAAGGTTTGATAACCTACCTTAAATCTACCATTCATTCTCATACAGGCAGTAAAAACACCACATATATGTAGTACTAGCAGGGTGTGCCCGGCGTTGCCAGGGCAGTTTAGAGGGCCGCGCGGTTGAGGGCCACGCGGTTGAGGGCCGGCCGCTGCCGCTCCCCCGCTTTGTGTCTTGGGCCGCGCGGTTGACGGCCAGCCACTGCCGCTCCCCCGCTCTGTGTCTTGGGCTGAGTGGTTGTGAGGCCCGGCCCGAGTGACCCCAACTCACCTCCTGCTCCGGCGGGCCGACGCAGCTGCCCAGCTCGCTGTGGAGGAAAAGCAGGGGGAAAAATGGCGGTGAAGTTTCGGGAGGCTGCAGGATTAGGTCCCGCTTGTGAGGCACCGATTGGTCAACCATCAGGTCACTGAACTGTAGGATTGGTCAACCATCACGTCACTCAACGCTAATGAGCGGTAGGATTGGTCAACCACTAATGAGCGGATTTTTGAGGATTTATGAAAGTTTTTTGTATACTGTCCGAACAATTTTTGTCTGACCAGAAAGTAAATATGCCTATGACACTCCCCTCATCATCAGCTTTCGTTTGATATAACATATGTGTAGGTACACTCTATAACTTTTGAGTGTATAGCGGACAGACGGACAGACAGACGGACGGACGGGCCATTTTATATATACTAGCTGAAGTGCCCGGCGGTGCCGAGGGATTTTTGAGGGCATGTTGTTGTTGGAAGAGAGAGAGAGAGAGAGCGACTGGGGGGAAGAGAGAGAGCGACTGGGGGGAAGAGAGAGAGCGACTGGGGGGAAGAGAGCGAGCGACTGGGGGGAAGAGTGAGAGCGAGAGACTGGGGGGAAGAGAGAGAGCGAGAGACTGGGGGAAGAGAGAGAGCGAGAGACTGGGCGGATGAGAGAGAGAGCGAGAGACAGGGGGAAGAGAGAGAGTGAGAGACTGGGGGGAAGAGAAGAGCGAGAGACTGGGGGAAGAGAGACAGCGAGAGACTGGGGGGAAGAGAGACAGCGAGAGATGGGGGAAGAGAGAGAGCGACTGGGGGGAAGAGAGAGAGTGACTGGGGAGAAATGGGAGGAAGGGGAAGGGGGAGGAAGTGGAAGGGGTGGAGGAAGGGGAAGGGGGAGGGGGAGGAAGGGGAAGGGGAGGGGGGAAGGGGGAGGGGGGGAGGAAGGGGGGGAGGGGGGAGGTGGAGGGGGGAGGGGGGGAGGAAGGGGAGAGGGGGGAGGGGAGGGTGGGAGGGGCTGGGAATGGGGGTGAGGGGCGGGGGAGGGGAGGGGGTGGGAGGGGAGGGGGGTGTGGGGGGGTGAGGGGAGGTGGGGGTGTGGGGGGGAGGGGGGTGTGGGGGGGGGAAGGAGGGGGGGAGAAAGGGAGGGGGGGAGCTAGCAGACCCTTTCCCCTCTGCCGGTGATGGCTTCATGGAGCTCCATGCCACCCCACGTACTGACATGGCTCAGCCCGAGCCCCGCCCTCCCGAGCCCCGGCCTCCCGAGCCCCGGCCTCCCGAGCACCGGCCTCCCGAGCCCCGCGATCCCGCTCTCCCGAGCCCCGCCCTCCCGCTCGCCCGAGCCCCACCTTCCCAAGCCCCGCGCTCGCGCTCTCCCGAGCCCCGCCCCACCGAGCCCCGTGCTCGCGCTCTCCCGAGCCCCGCCCCCCCAAGCCCCGCGCTCGCGCTCTCCTGAGCACCGCCACCGAGCCCCACGCGCGGGCTATCCCGAGCCCCGCCCTCCTGAGCTCCGCCCTCTCGAGCCCCGCCCCCCACCCGATCCGGCTTCAAGAACAGAGAGAGAGACGCCGCCGCGCAACCTACCGCGTGAGGCCCGGCCGGACTCAAGTCGCGCTCCGGGCGGAAGTTGACGTGCGCGCTGACTCCCGACCCGCCCGCCTTTATTAAGATGGCGGCGGTGGCAACGCTCGGCTCAGGCCCGCCCCCTCCAGCCTTCACAAAGATGGCGGCAATCGCGGGCCTTTTGCTGATCACGACGGGAGGTGCC